>NC_072416.2:18486250-19094166 GCF_028858775.2 Pan troglodytes | reverse complement strand
GGCAGATGAATCTACGATTTGTATTTGATTTTAAATGTGATTCTCCTGCATCTTCAGTGGGTTTGATTGATAGAGCACATGAGGCCACTCAGTAAAATGATACAGTGGAGATCAAAGCCTGAAAGATAATTTTTGCCAAAATGTCTGCAGCCGACAGTGAGTTATAAGCCTTTGTCTCCCACTTTACGGAACACAATTTTATTTAAAGCCGAAATCTGTCACTTTGGTATTGTTTATTGAAATGCATCCCATACCACGGTCCCGTGAAGAACAATGTCAAGTCAAAAGGTAAAAAAATCCAATGGTTACAAACAGCCCAGGACCAAATAAAGGAAGGAGAATGCTTCCAATCTGCATAAATATTACCCACCAGTGATGCATTTGGGGCAAGAAATGAAGTCATTCATCTGCAAAGTAAATATCTGGCATTGTCAGAGGTGCCTGACACAGCCCCACAAACCCAGTGAGTTCTGTTCCATTCAGCAGCTCACACGTCTCTATTTGATAACTTTGCTTTATTTATGGATCCACAATGAGAGTCATAACTGGGCTTTTATCTTTGCACAACTTTTTTACTTTATTTTTTGAGACAGGGTCTCACTCTGTCACCCAGGCTGGAAGTGCAGTGGTGTGATCACAGCTCACTGCAGCCTCGACCTCCTGTGCCCAAGCAATCCTCCCACCTCAGCCTCCCAAGTAGATGGGATTACAGAAATGCACTTCCACACCTTGCTAATTTATATTAATTTTTGTAGAGACGGGCTCTCCCTAGGTTGCTCAGGCTGGTCTTGAACTCCTGGGCTCAAGTGATCCTCCCACCTAGGCCTTCCAAGTAGCTGGGACTACAGATGCACACCACCATACCCAGCTAATTTTTAAATTTTTTATAGAAAAGGAGTCTCACTATGTTGCCCAGGCTAGTCTCAAACTCCTGGCCTCAAGACATTCTCCCACCTTGGCCTCCCAAATTGCTGAGATTACAGGTGTGAGCCACTGTGCCCAGCTTGCACAGCTTTTTTAAACCTTTTTTTTTTTTTTGCATTCATTCACGCTTTTCATACATCATGATTGAGGATCTACCCTGCAGACGGTATGGAGTTATCTAGAAGTCAGGAAGGCAGAGAACTAAGACCTTTGGTTAAAATATCTGGGGTTGAGCTCAGTGTTTCCTGCTCTCCAGCTATGTGATCTTGATCGGGTCTCTTCACGTGTCTGAACCTCAGTTTCCCCACTGCAAAGTGGAGAGCAAATGAGACCATGGACTTGGAAATGCTTCATACATTTCTGAGTGCCTCACAGATATGAAGCCCAAAGATAGCACCATTGTAGGCTCTGTCAGGACAATGAGGCCAAAGTTGTCACTGATGCCATAAAGTTGTCTCTACAGCGAAAGGTCCCTGGAATTAGCAGGAGGCTTTTGTGGAGCAAATGCCTCCTTTTCTGCGTAGAAAGTGAGATGCCTCAATCACTCTGCCTAGATGCCTCTAGATGCCTCAATTCCTCTGCCACCAACAGACTCTGTGACATTGGGTCACTTTTGAGATTCCTGGGTCTGCCTACTTCACCAGAATGTCATGTTCTGGAACCTTCTCAGTCTCCAACCTCATCACTCACAAGCTTTTCTTATGCTTTGATAGATGCTACAATTGCTTGTCAAAAAAAGAGCCTCTCTTCTCCTTTGCTAAGAGAACCATAATTTTTAAAGTATTGAACAGTCACATGCTTTAGGAGAAGTGGCCCTTCTGAGCCTCAAGGAGTGAATCTTGACTGACCTAAACTAATCATAGTAATACTGACCCCCTGTCTAGTGATTGCTTACGAATAGGCATGTGACCCATTGTCACCAATGAGAGTTGATGGAAATTTCCTCCTTGCTGTCAACATTGGACACAAGGAAGACACATTTTCTCCTCTGACCTTTGGACATTGAACGTTATTGTGTTAGGATGTGATGTATGGCGCTGTGGCACCCATTTTGTGATCATTAGAGGAAAAGACTGGAATTAAGCCCTTGCTCTGTAAGTCAGAGCAGAAAGATGGCAAGAGCCCAGGTCTTTGATGATACAACTGAACTACTGAATAAACCAACCCTAGACTCACCTACCCCCAAATTCCTTTTAATGTGAGAGAATAATGTCCCATCTTGTTTAAGCAATTTCAGGTTGCCATTACTTACTAATGAATATATTTGGATTTCAAGTTGTTATTTCCTTGCATGGAATGCTTCTGACACAATTCACCCTTGCTAGCCTCAAGGGTGGTGGCCGAACTGGGGAGGGTCCAAGAGGAATTGCAAAAAACAGAGCTGCAAGGAGCAGCCTTATCTCTGACCGCTGTGGTGAGCCCTCCACTTTGTATACCCTCCCTCAACCGTGTGACTCTGGATCAGCCAATCAGGTGATCTCTCTTGGCACCTTGACTCATGATGCAAGAACACAGGCCCTATTGGGTTTCCATGAATTCTCTGCAGGGAGAGCAGGGGTCCCCAGATCAGCCTATCCCTAACACATGCCCTTGGAGGAGTTGCCGCTATAAAGCTATCTGGAGTCACCTTGTGTGGGGTGTTTTCCAAGGCTGGGCCTTCAGCAATGCCCTCGGCATGTTCTCTTTCTTTGGTAAGAGTCAGTTTCTGGGGTGAACAACTGAGAACTCAGAGACATAGACAAGAAATCATGTCTCATTCTTAAAAGCCTCAGCACAAGTCCTGGCATAGAGTAAGTGTTGATGGGAGGTTGGATGAATGAATAAAGGAGTGAGAAAGTTAATTGCTTCCCTTCTCTGGGCTGCTGTATCAATCAAGGTTGTGGCAGGAAATACATAGTAAACTCAAATGGGGTAACTAAAAAGAGTTTAGCAAAGGGCTATATATAGCTGTATAAGTGGGATTAAAAAAAAACAAAAACAAAAAGGAAGGTTGCAGTAGCCCTAACTAGCAGCAGTGAGGAGCCATTTCTACCCCTAGACCTGGAGGGGAAATAGTTATGGAACCCAAGGAGAGTAGCCACAGTCTTCAGGGAAAGACAGCTGCCTGGCAGGAGCTTCCAACTTATGGCAACCCAACAGGAAGGAGCCACAGAAATAAATATCTGAATCCCTCTCTCCTCCCACCTTCTAGTATTCTATGATCCCCACCCCATTGGCCAAACCCAAGCAGCCAAAAGAGGATGGGAGACCCCATGTGATGTAGTCCATAGAAGTCAGCCTCCTGGGGTACAAAGCAGGAAATGGGGGTGGACAGTGGATGTAAAGGAGCAAATACAAAATATCCAGCACAGATATTGCTATGGTTTGCATGTGTTCCCCAAAGTTCAAGTGCTGGAAACTTAATCCCTGATGCAACTGTGTTGAGAGGTGAGGCCTTCAAGAGGTGTTTGGATCATGGGGACATCATCTTTCTGAATGGATTAATGCCTTTATCATGGGAGCAGGTTGGTTTTCACAGGAGTAGGTGCTCTCTCTCACCCTCTCTCTCACCCATGTGATGCCTTCAGTCACACCATGATGCAGCAAGAAGGCCTTCACCAGATGTAAGCTCTCAACCTCGGACTTCCCAGCCTCCAGAACTGTGAGCCAAGTAAACTTCTATTCATTGTAAATTACCTGGTCTGTGGTATTCTGTTATAGCAGCACAAAATGGACTAAGACAGATAGTATCTAGTGATAGGATAGACTACAAGAATCTCTTTCACCCAGATCCTGCAGCCACAAAAGGGCCAATGCTCTTTGGAGAGTTTATCTCACCCAAGCAGCCACCAGCATCATCAGCAAACAGCAATGTTCCTCTACATGCTTGTGTGTTTCCTTCATTGCTACAAGTTTCCACCATTGTTTTGCTCATAAGAGAAACCATTCTCCAAAGCCCAGAGTAATTATAGAGCCCAGAAGTCTTGGGGCTTTCTGAATTTGAAGCAGATTCAGCCTCAAGAGAGCCAAGAAGTCATATCAATGCCAGGAATCTGGACCCCAGGCAGACAGCGTGGATAACCTACCCCAACAGAGGGGCAGGCTCTCTTCCTTTCACCCAAAAAAATAGCAAACACATTTATTGATCACCGTGGGCCCTTTCCTTCCACCTGGAGGTTAGCAGGAACTTTCAAAGGTTTAGTGTCATCCATATCCCATTGTCTTCTTCATGCACAGAAAAGAGAAACTTCTGCATCTCTGGGCAGGAGACATGGACTCACACTCCCCTTATTCTGAATTTTTGCCCACTAAGCCATTTCACAGGAAGTTAGCCATGGTTTGTGGATTTTTAAATGCTTCTGGGAGGAGAAGGATTTACTAGTGATAAGAAAAAAAATGCAAATGTTTCACTGATGAGATATGCATGTAAAGTGCTTGATATAATGCCTGACATGGAAAAACACTCAATAAATGTTAGTCATCAGTATTTATATCATCATTCCTTTTAATACACGCCATCGACTGGGTGCAGTGGCTCACGCCTGTTATCCCAGCACTTTGGGAAGCAGAGGCGAGAGGATCACTTGAGCCCAGGAGTTTGAGATGAGCCTGGGCAACATAAGAAGACCCCATCTCTATAAAAGAATCTTTAAAAATTACCTAGGTATGGTGGCATGTGCATACAGTCCCAGCTACTCAGGAGGCTGGGGTGGGAGGATCAATTGAACCCAGGAGGTCAAAATGAGGCTGCAGTGAGCCATGATAGTACAACAAAATAGTTAGAAAGAATGTATAAGGCCAGGCGCGGTGGCTTACTCCTGTAATCCCAACACTTTGGGAGGCCAAGGTGGGTGGATCACGAGGTCAGGACTTCGAGACCAGACTGGTCAATGTGGTGAAACCCCGTCTGTACTAAAAACTACAAAAGTTAGCCGGGCGTGGTGACAGGCGCCTGTAGTCCCAGCTACCCAGGAGGCTGAGGCAGGAGAATTCCTGGAACCTGGGAGGCAGAGGTTGCAGTGAGCCAAGATCGCACCACTGCACTCCAGCCTGGGTGACAGAACAAGACTCCATCTCAAAAAAAAAAAAAAGAATGAATAAGACCTACTATTTGCTAGCACAATGGGGTGACTATAATCAAAAACAATTTAATCGTACTTTTTAGAATAACTAAAAGAGAATAATTAGATTGTAACACAAAGGAAAACGCTTGAGATGATGGATACCCCATTTAGCCTGATGTGATAATTACACATTGCACGCCTATAATATCTCACGTAACCCATAAATATATACACCTACGATGTAGTCACAAAAACTAAAACTAAATATAAAACAACAAGCATTTATCATCTAATTGTCTGGATTTGGAACCCACAAGCCAACTCAGCTAAGTGCTCTGGCTTAGGGTCTCCAATGAGGCTGCAGGTAAGTTGTCAGCCAGGACTGCAGTCATCTGAGCGTTTCTGGGGCTGAAGACTAGGCTTCCAGGCTCACTGTGTGGTTGTCTCTATTCCTTACTGGCTCTTAGACAGAAACCTCAATTCCTCACCACGTGGGCCTCTCCGTAAAGTGCCTTAGTGTCCTCAAAACATGGCAGCTGGCTTCCTCCAAAGCGACTGATCCAAGAAAGAGAGAGAAAGAGCCAACAATGGAAGCTGCAGTCTTTCATGACGTAATCGCGGAAGTGACATAAGATCACTTCTGCGGCATTGGTCACACACAAGCCCCAACATGGATCTTTCCAGCGTGGGAGGGGACTAAACAAGGGTGTGAATGGCAGCAGGCAGGGATTGTTGCGGGCCATCTTGAAAACTGGTTCCCTCAGAGGAGAGCTGGAAGGCTGGGGACAAGGACACAAGAGAGGCTTTTTTATTTTTTTATTTTTTTGAGACCGAGTCTGGCTCTCGTTGCCCAGGCTGAAGTGCAATGGCGCGATCTCAGCTCACTGCAACCTCCGCCTCCTGGGTTCCAGGAATTCTCCTGCCTCAGCCTCAGCAGGGTTCCCCAAGGGTACCTGTTGGCCTAGTTTGAGACTCTTGGCTCTGTTAGTGGGAGTCTCACACTATGCTCCAGGCTGCTGATTGTTCTGAGGGATTTCTCTCTCTTTCTTTCTAACACTAAGAAATAGGAACTTGGCCTCCCAGAGTGCTGGGATTACAGGCGTGAGCCACCGCGCCTGGCCTGTCTGTAATCTTTAAAAGTAATAGCATATTAGCTCTGAGGGTCGGTTGGATTTTCTTTTTTAAACAGTTGGCAGTCATTTGTAGCCAAGTCAGATGAAAATGGTAGGTGATCAAGCTCATTACAATTTTTATTGAAATAAAATTTATCTTTAGTAACGAGATTTATTTTTTGTGTGTGACTCCGGAGGGCAGTTTGCCCAGAGCAGTGGTTTTCAAACTCTTAACAAACTATCCCTGAGAGGAAAAGAGAATGAATTCATACTCTGTGGAGTGTAGCCCAAAATAACCTCTGCAAGGGTGAAATTTTCTTTGAAGTCTTATTTTACCTTAGGTATTTGTGAACTCTGCGTTCTATTTTGTGCCACACGTGTTTTAAATTACTATTACTCTACTAAAGTTTATTCATCCTCCAGGAAGATGATGATGTTTGTACTGTAGTTTTTTATGTCCCAGGGATACAGCAGGGTTCCCCAGGGGTACATGTTGGCCTAGTTTGAGACTCTTGGCTCAGTTAGTGGGAGTCTCAAACTATGCTCCAGGCTGCTGATTGTTCTGAGGGATTTCTCTTTCTTTCTAACACTAAGAAATAGGAAATACAGTTTTCAGTTTAAAAATAACATAATTAAAAAGTGTAGAAAAGTCTCTCTTGGCCGGGCACGGTGGCTCACGCCTGTAATCCCAGCACTTTGGAAGGCCGAGGCGGGCGGATCACGAGGTCAGGAGTTCGAGACCAGCCTCACCAATATGGCAAAATCCCATCTCTACTAAAAATACAAAAATTAGCTGGGTGTGGAGGCCGGCGGCTGTAATCCCAGCTACTCGGGAGGCTGAGGCAGGAGAATCGCTTGAACCCAGGAGGCGGAGGTTGCAGTGAGCTGAGAATGCACTACTGCACTCCAGCCTGGGTGACAGAGCAAGACTGTCTCCAAAAAAAAAAAAAATTACAGGCAAAAGAGGTTGCCCATGTTCTCATCATTGGCAGCAGCAGCATCAAAATATGGCACCCACTCCAGTGATGCCTTTCCAGAAGGAGCAACACTCATGTGAAACCACCAGCTTTGCTTTGTTTTTGTTGTTGTTGTTTTTTCAGAGAGAGTCTCACTCTGTTGCTCAGGCTGGAGTGCAGTGGTGGGATCATAGCTCACTGCAGCCTTGAACTCCTGGGCTCAAGCGATCCTCCTGCTTCAGCCTCCCCAGTAGCTGTGGCTACAGGTGCACACCAGCACGCCTTGCTAATTCAAAGAAAGAAAAAAAAGAAAAGAATTGTAGAGATGGGGTCACGCTATATTGCCCAGGCTGGTCTCAAACTTCTGACCTCAAGTGATCCTCCTGCCTTGGCCTCCCAAAGTGGCAGGATTACAGGCATAATCCAGCCATTGTCCCTGGCCTGGCTTTTTTTTTTTTTTTTTAATGTAGCTCATGACCACAAACGGAGTTTGGTTTCCTTGCTCTCTCTTTTTCCCATTTGGTACTTTTCTTTCTCTTCCATGCACTCCCCTTCAAACCAAAAGTGAATCTTGTTATTTCTTGAAAAATATGTAGATGTTGAAGGGATGAAAAACCTGAACTCTAACGTCTGACTATCTGAACCCAAATTCTAGCTGCCCCACTCAGTTGCTGTGTGACTGTGAGTAAGTTCTTACCCTCTCTGAGCCTGTTTCTTCACTTGGAAAATAAAAGTATACATATATACAGCTGTTAGCCAGAACTCAGCCTAGGGTAACCTTTCAATAAATATCAGCATCATCAAGGAAATCGCTTGACAAATTAATTTTCATTAAGCAATGAGGGTCTATAACAATGATGACTTCTGACCAACCAGCCCAATGGCTGACAAAGGACTGATAACACTTTACATTTTTATAATTTCCCTAGATTTCAAATTCTCCATAAGGAGCAAGTACAGTTTTTATAATCAGACATAGAACTCGCGTTCACTCTGCTCATCCTGACCCTAGCCACTGGCCACCAATTTCTGGGTTGGCTGCTCCAACCTGAGAGCATAGCTACTGGAATCAGAGGCAGAGGAGCTCCTCTTGCGTTTCGTTGCTGGTTTCCCTTGGTTTTGCAAAAATAAATAAATAATAAAATAGGGATACACCCTTAAGACAGCAGGTAACTTCCTAAGCTAAGATGAACACGAGGAAATTTAAATGTCTTTCCCCGGTTCAAATCCCCTACCCTCTCCCATCTGCCTACCCTGGGCTCCAACACTCGGGAGAAAGACCATAAGTCATTCAGATGATGCTTTGGAGCTGGACAATCAATCATGATCAAAAACGGGGCATGGGAGCCCTGCTAACGTGGAGTGATGGGAGAAAATCAGGCTGAATTAGAGAAGGGTACATTCTGGAGTGTGTTTTACAACCCCATTAGTTCTAAGCACATAAGGATTTCAAATCAAGGAGCATCCACACACACACAAACTCTTGGATTACTTAAGAGATAAGGCGGATCCAAAATTAGCATATAGATCAGAGGCATGCAGTTGAGTGCTGCCAAAGTGGGCTATAAATGCTTGGGGGAAAATAAATCAGTTGTTTTTCTGAAGAAAGCTTTACAACATTCCAAAATCTTGTCCAGGAAGTGTGAACTCTAAGTCCAATGGACTGAACTGTGTCCCCTCAAAATTGATATGTTGAAGCCTTAACTTCCATTATGATGGTATTAGGAGGGGGGCTTTTTTGGAAGACTATTAGTTTAGATGAGATCATGAGGATGAGGTCTTCGTGATGGAATTAGCATCCTTACAAGAAAAGACACCAGACGGCTTGCTCTCTTGCTCTGTCTCTCCTCTTCCCTCCCTCCCTCTCTCTCTCCCTCTCTACCTCTGCTCCCCCCACCCCCCACTTCCTCCCTCATGTGAGAATGCAGAGAGAAAGCAGCTTTCTGCAAGCCAGGAGGAGGGTCCGCTGGGAACTACATCAGCCAGATTGTGGCACTTCTCAGCCTCCAAAACTGTGAGAAATAGATTTCTGTTGCTTAAGCCATCCAGTTTATACTATTTTGTTATTGCAGCCTGATATGGTTCGGATTTGTGTCCTGACCCAAATCTTGTGTCGAATCGTAATCCCCAGTGTTGGAGGAGGGGCCTGGGGGAGGGGGATTGGATCATGGGGACAGACTTCCCCCTTGCTGTTCTCATGACAGTGAGTGAGTTCTCACAAGATCTGGTTGTTTAAAAGTGTGTAGCACTTTCGCCTTTGCTCTTTTCCTCCTACTCCAGCCATGTAGGACATGCCAGCTTCCCTTTCACCTTCTGCCATGATTGTAAGTTTCCTGAGGCTTCCTCAGCTATGCTTCCTGTACAGCCTGCAAAACTGTGAGCCAATTAAACCTCTTTTCTTTATAAATTACCCAGTCTCAGGTATTTCTTTATAACAATGCAAGAAGAGACTAATACACAGCCCAAACTAACTAAGACAAACCCACTCTGACCCATTCTGACACCCAAACTAACTCCTGGTTTGAACCCTTCACTATTGTGTCACCTTGGGGCAAGTCACCCAACTTCTCCAAATGTTTGTTTCCCACCAGGAAGATGGAAATGACAGTACCTCTCCTTCCTACCCCGCAAGCCTATCAGGAGGATCAAAAGGGACATGGCAAGCAAATACTTTCTAAACGGTAAAGTGCTGTGCAAACGCAAAACAGCATTACTCTCTTTTTATGGAGTTATTTATACTCTACCTGGTTACAGCAGAGGATTTATGGTAGATGTCAGTAAGACTCTTTATTTTGAATTTTAAGAGAGAAATAAGAATCTTTGTTATCTGTAGAGAAACAAATATAATTTCCATGGGGCACTAATATAATATAATATAATATAATATAATATAATATAATATAAATATACCTTACCGAATAAACCCTTTGCTCAGACGTAGTGAAAAGATAAATCCCCCTTCAACCTAATGAAGTTTCAGTCGCTCACATATTCTGAATTTGCCGAACAGAAATGCGATCAGGTGCCTACTAAGTGCAGTACCCAGCACGATGTCTAGCATTGAAACATACAGTGTATACACCAGCACCTCCACCAAACCCATATCCAGCATGCAAAACACACCCTTTTCAAGTCAGAAGCACATAGATAGATTTTTTGGAGTTCAAAAGGTCTTAATGCAAACTGGCTCCAATTCCTTTTTTTTTTTTAATCTTTGAAACATTGGTTAAGTCTTCGCAGAGCTATCATTTTGCACACATGGAAACTGTAGACCACCCATCCTTCAAGTGTCTTGGGGTAATTAGAGATACTGAAGGTTAAGGACCTAGCATACTACTAATAGATTTTCAACAAATGGTAGCTACTGTTGTTTCTCATCATTGCAGATTTTAGAGTGCCAATTATCAGAGCACTTCAGATAAAACCCCTACCCTTCTTAAGGCAAAAAACAACGGCATTAACTTTTTTTTAAATTAACCTAAGTTCCCATTATGTTTAGAGAAGAGATCACAATGATAAATGCTTGCCCTGTCTCTCTTTTTTAAAAATTTACTGTTCTTACATGTGACATATACTGTGGTACTTAGTGTCACCCTACAAAGAATAAATTTAAATTGAAGAAACAGAAACATAGGAGAGTCCTTGTTTGGGTTTAATTTGTATTTGACTACAATAAAATTCTATCCTGGAAGCTAGAGTCGTAAAACTAAAAGTCAGGAAGGAAAAGAATGGCTAATTAAGCTCTGAAACTAAAAGCTCTTTCTTTATTGCTATTTCTTTAAGTCCTAACAATTGGTCAGGCACAGGGGCTTAGCTGTGCCATTCTAGTTAATGGTCGGTTACAAATTTCCACCATAAACTCATCTTCCTTCTAGCAACTTAAATCTCAGGCACTGGGATGTAATAAGGAGAGAAAGCTCTTAGGCCCAGGGCAATCTCTCTCTCAATCCCAATCTCCCTTCCCCTCATCCCTATCCCACCACAATAACTGTTAGTAAGAGCTTTTGGTTGCATGCCCAGAAATCTAACTCTAGCTAAATTAATCAAGAAACGAATATACTGGTTTATCCAGCTGAGGTCATTTACGGAAAGGGAATGCTAAGGTTTGAATGTGTCTCCTCCAAAATTCATGTTGGAACTTAATCCTCATTGCAGTGGTATTAAGAGGTGGGGCTTTTTAGAAAGTGATTCAGTCAGGAGAGCTTGGCCCTTAAGGAATGAATTCATGCCTTATAAAGGGGTAGAGGGAACTAACTTAGGCCCTTTTGCCCTTCCACCTTCCACATATGAGGATACAGCATTCATGCCCTCCAGAGGACACAAGGCACCACCTTAGAAGCAAGGAACAGAGCCCCTTACCAGACACAAAATGTGCCTGTGCCTTGATCCTGGACTCCTCAGCCTCCAGAACGGTGAGAAATAAGTTTCTGTCCTTTATAAGTTATCTAGTCTTGGCTATTTTGTTACAGCAGCAAAAACAGACTAAGACAGGAAGAGAAAAGAACCAGAGCCCCAGGGACTAGAAACAGGACTCACCGCCTCAAAGTACATGTATACTCTCTCTCTCTCTCTCTCTCTCTCTCTCTCTCTCTCTCTCTCTCTCTCTCTCTCTCTCTCTCTCCATTTCTCTTCACTGTTTGTCTTTGCTCAGCCTTATTCTCCATCTCTCTCCATGTGGGAGGGCAAGTAGAGGCTGGCACCTCCAGATATATATCCTCTCTGTTCAAGAACCACAATAAATTAATCCCCAGGGAAGATTCTGATGCCTGTGCCACTCCAAGGTCCAACACTGCTGGGTGGATAGAGCCTGATGTTTGACCAGATATGTGCCACTTACCAACCATAGCAGACACTGGCAATGGCCACCCATGTCCCTTGGACCCTCCCCATCCCATACAAGCTGAAGGCATCCCTCTGCAAGCACCTGCAACTCCCCACCTGAAGGCCTTTTCTCGGCCTCGGCGAGACAGGCCAGAAGTTCAAGGATGTCAAAGTCCCTGAGAGCATCCCTTGGTCAATGTCAGATGAGTGATGAAAGATAAATATCTCAGTTTTCTCAACACTCAGGCGGGACACTTTGAGGTGTGTTCCATGCTATCAACCAAAGCCCACCAAAAGGACCAAGCCCCGGCTGCCCATAGAAGTAACTTACTCATTACCTTGCTCTATTCTGGTTTAGATTTCCTTGTCTCATTTTGCCCTGTGATGGTTAATTTTATGTGTCAACCTGACTGGGACGCTGAGTGCCCAGATAATTGGTAAAACATTATTCTGGGTGTTCCTGTGAAGGTGTTTTCAGACGAGATTAACATTTAAATGGGTAGACTGAGGAAAGCAGGTTGCACTCCAGATGTGCGTGGTCCTCATCCAATCAGTTGAAGCTCTAAATAGAACAAAAGGCCAACCCTTGCCTGAGTCAGAGAGATCTCCTCCTGCCTGAGGGCCTTCAAACTGAAACGTCAAAATTTTCCTGCCTTTAGACTCAAACTGAAACACGGCTCTTTCTGGATCTCAAGCCTGCTGGTTTTCAGACTGGAACTACACCATTGGGTCTCCTGGGTCTCCAGCTTACTGACTCATCCTGCAGATCTTAGGACTTGTCAGCCTCCATAATTGCATACACACACACACACACACACACACACACATATAAAAGTGCATATAGATACATATATGTATGTGTACGTATATATACACATACACACATATATGTGTGTGGGTGTGTGTGTATATATATGTATGTGTGTGTGTGTATATATATGTGTATATATATACACATATATATATACATATATGTGTATATATATATATATACACACACATATATATATACATATATATATAAAGACCATAGGGAAGTCTCTAAGCCAAAGCTGGGGACAGGGGAATCCTGTGTCTCCTGGGGAGGGGTCTGCTTTAGTGTCCCTGCCATGCTCAGTCATTAGCCAGGAGCACCTCATGGAAGGAAGCATATGGATTCCCCATATGCTTATATATGTGTGTGTGTGCATGTGTGTATATGTATATGCATATGTGTGTGTGTGTATGTGTGTGTGCTATTCTATTGGTTCTACTTCTCTAAAGAACCCTGACTAATACACTCCCATTCTCCTACTGGTGCTTCCCAGAGTCACCCTACAAATAAACCATTACATGGAAATCCTCATCACAGGATCTGCCTCTGGGAAAACCCAGCCTAAGACATCCATGACTTTCATAGGAGAAGAAAGAGCTCTAGAATTGGCAGCCTTACTGAACCATGTGGAAGAGGAAAGGAGAGCACCTAAACAAAAGGGTATTAACCAATTAAAATAACCTAAACCCACACTTGTCCAAATTGCTGAGCAAGTGGGATGGGATGAAACAACTTTCAACCAGTGTCCAAATATTGCTGTGACTCCTAGACTGGCTGGACACAAAGGCAGTGTCCACCAGCTCTAAACATCCATCTCAACTAAGATTTCTCCAGGAAGGCTAGAACTGACACCCTCTGCTTAGGTTCTCAGTGACTTCACCCAGCCAGCAAAGGAGCTCTTAGGAAGGCAGACAAGCCCTGAAGTCTGTCTGCTCAGACTCCAGCTACCTGCTCTATTCCTGCTTTATCAACCTCTAGCTTAGTCGCTCAATCTCCAGCTTTGCTCCTTCCCATTAGATTCTATGGCTGAACCTGACTTCCACAGTTCATTTCTCAGATGAATTTAAGGCAAGGGTTGCAAACTTAAATGCACACATGGGCAGACAAGTAACACAAATGAGTGAACAGTACAGATTAGGGCAACTGGGTCTGGTGGAGACTGTGGCAAACTAGAGAGCACACACACACACTAGAGAGTGCATTTGTGGAATGGACTCCCAATGTTGCCAAACTGCCACTATTTTTTAAAGAGAAGCAGGAAATCCAGGGGTTTTTAAAGATGTAAAATACACAGTTTGTTGAATGCTGGCAACTGATTTTTTTTTTTTTTTTGAGACAAGAGTCTCACTCTGTTGCCCAGGCTGGAGTGCAGTGGCATGATCTCAGCTCACTGCAGCCTCCTCCTCCCACGTTCAAGAAATTCTCCTGCCTCAGCCTCCTAAGTAGCTGGGATTACAGGGGTGCACCACCATACCCAGCTAATTTTTGTATTTTTAGTAGAGACGAGGTTTCCCCTTGTTGGCCAGGCTGGTCTCCAGCTCCTAATCACAAGTGATCTGCCTGCCTTGGCCTCCCAGAATGCTGGGGTTACAGGTGTGAGCCACAGCACCCAGCCCTGATTTTTTTTTAATGTAAATACTGTATGAACCCAGACAAATGTTCTGCCAGGCCAGTGCTGCATGGCTCACCACATGCTGGCCCTGAGAATGGGCCTCATCGACCTCCCTCTACAGGGAGTGTAATTAACCAGGGCCCCAGCTGCTGTGCTGGGGAATCCATATGCTTCCTTCCATGAGGTGCTCCTGGCTAATGACTGAGCATGGCAGGGACACTAAAGCAGACCCCTCCCCGGGAGACACAGGATTCCCCTGTCCCCAGCTTTGGCTTAGGGACTTCCCTATGGTGTTTGCACCCTAACCTTTTTCTCCTCTCTCTTTTACTCAGAGTCAGACTTGCATTACCGTCTCAGGTTCTCCCAGCTTTATGTGGCACCTTCTTTGCTTTCTCTCAAGGGCATTTCCCTTAATAAAAATCACATATGTGTAATCCTGTATGGGAGTTTGTTTCTCAGAACTGGGCTGACACACCATCTTGCAAACTCTGCTTTCGGCATTCAGCTCACACTTACTTACACCCTCCAAACTCCAACTATTTAGGGCTAATTCCATTCCAGCTCCCACCCCTTGAATCCCTTGCCCCATCCCCCCGCTTCCTCCTCCCATTCTGCTTTCCTGGAAACAGCATTTCCACTTACTTTTGAACAATGGTCCTTCCTTCACTGTTCATTCATGGAGTTCAGATAGCACCATCTTCTAAAGCTAGGGCTGAGCACATGATCAGGACTGACTAATCACCCTCTTCTACTTCCTTAGCCACAATAATTCATTCAGAGATGGGCACCTGACTCTTACAATGCAATGAGAGTCAGCTTCTTATGCCAGTGCTTTTGGCAAAGGTAAGTTCATTTTCCCCTGGGATTACTAAGCTGGTAGGAGGTAAGTCAGCAGCTGCTGATGGCATAAGAAAAGGGCCTGATAATGAAGCCAACATGGATGAAAAGAGAGCTGAGAAGTAGAGATCAGACAGATTTCAAAGCATATCATTTAAGCATCTGGATCCAGCCATACTTGAAGTCCAGTCTATCTGTGGGCTTTGAAGTTGCATGGAACAATAGCAAGATGTAGCTGAGAGAGTTTTGGCTAATATACCACCTCACCTCTCATTCAGTTTCATGGAATATAACAGACATTGCCAACTAAAATTTACAAACAGCATTGATATAAAAGCTCCGCCATTTAAAAAAGGAAACTTTCTTATTCTTTCACTGTGTGGCCTTGGGAAATTTCTAATCCGTTCTGAACTTCAGCTTTTTTCCCTCTCAAATGTAGCAAATACAACATAACTTGCTTGCCATGGAGGGAAATCAGATGCCCTTATCTAGGAAAGTAAAGATAGAGGTATAAAACATTGTTATTTCAAAAAAAAAAAAATCCAGCACATAAGTCTAGGAGCATTGAACAAGGGTCAGATTGCATGGATTCAGATTCCAGCTCCATTACTAACTGGCTGTGTGACCTAGGACAACTCAATTGACCTCTCTGGCCCTCAGTTTCCTTATCAGTAAGATAGAAACTCCAATCATATCTATTGCACGGGATAGTTGTAGAAATTAATAGATACATAAGTGCTTAGTGCAACATGTGGCACTCAAAATATGTGTGGTATGATTGTTATTGACACAATGGTTGACCCATGAATGATTGTGATGCCAACCCCCTCACAGTTGGAAATCCACCTATAACTTTTGACTGCCCCAAAACGTAGCTACTAATAGCCTATTGTTGACCAGAAGTCTTACCAATAACACAAACAATATACACATATGTTGTATTTTATATGATTATACACTGTATTCTTACAATAAAATAAGCTAGAGAAAACAATATATGATTAAGAAAATCATAAGGAAGACAAAATGTATTTATTATTCATTAAGTGGAAGTGGATCATCATAAACGTCTTCATCCTCATTGTCTTCACATTGAGGAGACTGAGGAAGAGGAGGAAGAGGAGGAATTGGTTTCGCCGTCTCAGAGGTGGCAAAAACAGAAAAAAATCCATGTATAAGTGGACCCATGCGGTTCAAATCCATGTTGTTCAAGGGCCAACTGTATTTATATTACAATAAATGCTGTTAATGTTGTCACTGTTGACCCTTCTATTCCATTCCCAACATCACTTCCTACGCCCAGTGGAAAATTCCATCTTAAAATCCCCCAGCCCAAGCCCTCTTCAGTAGACTCAGATAGATGGCTTGTCAAGGGCATGACTTAACTTCTCCAAACACAACCAGCCCAGTTTCAACTGCCATTTGGGGAACTTTCCCAATTACCACATTTCCGCACATCAAGTATGAATTACTTTAATTGCCCCAGAAGAACGCACTGTTGAAACATTTGACTTGCCCAGAACTAATTGTCTGTCAAAAAGATATTTTGCAGCCAAGCTGATCTCTTAATTGGACATCTAATTTAACTGAAAACCTTTTTCCCTGCTTATTTTATGCTTTCTTCTCCTGTTTTTGCCAAATTCTGGATGCTGGGCACTGCTTTCAGAAATAATTTATCTTGTTATTTTCTATTATAAAAGTAATACATGTTCATTATAGAAAAACTGAAAAAAAAAAATTCCAAATGAAGAAAAACAGTTGATCCTAGACTCATTGCCCAGAGAAAGACTATGAACATTTTAGCAAGTCTCCCTTCCAAGTTTTCCTGGAATAGATGTTTCTACATAGTTAATAAAAACATATATTCAATTTTTGCAGCTTTTTGTTCCACTTTACATTTTAAGTTGAACGTTTACACTTCCCATTCCAAGATCTTCAGAAACATGTTTAGAAACAGAAGAATATCCCAACAACGGTCTGTTTAACCTCTTCCCCTAATGCTGAACTATTGTTGCTTTAAGAATACATTTTCTGTGTGTGTTTCAGATGTAGTTTCCTTAGGAAAGATTCTCTATGCTGTGCAACAATTCCCCATGTGTCTCTTACATTTCTGCACATCTTGTGTCAGCTTTTGTTCTAGACCGTCTTTATAAGGATGTTTGTATAGCTAATAGCATTGGAAGATAGGGCTAATATAGTAGAAGACAGATTTATTTGCTGATTAGGATTATAACGATAATATCTCCGGACCAGGCACAGTGGCTCATGCCTGTAATCCCACCAATTTGTGAGGCTGAGGCAGGCAGATGACCTGAGGTTGGGAGTTCGAGACCAGCCTGGTCAATATGGTGAAACTGCCATCTCTACTACAAACACTTAAAAAATTAGCTGGGTGTGGTCGTGGGCGCCTGTAATCCCAGCTACTTGGGAGACAGGTGGGAGAATTGCTTGAACCCAAGAGGCAGGGGTTGCAATGAGCTAAGATCATTCCACTGCACTCCAACATGGGTGTGACAGAGCAAGATTCTACCTCAAAAAAACAAAACAAAACAAAAAAAACAAGAAGATGAAGAAAAAGAAAAAGAAAGGATTATAATGACAATGTCTCCCTCCATCCAGGGTAAAGGTTGAAAAGACCAAGATTCCTAAACTTGGGGTTCCTCAGGTGTGATGCAAATCCACTGCAGGCACAGATTCTACCTGGATCCATCCGTGTATTACTCATTTCTCACAATGCTAATAAAACCATACCCAAGGCTGGGTGTGGTGTCTCACACCTGTAATCCTAACACCTTGGGAGGCCGAGGTGGGCAGATTGCCTGAGCTCAGGAGTTTGAGACCAGCCTGGGCAACATGGTGAAACCTCATCTCTACTAAAATACAAAAAATTAGCCAGGTATTGTGGTGCACACCTATAATCCTAGCTACTCAGGAGGCTGAGGTGGGAGAATCGCTTGAACCCGGGAGGTGGAGGTTGCAGTGAGCCAAGAATGCGCCACTGCACTCCAGCCTGGGCGACAGAGTGAGACTCTGTCTCAAAAAAAGAAAAGAAGAAGGCTAGGCATGGC
Source organism: Pan troglodytes (assembly GCF_028858775.2). Classification (NCBI taxonomy): domain Eukaryota; kingdom Metazoa; phylum Chordata; class Mammalia; order Primates; family Hominidae; genus Pan; species Pan troglodytes. The sequence goes on along the minus strand of NC_072416.2, from coordinate 19,075,979 downwards.
TGTAATCTCAGCACTTTGGGATGCTGAGGTGGGCAGATCACCTGAGGTCAGGAGTTCAAGACCAGCCTGACCAACATGGAGAAACCCCATCTCTACTAAATATACAAAATTAGCTGGGTGTGGTGGTGCATGCCTGTAATCCCAGCTACTCAGGAGGCTGAGGCAGGACAATTGCTTGAACCTGGGAGGCAGAGGTTGGGGTGAGCTGAGATCCTGCCATTGCACTCCAGCCTGGGTGACAGAGCGAGACACCATCTCAAAAAAACAAACAAACAAACAAACAAACAAACAAAAAACAGGGGCAGACACTGTCAACACCAAAAGTCATCCTCTTGTCTTAATTCTTCTTGCTAACAGAACCCCAGTTCTTTCAAGGGTCCCTATCTCAGAAGTTGGGCTCAGTCCCTAGAGGGGGTGGGCAGGCAAACCAGGTCTAGTTAATGAGCTATTTGAGGGAGGGGGCCCTCTGGGGGTAGAAGGTTAATAAAAAGTTTGGTTATTTTATTTTTATGCTTTTATTTTTTTAGAGACAGGACCTTGCTCTGTTGCCGAGGCTAGAGTACAGTGCCACAATCATAGCTCACTGCAGCCTCGAACTCCTGGGCTAAAGGAAGGTGGGGACTAGAAGATGGATAAGCACTCCACACTTGTTAGCTATCTATTATTGCTGTTAGCACTGTCATTATCAGTATTTTTTTTTTTTTTTTTTTGATGGAGTCTCGCTCTGTCACCCAGGCTGGAGTACAGTGGTGCACTCTCGGCTCACTGCAACCTCCGCCTCCCAGGTTCAAGCAATTCTCCTGCCTCAGCCTCCCAAGTAGCTGGGAGTACAGGCGCCTGCCACCACACCCGGCTAATTTTTGTATTTTTAGTAGAGACAGGGTTTCACCATATTGGCCAGGCTGGTCTCAAACTCCTGACCTTGTGATCCGCCCGCCTCGGCCTCCCAAAGTGCTGGGATTACAGGCGTGAGCCACCACGCCCAGCCCTTTTTGTTTTGTTTTTTTTTGAAACAGGGTCTCGCTCTGTCACACAGGCTGGAGTGCAGTGGTGCAATCTTGGCTCACTGCAACCTCCACCTCCCAGGTTCAAGCAATTCTCCTGCCTCAGCCTCTCGAGTAGCTGGGAGTACAGGCACGTGCCGCCACGCCCAGCTAATTTTTGCATTTTTAGTAGAGATGGGGTTTCTCCATGTTGGCCAGGCTGGTCTCGAACTCCTGACCTCAGGTGATCTTCCCGCCTCGGCCTCCCAAAGTGCTGGAATTACAGGCGTAAGCCACCATGCACGGCCCTTTATCAGTATTATTATTATTAACTTTTACTAAGGAAAGAGGGAGGCCCTTGGCCAGGCCCTAGGATTGCTGGCCTTCCAGGGAGTGTGTTACCCAGGGAAGTGGCATAAAATTACAGAATTGGGAAGCTAAGAGGTAGCTCTAGACATCACACCTCTAACCTTTTTGATATTCTCTTGCTCCATCTACAAATGGCATTTAGAACTTTTGTTCTTAAAGAGTCACAAATCACGTGCAGGAAGCTTGAAACCAGTCCTGTTACCTTCCTATGCTCTGATGCCACCTGGGAATTTGAGCTGGTGTTTCGGGTAAGAGAACAGCTTATAACCAGGCTTTTCAGGACAATGAAGACTGCCTTTCAGTGGGAAGATGAACAATCTGCCTAAGTCATAAGAATGATACAATGGACTTTGGGGACTTGGGGGGAAGAGTGGAAGGGGGTCGAGGGATAAAAGGCTACAAATATGGGGCAGCGTATAGTGCTCAGATCATGGGTGCACCAATATCTCACAAATCACCACTAAAGAACTTAGTCATGTAACCAAATACCACTTGTACCCCAATAACTTATGGGGAAAAAAATCTACCCAAAGAATAAAACTAAATCGAGACTTTAAAAGTGAGACATTAAGGAAGTTGACTCTTAGCTGACCTGGACACAGGCCTATCATGGTAAGTGCTGCAGGTGAACAAACAGCAGCAATTTGACCCTTCTTCCTTATACATCAAATTCCTTTTTTAAAAAAATTATTTTTGAGACAGAGTCTCGCTCTGTTGCCCAGGCTGGAGTGCAGTGGCATGATCTCGGCTCACTGCAACCTCTGCCTCCCGGGTTCAAGCCATTCTCCTGCCTCAGCCTCCCGAGCAGCTGGGATTATAGGCACCCACCAGCACGTCCGGCTAATTTTTGTATTTTTAGTAGAGATGGAGTTTCGCCATGTTGGCCAGGCTGGTCTTGAACTCCTGACTTCAGGTGATCCACCCACTTTGGCCTCCCAAAGTGCTGGGATTAGAGACATGAGCCACTGCACCTGGCCCAAATTTCATTTTTTTTTTTTAGACAGAGACAGTGTCTTGCTCTGTCACCCAGGCTGCAATCAGTGGCGTGATCATAGCTCACTGCAGCCTCAAACTCCTGGGCTCAAGAGATCCTCCTGCCTCAGCCTCCTGAGTAGCTGGGACTACAGGTACATGCCACCACGTCCGACTACTATTTTTATTTTTTGTAAAGATGGGGTCTCATTATGTTGCCCAGGCTGGCCTCAAATTCCTGGGCTCAAGCCATCCTCCCACCTCAGCCTCCCAAATTGCTGGGATTACAGATGTGAGCCACCACACCCAGCCCAAATTCCAATTTCCTAAAGAATCTGGGGCTCTCTGTGTTTTAAGACTATTAGGCTCTCCCCAGTTTCAGGGGATGAATCTTGAGCAGTCTGATGGAGGGCTGGCAAACCATTGCCTAAACCCGGCCCACCACCTGCTTTTGTATGGCTCAGGAGCTGGAAATGGCTTTTATATTTTTAAGTAGTTAGAAAAGATCAAAAGTGTAATAATACCTCCTAACACATAAAAATTAGATGAAATTCAAATCTCAGTCTCCATAAATAAACCCATTCACTTATTTATTATCATCTATAGCTGCTTTCACACTGCAACAGCAGAACAGAGTGGTTGCTACAGAAACTGTGTGGCCACAAGCCTGAAATATTTATTCTCTGGCACTTCAGAGGAAAAGATCTTAGGAAGCCAGAGGTTCTCAAAGTCAGTGTCCATCAGAAACCCCCGGAGGGCACGTTTAAACATAGACTATGGGCCAGGCGCAGTGGCTCACGCCTGTAATTCTAACACTTTGGGAGGCCGAGAGTTTGAGACCAGAGCATTGTTTAAGCCAAGAGTTTGAGACCAGACTGGACAACATAGCAAGACCCTGTCTCTACAAAAAATAAAAAAAATAGCTGGGTGTGGGGGTGCACACCTGTAGTCCTGGCTACATGGGAGGCTGAGGCAGGAGGATCGCTCGAGCCCAGGAGTTGGAGGCTGCAATGCGCTATGATAGTGTCACTGTACTCCTGCCTGGGCAACAGAGACCCCGATTCTAGTAAATAAATAAATAAAAACATAGATCTCACCCCAGAGTTTCTGATTTAGTAGGTCTGAGCTGGGGTCTGAGAATTTGCAGTTCTTAAAATTGCCTAGACATGGCAGATGCTGCTGGCCTGGGGATCTCACTTTAAGAACCACTGGTCTAAGGCAACCTTGGTAATTCCATTCCCCTTGCCAGCAACTGGCTTAGAAAAGGGCACGTGATACATTTCTGACCAATGAGATGAAGGAGAAGTCAGCTGGCAGCTTCTGAGAAAATGAGAAAATGATCATAAAAAGGGACAGATGGGCTGGGCGTGGTGGCTCACATCTGTAACCCTAGTGCTTTGGGAGGTTGAGGCAAGAGGATCACTTGAGGCCCAGAGTTCGAGACCAGCCTGGGCAACAGAGGGAGACCTCATCTCTAGAAAAAACTCTAAAGTTAGCTGGGTATGGTAGCATGCACCTATAGTCCCAGCTACTCAGGAAACTGAAGGAGGATCACTTCAGCCTAGAAGTTCAAGGCTGCAGCGAGCTATGATTGCACCACTACACTCCAGTCTGGGTGACAGAGCAAGACCCTGTCTCAAAAACAAGCGGGGAACAAGTGGAAGAAGGCTCTCTTCTCTCTTGTCCATATTATCTGGAGACCATGATGGGGTGTGGCTGAGGGCAAGAGCCAGCTGCTAAGAATGGAATAGTGGAAAAGTGGAAGGAAACAAGGCCCACCATTCCACAATGGAGCCACTGAATCAATTAACCACATGGCCCCCTGCAGAGAAACAATAACTTCCATTAGCATCTACACCACTTCCAGTTGGGTTCTCAGTGATTTGAAGCCAAACACAACCTACCTGGCAACCCTACAACTTCACCCCTCACCACTGTTTGGACACTACCAAACTTAGGCCATGATGATTAAGGCCAGGCATGAGCTCCACCCTCCCTGCCACCCTATGAGGAATAAAGCAGATATGGGGAAGGTGAAAGGGCATGATTTAGGGATCCATAAAGCCCCAGATTGGAGCCTTAGTTCTACAACTCAATAATGGTGGGCTAGAGCTCTATGCACCCCATACTCTAGGATGGGGACTCATACCTGCATGGTTGACTAGTGCAGTCATGTCTGTGCATCTGAGCAGTTATTTTCTTCTCTGGACCATTATTAACCATCAGAGCTAGCATTTGTCCCCAGGTCCCGGGCACTGTGCAAGTCTTCACCTACATTATCCTACTACCTCATAAGATAGTTTGGATGTGTGTCCCCTCCAAACCTCATGTTGAAATGTGATCCCCAATGTTGGAGGCGGGGCTTGGCGAGAGGTATTTGGGTGGTGGGAGCAGATCCCTCATGAATAGCTTGGTGCCCTCCCTGAGTAATGAGTGAGTTCTCACTCTTTTAGTTCACGGCGAGGTCTGATTGTTAAAAAAGTGTTTGGCACCCTTCCTGTCTCTCTCTCACCCCTCTTCTCACCATGTGACACACCTGCTCCCCTTTCACCCTCCACAGTGAAGAAAAGCTTCCTGAGGTCTCACCAGAAGCAGATGCTGGCATCATGCTTCTTGTACAGTCTGCAGAACCGTGAGCTAAACAAACCTCTTTTCTTATAAATTACCCACCCTCAAGTATTCCTTTATGGCAACGCAAAACAGGCTAAGACACCTCAATGGACTAATACATAACAGCCCCATAAGGTGAGTGCCACCATCTCCCCCACCTTACAGATCAGGAAACAGGGGCTCTGAAAAACTGTGGCTCACTCAAGGTCATACAGCTTGTTAAGTGCAGAGATAGGATTCCAACTCAGAGGCATCTGGCTCAAGAACCCACGTGTCTGTGTTTCAGGTTGCAATGCTGAGGTTAAACAAGAGGATGTGTGCTAGGAGCCCCAGCACACCACAGGGGCTGGGAAACATTATTGCATCGAGTTTGAGTCCAACACATGGTCTCATTCCTCCCCCCACCACTCAGCCTAGAAAAAGGGTCGGAAGGTTGACTCCACTTTCAGAAGCTTGCCAGCTCCAGCCAGTCAGCCAGAGTGAAGCTGACAAGAGCAATGAGGGAAATACGGAAAGAGAAATCCAGATGTGGACAATGAGGCCGTGTCCCCTGAGAACTGTGGTGGCAGCGGGACTCAAAGGTCCAGGCCTGCTCAGTGTGGCTGCGGCTCGGGTTCCTGGGCCACAGGGCTGCCTTACCTGCCAGTTTCCGTGCCTGGCTGACTCCCCCCACCGCCCCTCTGGCTTCCACACCAGCCCACTGATGCCACCCCAGAGAACTCGGCTGTTGGCCTTGCTCCTCTAGAGGGCAGGTGGATGCGGTGAAACGGGCAGCGATTCCAGAGCCATCACAACTCCTGGCTGAAACCAAACATGACAGATTTACCACTGGGCAGGCTGCTCCATTTATTATTTAACGCTCGCAATAAATATTTGCATGACCCAGTGCTGGAGGGAACGCTCTGTGATAACTCACTGCATTTTCCTGCCAAACACCAGCACAATCGGATTCCGAAGCTGCAGCAGAGAATATTTTATGCTATTCTAAAAATCCAGGTGATGGCCCCTTGTTAGAAAACCTTTTCTCATCCATTTCCATAGAGGAAAAAAGGAGCAGGGAGACCTTAGCTCCGAGAAGCAACTAGAGGAGGAAGAGGAGGAGGAGGAAGATGCTGACAGGTGACATTTACTTAGCACCTACTGAGCGCCAGGCCCTAAGCTAAGGACTTCACACTCATTCATTCAACACCCCTCTCTAGAGGGTAGGGTTGCCAGACTTAACAAGTAAAAATATACGACACCCAATTCAATTTTAAATCCAGTGAAATAAGGAATGATTTTTTAAATACAAGTTATGTAACTGATGTAATACTGGAAAATTATTCAATGTTTATCTAAGGTTCAAATTTGGGTGCAGTGGCACGCGCTTATATTCCCAGCTACTTGGAAGGCTGAGGCAGGGAAATCACTTGAACCCGGGAGGCAGAAGTTGCAGTGAGCCAAGATCATGCCACGGCACTCCAGCCTGGGGGATAGAGTGAGACTCTGTCTCAAAAAAAAAAAAAAAAAAATGTAACTGGGCATCCTGTTTGTATCTGGTAACACTCCTTAAGGTTGGACTAACTATGCGAAGACACTGAATTTAAAAGGCTTTTCTTTTCATTTATTTTTTAAGAGACGTATCTGTGTAACTCAGGCTGCAGTGCAATGGCTATTCACAGGGATGATCAGGGCTCACTGCAGCCTCAAACTCCCAGGCTTAAGAGATGGTCCCACCTCAGCCTCCCAAGCAGCCGGGACTACAAGTACATGACACTGCGTCTGGTGTTCAGTGGTGCAATCACGGCTCACTGCAGCCTCGAACTCCTGGGCTCAAGCAATCCTCTTGCCTCAGCCACCAGATTAGCTAGAACTACGGGTATACAGCACCACGCCTCGCTACTTTTTTTTTTTTTTTTTTTTTTTTTTGTAGAGATGGGGTCTCAATGTGTTGCCCAGGCTGATCTCAAACTCCTGGTCTCAAGTGATCCTCCTACCTCAGTCTCCCAAAGCACTGGAATTACAGGCATGAGCCACCACGTCCAGCCTCTTTTTTTTCTTTAAGGAGGCTTATTTTTTAGTGTGGGTTAGGGAAGAGCCATGTGCGAAGTTGATTCTGGAGCAGAGATGTCAAAGATGAGAAAGAGCTACCCATAACAAAAAAATGGGGAGCAGGATTCCTGGCAAAGACCCCACAAGGACCCTGGGGCTGGAAACCACGCGGGGCATTGGAGGAGTCAAGGGAGGTGACACTTTTGGAGCTGAATAATGGAGAGGAAAGTGACAGGAGCAGACTGCACAGGGCCTTGGTCACAATGAAGGATTTGGATGCTATTCTAAGTTAAAGGGAAGGCATGGGAAAGCTTTTCAGCTGGAAGTGGCCAAACTGGGGACCGACTCTGGCTGTACGGATTTCTGAGCCTGGAGATGGCACAAAGGACCTGACATTGGCAGGAAAAGAAAAGAGGAGGAACAAGAACACGAGAAATTGCCTTAAAAGGGAGCTGGTCAGGTCTCGCCAGAAAAGTTCACGCAATAACAAACCTGCCGCCCACAACAGACATCTCCACATTTTCCCAGAGCTGTCCCCCAGCCAGGCGGCCGGAGTGAGGGGATGCCGATGGTGACAATGCTATCAATTTCCATTTTGCTTTTGCCAAATACAGAAAAGGACACTTCAAAGACTTTTAAAAATAACTTCCAAACAACTCAAGGGTGAAAAAAAAGAAAGAGGTAAAAAATTACAGTCTGCCTGCTTGAGAATAGCGATAATGAAAATAAGTAATAGAAATAAGAACAGCTGCTTTTGCACACGTTATGTCATCTGCTCCTTAGCACTCTATGAAGCAGGCAGAACAGGTCATGGTATCCCCATTTCATAGATAAGGAAACTGAGACCCAGAAACATAGGATACAACAGAGAGGAAATGATCAGGCGGGTGAGAAGCTATGTTTGTCTGGCCCCAAAGCCTGGGTTCCCCAAAGCCCTCTGCAGGCTGATATGAGCCTAACCCCAGCCCAGCTCCTGGCTCTCAGCCATCTCATCCTCCCAGCCCAGCTATGGGGAGCAAGATACCCCCTACCATGTCCCTTGCAGCCTTCCTCCCTCGCCTGCAGGGGCTTCCTGCCTGGAAAGCCTGTTCCTTTGCCCTTCTTCTCCAGAGGATTCACGTACCTCAGCACATGTTTGACGACAAAGTCACAGCACTGCAGGGACACCTCCCCTGGAGAGGAACACGATGGTAGAGTGGAAGGGGCACAGCTTTGCCATTAGAATGCCTGAGTTCAAATCCCAGCTCAATCACCAACTGGTTGGGTATCCTTAAGCTCTTCCAAGCAGTAGGGGATAATCCAATCCATCCCCACAGGATCCTGGTGGGGATTAAATGAGATGCTGTATGTAAAACATCAACACAGGGCCAGGTGCCATGACTCACACCTGTAACACCAGCACATTGGGAGGTGGAGGCAGGAGAATCGCTTGAAGCCAGGAGTTTGAGACTAACCTGGGCAACATAGCCAGACCCCTATCTATACAATAAAATGTCTTTTTAATTAGCTGGGTGTGATAGCCCATGCCTGTAATCCCAGCTACTTGGGAAGCTGAGAGAGGAAGATTGCTTAACCCCAGGAGTTCAAAGCTGTAGTGAGCTATGATCATGCCACTGAACTCCAGCCATGGTGACAGAACTAGACCCCAACTCTAAAAAAATAAAAAACATTAAAAAAAAACAGCACAGTGCCTGGCATACAGTCAGCACCTAATAAGTAGTAGCTGTTTTTTGTTTTTTGTTTTTTTTCCATCTCTGAAAAAAAAATCAGCCATTTTTAAAAATTAGCTGAGTGTAATGGTATATCTCTGTAATCCCAGCTACTTGGGAAGCTGAAGCAGGAGGACTGCTTAACCCCAGGAGTTTGAAGCTTCAGCGAGCTATGATTGTGCCACTGAACTCCAGCCATGGTGACAGAACAAGACCCAATCCCTGAAAATAAATAAATCAATTGGCACAGTGCCTGGCATACAGTCAGCACCTAATAAGTAGTAGCTGTTAGAATAATTACAAAAGGCCAGGCGTGGTGGCTCACACCTGTAATCCCAACACTTTCAGAGGCCAAGGAGGGTGGATGGCCTGAGGTCAGGAGTTTAAGACCAGCATGGCCAACACAGTGAAACCCCATCTCTGCTAAAAATACACACACACGCAAAACAAATCACTGGGCATGGTGGCACATGCCTGTAGTTAGTCTCAGCTTCTTGAGAGGCTGAGGCAAGAAAATCGCTTGAACCCTGGATGCAGAGATTGCAGTGAGCCAAGATAGTACCACTGCACTCCAGCCTGGGTGATAGAGCAAGACTTTGTCTCAAAACAAACAAACAAACAAAAACAAAAAAAACACTCAAATCCTGGGATTGAGTGTTCGATCATTCAATCAATTTTTATTGAATGCCTACTACATGCTAGGTACTTAGGGATATAACAGGAAATAAGACATACGTGATTCTACCTTAATGAAACTTAGAAGAAGGAATATACTTATGGTATAGTAAAAGAAACATATTTATTAGAAATCAAACATAAAAAGCATAAAAAGTGTTGAAGAGTGCTCTAAAAGAACAGAGGTGTCTGTGAATCATCTACTTTATTTATTTATTTATTTATTTATTTATTTATTTATTTATTTTGAGACAGAGTTTTGCTCTGTCACCCAGGCTGGAGTGCAGTGGCATGATCTCAGCTCACTGCAACCTCCGCCTCCCAGGTTCAAGCGATTCTCCTGCCTCAGCCTCCCAAGTAGCTGGGATTACAGGCACCCGCCACCATGCCTGGCTTATTTTTGTATTTTTAGTAGACACGGGGTTTTACTATGTTGGCCAGGCTGGTCTTGAACTCCTGATGTCAGGTGATCTGCCTGCCTCAGCCTCCCAAAGTGCTGGGATTACAGGCGTGAGCCACTGCACCCAGCCTGGAATCATCTACTTTAGATTGAGGCATCTGAGACGCGCTCAAAGGACATTTCAGTGGAGAACCATGAGTGTGAAGGAGGGAGTCACACGGAGACTGGGAAGGGACGGACATTTGTAGGACAGACGGCAACACGTGCAAAGCTTGTGCTGGGAGGTGAAGGGAGAACAACTCGCTGGAGGAAGCAAGGAAGGGGAGATTTAGTTAGAGCAGACAGCCAGGATCAGAGCATGCAGGGTCTGATAATTTATTTCCAAGTTATTCTGAAATCAAAGAGAAGCAGGCTTTTAAGCTAAGAATGTGGTACATCGGCTGGCATAGAATAAGAGTTCAAAAAGTGTAAGCTCCCTTCCTTATCCTGAAACAACCAAAGTAAATAAAAATGGCCCCTCTGTTTTGAATTATTTATTTATTTTTGCTTTCAAACTGTTTTCTTAAAAAACAAAAAACAAAAAAAAACTATAGAGTAGTGAGTGGGGGCGGGGGGGTAAGGAGTGGAATACTCAAAACATGTTCAAAATCAAACGAGCCAGAAACTCCTAGCTGGAAATTTTCTCTCTAGATCTCTGCAGGAATCAGTGGAACCATGAGAGACAGAGTCGAAAGCAGCAGAGCCTGGAATTATTTCTCTAAGCAAGACCCAGACGCCAGGCAGGTAGTGAAATTGCTCCTGCCCCACCTCCATCCTTGCTGCCTATCTGAGAACAGAGTCTGCCAACCCCTCCTGATGAGAGACTGACCCCTCATGGCCACTGCAGGCTGGAAGCCATAAGCTTAAACCACTTCGATACCATGAAAGCAAAATGTATGGTTGGCAAAAAGCAAAAAAAAAAAAAAAAAAAAAAAAACTGGTTACTGGCGAGTGCAGAACCACAGTCTGGGTGGATGACAAATTATCCAGCATGAATCTTGGTGTGACTTAGGCCCTTCTTAGTCCTCTAAAATTCATCACATTTTGTTTATTCGTTCACTACCCACTTACAGTAGATGCCAAGAAATATATATAACAAGATTATAGATATAAATTTAAAATTAGGACTAAAGAAAGATAATCTAGAATAAGAGGTAAAAGCAGAACAGAGCAGGATGGAAGGTAGAATAAAGATATACAGGCCAGAAGGCCAGTTACTAAACTGGATTTGAGAACATGGCGCTGAGTTCCCTGGTGGCCAAGTCAAAAAGGGCAGTTGGAGATGTTCTCATGGTCCACAAAAAGAAACACACGTAACTTTGCAGAACAAGCACTGTCCTGCCGTGTGACCTCAGATAAGTGATTTAACCTACTTAGACTCAGCTGCCTCATTGCCAAAAAGTTAGTGAAAACTATTGAATGTTTAGGTAAAAAGTTGTAATAAAAAACAAGAATGGGAGAGGATTCCCTATTTAAAATGGTGTTGGGAAAACTGGCTAGCCATATGCAGAAAACTGAAACTGGGCCCCTTCCTTACACCTGATACAAAAATTAACTCAAGATTGATTAAAGTCTTAAATGTTAGACCTAAAACCATAAAAACCCAAGAAGAAAACCTAGGCAATACCATTCAGGACATAGGCATGGGCAAAGGCTTCATGACTGAAACACCAAAAGCAATGGCAACAAAAGCCAAAATTGACAAATGGGATCTAATTAAACTAAAGAGCTTCTGCACAGCAAAACAAACTATCATCAGAGTGAACAGGCAACTTACAGAATGGGAGAAAAGTTTTGCAATCTATCCATCGGGCTAATATCCAGAATCCACAAGGAACTTAAACATATTTACAAGAAAAAAACAACCCCATCCAAAAGTGGCCAGAGGATATGAACAGACACTTCTCAAAAGAAGACATTTATGTGGCCAACAAACATGTGAAGAAAAGCTCATCATCACTGGTCATTAGAGAAATGCAAATCATTGTCAGAGTGCTCAGAGAGGGCATGTTCCCTGGGTCTTGGTGGATTTAGAGGTCAAGGGACCATTTCTGGAAGCTCACAGTGTGCCAGGGCAGCTTATATCAGAGCTCCACTCTTTTTCTTTTTTTTTTTTTTTAAGACAGAGTCTCACTGTTGCCCAGGCTGGAGTGCAGTGGCACCATTTCGGCTCACTGCAACCTCCACCTCCCGGGGCCAAGAGATTCTCCTGCCTCAGCCTCCTGAGTAGCTGGGACTACAGGCATGCACCACCACCACACCTGGCTAATTTTTGTATTTTTAGTAGAGACGGGGTTTCACCATGTTAGCAAGGCTGGTCTCGAACTCCTGACCTCAGGTGATCCACCTGCCTTGGCCTCTGAAAGTGCTGAGATTACAGGCATGAGCCACTGCACTTGGCCAGATATCTGCTCTGGAAGACTCCCCAGGCTGGAGGGCACTGCCACAAGCAGACAGTATGGCGAGGGTCCCTATGGCCACCTGGCAGGCAAGGTGGATTCTGGAGGGAGGTGGCCTGGGAGCAGGCTGAGGATGGGGTGAGGGTATTTGAGCAGCAGAGATGGATAGATTGCACCAGTCTGCGTGACCGGGCATAACTGGAGGGACAGTAAATGACTCTTGTGTGAGAGGATGAGGGAGGGGTGAGAGGGGCTGACTACCCCCAGGACTTGAGGTGCAGTGAGACTCCTTAGCTTTATCCAGACTCATGGGAGCCATGGAGGTTTGAGGCAGAGGCGTGGGCTGCTGGGAGAGTGAGGACTCACCATCCAGAGAGGAAGGTGAAGCTTTCAACTCTAAGTGCCGTTTTATTTTCGTGTGTTTTTTTTTTTTTTTTGAGATGGAGTTTCACTCTTATTGCCCAGGTTGGAGTGTGATAGCACGAGCTCGGCTCACTGCAACCTCTGCCTCCCGGGTTCAAGCGATTCTCCTGCCTCACCCTCCCAAGTAGCTGGGATTACAGGCATGCGCCACCATGCGTGGCTAATTTTATATTTTTAGTAGAAACAGGGTTTCTCCGTGTTGGTCAGGCTGGTCTGGGACTCCTGACTTCAGGTGATCCGCCCGCCTTGGCCTCCCAAAGTGCTGGGATTACAGGCATGAGCCACTGTGCCCGGCCCCAGATGTGTTTTACATTTTCTTCCTATTTGATTCATCTTTGTCGTGCAACATAAATATGCTACTTTTCCACTGATAAAAAGACAAAATGGAATTTAAAATTGGCCTGGACTTCTCAAAAAAGTCAGTGTGATGAAAACATGTTCTAGATAAAACAGAAATGAGACTGGGCATGGTGGCTCATGCCTGGAATCCCAGCGCCTTGGGAGGCCAAGGAAGGAGAATCACTTGAGGCCAGGAGTTTGTGACCAGCCTGGGCAACATAGTGAGACCGCAGATCTACTAAAAATTTAAAAATTAGCTGGGCATGGTGGTGCATGCCCATATGTCTGGAGGCTGAGGCAGGAGGATCGCTTGAGCCCAGGATCTGGAGGCTGAGGCAGGAGGATCGCTTGAGCCCAGGATTTGGAGTCTGCAGTGAGCTATGATTGTGCCACTGCACTCCAGTGTGGGTGACAGAGTGAGACCCTGTCTCTATTTAAAAAAAGAGAGACAAGATGATCAGGATGAGCGCAGTGGCTCACGCCTATAATCCCAGCACTTTGGGAGGCCAAAGCAGGTGGATCACATGAGGTCAGGAGTTTGAGACCGGCCCAGCCTAGATGGTGAAACCCCGTTTCTACTAGAAATACAAAAATCAGCTGGGTGTGGTGGGGCACGCCTGTGATCCCAGCTACTCGGGAGACTGAGGCTGGACAATTGCTTGAACCTGGGAGGCAGAAGTTGCTGTGAGCAAGATTACACCACTGTGCTCCAGCCTGGGCAACAGGAATGAGACTCTGTCTCAAAAAAAAAAAAAATAAAGGGATGATCAAACACAATGCATCAACCTCCCGGAGCCGTATAAACCCTAAACCTAAACCAGGAAGCAGGCAAGCCTGTGTGTGAGTTTCCACTCTATTGCTGGTACCACTCGGCTCTGGCAACCCGGAAGGCCACCTTCCCCTGTTGTTACTGTGTAAGGAGGAAGGAGCACTGGTTTGCAAGTCAGAAGCCTGGGTTGAAGCCTCTGCTTGAGTTCCTGCTGGCTGTGGGAATGTGGGGTTACCTTTCCCGGCTGGCCTCGTTTCCTACATGTCCAATGCAGGGGTTCCAGTCACATGCATTGGGCACCATTACATGTCCAAGCTGTGCCAGGATCTAGGAAAATGGCTGGGCTCAGGCCAAGGGGCCTTCCTATCTGGCAGTGAAAATAAGAGGAGATACCAAGGGCCCTGAGCCTGAGTCTGGAGGAAAAGTCATGAGCACAGGGCAGTGCCAGGGCTGGGAGCTGCCACAGAGGAGCCCACCTTGGTGACAGACACCTGTAGGCTCATATGATGCCGAGTGCTCAATACAGGGAACTGGACAAAGGTTTCATGCACGACTCTTTTCCCTCCTTGGCTACCTTGAGGACCTTGATTATAATAGCCTTTTTTTTTTCTTTCTTTTTTTGAGACTCTTGCTCTGTCACCCAGGTTGGAATGCAGTGGCAAAATCTTGACTCACTGCAATCTTCGCCTCTCAGGTTCAAGTGACTCTCCTTCCTCAGCCTCCCTAGTAGCTGGGATTACAGGCGTGCACCACTATGCTCGGCTAATTTTTGTATTTTTACTACAGATGGGGTTTCACCATGTTGGCCAGGCTGATCTTGAACTGCTGACCTCAGGTGATCTGCCCGCCTGGGCCTCCCAAAATCTTGGGATTACAGGTGTGAGCCACTGAGCCCAGCTGGATTATAATAGCCTTTTCATGCACCAGGGGCTTTATACTCATTATCTCATTTCATTCATATGAGTTGAAGTCAGCTTATCCCCCATTTCACAGATGAGGAAACCAAGGCCCAGAGAGGTTAGGAATTTGTCCAAGGTCACACAGCCAGGAAGTAGGACTCAAACCCAGACAGCCAGGCTGTAACACCTATGCTCTTCTCAGGCTCATGCCCTTCCCAGGGGTCTGGGAAGCCCTGACCTGCAGCCTGTCACCTTTGTTTACCCCCCAGCCTCCAGGATATTATGTGTGCACCGGCGTGGGATCCTGGAACTGGCAGGAATTGTGGGTTGTGTTGGTCCCTGAACTCCCATCGCCTATGTGAAATATGGTTGCTTTTGTGGCTTGGGAGGCCATGGCCAGCCCCGCGATGCCATTGACTGGTGAGTGCATGCCTGGGACCAGGCTACAAAATCCCTCACACTCTGGGGTAGTCAAGGCTTATGAGGAAGTACCCAAAACTGAAGCTGGGGTTTGGTCCAGGGAGATCCCAGTGTGCAGTACTACTTTGCAGGCAGGCAGAGGCCTCTTGGATAACATGGCCAGTGAAGCCAGATCTTGGTACTAGCTGCGCCTTACCCTGGCCATGGGCTGAAAACGTTGCCTTAAAAAATTGGCCAGGAGCGGTGGCTCACTCCTGTAATCCCAGCACTTTGGGAGGCCGAGGCGGGCAAATCACTTGAGGTCAGGAGTTCAAGACCAGCCTGGCCAATATGGTGAAACCCCATCTCTACTAAAAATGCAAAAATTAGCTGTGTGTGGTGGCAGGCGTCTGTAATCTCAGCTACTGGGGAGACTGAGGCAGGAGAATTGCTTGAACCCCGGAGGTGGAGTTTGCAGTGAGTTGAGATTGCACCGCTGTATTCCAACCTGGACAACAGTGCCAAACCCTGTCTCAAAAGAAAAAAATAATAATAATATAAAGTGACCAGGTGTGTTGACTCATGCCTGTAATCCCACCACTTTGGGTCGAGGCAGGAGGATCACTGGAGCCCAGGAGTTTCAAACGAGCCTAGGCAACAGAGTGAGACCCTGTCTCTATATTAAACACACACACGCGTGCGCGCACACACACACACACACATACAAAGGCAGCCAGACTATGCACTAGGAACTGCCCTGGGAATCCCTTTGTGTTCTCACAACAATCCCATTTCACATGAAAAACCTAGGCACAGAAATATTCAGTAACGTGTCCAGGTGCGGTGGCTCACGCCTGTAATCCCAGTACTTTGGGAGGCTGAGGCAGGCAGATCACGAGGTCAGGAGTTCGAGACCATCCTGGCCAACATGGTGAAACCCCGTCTCTACTAAAAATACAAAAATTAGCTGTGTGTGGTGGCAGGTGCCTGTAATTCCAGCTACTCAGGAAGCTGAGGCAGGAGAATTGCTTGAACCTGGGAGGCAGAGGTTGCAATGAGCCGAGATCACACCACTGCACTCCAACCTGGGTGACACAGCAAAACTCCGTCTGAAAAAAAAAAAAAAGAAATATTAAGTAACTTGTCTGAGGCCACATAGTTACCAAGACGTGGGAGCTGGGACTTGAACCCAGGCAGTCTGCCTGGATTCATGCCTGCAGCCTCTGCACTCCTGCTACTTACTGTGTGAGAAGCGTCTGTTCTGTGGAAGGTTGTGGGCTGAGATCTTTCCATGACTTCCACTCATTTACCCCCAAGGCTGTTCTTAAAGACGGGCATGACAGTTATGCCCATTTTACAGATGGGGCCCTGAGGCTCACAAGGGCATGCCACTCACCCATTTCCACAAAGCTATAGTTAGTTAGCAGAGGGCAGAATTCGGCCGCCTCTCCCCTAGCTTGAAGGCTGTGATTGACACAGAGGTTTTTTTGTTGTCGTTGCTGTTGTTTGTTCCTTTTTCTTTTTTTTAAGACAGGGTCTTGCTCTGTCATCCCGGCTGGAGTGCAGTGGTGCGATGTCAGCTCACTGCAAACTCTGCCTCCAAGATGCAAATGATTCTCGTGCCTCAGCCTCCCAAGTAGCTGGAATTACAGGTGTGCACTACCACACCCAGCTGTTTTTTGTAGAGATGGGGTTAGTAGAGATTTGTTTAATAGAGACGGGGTTTCACCATGGTCTCTACTAAACCCTGTCTCTACTAAAAATACAAAAATTACCCAGGCATGGTGGCATATGCCTGTAGTCCCAGCTACTCAAGAGGCTGAGGCAGGAGAATCACTTGAACCTGGGAGGTGGAGGTTGCAGTGACCCAAAATCATGCACTCTAGCCTGCGGTCTCGCTTTTGCCCAGGTTAGAGTGCAGTGGCACAATCATAGTGGTGCACTGCAGCCTCAAACTCCTGGGCTGAAGGGAATCCTCCCACCTCAGCCTCCCAAGTAGCTAGGACTATAGGCATGTGCCATCATGGCGAGTTAATTTTTTTGTGTGTTTTTATTGTCTCGAGACAGAGTCTTGCTCTGTTGCTCAGGCTGGACTGCAATGGCGTGATCTTGGCTCACCGCAACCTCCACCTCCTGGGTTCAAGCAATTCTCCTACTTCAGCCTCCCGAGTAGCTGGGATTACAGGTGCGTGCCACCATGCCTGGCTAATCTTGTATTTTTAGTAGAGACAGGGTTTCGCCATGTTGGTCAGGCTGCTCTCGAACTCCTGACCTCGTGATCCACCTGCCTCGGCCTCTCAAAGTGTTGGGATTACAGGCATGAGCCACTGAGCCTGGCCTGGTGAGCTAATTTTTAAATTTGTTATAGAGACAAGAGTCTCTCTTATGTTGCCCAGGCTGGTCTCGACCCCCTGGCCTCAAGTGATCCTCCCACCTCAGCCTCCCAAAGTGCTGGGATTACAGATGGGTGTCACCGCACCTGGCCTCTGAGGAGGATTTCATTATAAACCTGCCCTGAAGGGAGGGAATCCAATTTTACGAGCGGGTGCAGCCTGGTGAGGCCTGGATGACCTCTGGAGGCAGGGGCTTGTGCCTGGGCTGAGGCCTAAGGGACAATGGGCAGACATGAAGTTGCCCCAGGCAGAGGGTACAGTGTGGGCAAAGTCAGGAAGTGGCAGGGCTTGGATCACTCCAGGAAGAGAGAGGAGTCATGTGTCACAGGAGCTCAAGACCCAGAGAGGGAGGCAGGCAGGCAGGCAGGGACCAAGCTTGGGCACAGCCAGGAAGGCAGGACAGGGCATGGTGGGGCCAATGGAATCATTACCCAAGACGGGGATTTTCAGGGAAACAGCTTAGATAAGGCCAGGCGTACAGTAGCTCCCACCTGTAATCCCAGCATTTGGGGAGGCTGAGGTAGGAGGACTGCTTGAGCCTGGGAGTTCGAGACCAGCCTAGGCAATATAGTGAGACCCCATATCCACAAAAAATTTTAAAAAGGAGTTTGTGTTCCTGTAGTAGCAGACTTGGGAGGTTGAGGTGGCAGTATCACTTGAGCCTGGGAGTTCAAGGCTAAAGTGAGCTGATTGAGCCATTGCACTCCAGCCTGAGCAACAGAGAGATACGCTGTCTCAAAGGAAATACAAATTAAAAAACCAGCCGGGCATGCTGGCGTGTGCCTGTAGTCTCAGCTACTTGGGACACTGAAGTGGGAGGATCGCTTGAGCCCAGGAGTTCAAGGCTGCCGTGAGCTATGATTGTGCCTCTGCAGTCCAGCCTGGGCGACAGAGAAAGACCCTGTCTCTTAAAAAAAAAAAAAAAAAAAAACAGATAAGAGGATGCTGTGCCTCCCTGGGGGTCTTCAGTCACCCATGGTCCTGGCAAGAGAGGAGGGCCAGGAGAGAGCTTCACCCACCTGCTGTCCTGCCCATGTGACATCCGCAGGTGCTGCCATGGCCACGACTGTTGTTACACTCGAGCTGAGGAGGCCGGCTGCAGCCCCAAGACAGAGCGCTACTCCTGGCAGTGCGTCAATCAGAGCGTCCTGTGCGGTGAGTACCCAGCAGCACCATGCCACTCACCCCAAGTATCCCCTGGGCACCCTGGCATAGCCAGATGACTTCCATGCCCCTGTTGCAATAACCACTGCTTCCAACTCTCTATAGACCACCCCTTGGGTATATCTAATGTAAGTGATATTTATTTTATTTTTTGAGTCAGTCTCGCTCTGTCACCCAGGCTAGAGTGTGCTGATGTGATCTCGGCTCACTACAACCTCTGCCTCCTGGGTTCAAGCGATTCTCATGCCTCAGCCTCCCAAGTGGCTGGGACTACAGGCATGCACCATCACGCCCAGCTAATTTTTTTTTTTTTTCAGTAGAGGTGGGGTTTCACCAAGTTGGCTGGGCTGGTCTCAAACTCCCCACCTCAAGTGCTCTGCCCGCCTCGGGCTCCCAAAGTGCTGGGATTACAGGCATGAGCCGTGGTGTGTGGCCCTAATGTGAGTGATCTTTAACACTGAGCACTTGAAAAAGAAAACCCTGAAGAAACCTAATTCTTTGATGTCTGGACGACAAGGAAGAAGATAGAAATGGCATCAGATAATAAACAGTGTAAATGTTTATCAGAAAGAGGCTGGTGGTCGGGACAAGTAGGAGGATCGCTTGAGTCCACGAGTGCATCTCTACAAAAAAGTTAAAGGATTTTTTAACATTGGCCAGGCGTGGTGGCACACATCTGTGATCCCAGCTACTTGGGAGGCTGGGGCAGGAGGATTGCTTGAAGCCCAGGAGGTTGAGGCTGCAGTGAGCTGTGATCGAGCCACTGCACTCCAGCCTGGGTGACAGAGCAAAATCCAGCCTCAAAAAAAAAAAAACCAAATAATAATATTTTACATAACCAACCACTTCTAAAGATTAAAAAAAAACCCTACGATTAAAAACCTCAGGTCCCTCAGGCAATCATACCAGATATTGAAACAAAGCAATAACATAAGGACTGCAGTATTCATTTTATTTTTATATTATTTATTTATTCTTTGTTAGTTTCTTATCATCCGCTCAGGGTGGAAGCGGAGTTATGAGACACTCGGGAGGTGTCTTGAGATTATAATCCGCTGAGGGTGGAAGGGGAGGGAGCGGACACTCGGGAGGTGTCTTGAGGCTCAGGGAGTTATCCTTTATAGAACGTTGTTGAGTTGGAGGAGGTGGCTGGCGGCCCATCCTGGTTTTTAAAGTTTCAGCTGTGAGGTAGGGCCGGTAGGGCAATCCTGAAGAATGACGATACTCCGCTGCCGCCATTCTGACCTGTAGGGCCAAAGGAGGGAATGTTTTCACACATATTCATTTGATGGACAAAATTACCGCCACCAACACAGTCTGCACCTTCTGTTGCTGGTGATAGATTTTTGCACCTTTCCATCCTCCAGGTTTCAGAATAGCAGTATCAGTGTCATAATATCACCCTTCCACTGAGTACTGCCGACAGCTGGGGGGTAAAGAAAAGTCATTGGGACACACTGTTGTCTCCACATGCCACTGTGTCTGTCTGCAAATGTAGGCAGGCTGCGGTCCTGCCCCAGGGAAGACAGAGTCATAACGGAGTAATACAGAAGCATGTTTGAGACACAGGAGTGTCTATGTCTATCCTCATTCCTCCCTCACAGCCATCACCAGAGCATGTTTCTTGCACCAGGTCAACAGACAGTAAGAGACAGTAAGAGAGGCATGAAAAGCCCATTGTCCACACATGTTGCAGCTTCTTTTTGGAGAATGTTTTCCAGGCCTTTTATGTTCTGTCTCTGATTCTCAGAACTCTGCAAGGTCAGTGTGACCACCCTGCTCCAAATCCAAGAAAACAGAGGTTTCCAGAGGAAGGAGAAATTGTGCCCAGGGTCACACAGCTTGCAAGAGGCAGAGTGGAAGTTGATTCCAGCTCTGCCTGCAGGACCCTCTCATTTCCCCTCTGTTTCCCTTCTTGACAAAGAATCTTCTTCACTCTGGAGGTGCCACCCATGAGAACAAAGAGCTCTGGAGAGATGTGGATTCCTGAAGAGCTGCAGGGGAACTGGGAGAGGGTTTTCTGACAGAACAATCTTACCTCAAGAAGTCAGTTAGGCATGGCTGTAATATTTCTTTTCACTCCCAGGTAATACCAAATTGTAAGTGCACTAGGACATAAAGAATACTTTTGTCCATGCAAAAATGAAGTGGGAATTCTAAGCAAAGCAAGTTTTAAAACTGTGTTTCACTTCAAGTGTACAAGTCCCATCACGTGTAATCATAGGACTCAGCAGCTTTTGAAGGTACAGAGGCCACACAAGAACCAGCTTAGCTGAGCATCATTTAAGGCCTTCATTTGGAATTGTCCCTGTGGGTAATAAGTTGCATTCACTCTTCACTAATTTACAGTCAGGGCCCATTTGCTATTACAAATACGGAACCTCTGACACTTAGAATATTAGATCGGGGCCCCACTGGGTGGGGATGAAGGTGTTTTTGCACAACACGGTTACCAAGAGGGATGGGACTGTGATGCTTGTAGGCAGCCTTCCTCTCTGCCATCTCCCTCTGCAGGGCTTGAGCACAGAGCCGTAGGGAGAAAAATGTATCCATGTCCTGACCTGGCAGACTATGTCCAAAAGCAAGGAAAACAAGCAAACTTACCCAGTTGCAAAGAGGCTTTCTTGCAGAAGGGGGGATCTGAAAAAGCCAACACATGAGAAATTGAATGTTGAGAGAGTCTAAGGGCCGTGGCATCATCTGCATCAGCACTGAACTATCCTGCAGCTGCGGGGAGGAAGCTCCTTACTTTGCATTTGTAGTAGTCCTCTGCCCGCCGCCGCAACGCTTGCGCACGTTCAAACAGTTCCCTATGGATTACAATCACTTTCATCAGATAAAGCACCACTTTCAGGATGATTTTAAATAATCTGCCACGTTTCTGTTATCCTCACAACTGTACCCTTACACAATCTATCTCTACCTAGAAAACTTATTTCAGATAGCTGTAAGAGTACAGTCTGAGCCGGTCACGGTGGCTGACACCTGTAATCCCAGCACTGTGGGAGGGCGAGGCGGATGGATCACGAGGTCAGGAGATTGAGACCATCCTGGCTAATACGGTGAAACCCCGTCTCTACTAAAAATACAAAACATTAGCCGGGCGTGGTGGCAGGCACCTGTAATCCCAGCTACTCGGGAGGCTGAGGCAGAGGAATCACTTGAACCTGGGAGGCGGAGGTTGCAGTGAGCCAAGATCACGTCATTGCACTCCAGCCTGGGTGACACAGCGAGACTCCATCTCAGAAAAACAAAAACAAAAACAAAAAAACTGTACAGTCTGATCCAAACTGTTGCTATATTGATTCCTCCTCTTGCTTACTGCCTGCTGACTTCTGAGATGATAGTTTCCTTCCCCATTCTCAGTAGATCCCTAATTCATCCTTCATTGAGCCTCTTTTATCGTAAAGCTGTATTCTCTTTGTATTAATAGCCTTACCGTGTTTCACAGGGCAGAAACAGCTGGGCTTATAAACAGGCATAGTCCTTTTGAAGGATGTGGTTGATCCTACAACAACACACTTTCCTAAGGATGACAACAACTCACCCCACCCCTAGAATGGCTGGTATGAACTGAGTTTCCACACAGTCTAGCTGGCAATGGGGTCAGGAGACGTTTTGCTGCTTCACATCTTTTGGTCACTGGTAAATATTAAGGTACTTTGTTTTCTGTTTTGTGAACTCTCTCTCTCTCTCTCACGATATGTCTTCTGACCATTTGTTTCTATTTATGCATTTACTGGGTCTAAACATTGTACAAAGGTTAAAAACAACACTCCAATGGGCGTTTCCCAAGAGGGTGGGGTTCAGTTTCTGAACTCACTTGTAGGTGTGTATTTCTTTCATATCCAATTTCCCATTTTCCTCTGCCTCTGATAGCTGCCTCGCCTTTGCTGCATGCTCACGTCCTTTCATACTTAGTTTCCTCAGACTAGAAGGGAGAGAAATGCACACACATGATCCACCAGCCCGTGTGGGATTCCCTCTGCCCTTCTGGCATCTGAAGGCTGTGATTCAAAGATCCCCCCCTGCAACCTTCCCATAAATGAACCAACTGATTCTCACAACTGAAGGAAGAATGGACACCTCCCATTGAGGGACAAAAAAAAATCACACTCTGGCCTGCTGGCAAGTCACCTGTCATTTCCAGCTCATCTTCATAGTTCCATAGTTAGTCCTATTCTTTAGTAAATATAAAGACTACTAAAAGCGTCTATGAGGTGCACTATGTGTGTCTCTGGGGTCAGTCTTGTGCTTGACACAGCAAAAGCTCATTTTAGTTCAGTGTGAAAAACCAGACCTCACCAATTCATCACAACTAACTCCATCGGAAGCAGAGGATTGCTCCTCATCTGACTCCTCCTGTGTGAGACCCAGAGGCTGATGCCGGAACTGAGACCATCAGCCATAGAGAGATCTTTCCAGAATATGGTGTCATTAACCCCGCAGTTCACTACTGCACTTTGCCATGATTCAGGACTGGAACTCTTGTCATCGACTTTAAAGATCCTGAAAAGGCAATCTGAATGCTGGGCGCATCTATTGAATTAGAAATGATTGGAATGGCTCCTAAGTCAGGGTGTTATGTCCTGAAAATAGGTGACAACTGCAAACCATCCACCCTGGTGTTGACTGACTTTAACAAGGTTCAGTTCACAGAGATTGAGGGCAGAAAAAGGAAACGGCCTAAAAAGGGTAAGTTTGCTGTGTTGCCCTCACACCACTTGATTCATGGTCCTGATCCTAAGGATCTCACCTGATACTTGGTTTTATAGGAAGGATGTGTAAAATTCCCAGAACGCTAGGAAACAGGGACAAAAACACTTCAAAGAGAAAGTTAATCAACTTGTTTCTGACCACAGGGCATCCTTCAGCACATGCTGTCTGGAGTGGCCTCCAACAAGGAGTGTGTGGTGAGGTGCTGAGAATGCAATGGGAGCAGGGTCCTGTCCCCACGCTAAAGAAGCTCACAGTTTAATGCAAATGAGAAGCCAGTGAGGACATCACTACTCCTGCTGTGCACTTGGGAACTAGAAACACAAAACCTGACTCTGGAGGGAAGCTAAGGAAGCATTCGACTCTTGAGTTGACATAAGTGCATCTGAAGCTTCTGATCTCCGATGAGAACAATGGGGGACACCAAACAGAATATAAAACCCATGATTGAATACATCAAATTGCTAACATGGCAGTAAACAGACACAAGGTGAAGACGGAGAAGAAGGAAACCCAGGACGAAAGTCAGCCTCGCATTTGGAACCCATTTCCCTGAGTTTCATTGCTGAATTCCAGAAGGAACTACTGAGATGCAAAGAAGCAGAGCAGCTTTTGCACACATGCATGGCGTTAGATGGAAAACAAGTGGATTGAGGGTCTGCCAATGAAAGCGACCCATACTGAAGTCCACTGGCTCTGGTTGAGACCCAGAAGGGTCATGCAACAGAATAGAGGTGGACAGGAAATACCCTGGCCTTTGTAGGGACTGAGCCTGCACCGACGACCTCAATTGCAGCCTGTATGGAGGACCCCTGACCATCCCCCAGAAGTAGACTCCCATCTCTTCTGCAGCAAGATAACATGCTACTAGGCCTCAATTCATTGCTAAATATTTTGTAACAAGTATCTCACATTTAACAAAAAAAGATCAGTCATATGGCAGCAAAATACAATGTAATATGACCAAAACATGAAAGACTGTGAAAATGAATCTGGAGGTGACCCAAGCATTGAATTCAACAATCCAGGCTGGGTGCGGTGGCTCACACTGGGAGGCTGAGGTAGGCAGATCACCTGAGGTCAGGAGTTCAAGACTAGCCTGGCCAACATGGTGAACCCCTGTCTCTACTAAAAATACAAAAATTGGGCTGGGCACGGTGGCTCACACCTGTAATCCCAGCACATTGGGAGGCCGAGGTGTGCGGATCATGACGTCAGGGGTTCTAGACCAGCTTGGCCAATATGGTGAAACCCCGCCTCTACTAAAAATACAAAAATTATCCGGGCATGGTGGCATATGCCTGTAGTCCCAGCTACTCAAGAGGCTGAGGGATAAGAATCGTTTGAACCTGGGAGGCGGAGGTTGCAGTGAGCCAAGATCATGCCACTGCACTTTAGACTGGGTGAGAGAGTGAGACTCTGTCTCAAAAAAAAAAAAAAAAAAAAAAATTGGCCGAATGTGGCGGCACACACATGTAATCCAAGCTACTCAGGAAGCTGAGGCAGAGTTGCTTCAAACTGGGAGGCAGAGGTTGCAGTGAGCCAAGATTGCACCATAGCACTCCAGCCTGGGGGACAGCGAGACTCTATCTCAAAATTAAAAAAAAAAAAAAAGGCTGGGTGTGGTGGCTCACGCCTCTAATGCCAGCACTTTGGGAGGCTGAGGCGGGTGGATTACCTGAGGTCAGAAGTTCGAGACCAGCCTGGACAACATGGTGAAACCCCATCTCTAGGAAAAATACAAAAATTAGCTGGGCGTGGTGGTGGGCACCTGTAATCCCAGCTACTTGGGAGGCTGAGGCAGGAGAATTGCTTGAACCCAAAAGGCAGTGAGCTGACATTGTGCCATTGCACTACAGCCTGGGCAACAAGAGCAAAGCTCCATCTCACGAAAAAAAAAAAAAGAGAGACAGAGAAAGGAAAACCAATGCCAGTACTAGCAACTCCTCTTCCCCCAAAAAAATTACAAACAAGAATGTAGGAAGGGAAAGGAATTATATATCTTAAACTAATGAAGCAGAAAGGACAAACTCAATTTTGAACCCACTGAATTTGCCACAAATATTGTAGAAAATATTCTCAAGGACTTTACAGTTGTCTACTTTGATTGGCACATGGTTCATACAACAGTATTTGTGTCAAGGCACATCTTACTGTTCTTTGGCGGTCTTCCTCTTTCCATTGATTTTGTCATGACGGTTGACTTTTGTTGTCACCTTCGTCTTATGGATTTTAGCTTGAACTTTGGTTTTCACCTGTCTCCATAAAGTAAAGATGGCTTCCAGGACAATTTTAATTCCTAGAAAGGAGAAAACTCTTTTCTTTGTGTGCATACAAATGGACCTCAGCCCTTGGTCAGAGTGAGGAGAGGAGAAGGTGAGAAACCTGAGGGCAAGAAGCTGTTCTTTCCCTTTCCAGGGCAAACTCATTTCCACACTATGGGGACTCCAACAGAGCCATACCTTCCTGTCTACGGTGGTTGGACCTCCTGGCTCTCTGCTGTACATCCGTAGATCCATCATGTCCATTTTGAGACGGCAAGATAGTCTTCAGGAAAGACACCTAGGAAATAATAATATAAGAATGACGGCTGGGAACGGTGGCTCATGCGTATAATCCCAGTACTTTGGGAGGCCGAGGCAGGTGGATCACGGGGTCAGGAGTTCAAGACCAGCCTGGCCGAGATGGTGAAACCCAGTCGCTACTAAAAATAAAAAAATTAGCCGGGCATGGCAGCAGGCGCCTGTAATCCGAGCTACTCGGGAGGCTGAGGCAGAGAACCGTTTGCAGCTGGGAAGCGGAGGTTGCAGTGAGCCGAGATCACACCACTGCACTCCAGCCTGAGCGACAGAATGAGACTCTGTCACACACACACACACACAAGAATCACATGAGGCTGGCACAGTGGCTCACTCCTGTAATCCCAGCACTTTGGGAGGCCGAGGCAGGCGGATCACCTGAGGTCGGGAGTTTGAGACCAGCCTCACCAACATGGAGAAATGCTGTCTCAGCTAAAAATACAAAATTAGCCAGGCATGGTGGTGCATGCCTGTAATCCCAGCTAGTCGGGAGGCTGAGGCAGGAGAATCACTTGAACCCAGCAGGAAAAGGTTGTGGTGAGCTGAGATTGTGCCATTGCACTCCAACCTGGATAACAAAATTCAAACTCAGTCTCAAAAAAAAAAAAAAATATGCCAGGTGCGATAGCTCACGCCTGTAATCCCAGCACTTTGGGAGGCCGAGGCGGGTGAATAACAAGGTCAAGAGATGGAGACCATCCTGGGCAACATGGTGAAACCCCGTCTCTACTAAAAATACAAAAATTAGCTGAGCATGGCGATGCACGCCTGTAGTCCCACCTACTCGGGAGCCTGAGGCAAGAGAACTGCTTGAACTCAGGAGGCAGAGGTTGCAGTGAGCCAAGATCCCACCACTACACTCCAGCCTGGTGACAGAGTGAGACTCCGTCTCAAAAAAAAAAAGAAAAAAAATGACATGAATATACTTCACACAACTGAACTGCACACTTCAACACGGTTAGATAGAAATTATCATCTTGTAAGTATTTTACCACAGGTTAACATGTTTCACAACCTGAAAAGGAAGTAATTACCTTCAGCTCTCTGAGTTCTAGAATTTGTAACATTTCACCCCCTGCTCCTTCCTGATCCGCACTGGAGCATCTTTCTTCTGTCCCTGCTCTACTCAGAGTTCACTTTCCCTTCCCTCACATCAGCTTCGTTGAGGCCGGTTTGAACTTAACGCAAAACATTCTCACTAATGACTGAATTCCCACCAAGATTTCCATATTATCACAGTATGCTTTTAATCTTCGAAGATATTAAATATTTGTTCTCATCATAGCTAAAATGCAATGCAAATCCCATCTCAGATGTGGGTCAGATACCTATGAATCTCCTGAGGTAGTCATTGAAATGACTTTTTTCTTGAGACGGAGTGTCACTCAACCATGCTGAAGTGCAGTGGCGCTACCGTGGCTCACGGCAACCTCCACCTCCCAGATTCAAGCGATTCTTGTGCCTCGGCCTCCCAAGTAGCTGGGATTACAGGTGCCTGCTACCATGCCTGGCTAATTTTTGTCTTTTTAGTAGAGGTGGGATTTCACTATGTTGGCCCATCTGGTCTTGAACTCCTGACCTCAAGTGATCCACCTGCCTCAGCCTCCCAAAGTGCTGGGATTACAGGCATGAGCCACCACACCTGGCCTGAAATAATATCTTTCAAATTCTTTGTAGAATTTGTTTTTTCCTGATTTCTGCACATAGGATCAAAAAAAAATCATGTACTAGGATTTCGAGAGAAGCAATGGGTAATCTAAAAAGATGAGAAGAGCAACCACGTCTATCCCACAGCTACTGCTAGATTTCATAGGAAAGGTAGCTGGCCCAGTTTGGAGCTAGGAGAAATGTCAAACACACGAAGAAATGAGAGGCAAAGAAATGCCATCACGCATGAATGCTTCATGGCACCCATGATGTCCCTGCTTAGGAGGTAATGGTATAGATGACTAGATGACAAGGACAAAGATGAGAGGTGCAAAGTTGTCCAAGTCCAACAGCTCAACTGAACTTTCCTAAATGGAATTGTTAAAAAGTGGTAAATTTAAAAACTTCCCCTGGCTCACGTGGTGGCTCACGCTTGTAATCCCAGCACTTTGGGAGGCTGAGGCGGGTGGATCATTTGAGGTCGGGTTTTGAGACTAGCCTGGCCAACATGGTAAAACCCCGACTCTACTAAAAATACAAAAATTAGCTGGGCATGGTGGTGGGCACCTGTAATCCCAGCTACTTGAGAGGCTGAGGCAGGGGAATCACTTGAAGCCAGGAGGTGGAGGTTGCAGTGAGCCGAGCTCACACCATTATACTCCAGCCTGGGCAACAGAGGGAGACACGTCTTGGGAGTGAGAAAAGAGAAGAAAAAAAAAAAAAAAAAAAAAAAAAGCTTCCTCCAATTTATACCGAAAATTCTCTGTTCAGGACTAAGTGGCACAGAGAATGTTACATGTGCCTAGATATCTTCATAACTCATATATTTTCTGTTTTCTACATATCTTGAAAGGCAGTGCCAAATGACGTGTAATTATCTAGGCGGTAAAACTGAAACATACTTCCTCTTCCCTTGAATATAAAAAAGCATTGTGGTATTAGTACTTTTATCTTGGATCATTGTTCAGAAGGAGGTTCAGCCCCCAGACGACCACATTTTTACTGTCATGAATGGCAAGACAAAATGTAGAGCTCAACTTCCCCAAAGGAAAAAAGGCTCAAAAGACAAATTATGGCACAACTTAGCAGCCAAATTCTTACCAAGTACAGACTTTTGACATACTGATCTCTCTCCAGTTGCAAGTGGGAACATGCACTTTGAATGATGTCATTCAAAATTACCCTGCCCAGACACACTTTTCATTGATTCTCTTGGAGGGCAGTTCTAAGAGATTCTCTGGGGCTTTCTCTGCATCATGAGACCCAGTGCAGTTCTGCCCTTCACCTTCCGGCAGTTTGTCACCTCGTCCCTATGACCTCAGAGGAACTTTGTCTCAGGCCAACTGTTTGTTCCTTGGGCTCTTTCATTTCCCCTAAAAATCATTTGCTGCCCCTCTAAATGGCCTACATCTCCATCTATCTCCCTCTCCCCTCAGAAGAGGGTGCTCTTTAAGCATCAACCATCCAGCCCTTCTAGCAGTCTCATTTTTCAGCTGGTTCCCATGTTTATGCCTGTTCTATGTTTTTCTTTTCCTGTTAAGCTGTCTGTTGTCAGCTCATTTCTGCAGTGAATCTTCAGAGTGGAGATTGGAAGTTTTCCTTCCACCCATACGATAGAACTATAAAGCAGAAGAGTTTAGAAAGACTTTCCTATTTAAGTGACGAAACCTCATACTCCATTTGTGACAAATAGCACAAAGGTTAAAAAAACTTATTTTTGACCAAAAGCTCTGTTGACATTCTATTAAACACCGACCTATTTAATTTTCATAATGTAAATGGCAGATATTTTCATATTTCTTATGCTAATAAATCATTTCCCTGATTTTTGGGGTAAAACCACATATTCATAATGAAGTCCAGAAACGTGAATTGTTTCATATAACTTATTCTTATTTGCGATTACAAGTATACCTCTACAGAAAGTTAGTATACTCACAGAAAGGTAACTTGTGCGGAGGGAGATGGCAAATTTATAACTTCTCAGAAACACAGTAATGATAAGTAACCAAAGACTTCCACCAAAGTCAGTCCCACGATGACGAAGGTCAGCCAGAGTATTGATAACCTGGAATAATAATAGTTGAAATAATGAAAAGGTCAATGACACTGACAATATTTCACTCAGAAAGAATCATCCTTAGAAACCGTCAACCTCCTCCAAAAGGTAACCACATCCCTCAGATATCACCGTGGGATTCCACTGCTACAAAAAAGAACAGAAGTTAGAGAAGTCTCATGTTTTTCAGATGGCTCGTAGTGTTTTTAGGCATTGCAAATGTGGGGTGTTGTCTTTCTTGGTATAAAGCAGGGATATCCAATCTTTTGACTTCCCTGCCTATATTAAAAGAAGCAAAGTTGTCTTGAGCCACACATAACATACACTGACACTAACAACAGCTGATGATCTTAAAAAAACCTCTTTTTTTTTTTTTTTGAGACAGAGTTCCGCTCCACTCAGTCGCCCAGGCTGGAGTGCAGTGGTGCAATCTCAGCTCACTGCAACCTCCAGCTCCTGGGCTCAAGCCATTCTCCTCCCTCAGCCTCCCGAGCAGCTGAGATTACAGGTCTCCGCCACCACGCCCGACTAATTTTTGTATTTTTAGTAGAGATGAGGTTTCACCATGTTGGCCAGTCTGGCCTTGAACTCCCGACAGGCGATCTGCCTGCCTCGGCCTCCCAAAGTGCTGGGATTACAGGTGTGAACCACCGTGCCCGGCCATTGTTTTTGTTTTTGTTTTTGTTTGTTGTTTCTTTTTGAGATGGGGTCTCACTCTGTCACCCAGGCTGGAGTGCAGTGGTGTGCTCTCGGCTCACTGCAACCTCTGCCTCTCAGGTTCAAGTGATTCTCCTGCCTCAGCCTCCTGAGTAGCTGGGAGTACAGGTGCCTGACAGTGCACTCAGCAAATTTTTTTATTTTTTGTGGAGATGGGGTTTTGCCATGTTGGCCAGGGTGGTCTCGAACTCCTGACCTCAGGTAATCTGCCCGCCTCAGCCTCCCAAAGTGCTGGGATTACAGGCATGAGCCACTGTACCTGGCCAAAATCTCCTAATGTTTTAAGAAAGTTTACAAATTTGTGTTGAACTGCATTCAAAACTGTCCTGGGCCACATGCAGCCCGTCACTCATGGCTAAGACAAGCTAAGTATAAAGTAATTATCTTATCTTTTCTTTTCTTTTTGTTTTGAGACAAAGTCTTGCTCTGTCACCCAGGCTAGATTGCAGTGGCATGATCTCAGCTCACTGCAACCTCCGCCTCCCGGGTTCAAGCGATTCTCCTGCCTCAGCTACTGAGTAACTGGGATTACAGGCGCCTGCCACCACGCTCGGCTAAGTTTTGTATTTTTAGTAGAAACAGGGTTTCACCATCTTGGCCAGGCTGGTCTCCAACTCCTGACCTCATGATCCACCTGCCTCGGCCTCCCAAAGTGCTGGGAATACAAGTGTGAGCCACTGCACCTGGCCAGTAGTTATCTTTTCTTTAGTTATTTACTTGTTTTTTAAATTGATGTATAACATTGGATGCATTTATTATATATCACATGGTAAAAGAATCCCTCTAAATAATACTTCTCTCTTGGATTATATGAATCTTTGTCATTTAAAGCTCAGCATAAGTAAAAAAAAAAAAAAAAATACAATGAAGAGATTACTTCATTCACAAATAAGTATCGAATTTTAGTGCTTAAAAATTAACAAGGTGGGCCGGGCGTGGTGGCTCAAGCCTGCAATCCCAGCCCTTTGGGAAGCCGAGGTGGGTGGACCGCGAGATCAGGAGATTGAGACCATCCTAGCTAACACGGTGAAACCAATCTCTACTAAAAATACAAAAAATTAGCAGGGCATGGTGGCACCCGCCTATAGTTCCAGTTACTTGGGAGGCTGAGGCAGAAGAATCACTTGAACCCGGGAGGCAGAGGTTGCAGTGAGCCGAGATCGCACCACTGCACTTCAGCCTGGGTGACAGAGCGAGACTCTGTCTCAAAAAAAAAAAAAAAAAAAAAAAAAAATTACCAAGGTGGAGATCATGAAAATGGCATGAATAGTGTGGGATTTCTCTAAGATTGTTGACATTAATTCCATTAGACTCTTATGTGAGTGAAGACGATAACATTTCTACATCGATTCCTCAGGATTTAACTATATATTCTTGAAAACATCTCAATTTTAAATGTTTCTTTCAAGATGGTGAATGAAACAGAGATAGCCCTTCAACAGGTTGAACTCAGCATATGCTGAGTCTGAAATGGAAATGATGGAGTTAGAGAACCATACAACAATGGTCATGATTTCAGAAACATGGTGTTGAGCAGAATAAAGCAGACACAAAAGAGTACCTATGGCATGGCATGCATCTGTATACACGAAATTCCAGAATAAGCAAGCTAACCTAGGATAAGAAAGAGACTGGCTGGGAAGAGTGAGAGTTCACTTTCTGGGGTGACATAATAGTGTAGATCTTGGCTGGGCACGGTGGTTCATGCCTGTAATCCCAATGCTTTGGGAGGCCGAGGCGGGCGGATCACCTGAGGTCGGGAGTTCAAAACCAGCCTGACCAACATGGAGAAACCCTATCTCTACTAAAAATACAAAATTAGCTGGGAGTGGTGGCACATGTCTGTAATCCCAGCCACTCGGGAGGCTGAGGCAGGAGAATCGCTCGAATCTGGGAAGCAGAGGTTGCGGCGAGCTGATATTGCCCCATTGCACTCCAGCCTCGGCAACAAGGGAGAAACTGTCTCAAAAAAATAAATAAATAAATAAAATAATGTAGATCTTGAAAGGGGGTTGGTTTATGCTGGTGTATGTACTTTCCAAAGTTAGTAAACTTACACTTAAGGTTATATAGTTTGGCCAGGCGCGGTGGCTCACGCCTGTAATCCCAGCACTGGGAGGCCGAGGCAGGCGGATCACGAGGTGAAGAGATGGAGACTATCCTGGCGAACATGGTGAAACCCCGTCTCTACTAAAAATACAGAAATTAGCCAGGCGTTGTAATCAGAGCTACTCAGGAGGCTGAGGCAGGACAATTGCTTGAACCCCGGAAGCGGAGGTTGCAGTGAGCCGAGATCTTGCCACTGCACTCCAGCTCTGTCTAAAAAAAAAAAAAAGTCATCAAACCAGATGACACAAATCAAATGACATTTCACTTTGTTTTGGTCCGTTTTGTTTGTTAGAGACAAGAGTGCAGCGGGGCCATCTCGGCTCACTGCAACGGCCAGCTCCTGGGCCCAAGCGATCCTCCCACCTCAGCCTCTCCAGTAACTGGGATAACAGGTACGCACCACCAGGCCCGACTAATCTTTTTTGGAATTTTTTGTAGAGATGGCGTTTTGCTATGATGCCCTGGCTAGTCTTCAACTCCTGGACTCAAGTGATCTGCCCACCTCGGCCCCCTAAAGTGCTGGGATTACAGGCCTGAGCTGTGTCATTTCATGCCGCGTGACACAGCCCAGTAAAAAGGAAGAAACCCCGCGGGTCCAGCGTCTACTCACACAGGTGGACTGATGGCTGATAAATGCCAGCAGGAGCCAAAAGAGGAGCCGAAAGAGCAGCCACAGCACCCGTCCACTCACACAGGTGGACTGATGGCTGATAAATGCCAGCAGGAGCCAAAAGAGGAGCCAAAAGAGCAGCCACAGCACCCGCATGTCCTGGTCCTTTCAGGCGCCCTGAGGCGGCCAGGACAGAGGTGGAGGTGGCTTAGGGCAGGGGGGAGGGAAGGGGACGGGACCGGGGGCGGATCTGAGTTGGGGAGGGGGAGGGGAGGGGGAGGGGAGGGGGAGGGGAAGGGGAGGGGAAGGGGAGGGGAAGCGGGGAAGTAAGGGAAGGGAAAGGAGGAGAAGGGGGCTGTTGGGCACCTGGAGGAGGTGGAGGAGGAGGAGGAGAAGAAGAAAGGGTCTGGGAAAGGATCCGGTTCAAATTAAGTACTCAAGCGCTGGTGGAAGGCTTAGCTACAGGTCACGGAGAAGATCAGGGAAGCAACAGGACACGCGGGGCAAGGGAGCGTGAGGCTTAGGAGCAATTAGAGGGAGACTAAGGTTCTGCTTTCCACCAAACCTTCTTCGGTCTGGGCCCTCCCTTAGAAACCCTGGGGCTTCATACTCCCTCTCCACCAATCCCTGATGACCCCGGTGGTGCCTCACAATGGACATTCCAAGTAGCGCCCACATCATTCCAATGACCCCTCCCCCATCTCAGTCCCCCACGCTCCTCCCAAGGCCAGGTCCTCTCTGGAACCTTCACAAACCTGATTTCTGGTCCTCCCCAACCAGCTCCCTGTCCCTGCTTCTGGGCGCTCCTTCCTTCCTGAGCTCCCAGGGTTCCTCAAGGTCACTTTTGGCGACAAAACATAAAAAACAAATGATGGCAGGATGGCAGGAAGAACCTCATACCCAAGCAGACTGCCAGGGTTTACAGCCTCCGCTCAGCCATTCATATCTTAAGCAACAAAACATCAGCAGGATGCGGAAGGTCCCGATAGTAAACCATCTCCATCACATCCATGTAGCCATCCGCCCATCAACCTGTATCTCAGGAACAAATGTACATACATTCATTTTAAGCGGGCATGGTACATTTACAAAAATTAACCTGACTTATTTTGTTCCAGCAAATCTCAATATGTTTGAGAGCAATCCAATCACACAGCATGTTTCTGATCATATAACTGTGCTAGAAGTCAATGATTAAAAGCTAATTCAAAATTATTATTTGCTTGGAAATTCAAAGTGCCCTTATAAGACATAAACATAAGAAAGAATCCAAAATGAAACAAGATTGCCTTTCAACTCAATGATAAGATCATAACATGGCAATAAAATGTCTCCCTCTGGCCTGGGAATTCCTCTTTGTGGCACAAGGTTGTGTGATCTCAAATCACCCCTAACCCACCTAGACATTTTAACATCCGAAACCCAGTGATGATGTCCTTATCTATATCATCTTACTGCCTGTGTGTGTGGACTTTAAATTCTGAACCCAAATGAGGGGGAGAAAACCAAGTTGACTTTCATGATTGATCTCTCAGGGATGTCCAAGGAATCTGTGCATTTCAATAAACAAAGTTCATCAGCTTCTCTCCTAAGGTATTTGCCCACAATACCCAGAGGGCTTGGCAGCATCGTGTGTGATGGGTGGGGAGCTCCAAGCAGGTGGGCAGGACCCAGGGGCCTGGTGACCAGGACAGACCCCCACTGTCCATCACCTTTCCTGGCCCTGTCCTCGGCTAAACTTCCCACAGGCCTTCTGCCCGATCACACAGAGTGTGCCCAAACTCACTCAGGCCTCTGGCAGCTGAAAACCACTGCTTTAAATCCCTTTACCATTTACTATGACATAAGGTTATTGTTAACAGGAAATATTCGATTGATGCTACAAATGGAAAGCCAATGCCTTTACCATAAATAGAAAAACAACCCTAAGAAACAAGCAAAACAAAAACAAAACAGGGGCTGGGTGTGGTGGCTCACGCCTGTAATCCCAGCACTTTGGGAGGCCGAGGTGGGCGGATCACAAGGTCAGGAGTTCCAGACCAGCCTGGCCAATATGGTGAAACCCTGTCTCTAATAAAATACAAAAATTAGCCGGGTGTGGTGGTAGGCGCCTGTAGTCCCACCTACTTGGGAGGCTGAGGCAGGAGAATAGTTTGAACCCGGGAGGCAGAGTCTGCCGTGAGCCGAGATTGCACCACTGCACTCCAGCCTAGGCGACAGAGCGAGACTCTGTCTCAAAAACAGCAACAACTACAAACAAACAAAAAACAGGGTTAACAAAACGATGGAATTCAATTCTATTTATATGCTGCAGCCATGTTCCAGCCCTAGATTTCGCTGGGCATGGTGGCTCACGCCTGTAATCCCAGCACTTTGGGAGGCTGAGGCAGGCAGATCACGAGGTTAGGAGTTCAAGACCAGCCTGACCAACATGGTGAAACCCTGTCTCTACTAAAAATACAAAAATTAGCTGAGCATGGTGGCGCACGCCTGTAGTCCCAGCTACTCGGGAGGCTGAGGCAGGAGAACTGCTTGAACCCAGGAGGCAGAGGTTGCAGTGAGCCAAGATCCCACCACTGCACTCCAGCCTGGTGACAGAGTGAGACTCCGTCTCAAAAAAAAAAAAAAAAAATGACATGAATATACTTCACACAACTGAACTGCACACTTCAACACGGTTAGATGGTAATTATCATCTTGTAAGTATTTTACCACAGGTTAACATGTTTCACAACCTGAAAAGGAAGTAATTACCTTCAGCTCTCTGAGTTCTAGAATTTGTAACATTTCACCCCCTGCTCCTTCCTGATCCGCACTGGAGCATCTTTCTTCTGTCCCTGCTCTACTCAGAGTTCACTTTCCCTTCCCTCACATCAGCTTCGTTGAGGCCGGTTTGAACTTAACGCAAAACATTCTCACTAATGACTGAATTCCCACCAAGATTTCCATATTATCACAGTATGCTTTTAATCTTCGAAGATATTAAATATTTGTTCTCATCATAGCTAAAATGCAATGCAAATCCCATCTCAGATGTGGGTCAGATACCTATGAATCTCCTGAGGTAGTCATTGAAATGACTTTTTTCTTGAGACGGAGTGTCACTCAACCATGCTGAAGTGCAGTGGCGCTACCGTGGCTCACGGCAACCTCCACCTCCCAGATTCAAGCGATTCTTGTGCCTCGGCCTCCCAAGTAGCTGGGATTACAGGTGCCTGCTACCATGCCTGGCTAATTTTTGTCTTTTTAGTAGAGATGGGATTTCACTATGTTGGCCCATCTGGTCTTGAACTCCTGACCTCAAGTGATCCACCTGCCTCAGCCTCCCAAAGTGCTGGGATTACAGGCATGAGCCACCACACCTGGCCTGAAATAATATCTTTCAAATTCTTTGTAGAATTTGTTTTTTCCTGATTTCTGCACATAGGATCAAAAAAAAATCATGTACTAGGATTTCGAGAGAAGCAATGGGTAATCTAAAAAGATGAGAAGAGCAACCACGTCTATCCCACAGCTACTGCTACATTTCATAGGAAAGGTAGCTGGCCCAGTTTGGAGCTAGGAGAAATGTCAAACACACGAAGAAATGAGAGGCAAAGAAATGCCATCACGCATGAATGCTTCATGGCACCCATGATGTCCCTGCTTAGGAGGTAATGGTATAGATGACTAGATGACAAGGACAAAGATGAGAGGTGCAAAGTTGTCCAAGTCCAACAGCTCAACTGAACTTTCCTAAATGGAATTGTTAAAAAGTGGTAAATTTAAAAACTTCCCCTGGCTCACGTGGTGGCTCACGCTTGTAATCCCAGCACTTTGGGAGGCTGAGGCGGGTGGATCATTTGAGGTCGGGTTTTGAGACTAGCCTGGCCAACATGGTAAAACCCCGACTCTACTAAAAATACAAAAATTAGCTGGGCATGGTGGTGGGCACCTGTAATCCCAGCTACTTGAGAGGCTGAGGCAGGGGAATCACTTGAAGCCAGGAGGTGGAGGTTGCAGTGAGCCGAGCTCACACCATTATACTCCAGCCTGGGCAACAGAGGGAGACACGTCTTGGGAGTGAGAAAAGAGAAGAAAAAAAAAAAAAAAAAAAAAAAAAAAAGCTTCCTCCAATTTATACCGAAAATTCTCTGTTCAGGACTAAGTGGCACAGAGAATGTTACATGTGCCTAGATATCTTCATAACTCATATATTTTCTGTTTTCTACATATCTTGAAAGGCAGTGCCAAATGACGTGTAATTACCTAGGCGGTAAAACTGAAACATACTTCCTCTTCCCTTGAATATAAAAAAGCATTGTGGTATTAGTACTTTTATCTTGGATCATTGTTCAGAAGGAGGTTCAGCCCCCAGACGACCACATTTTTACTGTCATGAATGGCAAGACAAAATGTAGAGCTCAACTTCCCCAAAGGAAAAAAGGCTCAAAAGACAAATTATGGCACAACTTAGCAGCCAAATTCTTACCAAGTACAGACTTTTGACATACTGATCTCTCTCCAGTTGCAAGTGGGAACATGCACTTTGAATGATGTCATTCAAAATTACCCTGCCCAGACACACTTTTCATTGATTCTCTTGGAGGGCAGTTCTAAGAGATTCTCTGGGGCTTTCTCTGCATCATGAGACCCAGTGCAGTTCTGCCCTTCACCTTCCGGCAGTTTGTCACCTCGTCCCTATGACCTCAGAGGAACTTTGTCTCAGGCCAACTGTTTGTTCCTTGGGCTCTTTCATTTCCCCTAAAAATCATTTGCTGCCCCTCTAAATGGCCTACATCTCCATCTATCTCCCTCTCCCCTCAGAAGAGGGTGCTCTTTAAGCATCAACCATCCAGCCCTTCTAGCAGTCTCATTTTTCAGCTGGTTCCCATGTTTATGCCTGTTCTATGTTTTTCTTTTCCTGTTAAGCTGTCTGTTGTCAGCTCATTTCTGCAGTGAATCTTCAGAGTGGAGATTGGAAGTTTTCCTTCCACCCATACGATAGAACTATAAAGCAGAAGAGTTTAGAAAGACTTTCCTATTTAAGTGACGAAACCTCATACTCCATTTGTGACAAATAGCACAAAGGTTAAAAAAACTTATTTTTGACCAAAAGCTCTGTTGACATTCTATTAAACACCGACCTATTTAATTTTCATAATGTAAATGGCAGATATTTTCATATTTCTTATGCTAATAAATCATTTCCCTGATTTTTGGGGTAAAACCACATATTCATAATGAAGTCCAGAAACGTGAATTGTTTCATATAACTTATTCTTATTTGCGATTACAAGTATACCTCTACAGAAAGTTAGTATACTCACAGAAAGGTAACTTGTGCGGAGGGAGATGGCAAATTTATAACTTCTCAGAAACACAGTAATGATAAGTAACCAAAGACTTCCACCAAAGTCAGTCCCACGATGACGAAGGTCAGCCAGAGTATTGATAACCTGGAATAATAATAGTTGAAATAATGAAAAGGTCAATGACACTGACAATATTTCACTCAGAAAGAATCATCCTTAGAAACCGTCAACCTCCTCCAAAAGGTAACCACATCCCTCAGATATCACCGTGGGATTCCACTGCTACAAAAAAGAACAGAAGTTAGAGAAGTCTCATGTTTTTCAGATGGCTCGTAGTGTTTTTAGGCATTGCAAATGTGGGGTGTTGTCTTTCTTGGTATAAAGCAGGGATATCCAATCTTTTGACTTCCCTGCCTATATTAAAAGAAGCAAAGTTGTCTTGAGCCACACATAACATACACTGACACTAACAACAGCTGATGATCTTAAAAAAACCTCTTTTTTTTTTTTTTTGAGACAGAGTTCCGCTCCACTCAGTCGCCCAGGCTGGAGTGCAGTGGTGCAATCTCAGCTCACTGCAACCTCCAGCTCCTGGGCTCAAGCCATTCTCCTCCCTCAGCCTCCCGAGCAGCTGAGATTACAGGTCTCCGCCACCACGCCCGACTAATTTTTGTATTTTTAGTAGAGATGAGGTTTCACCATGTTGGCCAGTCTGGCCTTGAACTCCCGACAGGCGATCTGCCTGCCTCGGCCTCCCAAAGTGCTGGGATTACAGGTGTGAACCACCGTGCCCGGCCATTGTTTTTGTTTTTGTTTTTGTTTGTTGTTTCTTTTTGAGATGGGGTCTCACTCTGTCACCCAGGCTGGAGTGCAGTGGTGTGCTCTCGGCTCACTGCAACCTCTGCCTCTCAGGTTCAAGTGATTCTCCTGCCTCAGCCTCCTGAGTAGCTGGGAGTACAGGTGCCTGACAGTGCACTCAGCAAATTTTTTTATTTTTTGTGGAGATGGGGTTTTGCCATGTTGGCCAGGGTGGTCTCGAACTCCTGACCTCAGGTAATCTGCCCGCCTCAGCCTCCCAAAGTGCTGGGATTACAGGCATGAGCCACTGTACCTGGCCAAAATCTCCTAATGTTTTAAGAAAGTTTACAAATTTGTGTTGAACTGCATTCAAAACTGTCCTGGGCCACATGCAGCCCGTCACTCATGGCTAAGACAAGCTAAGTATAAAGTAATTATCTTATCTTTTCTTTTCTTTTTGTTTTGAGACAAAGTCTTGCTCTGTCACCCAGGCTAGATTGCAGTGGCATGATCTCAGCTCACTGCAACCTCCGCCTCCCGGGTTCAAGCGATTCTCCTGCCTCAGCTACTGAGTAACTGGGATTACAGGCGCCTGCCACCACGCTCGGCTAAGTTTTGTATTTTTAGTAGAAACAGGGTTTCACCATCTTGGCCAGGCTGGTCTCCAACTCCTGACCTCATGATCCACCTGCCTCGGCCTCCCAAAGTGCTGGGAATACAAGTGTGAGCCACTGCACCTGGCCAGTAGTTATCTTTTCTTTAGTTATTTACTTGTTTTTTAAATTGATGTATAACATTGGATGCATTTATTATATATCACATGGTAAAAGAATCCCTCTAAATAATACTTCTCTCTTGGATTATATGAATCTTTGTCATTTAAAGCTCAGCATAAGTAAAAAAAAAAAAAAAAATACAATGAAGAGATTACTTCATTCACAAATAAGTATCGAATTTTAGTGCTTAAAAATTAACAAGGTGGGCCGGGCGTGGTGGCTCAAGCCTGCAATCCCAGCCCTTTGGGAAGCCGAGGTGGGTGGACCGCGAGATCAGGAGATTGAGACCATCCTAGCTAACACGGTGAAACCAATCTCTACTAAAAATACAAAAAATTAGCAGGGCATGGTGGCACCCGCCTATAGTTCCAGTTACTTGGGAGGCTGAGGCAGAAGAATCACTTGAACCCGGGAGGCAGAGGTTGCAGTGAGCCGAGATCGCACCACTGCACTTCAGCCTGGGTGACAGAGCGAGACTCTGTCTCAAAAAAAAAAAAAAAAAAAAAAAAAAAAAAAAAAAAAAAAAATTACCAAGGTGGAGATCATGAAAATGGCATGAATAGTGTGGGATTTCTCTAAGATTGTTGACATTAATTCCATTAGACTCTTATGTGAGTGAAGACGATAACATTTCTACATCGATTCCTCAGGATTTAACTATATATTCTTGAAAACATCTCAATTTTAAATGTTTCTTTCAAGATGGTGAATGAAACAGAGATAGCCCTTCAACAGGTTGAACTCAGCATATGCTGAGTCTGAAATGGAAATGATGGAGTTAGAGAACCATACAACAATGGTCATGATTTCAGAAACATGGTGTTGAGCAGAATAAAGCAGACACAAAAGAGTACCTATGGCATGGCATGCATCTGTATACACGAAATTC
This sequence comes from Pan troglodytes, assembly GCF_028858775.2. NCBI lineage: Eukaryota > Metazoa > Chordata > Mammalia > Primates > Hominidae > Pan > Pan troglodytes. The sequence continues at coordinate 19,035,212 of NC_072416.2, read as the reverse complement.
CAGAATAAGCAAGCTAACCTAGGATAAGAAAGAGACTGGCTGGGAAGAGTGAGAGTTCACTTTCTGGGGTGACATAATAGTGTAGATCTTGGCTGGGCACGGTGGTTCATGCCTGTAATCCCAATGCTTTGGGAGGCCGAGGCGGGCGGATCACCTGAGGTCGGGAGTTCAAAACCAGCCTGACCAACATGGAGAAACCCTATCTCTACTAAAAATACAAAATTAGCTGGGAGTGGTGGCACATGTCTGTAATCCCAGCCACTCGGGAGGCTGAGGCAGGAGAATCGCTCGAATCTGGGAAGCAGAGGTTGCGGCGAGCTGATATTGCCCCATTGCACTCCAGCCTCGGCAACAAGGGAGAAACTGTCTCAAAAAAATAAATAAATAAATAAAATAATGTAGATCTTGAAAGGGGGTTGGTTTATGCTGGTGTATGTACTTTCCAAAGTTAGTAAACTTACACTTAAGGTTATATAGTTTGGCCAGGCGCGGTGGCTCACGCCTGTAATCCCAGCACTGGGAGGCCGAGGCAGGCGGATCACGAGGTGAAGAGATGGAGACTATCCTGGCGAACATGGTGAAACCCCGTCTCTACTAAAAATACAGAAATTAGCCAGGCGTTGTAATCAGAGCTACTCAGGAGGCTGAGGCAGGACAATTGCTTGAACCCCGGAAGCGGAGGTTGCAGTGAGCCGAGATCTTGCCACTGCACTCCAGCTCTGTCTAAAAAAAAAAAAAAGTCATCAAACCAGATGACACAAATCAAATGACATTTCACTTTGTTTTGGTCCGTTTTGTTTGTTAGAGACAAGAGTGCAGCGGGGCCATCTCGGCTCACTGCAACGGCCAGCTCCTGGGCCCAAGCGATCCTCCCACCTCAGCCTCTCCAGTAACTGGGATAACAGGTACGCACCACCAGGCCCGACTAATCTTTTTTGGAATTTTTTGTAGAGATGGCGTTTTGCTATGATGCCCTGGCTAGTCTTCAACTCCTGGACTCAAGTGATCTGCCCACCTCGGCCCCCTAAAGTGCTGGGATTACAGGCCTGAGCTGTGTCATTTCATGCCGCGTGACACAGCCCAGTAAAAAGGAAGAAACCCCGCGGGTCCAGCGTCTACTCACACAGGTGGACTGATGGCTGATAAATGCCAGCAGGAGCCAAAAGAGGAGCCGAAAGAGCAGCCACAGCACCCGTCCACTCACACAGGTGGACTGATGGCTGATAAATGCCAGCAGGAGCCAAAAGAGGAGCCAAAAGAGCAGCCACAGCACCCGCATGTCCTGGTCCTTTCAGGCGCCCTGAGGCGGCCAGGACAGAGGTGGAGGTGGCTTAGGGCAGGGGGGAGGGAAGGGGACGGGACCGGGGGCGGATCTGAGTTGGGGAGGGGGAGGGGAGGGGGAGGGGAGGGGGAGGGGAAGGGGAGGGGAAGGGGAGGGGAAGGGGAAGGGGAGGGGAAGGGGGGAAGTAAGGGAAGGGAAAGGAGGAGAAGGGGGCTGTTGGGCACCTGGAGGAGGTGGAGGAGGAGGAGGAGAAGAAGAAAGGGTCTGGGAAAGGATCCGGTTCAAATTAAGTACTCAAGCGCTGGTGGAAGGCTTAGCTACAGGTCACGGAGAAGATCAGGGAAGCAACAGGACACGCGGGGCAAGGGAGCGTGAGGCTTAGGAGCAATTAGAGGGAGACTAAGGTTCTGCTTTCCACCAAACCTTCTTCGGTCTGGGCCCTCCCTTAGAAACCCTGGGGCTTCATACTCCCTCTCCACCAATCCCTGATGACCCCGGTGGTGCCTCACAATGGACATTCCAAGTAGCGCCCACATCATTCCAATGACCCCTCCCCCATCTCAGTCCCCCACGCTCCTCCCAAGGCCAGGTCCTCTCTGGAACCTTCACAAACCTGATTTCTGGTCCTCCCCAACCAGCTCCCTGTCCCTGCTTCTGGGCGCTCCTTCCTTCCTGAGCTCCCAGGGTTCCTCAAGGTCACTTTTGGCGACAAAACATAAAAAACAAATGATGGCAGGATGGCAGGAAGAACCTCATACCCAAGCAGACTGCCAGGGTTTACAGCCTCCGCTCAGCCATTCATATCTTAAGCAACAAAACATCAGCAGGATGCGGAAGGTCCCGATAGTAAACCATCTCCATCACATCCATGTAGCCATCCGCCCATCAACCTGTATCTCAGGAACAAATGTACATACATTCATTTTAAGCGGGCATGGTACATTTACAAAAATTAACCTGACTTATTTTGTTCCAGCAAATCTCAATATGTTTGAGAGCAATCCAATCACACAGCATGTTTCTGATCATATAACTGTGCTAGAAGTCAATGATTAAAAGCTAATTCAAAATTATTATTTGCTTGGAAATTCAAAGTGCCCTTATAAGACATAAACATAAGAAAGAATCCAAAATGAAACAAGATTGCCTTTCAACTCAATGATAAGATCATAACATGGCAATAAAATGTCTCCCTCTGGCCTGGGAATTCCTCTTTGTGGCACAAGGTTGTGTGATCTCAAATCACCCCTAACCCACCTAGACATTTTAACATCCGAAACCCAGTGATGATGTCCTTATCTATATCATCTTACTGCCTGTGTGTGTGGACTTTAAATTCTGAACCCAAATGAGGGGGAGAAAACCAAGTTGACTTTCATGATTGATCTCTCAGGGATGTCCAAGGAATCTGTGCATTTCAAGAAACAAAGTTCATCAGCTTCTCTCCTAAGGTATTTGCCCACAATACCCAGAGGGCTTGGCAGCATCGTGTGTGATGGGTGGGGAGCTCCAAGCAGGTGGGCAGGACCCAGGGGCCTGGTGACCAGGACAGACCCCCACTGTCCATCACCTTTCCTGGCCCTGTCCTCGGCTAAACTTCCCACAGGCCTTCTGCCCGATCACACAGAGTGTGCCCAAACTCACTCAGGCCTCTGGCAGCTGAAAACCACTGCTTTAAATCCCTTTACCATTTACTATGACATAAGGTTATTGTTAACAGGAAATATTCGATTGATGCTACAAATGGAAAGCCAATGCCTTTACCATAAATAGAAAAACAACCCTAAGAAACAAGCAAAACAAAAACAAAACAGGGGCTGGGTGTGGTGGCTCACGCCTGTAATCCCAGCACTTTGGGAGGCCGAGGTGGGCGGATCACAAGGTCAGGAGTTCCAGACCAGCCTGGCCAATATGGTGAAACCCTGTCTCTAATAAAATACAAAAATTAGCCGGGTGTGGTGGTAGGCGCCTGTAGTCCCACCTACTTGGGAGGCTGAGGCAGGAGAATAGTTTGAACCCGGGAGGCAGAGTCTGCCGTGAGCCGAGATTGCACCACTGCACTCCAGCCTAGGCGACAGAGCGAGACTCTGTCTCAAAAACAGCAACAACTACAAACAAACAAAAAACAGGGTTAACAAAACGATGGAATTCAATTCTATTTATATGCTGCAGCCATGTTCCAGCCCTAGATTTCGCTGGGCATGGTGGCTCACGCCTGTAATCCCAGCACTTTGGGAGGCTGAGGCAGGCAGATCACGAGGTTAGGAGTTCAAGACCAGCCTGACCAACATGGTGAAACCCTGTCTCTACTAAAAATACAAAAATTAGCTGAGCATGGTGGCGCACGCCTGTAGTCCCAGCTACTCGGGAGGCTGAGGCAGGAGAACTGCTTGAACCCAGGAGGCAGAGGTTGCAGTGAGCCAAGATCCCACCACTGCACTCCAGCCTGGTGACAGAGTGAGACTCCGTCTCAAAAAAAAAAAAAAAAAATGACATGAATATACTTCACACAACTGAACTGCACACTTCAACACGGTTAGATGGTAATTATCATCTTGTAAGTATTTTACCACAGGTTAACATGTTTCACAACCTGAAAAGGAAGTAATTACCTTCAGCTCTCTGAGTTCTAGAATTTGTAACATTTCACCCCCTGCTCCTTCCTGATCCGCACTGGAGCATCTTTCTTCTGTCCCTGCTCTACTCAGAGTTCACTTTCCCTTCCCTCACATCAGCTTCGTTGAGGCCGGTTTGAACTTAACGCAAAACATTCTCACTAATGACTGAATTCCCACCAAGATTTCCATATTATCACAGTATGCTTTTAATCTTCGAAGATATTAAATATTTGTTCTCATCATAGCTAAAATGCAATGCAAATCCCATCTCAGATGTGGGTCAGATACCTATGAATCTCCTGAGGTAGTCATTGAAATGACTTTTTTCTTGAGACGGAGTGTCACTCAACCATGCTGAAGTGCAGTGGCGCTACCGTGGCTCACGGCAACCTCCACCTCCCAGATTCAAGCGATTCTTGTGCCTCGGCCTCCCAAGTAGCTGGGATTACAGGTGCCTGCTACCATGCCTGGCTAATTTTTGTCTTTTTAGTAGAGATGGGATTTCACTATGTTGGCCCATCTGGTCTTGAACTCCTGACCTCAAGTGATCCACCTGCCTCAGCCTCCCAAAGTGCTGGGATTACAGGCATGAGCCACCACACCTGGCCTGAAATAATATCTTTCAAATTCTTTGTAGAATTTGTTTTTTCCTGATTTCTGCACATAGGATCAAAAAAAAATCATGTACTAGGATTTCGAGAGAAGCAATGGGTAATCTAAAAAGATGAGAAGAGCAACCACGTCTATCCCACAGCTACTGCTACATTTCATAGGAAAGGTAGCTGGCCCAGTTTGGAGCTAGGAGAAATGTCAAACACACGAAGAAATGAGAGGCAAAGAAATGCCATCACGCATGAATGCTTCATGGCACCCATGATGTCCCTGCTTAGGAGGTAATGGTATAGATGACTAGATGACAAGGACAAAGATGAGAGGTGCAAAGTTGTCCAAGTCCAACAGCTCAACTGAACTTTCCTAAATGGAATTGTTAAAAAGTGGTAAATTTAAAAACTTCCCCTGGCTCACGTGGTGGCTCACGCTTGTAATCCCAGCACTTTGGGAGGCTGAGGCGGGTGGATCATTTGAGGTCGGGTTTTGAGACTAGCCTGGCCAACATGGTAAAACCCCGACTCTACTAAAAATACAAAAATTAGCTGGGCATGGTGGTGGGCACCTGTAATCCCAGCTACTTGAGAGGCTGAGGCAGGGGAATCACTTGAAGCCAGGAGGTGGAGGTTGCAGTGAGCCGAGCTCACACCATTATACTCCAGCCTGGGCAACAGAGGGAGACACGTCTTGGGAGCGAGAAAAGAGAAAAAAAAAAAAAAAAAAAAAAAGCTTCCTCCAATTTATACCGAAAATTCTCTGTTCAGGACTAAGTGGCACAGAGAATGTTACATGTGCCTAGATATCTTCATAACTCATATATTTTCTGTTTTCTACATATCTTGAAAGGCAGTGCCAAATGACGTGTAATTACCTAGGCGGTAAAACTGAAACATACTTCCTCTTCCCTTGAATATAAAAAAGCATTGTGGTATTAGTACTTTTATCTTGGATCATTGTTCAGAAGGAGGTTCAGCCCCCAGACGACCACATTTTTACTGTCATGAATGGCAAGACAAAATGTAGAGCTCAACTTCCCCAAAGGAAAAAAGGCTCAAAAGACAAATTATGGCACAACTTAGCAGCCAAATTCTTACCAAGTACAGACTTTTGACATACTGATCTCTCTCCAGTTGCAAGTGGGAACATGCACTTTGAATGATGTCATTCAAAATTACCCTGCCCAGACACACTTTTCATTGATTCTCTTGGAGGGCAGTTCTAAGAGATTCTCTGGGGCTTTCTCTGCATCATGAGACCCAGTGCAGTTCTGCCCTTCACCTTCCGGCAGTTTGTCACCTCGTCCCTATGACCTCAGAGGAACTTTGTCTCAGGCCAACTGTTTGTTCCTTGGGCTCTTTCATTTCCCCTAAAAATCATTTGCTGCCCCTCTAAATGGCCTACATCTCCATCTATCTCCCTCTCCCCTCAGAAGAGGGTGCTCTTTAAGCATCAACCATCCAGCCCTTCTAGCAGTCTCATTTTTCAGCTGGTTCCCATGTTTATGCCTGTTCTATGTTTTTCTTTTCCTGTTAAGCTGTCTGTTGTCAGCTCATTTCTGCAGTGAATCTTCAGAGTGGAGATTGGAAGTTTTCCTTCCACCCATACGATAGAACTATAAAGCAGAAGAGTTTAGAAAGACTTTCCTATTTAAGTGACGAAACCTCATACTCCATTTGTGACAAATAGCACAAAGGTTAAAAAAACTTATTTTTGACCAAAAGCTCTGTTGACATTCTATTAAACACCGACCTATTTAATTTTCATAATGTAAATGGCAGATATTTTCATATTTCTTATGCTAATAAATCATTTCCCTGATTTTTGGGGTAAAACCACATATTCATAATGAAGTCCAGAAACGTGAATTGTTTCATATAACTTATTCTTGTTTGCGATTACAAGTATACCTCTACAGAAAGTTAGTATACTCACAGAAAGGTAACTTGTGCGGAGGGAGATGGCAAATTTATAACTTCTCAGAAACACAGTAATGATAAGTAACCAAAGACTTCCACCAAAGTCAGTCCCACGATGACGAAGGTCAGCCAGAGTATTGATAACCTGGAATAATAATAGTTGAAATAATGAAAAGGTCAATGACACTGACAATATTTCACTCAGAAAGAATCATCCTTAGAAACCGTCAACCTCCTCCAAAAGGTAACCACATCCCTCAGATATCACCGTGGGATTCCACTGCTACAAAAAAGAACAGAAGTTAGAGAAGTCTCATGTTTTTCAGATGGCTCGTAGTGTTTTTAGGCATTGCAAATGTGGGGTGTTGTCTTTCTTGGTATAAAGCAGGGATATCCAATCTTTTGACTTCCCTGCCTATATTAAAAGAAGCAAAGTTGTCTTGAGCCACACATAACATACACTGACACTAACAACAGCTGATGATCTTAAAAAAACCTCTTTTTTTTTTTTTTTGAGACAGAGTTCCGCTCCACTCAGTCGCCCAGGCTGGAGTGCAGTGGTGCAATCTCAGCTCACTGCAACCTCCAGCTCCTGGGCTCAAGCCATTCTCCTCCCTCAGCCTCCCGAGCAGCTGAGATTACAGGTCTCCGCCACCACGCCCGACTAATTTTTGTATTTTTAGTAGAGATGAGGTTTCACCATGTTGGCCAGTCTGGCCTTGAACTCCCGACAGGCGATCTGCCTGCCTCGGCCTCCCAAAGTGCTGGGATTACAGGTGTGAACCACCGTGCCCGGCCATTGTTTTTGTTTTTGTTTTTGTTTGTTGTTTCTTTTTGAGATGGGGTCTCACTCTGTCACCCAGGCTGGAGTGCAGTGGTGTGCTCTCGGCTCACTGCAACCTCTGCCTCTCAGGTTCAAGTGATTCTCCTGCCTCAGCCTCCTGAGTAGCTGGGAGTACAGGTGCCTGACAGTGCACTCAGCAAATTTTTTTATTTTTTGTGGAGATGGGGTTTTGCCATGTTGGCCAGGGTGGTCTCGAACTCCTGACCTCAGGTAATCTGCCCGCCTCAGCCTCCCAAAGTGCTGGGATTACAGGCATGAGCCACTGTACCTGGCCAAAATCTCCTAATGTTTTAAGAAAGTTTACAAATTTGTGTTGAACTGCATTCAAAACTGTCCTGGGCCACATGCAGCCCGTCACTCATGGCTAAGACAAGCTAAGTATAAAGTAATTATCTTATCTTTTCTTTTCTTTTTGTTTTGAGACAAAGTCTTGCTCTGTCACCCAGGCTAGATTGCAGTGGCATGATCTCAGCTCACTGCAACCTCCGCCTCCCGGGTTCAAGCGATTCTCCTGCCTCAGCTACTGAGTAACTGGGATTACAGGCGCCTGCCACCACGCTCGGCTAAGTTTTGTATTTTTAGTAGAAACAGGGTTTCACCATCTTGGCCAGGCTGGTCTCCAACTCCTGACCTCATGATCCACCTGCCTCGGCCTCCCAAAGTGCTGGGAATACAAGTGTGAGCCACTGCACCTGGCCAGTAGTTATCTTTTCTTTAGTTATTTACTTGTTTTTTAAATTGATGTATAACATTGGATGCATTTATTATATATCACATGGTAAAAGAATCCCTCTAAATAATACTTCTCTCTTGGATTATATGAATCTTTGTCATTTAAAGCTCAGCATAAGTAAAAAAAAAAAAAAAATACAATGAAGAGATTACTTCATTCACAAATAAGTATCGAATTTTAGTGCTTAAAAATTAACAAGGTGGGCCGGGCGTGGTGGCTCAAGCCTGCAATCCCAGCACTTTGGGAAGCCGAGGTGGGTGGACCGCGAGATCAGGAGATTGAGACCATCCTAGCTAACACGGTGAAACCAATCTCTACTAAAAATACAAAAAATTAGCAGGGCATGGTGGCACCCGCCTATAGTTCCAGTTACTTGGGAGGCTGAGGCAGAAGAATCACTTGAACCCGGGAGGCAGAGGTTGCAGTGAGCCGAGATCGCACCACTGCACTTCAGCCTGGGTGACAGAGCGAGACTCTGTCTCAAAAAAAAAAAAAAAAAAAAAAAAAAAAAAAAAAAAAAAATTACCAAGGTGGAGATCATGAAAATGGCATGAATAGTGTGGGATTTCTCTAAGATTGTTGACATTAATTCCATTAGACTCTTATGTGAGTGAAGACGATAACATTTCTACATCGATTCCTCAGGATTTAACTATATATTCTTGAAAACATCTCAATTTTAAATGTTTCTTTCAAGATGGTGAATGAAACAGAGATAGCCCTTCAACAGGTTGAACTCAGCATATGCTGAGTCTGAAATGGAAATGATGGAGTTAGAGAACCATACAACAATGGTCATGATTTCAGAAACATGGTGTTGAGCAGAATAAAGCAGACACAAAAGAGTACCTATGGCATGGCATGCATCTGTATACACGAAATTCCAGAATAAGCAAGCTAACCTAGGATAAGAAAGAGACTGGCTGGGAAGAGTGAGAGTTCACTTTCTGGGGTGACATAATAGTGTAGATCTTGGCTGGGCACGGTGGTTCATGCCTGTAATCCCAATGCTTTGGGAGGCCGAGGCGGGCGGATCACCTGAGGTCGGGAGTTCAAAACCAGCCTGACCAACATGGAGAAACCCTATCTCTACTAAAAATACAAAATTAGCTGGGAGTGGTGGCACATGTCTGTAATCCCAGCCACTCGGGAGGCTGAGGCAGGAGAATCGCTCGAATCTGGGAAGCAGAGGTTGCGGCGAGCTGATATTGCCCCATTGCACTCCAGCCTCGGCAACAAGGGAGAAACTGTCTCAAAAAAATAAATAAATAAATAAAATAATGTAGATCTTGAAAGGGGGTTGGTTTATGCTGGTGTATGTACTTTCCAAAGTTAGTAAACTTACACTTAAGGTTATATAGTTTGGCCAGGCGCGGTGGCTCACGCCTGTAATCCCAGCACTGGGAGGCCGAGGCAGGCGGATCACGAGGTGAAGAGATGGAGACTATCCTGGCGAACATGGTGAAACCCCGTCTCTACTAAAAATACAGAAATTAGCCAGGCGTTGTAATCAGAGCTACTCAGGAGGCTGAGGCAGGACAATTGCTTGAACCCCGGAAGCGGAGGTTGCAGTGAGCCGAGATCTTGCCACTGCACTCCAGCTCTGTCTAAAAAAAAAAAAAGTCATCAAACCAGATGACACAAATCAAATGACATTTCACTTTGTTTTGGTCCGTTTTGTTTGTTAGAGACAAGAGTGCAGCGGGGCCATCTCGGCTCACTGCAACGGCCAGCTCCTGGGCCCAAGCGATCCTCCCACCTCAGCCTCTCCAGTAACTGGGATAACAGGTACGCACCACCAGGCCCGACTAATCTTTTTTGGAATTTTTTGTAGAGATGGCGTTTTGCTATGATGCCCTGGCTAGTCTTCAACTCCTGGACTCAAGTGATCTGCCCACCTCGGCCCCCTAAAGTGCTGGGATTACAGGCCTGAGCTGTGTCATTTCATGCCGCGTGACACAGCCCAGTAAAAAGGAAGAAACCCCGCGGGTCCAGCGTCTACTCACACAGGTGGACTGATGGCTGATAAATGCCAGCAGGAGCCAAAAGAGGAGCCGAAAGAGCAGCCACAGCACCCGTCCACTCACACAGGTGGACTGATGGCTGATAAATGCCAGCAGGAGCCAAAAGAGGAGCCAAAAGAGCAGCCACAGCACCCGCATGTCCTGGTCCTTTCAGGCGCCCTGAGGCGGCCAGGACAGAGGTGGAGGTGGCTTAGGGCAGGGGGGAGGGAAGGGGACGGGACCGGGGGCGGATCTGAGTTGGGGAGGGGGAGGGGAGGAGGAGGGGAGGGGGAGGGGAAAGGGAGGGGAAGGGGAGGGGAAGGGGAAGGGGAGGGGAAGGGGGGAAGTAAGGGAAGGGAAAGGAGGAGAAGGGGGCTGTTGGGCACCTGGAGGAGGTGGAGGAGGAGGAGGAGAAGAAGAAAGGGTCTGGGAAAGGATCCGGTTCAAATTAAGTACTCAAGCGCTGGTGGAAGGCTTAGCTACAGGTCACGGAGAAGATCAGGGAAGCAACAGGACACGCGGGGCAAGGGAGCGTGAGGCTTAGGAGCAATTAGAGGGAGACTAAGGTTCTGCTTTCCACCAAACCTTCTTCGGTCTGGGCCCTCCCTTAGCAACCCTGGGGCTTCATACTCCCTCTCCACCAATCCCTGATGACCCCGGTGGTGCCTCACAATGGACATTCCAAGTAGCGCCCACATCATTCCAATGACCCCTCCCCCATCTCAGTCCCCCACGCTCCTCCCAAGGCCAGGTCCTCTCTGGAACCTTCACAAACCTGATTTCTGGTCCTCCCCAACCAGCTCCCTGTCCCTGCTTCTGGGCGCTCCTTCCTTCCTGAGCTCCCAGGGTTCCTCAAGGTCACTTTTGGCGACAAAACATAAAAAACAAATGATGGCAGGATGGCAGGAAGAACCTCATACCCAAGCAGACTGCCAGGGTTTACAGCCTCCGCTCAGCCATTCATATCTTAAGCAACAAAACATCAGCAGGATGCGGAAGGTCCCGATAGTAAACCATCTCCATCACATCCATGTAGCCATCCGCCCATCAACCTGTATCTCAGGAACAAATGTACATACATTCATTTTAAGCGGGCATGGTACATTTACAAAAATTAACCTGACTTATTTTGTTCCAGCAAATCTCAATATGTTTGAGAGCAATCCAATCACACAGCATGTTTCTGATCATATAACTGTGCTAGAAGTCAATGATTAAAAGCTAATTCAAAATTATTATTTGCTTGGAAATTCAAAGTGCCCTTATAAGACATAAACATAAGAAAGAATCCAAAATGAAACAAGATTGCCTTTCAACTCAATGATAAGATCATAACATGGCAATAAAATGTCTCCCTCTGGCCTGGGAATTCCTCTTTGTGGCACAAGGTTGTGTGATCTCAAATCACCCCTAACCCACCTAGACATTTTAACATCCGAAACCCAGTGATGATGTCCTTATCTATATCATCTTACTGCCTGTGTGTGTGGACTTTAAATTCTGAACCCAAATGAGGGGGAGAAAACCAAGTTGACTTTCATGATTGATCTCTCAGGGATGTCCAAGGAATCTGTGCATTTCAAGAAACAAAGTTCATCAGCTTCTCTCCTAAGGTATTTGCCCACAATACCCAGAGGGCTTGGCAGCATCGTGTGTGATGGGTGGGGAGCTCCAAGCAGGTGGGCAGGACCCAGGGGCCTGGTGACCAGGACAGACCCCCACTGTCCATCACCTTTCCTGGCCCTGCCCTCGGCTAAACTTCCCACAGGCCTTCTGCCCGATCACACAGAGTGTGCCCAAACTCACTCAGGCCTCTGGCAGCTGAAAACCACTGCTTTAAATCCCTTTACCATTTACTATGACATAAGGTTATTGTTAACAGGAAATATTCGATTGATGCTACAAATGGAAAGCCAATGCCTTTACCATAAATAGAAAAACAACCCTAAGAAACAAGCAAAACAAAAACAAAACAGGGGCTGGGTGTGGTGGCTCACGCCTGTAATCCCAGCACTTTGGGAGGCCGAGGTGGGCGGATCACAAGGTCAGGAGTTCCAGACCAGCCTGGCCAATATGGTGAAACCCTGTCTCTAATAAAATACAAAAATTAGCCGGGTGTGGTGGTAGGCGCCTGTAGTCCCACCTACTTGGGAGGCTGAGGCAGGAGAATAGTTTGAACCCGGGAGGCAGAGTCTGCCGTGAGCCGAGATTGCACCACTGCACTCCAGCCTAGGCGACAGAGCGAGACTCTGTCTCAAAAACAGCAACAACTACAAACAAACAAAAAACAGGGTTAACAATACGATGGAATTCAATTCTATTTATATGCTGCAGCCATGTTCCAGCCCTAGATTTCGCTGGGCATGGTGGCTCACGCCTGTAATCCCAGCACTTTGGGAGGCTGAGGCAGGCAGATCACGAGGTTAGGAGTTCAAGACCAGCCTGACCAACATGGTGAAACCCTGTCTCTACTAAAAATACAAAAATTAGCTGAGCATGGTGGCGCACGCCTGTAGTCCCAGCTACTCGGGAGGCTGAGGCAGGAGAACTGCTTGAACCCAGGAGGCAGAGGTTGCAGTGAGCCAAGATCCCACCACTGCACTCCAGCCTGGTGACAGAGTGAGACTCCGTCTCAAAAAAAAAAAAAAAAAAATGACATGAATATACTTCACACAACTGAACTGCACACTTCAACACGGTTAGATGGTAATTATCATCTTGTAAGTATTTTACCACAGGTTAACATGTTTCACAACCTGAAAAGGAAGTAATTACCTTCAGCTCTCTGAGTTCTAGAATTTGTAACATTTCACCCCCTGCTCCTTCCTGATCCGCACTGGAGCATCTTTCTTCTGTCCCTGCTCTACTCAGAGTTCACTTTCCCTTCCCTCACATCAGCTTCGTTGAGGCCGGTTTGAACTTAACGCAAAACATTCTCACTAATGACTGAATTCCCACCAAGATTTCCATATTATCACAGTATGCTTTTAATCTTCGAAGATATTAAATATTTGTTCTCATCATAGCTAAAATGCAATGCAAATCCCATCTCAGATGTGGGTCAGATACCTATGAATCTCCTGAGGTAGTCATTGAAATGACTTTTTTCTTGAGACGGAGTGTCACTCAACCATGCTGAAGTGCAGTGGCGCTACCGTGGCTCACGGCAACCTCCACCTCCCAGATTCAAGCGATTCTTGTGCCTCGGCCTCCCAAGTAGCTGGGATTACAGGTGCCTGCTACCATGCCTGGCTAATTTTTGTCTTTTTAGTAGAGATGGGATTTCACTATGTTGGCCCATCTGGTCTTGAACTCCTGACCTCAAGTGATCCACCTGCCTCAGCCTCCCAAAGTGCTGGGATTACAGGCATGAGCCACCACACCTGGCCTGAAATAATATCTTTCAAATTCTTTGTAGAATTTGTTTTTTCCTGATTTCTGCACATAGGATCAAAAAAAAATCATGTACTAGGATTTCGAGAGAAGCAATGGGTAATCTAAAAAGATGAGAAGAGCAACCACGTCTATCCCACAGCTACTGCTACATTTCATAGGAAAGGTAGCTGGCCCAGTTTGGAGCTAGGAGAAATGTCAAACACACGAAGAAATGAGAGGCAAAGAAATGCCATCACGCATGAATGCTTCATGGCACCCATGATGTCCCTGCTTAGGAGGTAATGGTATAGATGACTAGATGACAAGGACAAAGATGAGAGGTGCAAAGTTGTCCAAGTCCAACAGCTCAACTGAACTTTCCTAAATGGAATTGTTAAAAAGTGGTAAATTTAAAAACTTCCCCTGGCTCACGTGGTGGCTCACGCTTGTAATCCCAGCACTTTGGGAGGCTGAGGCGGGTGGATCATTTGAGGTCGGGTTTTGAGACTAGCCTGGCCAACATGGTAAAACCCCGACTCTACTAAAAATACAAAAATTAGCTGGGCATGGTGGTGGGCACCTGTAATCCCAGCTACTTGAGAGGCTGAGGCAGGGGAATCACTTGAAGCCAGGAGGTGGAGGTTGCAGTGAGCCGAGCTCACACCATTATACTCCAGCCTGGGCAACAGAGGGAGACACGTCTTGGGAGTGAGAAAAGAGAAGAAAAAAAAAAAAAAAAAAAAAAAAAAAAAGCTTCCTCCAATTTATACCGAAAATTCTCTGTTCAGGACTAAGTGGCACAGAGAATGTTACATGTGCCTAGATATCTTCATAACTCATATATTTTCTGTTTTCTACATATCTTGAAAGGCAGTGCCAAATGACGTGTAATTACCTAGGCGGTAAAACTGAAACATACTTCCTCTTCCCTTGAATATAAAAAAGCATTGTGGTATTAGTACTTTTATCTTGGATCATTGTTCAGAAGGAGGTTCAGCCCCCAGACGACCACATTTTTACTGTCATGAATGGCAAGACAAAATGTAGAGCTCAACTTCCCCAAAGGAAAAAAGGCTCAAAAGACAAATTATGGCACAACTTAGCAGCCAAATTCTTACCAAGTACAGACTTTTGACATACTGATCTCTCTCCAGTTGCAAGTGGGAACATGCACTTTGAATGATGTCATTCAAAATTACCCTGCCCAGACACACTTTTCATTGATTCTCTTGGAGGGCAGTTCTAAGAGATTCTCTGGGGCTTTCTCTGCATCATGAGACCCAGTGCAGTTCTGCCCTTCACCTTCCGGCAGTTTGTCACCTCGTCCCTATGACCTCAGAGGAACTTTGTCTCAGGCCAACTGTTTGTTCCTTGGGCTCTTTCATTTCCCCTAAAAATCATTTGCTGCCCCTCTAAATGGCCTACATCTCCATCTATCTCCCTCTCCCCTCAGAAGAGGGTGCTCTTTAAGCATCAACCATCCAGCCCTTCTAGCAGTCTCATTTTTCAGCTGGTTCCCATGTTTATGCCTGTTCTATGTTTTTCTTTTCCTGTTAAGCTGTCTGTTGTCAGCTCATTTCTGCAGTGAATCTTCAGAGTGGAGATTGGAAGTTTTCCTTCCACCCATACGATAGAACTATAAAGCAGAAGAGTTTAGAAAGACTTTCCTATTTAAGTGACGAAACCTCATACTCCATTTGTGACAAATAGCACAAAGGTTAAAAAAACTTATTTTTGACCAAAAGCTCTGTTGACATTCTATTAAACACCGACCTATTTAATTTTCATAATGTAAATGGCAGATATTTTCATATTTCTTATGCTAATAAATCATTTCCCTGATTTTTGGGGTAAAACCACATATTCATAATGAAGTCCAGAAACGTGAATTGTTTCATATAACTTATTCTTATTTGCGATTACAAGTATACCTCTACAGAAAGTTAGTATACTCACAGAAAGGTAACTTGTGCGGAGGGAGATGGCAAATTTATAACTTCTCAGAAACACAGTAATGATAAGTAACCAAAGACTTCCACCAAAGTCAGTCCCACGATGACGAAGGTCAGCCAGAGTATTGATAACCTGGAATAATAATAGTTGAAATAATGAAAAGGTCAATGACACTGACAATATTTCACTCAGAAAGAATCATCCTTAGAAACCGTCAACCTCCTCCAAAAGGTAACCACATCCCTCAGATATCACCGTGGGATTCCACTGCTACAAAAAAGAACAGAAGTTAGAGAAGTCTCATGTTTTTCAGATGGCTCGTAGTGTTTTTAGGCATTGCAAATGTGGGGTGTTGTCTTTCTTGGTATAAAGCAGGGATATCCAATCTTTTGACTTCCCTGCCTATATTAAAAGAAGCAAAGTTGTCTTGAGCCACACATAACATACACTGACACTAACAACAGCTGATGATCTTAAAAAAACCTCTTTTTTTTTTTTTTTGAGACAGAGTTCCGCTCCACTCAGTCGCCCAGGCTGGAGTGCAGTGGTGCAATCTCAGCTCACTGCAACCTCCAGCTCCTGGGCTCAAGCCATTCTCCTCCCTCAGCCTCCCGAGCAGCTGAGATTACAGGTCTCCGCCACCACGCCCGACTAATTTTTGTATTTTTAGTAGAGATGAGGTTTCACCATGTTGGCCAGTCTGGCCTTGAACTCCCGACAGGCGATCTGCCTGCCTCGGCCTCCCAAAGTGCTGGGATTACAGGTGTGAACCACCGTGCCCGGCCATTGTTTTTGTTTTTGTTTTTGTTTGTTGTTTCTTTTTGAGATGGGGTCTCACTCTGTCACCCAGGCTGGAGTGCAGTGGTGTGCTCTCGGCTCACTGCAACCTCTGCCTCTCAGGTTCAAGTGATTCTCCTGCCTCAGCCTCCTGAGTAGCTGGGAGTACAGGTGCCTGACAGTGCACTCAGCAAATTTTTTTATTTTTTGTGGAGATGGGGTTTTGCCATGTTGGCCAGGGTGGTCTCGAACTCCTGACCTCAGGTAATCTGCCCGCCTCAGCCTCCCAAAGTGCTGGGATTACAGGCATGAGCCACTGTACCTGGCCAAAATCTCCTAATGTTTTAAGAAAGTTTACAAATTTGTGTTGAACTGCATTCAAAACTGTCCTGGGCCACATGCAGCCCGTCACTCATGGCTAAGACAAGCTAAGTATAAAGTAATTATCTTATCTTTTCTTTTCTTTTTGTTTTGAGACAAAGTCTTGCTCTGTCACCCAGGCTAGATTGCAGTGGCATGATCTCAGCTCACTGCAACCTCCGCCTCCCGGGTTCAAGCGATTCTCCTGCCTCAGCTACTGAGTAACTGGGATTACAGGCGCCTGCCACCACGCTCGGCTAAGTTTTGTATTTTTAGTAGAAACAGGGTTTCACCATCTTGGCCAGGCTGGTCTCCAACTCCTGACCTCATGATCCACCTGCCTCGGCCTCCCAAAGTGCTGGGAATACAAGTGTGAGCCACTGCACCTGGCCAGTAGTTATCTTTTCTTTAGTTATTTACTTGTTTTTTAAATTGATGTATAACATTGGATGCATTTATTATATATCACATGGTAAAAGAATCCCTCTAAATAATACTTCTCTCTTGGATTATATGAATCTTTGTCATTTAAAGCTCAGCATAAGTAAAAAAAAAAAAAAAATACAATGAAGAGATTACTTCATTCACAAATAAGTATCGAATTTTAGTGCTTAAAAATTAACAAGGTGGGCCGGGCGTGGTGGCTCAAGCCTGCAATCCCAGCACTTTGGGAAGCCGAGGTGGGTGGACCGCGAGATCAGGAGATTGAGACCATCCTAGCTAACACGGTGAAACCAATCTCTACTAAAAATACAAAAAATTAGCAGGGCATGGTGGCACCCGCCTATAGTTCCAGTTACTTGGGAGGCTGAGGCAGAAGAATCACTTGAACCCGGGAGGCAGAGGTTGCAGTGAGCCGAGATCGCACCACTGCACTTCAGCCTGGGTGACAGAGCGAGACTCTGTCTCAAAAAAAAAAAAAAAAAAAAAAAAAAAAAAAAAAAAAAAAAAATTACCAAGGTGGAGATCATGAAAATGGCATGAATAGTGTGGGATTTCTCTAAGATTGTTGACATTAATTCCATTAGACTCTTATGTGAGTGAAGACGATAACATTTCTACATCGATTCCTCAGGATTTAACTATATATTCTTGAAAACATCTCAATTTTAAATGTTTCTTTCAAGATGGTGAATGAAACAGAGATAGCCCTTCAACAGGTTGAACTCAACATATGCTGAGTCTGAAATGGAAATGATGGAGTTAGAGAACCATACAACAATGGTCATGATTTCAGAAACATGGTGTTGAGCAGAATAAAGCAGACACAAAAGAGTACCTATGGCATGGCATGCATCTGTATACACGAAATTCCAGAATAAGCAAGCTAACCTAGGATAAGAAAGAGACTGGCTGGGAAGAGTGAGAGTTCACTTTCTGGGGTGACATAATAGTTTAGATCTTGGCTGGGCACGGTGGTTCATGCCTGTAATCCCAATGCTTTGGGAGGCCGAGGCGGGCGGATCACCTGAGGTCGGGAGTTCAAAACCAGCCTGACCAACATGGAGAAACCCTATCTCTACTAAAAATACAAAATTAGCTGGGAGTGGTGGCACATGTCTGTAATCCCAGCCACTCGGGAGGCTGAGGCAGGAGAATCGCTCGAATCTGGGAAGCAGAGGTTGCGGTGAGCTGATATTGCCCCATTGCACTCTAGCCTCGGCAACAAGGGAGAAACTGTCTCAAAAAAACAAATAAATAAATAAAATAATGTAGATCTTGAAAGGGGGTTGGTTTATGCTGGTGTATGTACTTTCCAAAGTTAGTAAACTTACACTTAAGGTTATATAGTTTGGCCAGGCGCGGTGGCTCACGCCTGTAATCCCAGCACTGGGAGGCCGAGGCAGGCGGATCACGAGGTGAAGAGATGGAGACTATCCTGGCGAACATGGTGAAACCCCGTCTCTACTAAAAATACAGAAATTAGCCAGGCGTTGTAATCAGAGCTACTCAGGAGGCTGAGGCAGGACAATTGCTTGAACCCCGGAAGCGGAGGTTGCAGTGAGCCGAGATCTTGCCACTGCACTCCAGCTCTGTCTAAAAAAAAAAAAAGTCATCAAACCAGATGACACAAATCAAATGACATTTCACTTTGTTTTGGTCCGTTTTGTTTGTTAGAGACAAGAGTGCAGCGGGGCCATCTCGGCTCACTGCAACGGCCAGCTCCTGGGCCCAAGCGATCCTCCCACCTCAGCCTCTCCAGTAACTGGGATAACAGGTACGCACCACCAGGCCCGACTAATCTTTTTTGGAATTTTTTGTAGAGATGGCGTTTTGCTATGATGCCCTGGCTAGTCTTCAACTCCTGGACTCAAGTGATCTGCCCACCTCGGCCCCCTAAAGTGCTGGGATTACAGGCCTGAGCTGTGTCATTTCATGCCGCGTGACACAGCCCAGTAAAAAGGAAGAAACCCCGCGGGTCCAGCGTCTACTCACACAGGTGGACTGATGGCTGATAAATGCCAGCAGGAGCCAAAAGAGGAGCCGAAAGAGCAGCCACAGCACCCGTCCACTCACACAGGTGGACTGATGGCTGATAAATGCCAGCAGGAGCCAAAAGAGGAGCCAAAAGAGCAGCCACAGCACCCGCATGTCCTGTTCCTTTCAGGCGCCCTGAGGCGGCCAGGACAGAGGTGGAGGTGGCTTAGGGCAGGGGAGAGGGAAGGGGACGGGACCGGGGGCGGATCTGAGTTGGGGAGGGGGAGGGGAGGGGGAGGGGAGGGGGAGGGGAAGGGGAGGGGAGGGGGAGGGGAAGGGGAGGGGAAGGGGAGGGGAAGGGGAAGGGGAGGGGAAGGGGGGAAGTAAGGGAAGGGAAAGGAGGAGAAGGGGGCTGTTGGGCACCTGGAGGAGGTGGAGGAGGAGGAGGAGAAGAAGAAAGGGTCTGGGAAAGGATCCGGTTCAAATTAAGTACTCAAGCGCTGGTGGAAGGCTTAGCTACAGGTCACGGAGAAGATCAGGGAAGCAACAGGACACGCGGGGCAAGGGAGCGTGAGGCTTAGGAGCAATTAGAGGGAGACTAAGGTTCTGCTTTCCACCAAACCTTCTTCGGTCTGGGCCCTCCCTTAGCAACCCTGGGGCTTCATACTCCCTCTCCACCAATCCCTGATGACCCCGGTGGTGCCTCACAATGGACATTCCAAGTAGCGCCCGCATCATTCCAATGACCCCTCCCCCATCTCAGTCCCCCACGCTCCTCCCAAGGCCAGGTCCTCTCTGGAACCTTCACAAACCTGATTTCTGGTCCTCCCCAACCAGCTCCCTGTCCCTGCTTCTGGGCGCTCCTTCCTTCCTGAGCTCCCAGGGTTCCTCAAGGTCACTTTTGGCGACAAAACATAAAAAACAAATGATGGCAGGATGGCAGGAAGAACCTCATACCCAAGCAGAGTGCCAGGGTTTACAGCCTCCGCTCAGCCATTCATATCTTAAGCAACAAAACATCAGCAGGATGCGGAAGGTCCCGATAGTAAACCATCTCCATCACATCCATGTAGCCATCCGCCCATCAACCTGTATCTCAGGAACAAATGTACATACATTCATTTTAAGCGGGCATGGTACATTTACAAAAATTAACCTGACTTATTTTGTTCCAGCAAATCTCAATATGTTTGAGAGCAATCCAATCACACAGCATGTTTCTGATCATATAACTGTGCTAGAAGTCAATGATTAAAAGCTAATTCAAAATTATTATTTGCTTGGAAATTCAAAGTGCCCTTATAAGACATAAACATAAGAAAGAATCCAAAATGAAACAAGATTGCCTTTCAACTCAATGATAAGATCATAACATGGCAATAAAATGTCTCCCTCTGGCCTGGGAATTCCTCTTTGTGGCACAAGGTTGTGTGATCTCAAATCACCCCTAACCCACCTAGACATTTTAACATCCGAAACCCAGTGATGATGTCCTTATCTATATCATCTTACTGCCTGTGTGTGTGGACTTTAAATTCTGAACCCAAATGAGGGGGAGAAAACCAAGTTGACTTTCATGATTGATCTCTCAGGGATGTCCAAGGAATCTGTGCATTTCAAGAAACAAAGTTCATCAGCTTCTCTCCTAAGGTATTTGCCCACAATACCCAGAGGGCTTGGCAGCATCGTGTGTGATGGGTGGGGAGCTCCAAGCAGGTGGGCAGGACCCAGGGGCCTGGTGACCAGGACAGACCCCCACTGTCCATCACCTTTCCTGGCCCTGCCCTCGGCTAAACTTCCCACAGGCCTTCTGCCCGATCACACAGAGTGTGCCCAAACTCACTCAGGCCTCTGGCAGCTGAAAACCACTGCTTTAAATCCCTTTACCATTTACTATGACATAAGGTTATTGTTAACAGGAAATATTCGATTGATGCTACAAATGGAAAGCCAATGCCTTTACCATAAATAGAAAAACAACCCTAAGAAACAAGCAAAACAAAAACAAAACAGGGGCTGGGTGTGGTGGCTCACGCCTGTAATCCCAGCACTTTGGGAGGCCGAGGTGGGCGGATCACAAGGTCAGGAGTTCCAGACCAGCCTGGCCAATATGGTGAAACCCTGTCTCTAATAAAATACAAAAATTAGCCGGGTGTGGTGGTAGGCGCCTGTAGTCCCACCTACTTGGGAGGCTGAGGCAGGAGAATAGTTTGAACCCGGGAGGCAGAGTCTGCCGTGAGCCGAGATTGCACCACTGCACTCCAGCCTAGGCGACAGAGCGAGACTCTGTCTCAAAAACAGCAACAACTACAAACAAACAAAAAACAGGGTTAACAAAACGATGGAATTCAATTCTATTTATATGCTGCAGCCATGTTCCAGCCCTAGATTTCGCTGGGCATGGTGGCTCACGCCTGTAATCCCAGCACTTTGGGAGGCTGAGGCAGGCAGATCACGAGGTTAGGAGTTCAAGACCAGCCTGACCAACATGGTGAAACCCTGTCTCTACTAAAAATACAAAAATTAGCTGAGCATGGTGGCGCACGCCTGTAGTCCCAGCTACTCGGGAGGCTGAGGCAGGAGAACTGCTTGAACCCAGGAGGCAGAGGTTGCAGTGAGCCAAGATCCCACCACTGCACTCCAGCCTGGTGACAGAGTGAGACTCCGTCTCAAAAAAAAAAAAAAAAATGACATGAATATACTTCACACAACTGAACTGCACACTTCAACACGGTTAGATGGTAATTATCATCTTGTAAGTATTTTACCACAGGTTAACATGTTTCACAACCTGAAAAGGAAGTAATTACCTTCAGCTCTCTGAGTTCTAGAATTTGTAACATTTCACCCCCTGCTCCTTCCTGATCCGCACTGGAGCATCTTTCTTCTGTCCCTGCTCTACTCAGAGTTCACTTTCCCTTCCCTCACATCAGCTTCGTTGAGGCCGGTTTGAACTTAACGCAAAACATTCTCACTAATGACTGAATTCCCACCAAGATTTCCATATTATCACAATATGCTTTTAATCTTCGAAGATATTAAATATTTGTTCTCATCATAGCTAAAATGCAATGCAAATCCCATCTCAGATGTGGGTCAGATACCTATGAATCTCCTGAGGTAGTCATTGAAATGACTTTTTTCTTGAGACGGAGTGTCACTCAACCATGCTGAAGTGCAGTGGCGCTACCGTGGCTCACGGCAACCTCCACCTCCCAGATTCAAGCGATTCTTGTGCCTCAGCCTCCCAAGTAGCTGGGATTACAGGTGCCTGCTACCATGCCTGGCTAATTTTTGTCTTTTTAGTAGAGATGGGATTTCACTATGTTGGCCCATCTGGTCTTGAACTCCTGACCTCAAGTGATCCACCTGCCTCAGCCTCCCAAAGTGCTGGGATTACAGGCATGAGCCACCACACCTGGCCTGAAATAATATCTTTCAAATTCTTTGTAGAATTTGTTTTTTCCTGATTTCTGCACATAGGATCAAAAAAAAATCATGTACTAGGATTTCGAGAGAAGCAATGGGTAATCTAAAAAGATGAGAAGAGCAACCACGTCTATCCCACAGCTACTGCTACATTTCATAGGAAAGGTAGCTGGCCCAGTTTGGAGCTAGGAGAAATGTCAAACACACGAAGAAATGAGAGGCAAAGAAATGCCATCACGCATGAATGCTTCATGGCACCCATGATGTCCCTGCTTAGGAGGTAATGGTATAGATGACTAGATGACAAGGACAAAGATGAGAGGTGCAAAGTTGTCCAAGTCCAACAGCTCAACTGAACTTTCCTAAATGGAATTGTTAAAAAGTGGTAAATTTAAAAACTTCCCCTGGCTCACGTGGTGGCTCACGCTTGTAATCCCAGCACTTTGGGAGGCTGAGGCGGGTGGATCATTTGAGGTCGGGTTTTGAGACTAGCCTGGCCAACATGGTAAAACCCCGACTCTACTAAAAATACAAAAATTAGCTGGGCATGGTGGTGGGCACCTGTAATCCCAGCTACTTGAGAGGCTGAGGCAGGGGAATCACTTGAAGCCAGGAGGTGGAGGTTGCAGTGAGCCGAGCTCACACCATTATACTCCAGCCTGGGCAACAGAGGGAGACACGTCTTGGGAGCGAGAAAAGAGAAAAAAAAAAAAAAAAAAAAAAAAGCTTCCTCCAATTTATACCGAAAATTCTCTGTTCAGGACTAAGTGGCACAGAGAATGTTACATGTGCCTAGATATCTTCATAACTCATATATTTTCTGTTTTCTACATATCTTGAAAGGCAGTGCCAAATGACGTGTAATTACCTAGGCGGTAAAACTGAAACATACTTCCTCTTCCCTTGAATATAAAAAAGCATTGTGGTATTAGTACTTTTATCTTGGATCATTGTTCAGAAGGAGGTTCAGCCCCCAGACGACCACATTTTTACTGTCATGAATGGCAAGACAAAATGTAGAGCTCAACTTCCCCAAAGGAAAAAAGGCTCAAAAGACAAATTATGGCACAACTTAGCAGCCAAATTCTTACCAAGTACAGACTTTTGACATACTGATCTCTCTCCAGTTGCAAGTGGGAACATGCACTTTGAATGATGTCATTCAAAATTACCCTGCCCAGACACACTTTTCATTGATTCTCTTGGAGGGCAGTTCTAAGAGATTCTCTGGGGCTTTCTCTGCATCATGAGACCCAGTGCAGTTCTGCCCTTCACCTTCCGGCAGTTTGTCACCTCGTCCCTATGACCTCAGAGGAACTTTGTCTCAGGCCAACTGTTTGTTCCTTGGGCTCTTTCATTTCCCCTAAAAATCATTTGCTGCCCCTCTAAATGGCCTACATCTCCATCTATCTCCCTCTCCCCTCAGAAGAGGGTGCTCTTTAAGCATCAACCATCCAGCCCTTCTAGCAGTCTCATTTTTCAGCTGGTTCCCATGTTTATGCCTGTTCTATGTTTTTCTTTTCCTGTTAAGCTGTCTGTTGTCAGCTCATTTCTGCAGTGAATCTTCAGAGTGGAGATTGGAAGTTTTCCTTCCACCCATACGATAGAACTATAAAGCAGAAGAGTTTAGAAAGACTTTCCTATTTAAGTGACGAAACCTCATACTCCATTTGTGACAAATAGCACAAAGGTTAAAAAAACTTATTTTTGACCAAAAGCTCTGTTGACATTCTATTAAACACCGACCTATTTAATTTTCATAATGTAAATGGCAGATATTTTCATATTTCTTATGCTAATAAATCATTTCCCTGATTTTTGGGGTAAAACCACATATTCATAATGAAGTCCAGAAACGTGAATTGTTTCATATAACTTATTCTTATTTGCGATTACAAGTATACCTCTACAGAAAGTTAGTATACTCACAGAAAGGTAACTTGTGCGGAGGGAGATGGCAAATTTATAACTTCTCAGAAACACAGTAATGATAAGTAACCAAAGACTTCCACCAAAGTCAGTCCCACGATGACGAAGGTCAGCCAGAGTATTGATAACCTGGAATAATAATAGTTGAAATAATGAAAAGGTCAATGACACTGACAATATTTCACTCAGAAAGAATCATCCTTAGAAACCGTCAACCTCCTCCAAAAGGTAACCACATCCCTCAGATATCACCGTGGGATTCCACTGCTACAAAAAAGAACAGAAGTTAGAGAAGTCTCATGTTTTTCAGATGGCTCGTAGTGTTTTTAGGCATTGCAAATGTGGGGTGTTGTCTTTCTTGGTATAAAGCAGGGATATCCAATCTTTTGACTTCCCTGCCTATATTAAAAGAAGCAAAGTTGTCTTGAGCCACACATAACATACACTGACACTAACAACAGCTGATGATCTTAAAAAAACCTCTTTTTTTTTTTTTTGAGACAGAGTTCCGCTCCACTCAGTCGCCCAGGCTGGAGTGCAGTGGTGCAATCTCAGCTCACTGCAACCTCCAGCTCCTGGGCTCAAGCCATTCTCCTCCCTCAGCCTCCCGAGCAGCTGAGATTACAGGTCTCTGCCACCACGCCCGACTAATTTTTGTATTTTTAGTAGAGATGAGGTTTCACCATGTTGGCCAGTCTGGCCTTGAACTCCCGACAGGCGATCTGCCTGCCTCGGCCTCCCAAAGTGCTGGGATTACAGGTGTGAACCACCGTGCCCGGCCATTGTTTTTGTTTTTGTTTGTTGTTTCTTTTTGAGATGGGGTCTCACTCTGTCACCCAGGCTGGAGTGCAGTGGTGTGCTCTCGGCTCACTGCAACCTCTGCCTCTCAGGTTCAAGTGATTCTCCTGCCTCAGCCTCCTGAGTAGCTGGGAGTACAGGTGCCTGACAGTGCACTCAGCAAATTTTTTTATTTTTTGTGGAGATGGGGTTTTGCCATGTTGGCCAGGGTGGTCTCGAACTCCTGACCTCAGGTAATCTGCCCGCCTCAGCCTCCCAAAGTGCTGGGATTACAGGCATGAGCCACTGTACCTGGCCAAAATCTCCTAATGTTTTAAGAAAGTTTACAAATTTGTGTTGAACTGCATTCAAAACTGTCCTGGGCCACATGCAGCCCGTCACTCATGGCTAAGACAAGCTAAGTATAAAGTAATTATCTTATCTTTTCTTTTCTTTTTGTTTTGAGACAAAGTCTTGCTCTGTCACCCAGGCTAGATTGCAGTGGCATGATCTCAGCTCACTGCAACCTCCGCCTCCCGGGTTCAAGCGATTCTCCTGCCTCAGCTACTGAGTAACTGGGATTACAGGCGCCTGCCACCACGCTCGGCTAAGTTTTGTATTTTTAGTAGAAACAGGGTTTCACCATCTTGGCCAGGCTGGTCTCCAACTCCTGACCTCATGATCCACCTGCCTCGGCCTCCCAAAGTGCTGGGAATACAAGTGTGAGCCACTGCACCTGGCCAGTAGTTATCTTTTCTTTAGTTATTTACTTGTTTTTTAAATTGATGTATAACATTGGATGCATTTATTATATATCACATGGTAAAAGAATCCCTCTAAATAATACTTCTCTCTTGGATTATATGAATCTTTGTCATTTAAAGCTCAGCATAAGTAAAAAAAAAAAAAAATACAATGAAGAGATTACTTCATTCACAAATAAGTATCGAATTTTAGTGCTTAAAAATTAACAAGGTGGGCCGGGCGTGGTGGCTCAAGCCTGCAATCCCAGCCCTTTGGGAAGCCGAGGTGGGTGGACCGCGAGATCAGGAGATTGAGACCATCCTAGCTAACACGGTGAAACCAATCTCTACTAAAAATACAAAAAATTAGCAGGGCATGGTGGCACCCGCCTATAGTTCCAGTTACTTGGGAGGCTGAGGCAGAAGAATCACTTGAACCCGGGAGGCAGAGGTTGCAGTGAGCCGAGATCGCACCACTGCACTTCAGCCTGGGTGACAGAGCGAGACTCTGTCTCAAAAAAAAAAAAAAAAAAAAAAAAAAAAAAAAAAAAAAAATTACCAAGGTGGAGATCATGAAAATGGCATGAATAGTGTGGGATTTCTCTAAGATTGTTGACATTAATTCCATTAGACTCTTATGTGAGTGAAGACGATAACATTTCTACATCGATTCCTCAGGATTTAACTATATATTCTTGAAAACATCTCAATTTTAAATGTTTCTTTCAAGATGGTGAATGAAACAGAGATAGCCCTTCAACAGGTTGAACTCAGCATATGCTGAGTCTGAAATGGAAATGATGGAGTTAGAGAACCATACAACAATGGTCATGATTTCAGAAACATGGTGTTGAGCAGAATAAAGCAGACACAAAAGAGTACCTATGGCATGGCATGCATCTGTATACACGAAATTCCAGAATAAGCAAGCTAACCTAGGATAAGAAAGAGACTGGCTGGGAAGAGTGAGAGTTCACTTTCTGGGGTGACATAATAGTGTAGATCTTGGCTGGGCACGGTGGTTCATGCCTGTAATCCCAATGCTTTGGGAGGCCGAGGCGGGCGGATCACCTGAGGTCGGGAGTTCAAAACCAGCCTGACCAACATGGAGAAACCCTATCTCTACTAAAAATACAAAATTAGCTGGGAGTGGTGGCACATGTCTGTAATCCCAGCCACTCGGGAGGCTGAGGCAGGAGAATCGCTCGAATCTGGGAAGCAGAGGTTGCGGTGAGCTGATATTGCCCCATTGCACTCCAGCCTCGGCAACAAGGGAGAAACTGTCTCAAAAAAACAAATAAATAAATAAAATAATGTAGATCTTGAAAGGGGGTTGGTTTATGCTGGTGTATGTACTTTCCAAAGTTAGTAAACTTACACTTAAGGTTATATAGTTTGGCCAGGCGCGGTGGCTCACGCCTGTAATCCCAGCACTGGGAGGCCGAGGCAGGCGGATCACGAGGTGAAGAGATGGAGACTATCCTGGCGAACATGGTGAAACCCCGTCTCTACTAAAAATACAGAAATTAGCCAGGCGTTGTAATCAGAGCTACTCAGGAGGCTGAGGCAGGACAATTGCTTGAACCCCGGAAGCGGAGGTTGCAGTGAGCCGAGATCTTGCCACTGCACTCCAGCTCTGTCTAAAAAAAAAAAAAGTCATCAAACCAGATGACACAAATCAAATGACATTTCACTTTGTTTTGGTCCGTTTTGTTTGTTAGAGACAAGAGTGCAGCGGGGCCATCTCGGCTCACTGCAACGGCCAGCTCCTGGGCCCAAGCGATCCTCCCACCTCAGCCTCTCCAGTAACTGGGATAACAGGTACGCACCACCAGGCCCGACTAATCTTTTTTGGAATTTTTTGTAGAGATGGCGTTTTGCTATGATGCCCTGGCTAGTCTTCAACTCCTGGACTCAAGTGATCTGCCCACCTCGGCCCCCTAAAGTGCTGGGATTACAGGCCTGAGCTGTGTCATTTCATGCCGCGTGACACAGCCCAGTAAAAAGGAAGAAACCCCGCGGGTCCAGCGTCTACTCACACAGGTGGACTGATGGCTGATAAATGCCAGCAGGAGCCAAAAGAGGAGCCGAAAGAGCAGCCACAGCACCCGTCCACTCACACAGGTGGACTGATGGCTGATAAATGCCAGCAGGAGCCAAAAGAGGAGCCAAAAGAGCAGCCACAGCACCCGCATGTCCTGGTCCTTTCAGGCGCCCTGAGGCGGCCAGGACAGAGGTGGAGGTGGCTTAGGGCAGGGGGGAGGGAAGGGGACGGGACCGGGGGCGGATCTGAGTTGGGGAGGGGGAGGGGAGGGGGAGCGGAGGGGGAGGGGAAGGGGAGGGGAAGGGGAGGGGAGGGGGAGGGGAAGCGGAGGGGAAGGGGGGAAGTAAGGGAAGGGAAAGGAGGAGAAGGGGGCTGTTGGGCACCTGGAGGAGGTGGAGGAGGAGGAGGAGAAGAAGAAAGGGTCTGGGAAAGGATCCGGTTCAAATTAAGTACTCAAGCGCTGGTGGAAGGCTTAGCTACAGGTCACGGAGAAGATCAGGGAAGCAACAGGACACGCGGGGCAAGGGAGCGTGAGGCTTAGGAGCAATTAGAGGGAGACTAAGGTTCTGCTTTCCACCAAACCTTCTTCGGTCTGGGCCCTCCCTTAGCAACCCTGGGGCTTCATACTCCCTCTCCACCAATCCCTGATGACCCCGGTGGTGCCTCACAATGGACATTCCAAGTAGCGCCCGCATCATTCCAATGACCCCTCCCCCATCTCAGTCCCCCACGCTCCTCCCAAGGCCAGGTCCTCTCTGGAACCTTCACAAACCTGATTTCTGGTCCTCCCCAACCAGCTCCCTGTCCCTGCTTCTGGGCGCTCCTTCCTTCCTGAGCTCCCAGGGTTCCTCAAGGTCACTTTTGGCGACAAAACATAAAAAACAAATGATGGCAGGATGGCAGGAAGAACCTCATACCCAAGCAGACTGCCAGGGTTTACAGCCTCCGCTCAGCCATTCATATCTTAAGCAACAAAACATCAGCAGGATGCGGAAGGTCCCGATAGTAAACCATCTCCATCACATCCATGTAGCCATCCGCCCATCAACCTGTATCTCAGGAACAAATGTACATACATTCATTTTAAGCGGGCATGGTACATTTACAAAAATTAACCTGACTTATTTTGTTCCAGCAAATCTCAATATGTTTGAGAGCAATCCAATCACACAGCATGTTTCTGATCATATAACTGTGCTAGAAGTCAATGATTAAAAGCTAATTCAAAATTATTATTTGCTTGGAAATTCAAAGTGCCCTTATAAGACATAAACATAAGAAAGAATCCAAAATGAAACAAGATTGCCTTTCAACTCAATGATAAGATCATAACATGGCAATAAAATGTCTCCCTCTGGCCTGGGAATTCCTCTTTGTGGCACAAGGTTGTGTGATCTCAAATCACCCCTAACCCACCTAGACATTTTAACATCCGAAACCCAGTGATGATGTCCTTATCTATATCATCTTACTGCCTGTGTGTGTGGACTTTAAATTCTGAACCCAAATGAGGGGGAGAAAACCAAGTTGACTTTCATGATTGATCTCTCAGGGATGTCCAAGGAATCTGTGCATTTCAAGAAACAAAGTTCATCAGCTTCTCTCCTAAGGTATTTGCCCACAATACCCAGAGGGCTTGGCAGCATCGTGTGTGATGGGTGGGGAGCTCCAAGCAGGTGGGCAGGACCCAGGGGCCTGGTGACCAGGACAGACCCCCACTGTCCATCACCTTTCCTGGCCCTGCCCTCGGCTAAACTTCCCACAGGCCTTCTGCCCGATCACACAGAGTGTGCCCAAACTCACTCAGGCCTCTGGCAGCTGAAAACCACTGCTTTAAATCCCTTTACCATTTACTATGACATAAGGTTATTGTTAACAGGAAATATTCGATTGATGCTACAAATGGAAAGCCAATGCCTTTACCATAAATAGAAAAACAACCCTAAGAAACAAGCAAAACAAAAACAAAACAGGGGCTGGGTGTGGTGGCTCACGCCTGTAATCCCAGCACTTTGGGAGGCCGAGGTGGGCGGATCACAAGGTCAGGAGTTCCAGACCAGCCTGGCCAATATGGTGAAACCCTGTCTCTAATAAAATACAAAAATTAGCCGGGTGTGGTGGTAGGCGCCTGTAGTCCCACCTACTTGGGAGGCTGAGGCAGGAGAATAGTTTGAACCCGGGAGGCAGAGTCTGCCGTGAGCCGAGATTGCACCACTGCACTCCAGCCTAGGCGACAGAGCGAGACTCTGTCTCAAAAACAGCAACAACTACAAACAAACAAAAAACAGGGTTAACAAAACGATGGAATTCAATTCTATTTATATGCTGCAGCCATGTTCCAGCCCTAGATTTCGCTGGGCATGGTGGCTCACGCCTGTAATCCCAGCACTTTGGGAGGCTGAGGCAGGCAGATCACGAGGTTAGGAGTTCAAGACCAGCCTGACCAACATGGTGAAACCCTGTCTCTACTAAAAATACAAAAATTAGCTGAGCATGGTGGCGCACGCCTGTAGTCCCAGCTACTCGGGAGGCTGAGGCAGGAGAACTGCTTGAACCCAGGAGGCAGAGGTTGCAGTGAGCCAAGATCCCACCACTGCACTCCAGCCTGGTGACAGAGTGAGACTCCGTCTCAAAAAAAAAAAAAAAAAATGACATGAATATACTTCACACAACTGAACTGCACACTTCAACACGGTTAGATGGTAATTATCATCTTGTAAGTATTTTACCACAGGTTAACATGTTTCACAACCTGAAAAGGAAGTAATTACCTTCAGCTCTCTGAGTTCTAGAATTTGTAACATTTCACCCCCTGCTCCTTCCTGATCCGCACTGGAGCATCTTTCTTCTGTCCCTGCTCTACTCAGAGTTCACTTTCCCTTCCCTCACATCAGCTTCGTTGAGGCCGGTTTGAACTTAACGCAAAACATTCTCACTAATGACTGAATTCCCACCAAGATTTCCATATTATCACAGTATGCTTTTAATCTTCGAAGATATTAAATATTTGTTCTCATCATAGCTAAAATGCAATGCAAATCCCATCTCAGATGTGGGTCAGATACCTATGAATCTCCTGAGGTAGTCATTGAAATGACTTTTTTCTTGAGACGGAGTGTCACTCAACCATGCTGAAGTGCAGTGGCGCTACCGTGGCTCACGGCAACCTCCACCTCCCAGATTCAAGCGATTCTTGTGCCTCGGCCTCCCAAGTAGCTGGGATTACAGGTGCCTGCTACCATGCCTGGCTAATTTTTGTCTTTTTAGTAGAGATGGGATTTCACTATGTTGGCCCATCTGGTCTTGAACTCCTGACCTCAAGTGATCCACCTGCCTCAGCCTCCCAAAGTGCTGGGATTACAGGCATGAGCCACCACACCTGGCCTGAAATAATATCTTTCAAATTCTTTGTAGAATTTGTTTTTTCCTGATTTCTGCACATAGGATCAAAAAAAAATCATGTACTAGGATTTCGAGAGAAGCAATGGGTAATCTAAAAAGATGAGAAGAGCAACCACGTCTATCCCACAGCTACTGCTACATTTCATAGGAAAGGTAGCTGGCCCAGTTTGGAGCTAGGAGAAATGTCAAACACACGAAGAAATGAGAGGCAAAGAAATGCCATCACGCATGAATGCTTCATGGCACCCATGATGTCCCTGCTTAGGAGGTAATGGTATAGATGACTAGATGACAAGGACAAAGATGAGAGGTGCAAAGTTGTCCAAGTCCAACAGCTCAACTGAACTTTCCTAAATGGAATTGTTAAAAAGTGGTAAATTTAAAAACTTCCCCTGGCTCACGTGGTGGCTCACGCTTGTAATCCCAGCACTTTGGGAGGCTGAGGCGGGTGGATCATTTGAGGTCGGGTTTTGAGACTAGCCTGGCCAACATGGTAAAACCCCGACTCTACTAAAAATACAAAAATTAGCTGGGCATGGTGGTGGGCACCTGTAATCCCAGCTACTTGAGAGGCTGAGGCAGGGGAATCACTTGAAGCCAGGAGGTGGAGGTTGCAGTGAGCCGAGCTCACACCATTATACTCCAGCCTGGGCAACAGAGGGAGACACGTCTTGGGAGCGAGAAAAGAGAAAAAAAAAAAAAAAAAAAAAAAGCTTCCTCCAATTTATACCGAAAATTCTCTGTTCAGGACTAAGTGGCACAGAGAATGTTACATGTGCCTAGATATCTTCATAACTCATATATTTTCTGTTTTCTACATATCTTGAAAGGCAGTGCCAAATGACGTGTAATTACCTAGGCGGTAAAACTGAAACATACTTCCTCTTCCCTTGAATATAAAAAAGCATTGTGGTATTAGTACTTTTATCTTGGATCATTGTTCAGAAGGAGGTTCAGCCCCCAGACGACCACATTTTTACTGTCATGAATGGCAAGACAAAATGTAGAGCTCAACTTCCCCAAAGGAAAAAAGGCTCAAAAGACAAATTATGGCACAACTTAGCAGCCAAATTCTTACCAAGTACAGACTTTTGACATACTGATCTCTCTCCAGTTGCAAGTGGGAACATGCACTTTGAATGATGTCATTCAAAATTACCCTGCCCAGACACACTTTTCATTGATTCTCTTGGAGGGCAGTTCTAAGAGATTCTCTGGGGCTTTCTCTGCATCATGAGACCCAGTGCAGTTCTGCCCTTCACCTTCCGGCAGTTTGTCACCTCGTCCCTATGACCTCAGAGGAACTTTGTCTCAGGCCAACTGTTTGTTCCTTGGGCTCTTTCATTTCCCCTAAAAATCATTTGCTGCCCCTCTAAATGGCCTACATCTCCATCTATCTCCCTCTCCCCTCAGAAGAGGGTGCTCTTTAAGCATCAACCATCCAGCCCTTCTAGCAGTCTCATTTTTCAGCTGGTTCCCATGTTTATGCCTGTTCTATGTTTTTCTTTTCCTGTTAAGCTGTCTGTTGTCAGCTCATTTCTGCAGTGAATCTTCAGAGTGGAGATTGGAAGTTTTCCTTCCACCCATACGATAGAACTATAAAGCAGAAGAGTTTAGAAAGACTTTCCTATTTAAGTGACGAAACCTCATACTCCATTTGTGACAAATAGCACAAAGGTTAAAAAAACTTATTTTTGACCAAAAGCTCTGTTGACATTCTATTAAACACCGACCTATTTAATTTTCATAATGTAAATGGCAGATATTTTCATATTTCTTATGCTAATAAATCATTTCCCTGATTTTTGGGGTAAAACCACATATTCATAATGAAGTCCAGAAACGTGAATTGTTTCATATAACTTATTCTTATTTGCGATTACAAGTATACCTCTACAGAAAGTTAGTATACTCACAGAAAGGTAACTTGTGCGGAGGGAGATGGCAAATTTATAACTTCTCAGAAACACAGTAATGATAAGTAACCAAAGACTTCCACCAAAGTCAGTCCCACGATGACGAAGGTCAGCCAGAGTATTGATAACCTGGAATAATAATAGTTGAAATAATGAAAAGGTCAATGACACTGACAATATTTCACTCAGAAAGAATCATCCTTAGAAACCGTCAACCTCCTCCAAAAGGTAACCACATCCCTCAGATATCACCGTGGGATTCCACTGCTACAAAAAAGAACAGAAGTTAGAGAAGTCTCATGTTTTTCAGATGGCTCGTAGTGTTTTTAGGCATTGCAAATGTGGGGTGTTGTCTTTCTTGGTATAAAGCAGGGATATCCAATCTTTTGACTTCCCTGCCTATATTAAAAGAAGCAAAGTTGTCTTGAGCCACACATAACATACACTGACACTAACAACAGCTGATGATCTTAAAAAAACCTCTTTTTTTTTTTTTTTGAGACAGAGTTCCGCTCCACTCAGTCGCCCAGGCTGGAGTGCAGTGGTGCAATCTCAGCTCACTGCAACCTCCAGCTCCTGGGCTCAAGCCATTCTCCTCCCTCAGCCTCCCGAGCAGCTGAGATTACAGGTCTCTGCCACCACGCCCGACTAATTTTTGTATTTTTAGTAGAGATGAGGTTTCACCATGTTGGCCAGTCTGGCCTTGAACTCCCGACAGGCGATCTGCCTGCCTCGGCCTCCCAAAGTGCTGGGATTACAGGTGTGAACCACCGTGCCCGGCCATTGTTTTTGTTTTTGTTTTTGTTTGTTGTTTCTTTTTGAGATGGGGTCTCACTCTGTCACCCAGGCTGGAGTGCAGTGGTGTGCTCTCGGCTCACTGCAACCTCTGCCTCTCAGGTTCAAGTGATTCTCCTGCCTCAGCCTCCTGAGTAGCTGGGAGTACAGGTGCCTGACAGTGCACTCAGCAAATTTTTTTATTTTTTGTGGAGATGGGGTTTTGCCATGTTGGCCAGGGTGGTCTCGAACTCCTGACCTCAGGTAATCTGCCCGCCTCAGCCTCCCAAAGTGCTGGGATTACAGGCATGAGCCACTGTACCTGGCCAAAATCTCCTAATGTTTTAAGAAAGTTTACAAATTTGTGTTGAACTGCATTCAAAACTGTCCTGGGCCACATGCAGCCCGTCACTCATGGCTAAGACAAGCTAAGTATAAAGTAATTATCTTATCTTTTCTTTTCTTTTTGTTTTGAGACAAAGTCTTGCTCTGTCACCCAGGCTAGATTGCAGTGGCATGATCTCAGCTCACTGCAACCTCCGCCTCCCGGGTTCAAGCGATTCTCCTGCCTCAGCTACTGAGTAACTGGGATTACAGGCGCCTGCCACCACGCTCGGCTAAGTTTTGTATTTTTAGTAGAAACAGGGTTTCACCATCTTGGCCAGGCTGGTCTCCAACTCCTGACCTCATGATCCACCTGCCTCGGCCTCCCAAAGTGCTGGGAATACAAGTGTGAGCCACTGCACCTGGCCAGTAGTTATCTTTTCTTTAGTTATTTACTTGTTTTTTAAATTGATGTATAACATTGGATGCATTTATTATATATCACATGGTAAAAGAATCCCTCTAAATAATACTTCTCTCTTGGATTATATGAATCTTTGTCATTTAAAGCTCAGCATAAGTAAAAAAAAAAAAAAAAATACAATGAAGAGATTACTTCATTCACAAATAAGTATCAAATTTTAGTGCTTAAAAATTAACAAGGTGGGCCGGGCGTGGTGGCTCAAGCCTGCAATCCCAGCCCTTTGGGAAGCCGAGGTGGGTGGACCGCGAGATCAGGAGATTGAGACCATCCTAGCTAACACGGTGAAACCAATCTCTACTAAAAATACAAAAAATTAGCAGGGCATGGTGGCACCCGCCTATAGTTCCAGTTACTTGGGAGGCTGAGGCAGAAGAATCACTTGAACCCGGGAGGCAGAGGTTGCAGTGAGCCGAGATCGCACCACTGCACTTCAGCCTGGGTGACAGAGCGAGACTCTGTCTCAAAAAAAAAAAAAAAAAAATTACCAAGGTGGAGATCATGAAAATGGCATGAATAGTGTGGGATTTCTCTAAGATTGTTGACATTAATTCCATTAGACTCTTATGTGAGTGAAGACGATAACATTTCTACATCGATTCCTCAGGATTTAACTATATATTCTTGAAAACATCTCAATTTTAAATGTTTCTTTCAAGATGGTGAATGAAACAGAGATAGCCCTTCAACAGGTTGAACTCAGCATATGCTGAGTCTGAAATGGAAATGATGGAGTTAGAGAACCATACAACAATGGTCATGATTTCAGAAACATGGTGTTGAGCAGAATAAAGCAGACACAAAAGAGTACCTATGGCATGGCATGCATCTGTATACACGAAATTCCAGAATAAGCAAGCTAACCTAGGATAAGAAAGAGACTGGCTGGGAAGAGTGAGAGTTCACTTTCTGGGGTGACATAATAGTGTAGATCTTGGCTGGGCACGGTGGTTCATGCCTGTAATCCCAATGCTTTGGGAGGCCGAGGCGGGCGGATCACCTGAGGTCGGGAGTTCAAAACCAGCCTGACCAACATGGAGAAACCCTATCTCTACTAAAAATACAAAATTAGCTGGGAGTGGTGGCACATGTCTGTAATCCCAGCCACTCGGGAGGCTGAGGCAGGAGAATCGCTCGAATCTGGGAAGCAGAGGTTGCGGTGAGCTGATATTGCCCCATTGCACTCCAGCCTCGGCAACAAGGGAGAAAAGGTCTCAAAAAAATAAATAAATAAATAAAATAATGTAGATCTTGAAAGGGGGTTGGTTTATGCTGGTGTATGTACTTTCCAAAGTTAGTAAACTTACACTTAAGGTTATATAGTTTGGCCAGGCGCGGTGGCTCACGCCTGTAATCCCAGCACTGGGAGGCCGAGGCAGGCGGATCACGAGGTGAAGAGATGGAGACTATCCTGGCGAACATGGTGAAACCCCGTCTCTACTAAAAATACAGAAATTAGCCAGGCGTTGTAATCAGAGCTACTCAGGAGGCTGAGGCAGGACAATTGCTTGAACCCCGGAAGCGGAGGTTGCAGTGAGCCGAGATCTTGCCACTGCACTCCAGCTCTGTCTAAAAAAAAAAAAAGTCATCAAACCAGATGACACAAATCAAATGACATTTCACTTTGTTTTGGTCCGTTTTGTTTGAGACAAGAGTGCAGCGGGGCCATCTCGGCTCACTGCAACGGCCAGCTCCTGGGCCCAAGCGATCCTCCCACCTCAGCCTCTCCAGTAACTGGGATAACAGGTACGCACCACCAGGCCCGACTAATCTTTTTTGGAATTTTTTGTAGAGATGGCGTTTTGCTATGATGCCCTGGCTAGTCTTCAACTCCTGGACTCAAGTGATCTGCCCACCTCGGCCCCCTAAAGTGCTGGGATTACAGGCCTGAGCTGTGTCATTTCATGCCGCGTGACACAGCCCAGTAAAAAGGAAGAAACCCCGCGGGTCCAGCGTCTACTCACACAGGTGGACTGATGGCTGATAAATGCCAGCAGGAGCCAAAAGAGGAGCCGAAAGAGCAGCCACAGCACCCGTCCACTCACACAGGTGGACTGATGGCTGATAAATGCCAGCAGGAGCCAAAAGAGGAGCCAAAAGAGCAGCCACAGCACCCGCATGTCCTGGTCCTTTCAGGCGCCCTGAGGCGGCCAGGACAGAGGTGGAGGTGGCTTAGGGCAGGGGGGAGGGAAGGGGACGGGACCGGGGGCGGATCTGAGTTGGGGAGGGGGAGGGGAGGGGGAGGGGAAGGGGAGGGGAAGGGGAGGGGAAGGGGAAGGGGAGGGGAAGGGGGGAAGTAAGGGAAGGGAAAGGAGGAGAAGGGGGCTGTTGGGCACCTGGAGGAGGTGGAGGAGGAGGAGGAGAAGAAGAAAGGGTCTGGGAAAGGATCCGGTTCAAATTAAGTACTCAAGCGCTGGTGGAAGGCTTAGCTACAGGTCACGGAGAAGATCAGGGAAGCAACAGGACACGCGGGGCAAGGGAGCGTGAGGCTTAGGAGCAATTAGAGGGAGACTAAGGTTCTGCTTTCCACCAAACCTTCTTCGGTCTGGGCCCTCCCTTAGCAACCCTGGGGCTTCATACTCCCTCTCCACCAATCCCTGATGACCCCGGTGGTGCCTCACAATGGACATTCCAAGTAGCGCCCGCATCATTCCAATGACCCCTCCCCCATCTCAGTCCCCCACGCTCCTCCCAAGGCCAGGTCCTCTCTGGAACCTTCACAAACCTGATTTCTGGTCCTCCCCAACCAGCTCCCTGTCCCTGCTTCTGGGCGCTCCTTCCTTCCTGAGCTCCCAGGGTTCCTCAAGGTCACTTTTGGCGACAAAACATAAAAAACAAATGATGGCAGGATGGCAGGAAGAACCTCATACCCAAGCAGAGTGCCAGGGTTTACAGCCTCCGCTCAGCCATTCACATCTTAAGCAACAAAACATCAGCAGGATGCGGAAGGTCCCGATAGTAAACCATCTCCATCACATCCATGTAGCCATCCGCCCATCAACCTGTATCTCAGGAACAAATGTACATACATTCATTTTAAGCGGGCATGGTACATTTACAAAAATTAACCTGACTTATTTTGTTCCAGCAAATCTCAATATGTTTGAGAGCAATCCAATCACACAGCATGTTTCTGATCATATAACTGTGCTAGAAGTCAATGATTAAAAGCTAATTCAAAATTATTATTTGCTTGGAAATTCAAAGTGCCCTTATAAGACATAAACATAAGAAAGAATCCAAAATGAAACAAGATTGCCTTTCAACTCAATGATAAGATCATAACATGGCAATAAAATGTCTCCCTCTGGCCTGGGAATACCTCTTTGTGGCACAAGGTTGTGTGATCTCAAATCACCCCTAACCCACCTAGACATTTTAACATCCGAAACCCAGTGATGATGTCCTTATCTATATCATCTTACTGCCTGTGTGTGTGGACTTTAAATTCTGAACCCAAACGAGGGGGAGAAAACCAAGTTGACTTTCATGATTGATCTCTCAGGGATGTCCAAGGAATCTGTGCATTTCAAGAAACAAAGTTCATCAGCTTCTCTCCTAAGGTATTTGCCCACAATACCCAGAGGGCTTGGCAGCATCGTGTGTGATGGGTGGGGAGCTCCAAGCAGGTGGGCAGGACCCAGGGGCCTGGTGACCAGGACAGACCCCCACTGTCCATCACCTTTCCTGGCCCTGCCCTCGGCTAAACTTCCCACAGGCCTTCTGCCCGATCACACAGAGTGTGCCCAAACTCACTCAGGCCTCTGGCAGCTGAAAACCACTGCTTTAAATCCCTTTACCATTTACTATGACATAAGGTTATTGTTAACAGGAAATATTCGATTGATGCTACAAATGGAAAGCCAATGCCTTTACCATAAATAGAAAAACAACCCTAAGAAACAAGCAAAACAAAAACAAAACAGGGGCTGGGTGTGGTGGCTCACGCCTGTAATCCCAGCACTTTGGGAGGCCGAGGTGGGCGGATCACAAGGTCAGGAGTTCCAGACCAGCCTGGCCAATATGGTGAAACCCTGTCTCTAATAAAATACAAAAATTAGCCGGGTGTGGTGGTAGGCGCCTGTAGTCCCACCTACTTGGGAGGCTGAGGCAGGAGAATAGTTTGAACCCGGGAGGCAGAGTCTGCCGTGAGCCGAGATTGCACCACTGCACTCCAGCCTAGGCGACAGAGCGAGACTCTGTCTCAAAAACAGCAACAACTACAAACAAACAAAAAACAGGGTTAACAAAACGATGGAATTCAATTCTATTTATATGCTGCAGCCATGTTCCAGCCCTAGATTTCGCTGGGCATGGTGGCTCACGCCTGTAATCCCAGCACTTTGGGAGGCTGAGGCAGGCGGATCACGAGGTTAGGAGTTCGAGACCAGCCTGACCAACATGGTGAAACCCCGTCTCTACTAAAAATACAAGAATTAGCCAGGCATGGTGGCACACGCCTGTAATCCCAGCTACTCAGGAGGCTGAGGCGGGACAATCCCTTGAACCCGGGAGGCTGAGGTTGCAGTGAGCCGAGATCGTACCATTGCACTCCAGCCTGGGTGACAGAATGGAATGAGACTCTGTCTCAAAAAAAAAAAAAAAAAAAAAAAAAAAAAAAAGCAGCCCTAGATTTTGCTTGTGTTGGTTGTAAAAGGAGAGACCCAGTAAGTGGGGGTTGTGCCGCAGATTGCTACCCACAATGGACGGGTCACTGAGCAGATCCGGCCAACTGGGTTCCCTCGCTGGAGGGCCAGCACACCAGACTGCAGGTGGCGCGGGTCAGCAAGGTACCAGGGGATGTGTCACACACACACCCCACCCCCGTCCAGTCACGCTCGGACACCCTGGGCTTCCGAGCAAACCTGCTCCCAGGTGGTGTGACCACATGAAGCCACAGACACCCAGCAAGGACACGCAGCCCTCACACCCCCGGCACCCCAGACACAGTGACCTGCACCAGGGCTCGAGGTTTCTCTAGGGAACCCACCTCTTAGAATCATCCAGAAACAAGTCACTCTTCATCTGTCCAGCAAAGGCCTGCTAAGAGGTGCAGTGTCTTGAGTCCAAGCTGCGCTGAGGCGGCAGGACCCCCAGCCCAGCCCAGGACCCCCAGTAGAGCCCTCACCTCAGCGTGGAGGCCTTAGAACGTGAGGAAGGAGCTGTCCAGCATGGACGAGTCCAGGCAGCTTTCAATGTCCAGCACCTGCTGCCCGGCAGGTGTGGGGCTCGGGCTCCCAGCCACCTGCAGGACGAGGGCAGTGGTCAGTGGGCGGCAGCTCAGACCTGCTCAGGACAGGGATGAGAAGCCACCTCCTCAGCAAACAGGGCAGAGCCCGGTGCCATCTGACAGAATGTTCTAGAATGCTGGATATATGGGACATCTGCACCGTCCGTGATGGCAGCCGCTCGCGACGTGTGCCACTGAACACTTGACAGCAGACTGGTGCAGCTAAGGAACAGAGTTTTGCATTTCTTTTTTTTTTTTTTTTTAGATGGAGTCTCGCTCTGTCACCCAGGCTGGAGTGCACTGGCGCAATCTCAGCTCACTGCAACCTCCACCTCCCGCGTTCAGGCGATTGTCCTGGCTCAGCCTCCTGAGTAGCTGGGATTACAGGTGCCTGCCACGATGCCCAGCTAATTTTTTGTATTTTTAGTAGAGACGGGGTTTCACTGTGTTGGCCAGGCTGGTCTTGGAACTCCTGACCTCAAGTGATCTGCCCGCCTCGGCCTCCCAAAGTGCTGGGATTACAGGTGTGAGCCACCACGCCCGGCCATCGTTCCATTTTAATTAACTTAAATAGGAGCAGCCACATGTGGCCTCTGGTTCCTGCCACGGACTCGGGAGCAACCCCTCCTGGTCGCGGCTTATGCGCCTTCTCTGTGTGCTGCTGGGGTTAGTTTGCATGTAGCCTCTTGAGGACCCCACATGTGTATTTCTAAGGGGTGCGGCCTACCGTTTCCGTATGAATGGGAAGAATTCCCACCTGCTGTATTCTTGGAAAGAGGCTGTGAAGGATTGGTGTGAATTCTTCCTGAACTGCTTAGAAAAATTCTATCGTGAAGGCTCTGAGCCTGGGCTTTTCTTTGTGGGATTTTTTTTTTTTTTTTTTTTTTTTGGAGACGGAGTCTTGCTCCGTTGCCCAGGATGGAGTGCAGTGGCACAATCTCGGCTCACTGCAAGCTCCGCCTCCTGGGTTCATGCCATTCTCCTGCCTCAGCCTCTCGAGTAGCTGGGACTACAGGCACCCGCCACCATGCCCAGCTAAGTTTTTGTATTTGTAGTAGAGACGGGGTTTCATTGTGTTGGCCAGGCTGGTCTCGAACTCCTGACCTCAAGTGATCTGCCCGCCTCGGCCTCCCAAAGTGTTGGGATTACAGGCGTGAGCCACCATGCCTGGCCCTTTTTAATGTTTTATATAGATGGGGTCTTGCTATGTTGCCCAGGCTGGTCTCAGACTCCTGGACTCAGATCCGCCCACCTCGGCCTCCTGAAGTGTTGGGATTACAGGCGTGAGCCACCACACCCGGCCCGGCCACTGGGAGGTTTCTAAGGGACTAACTCGGCCTCTTCACTTGCTATAGATGTACTGAGATTTTCTTCTGGAGTGCATTTCGGAAGTGTGCACAGCCGCGTGCTTGCTTCTTCTGAGTTATCTGGCGTGTTGCTGTGCAGTTGTCTGTAGCGTCTGCTTAGCAAAGTGCCCTCGTTCTTTCACGATTCTGGCTTCTGAGTCTTCTCTCTTTCTCCCTGGTCAGTCTAGCTAAGGCTGCTCAAGTGTGTTGACCCTTCCCGAGCAGCCTTTGGTGGACGCCTTTCCCTCTGGCTGCAGCACTGGAAAGTGGCGGCCCTGGGCATGGTGCCAAGGCCCAGGCTCCATTCCCACTACTCCCAGGTCCCCAGCCCCAGCCCACCTTGCTCCGGGACATCCAGAAGAGAAAGAGGATGGCCAGGTAGACGGGATAGACAACCACGCTGGACACCAGGCCAACAGCGACTGTGTCGACGCTCAGCGGGCTCAGCCTGGACACACGCCCCGTGCTGTGTGGAGGAGAGGAGGCCACACAGGTGAGGCTGAGGGGCAGGAAGGGCTGGGCAGGAAGAGGCTGTCCCGACCCCTACGGCACCCACCTGTAGGCAGAGTCACCAACAGCCCCGTACCACACGGCGTTGGCGCCCAGGAAGAGGCAGATGAGAAGAACGCAGCAGGTGGCCCTCTGGATGCGAGTGAAACAGCTACGAGGCAGCCGGTCCCATATGGAGAGCCAGATGTGCTTGTCAAAGAAGCCGCGCTGCAGCTCAGCCACCAGCAGGCGCCGGAAGCGCAACAGGGCTGCGTCGCCTAGAAGGCAGGGAGGGCCGCACTGCAGGAGGCCACGGGGCAGGACCACCCTGCCCAACCTCCCACGGAGTGGGAACATGGAACGAGGCCTTACTCGCAGCCAGCATCTCCTTCTCCACCAGGCCCCCGTTGGCCTCCGTCTCCACCGAAAGCCAGTCATTGACCAGGAAGAAGGTGCTGTGTGCCGTCTGCAGGTCCCTGACGATGATGTGCTGCAGGAACCAGGCAGGGCTGAGCCCTGCAGAGGCGCGGGAGGGAGGTCAGGCTCGCAGGGCACCCCAATGCGGGGGCAGAGGGGCAGAGCTTGGCAGGGTCCGCACAGACCTTTGTTGTCGTGCCACACTTGGATCTTCCACACGCTACCCAGGCTGTGCGGGTGGCGATCCGGAAGATGTCCAGGCTGTTGCGGTGGAAGGCTCTGTCGCCGTCCAGGTGCCAGTGGCTGCTCCGGCTGTCCACCCCATACAGCATGATGCCCACGTGGGCCGTGGTACCTGGAGGGCAAGAGGGAGGGGTGGGAGGCTCGGTCTGCTGCCCAACACGTGTGGCATCCCAGGCAAGTCATCTCAGCTTTGGCCTCCGCACACTCAAGGAGCCACACAGGCAGTCCCGGCTTTGCACGGCTCTGCCATACACGAGGAGCTGCGGTTACTGCAATTTGTCCAATAAACAGCAGGACCTCAAGGACATGATTAAGTTACATGGAAAGAACTGTAACTTGTGACATGCAAACATGGCTGCACACGCCTCAGTCCACACCACAACCAGTGACCCGCACTGCACACCTGTCCACGCCTCAGTCACGCCACAACCGGTGACCCGCACCACACACCCGTCCCTCAGTTCATGCACAGACTGCAAAACGTGAAGCTGTGTCACCTCCTCTCCCAGTGACAGACCCAGGTGACAGTATTTTTTTTCTTTTCTTTTTTTTTTTGAGATGGAGTCTTGCTGTGTCACCCAGGCTGGAGTGCAGTGGCGCAATCTCAGCTCACTGCAAGCTCCGCCTCCCGGGTTCACGCCATTCTCCTGCCTCAGTCTCCCGAGGAGCTGGGACTACAGGCGCCTGCCACCACGCCGGGCTAATTTTTTTGTATTTTTTAGTAGAGACAGGGTTTCACCGTTAGCCAGGATGGTCTCGATCTCCTGACCCCGTGATTTGCCTGCCTCGGCCTCCCAAAGTGCTCGGATTACAGGTGTGAGCCACCGTGCCCAGCCGACAGTTTTTAAAAGTAGGTAATCAAAAGAAAGAACTGGGAAATGAAGATGAAAGCAGCACGGAAATAAAAAATGGGAACACGGCCAGGTGTGGTGGCTCACACCTGTCATCCCAGCACTCTGGCAGGCCGAGGCAGGCGGATCACCTGAGGTCAGGAGTTCGCCTGGCCGACATGGTGAAAAATTAACTGGGTGTGGTGGCGTGCACCTGTACTCCCAGCTACTCAGGAGAATCGCTTAAGGGGAATCGCTTAAACCCAGGAGCTGGAAGTTACTGTGAGCCAAGAGCACGCCATTGCACTCCAGCCTGGGCAACAGAGCGAGACTCCGTCTCCAAAAAAAGAAAAACGAAAACAAAAAGGGAATGCCAGAAGGGCAATTCCAATGAAAGGAAAATGGAGGTATTGAAGAAACAGCCACGGGGAGGGTGCTGGCGCCTCCGTCTGAGAGACGAGCTATGCAGTCAGGATCACGGGTGGATGCACGGTCTCCCACAGTGGTAGCGATGCTCACGTCACTTGTGGGGCCACGCTACTGTGCAGAACGTGGGCTGCCCACCCTGACTGACTGGCACCTACTTCCAGCTAGGAGCTGTCCTAGTCCTCAGGGACAGTGAGTGCTCACGAGGTCATTCCCAGGATGAACACACCAGCCCTTCACACAGCACTGCAAAAACTGCCTTGTTCTGACGCCTGCGACGAGATTCACTCCCAGAGGGTGCAACCAGCACAGCCAGTGAGAGCAGGGGAGGCCCTGCCACCCCGCTGCGCCCCACCTGAGCCCCGGCCCCAGCCTGTCTTGACGAGGATCTCGTACTTGAAGCGGCCCCGCTGCCTACAGAAGGGGATGGCGCGGCCCCGGCTGGCATCCAACTGGTCCAGCTTGTGCAGGATGGCGGCCATGACCATGTAGGTCACCAGGCACACAGCACATGTCAGCATGACGATGTAGTTTACATCCGCTGTCGGCTCCTGTGAGGACACAGCCGCCAGGCCCAGGAGGTCACGTGCAAGCTGTGCCTTCTCAGGATAGAGCCGAGCCCACCCAGGCCCTCCTCAACTCTGCAGAGGCTCCCAGGAGCACAGGGTCACTCACAGGAAAGACAAAGCGGACATGGCTTGGGGGCACGAAGAGGCTGGCGCCGAAGG
Organism: Pan troglodytes; assembly: GCF_028858775.2. Lineage (NCBI taxonomy): Eukaryota > Metazoa > Chordata > Mammalia > Primates > Hominidae > Pan > Pan troglodytes. The sequence goes on along the minus strand of NC_072416.2, from coordinate 18,990,796 downwards.
CGGTGAGGTGGCGGGTGAGGCAGACGGCCTGGCGGGGCGAGGTCTCCTCCAGGGGCAGCAGCCCCTCTGTCCGCCACACCATGTCCTCCTCGCTGAAGTACTGGCACAGGGACGCGTACAGGCCCACGGACACCTCCAGCGCCGACCAGCGGAAGTGGCTGGAGAGGTTCAGATGGTAACTCCCCACTGGGTCTCTGCTCCTGGGCAGGGAAGGGGCAGTGGACGTGAGCCCAGGCTCCGCCAGGTTGGATGTCAGAGTCCCAGAGCCCATACCCGGTCCAGTCCCCTCGCTGCCTGCCGTCCCCATAGGGCCAGTAACCCGGGCAATGCTGACCCATGATGCCCTGCCCTGCCCTGCCAGGCCGGCCCGCAGAGCTCACCCCGGGGAAATGAAGAAGGTGTAGGGCCGGTGGTCGGCACCCTGGAGTGACTCTGGGCGGATCCTCCTGCTAGCCGAGCAGTTGTGCCCATTGGGCCGGGGCTCCGAGTGCAGATAGACTGCCAGGTAGGGCTCGGATTCCTCAGACAGGTAGCGGCCTGGGGCAGAACGCGCAGGTCACACGCCTGCCGGGAAGCTCAACCACCCGGGGGACACCCACGATGGCCCTCCTGAGCCCACCCTCTGCCACGGGCCTGAAAGGCCATAGGAGCCTCTGCACCAGAGCTGGCACCTGCTTCTCCGTGGCCCCCAGCTCCTCTCCGGCCAGGCCCCCAGCAGCCCATGAAACAGAAAGCAAATTTCACCAGAGACACCCATGGAAGCCCTACGAGAAACGCCTTCCCCCCAAGAACAAGGCCAGGGGGCCGCGTGTGCCCCACCCACTGCACGCACCGTCCAGCAGCGTATAGTTGAGCTGCAGATGCAGCACGGCCGCAGAGTTGCTGCTGTCCAGGGTGACCACAGCACCGACGGAGGCCTGGGGCTGGACCACAACGGAGTTGGCGGAGCTGCGGTGGCCCCGGGCAGCCCAGTCCGAGTTGTTGGGCACCTTCATGGTGATGGCGCGCTCTGAGGCCAGCCGCTCGATGGGGATCTGGGCGCCGGCCCGTGTCTGGAACGCCATCGAGGCCACCTTGGTGGAGACGGTGTAGTTGCTGATATAGCCAAAGGGAAAGGGATTGGAGTCCACCAGAAAGATGAGCTGCACCACGTCACTGAGGTTGGCCAGGGCCCTGCTGAAAGCCTAGGGGATGGAGAAGTGGCAGCCAGACCCTGGGGCGCCGCCATAGCACAGCAGGCTCCGTGGGTCCGAGCGCTTGCCCTGGGCCACGATCTCCTCGCCCGCCAGCGTCAGGTGCTCCTCGTTGAGCACGCGGGAGCGTGTGAGGATGCGCATGAGAGCAGAGGTCAGGTTGTAGGCCTGGGACGCCACCATCCGCGATGGTGACTCGGCTCCCAGCTCTGAGGGCTGTGGTGCCCGCACATCTGAGCTGGCCAGGTGGATGAGGTCTCCTGCAGACAGGCGTGAGGTCAGTGCAGAGACAGGGAGGCAGAGGGAGGGTGGGGGCAGGCAAAAAGGGGGAGCCGGAGGGTGGGGGCTGAGAGAAAGGGGGAACCTGAGGGGGCAGAGAGCGAGGCGCAGGCAGAAGGAAGGGGGAAGCTGGAGAGAGAGTGGTGGAGGGGGAGGGGGAAGGGGATGGGGATGAGGATGAAGATGAGGGGGATGATGGGGAGAGGGAGGAAAAAGGAAGGAAAAGGGTAGAGAAAAGAGAAAGGGGAGAAGAAGAGGAGCAGGGGGAAAGGGAGGGGAAGGGGGATAAGGGAGGGGAAGGGGAATAAGGGAGGGGAAGGAGAATAAGGGGGATAAGAAAGATGAGGGGAATGGACAAAAGGACGGGGAGGATGGGGGGAAATGGAGAAAAGGGGAGAGAGATGGAGAAAAGGTAATAGGGGAGGGGGAGGAGAATGGGAATTGGGGGAGGGGGATAAGGATGGGAATTGGGGGAGGGGGATAAGGATGGGAATTGGGGGAGGGGGATAAGGATGGGAATTGGGGGAGAGGGATGAGGATGGGAATGGGGGAGGGGGATGAGGATGGGAATTGGGGGGAGGGAAGGGGGACAAAGATGAGATGGGGCAAAGGTGAGGCGGTTGTGGGGAGGAGGGAGGCAGAGGAAAGGGCAGCATGGGGCGGACGGGCCACGTGGGGCAGACGGGTGGCATGGGGCACAGGCCGCGGCACCTGTGATGTTGAGGATGCTGTCTCCGATGGCGGTGGGCGTCACGGTGCCCGCGGTGGTCTCTGCCTGCAGGATGCGCATCATGGCCTCCAGCTTGTGCAGCGTCTGCTTCAGGCACGAGCGGCATACGAGCTCCCTGCTGGGCCCCTGTGTGGAGCCAGCAGTGTCCAGTCCCACTCCTGGCCCCACTCCTTGCACACGCCCTCCTCTCTACACAGGTCCTCACCTGGCTCACACCCCCAGCCCTGCAGCTGGAGAGCCCACTTGACTGGACCCCCACAGCCTCCTCACTAAGCATTTTCTGTGGCTCTGCATGACCCAGGGCCTCCACCTGGGGACCACGTGATGCAGCGCACCGACCACACAAGGCACCTCTTCACAAGAGAGGAGGAGGAGAGGAGAGGGGAGAGAGGAGAGGGGAGTGGAGAAAAGGGGGTAGAGGAGAGGGAAGGGGAGAGAAGGGGGAGAGGAGAGGGAAGGGAGAGAGAAGGAGGAGAGGAGAGGGAAGGGGGAGAGGAGAGGGGAGGGGAGAGAAGGGGGAGAGGAGAGGGGAGGGGAGAGAACGAGGAGAGGAGAGGGGAGGGGACAGAAGGGGGAGAGGAGAGGGGAGGGGAGAGAAGGGGGAGAGGAGAGGGGAGGGGAGAGAAGGGGGAGAGGAGAGGGGAGGGGAGAGAAGGGGGAGAGGAGAGGGGAGGGGAGAGAAGGGGGAGAAAGGAGAGGGAAGAGGAGGGGAGGGGAAGAGGGGAAAGAGGGGAGGGATGAGGAGGGGAGGGGAAGAGGAAAGGGGAAGAGGGGAGGGAAGAGGAGGAGAGGGGAAGAGGGGAGGGAAGAGGAGGGGAGGGGAAGAGGAGAGGGAGAAGTGTTTCTGGAGAAGACACAGCACTCCAGGCAGAGGGGAGAGTATGTGCAAAGGCCCCGAGGAGGGAGTGAGCTTGGTGTGGGACTGCAGAGGACCACTGTGGCTGGGGCCCGGTGAGTGAGGGGACAGTGGGAGGAGATAAAGAAGGGGTTAAGAAGTGTCAAAAAAAAAAAAAAAAAAGGATCTTATTACAAGAGAGCTAGAAATCCACTCCACTGCTGGAAGGGAAAGGTTTCCTAAATATCTATCACTTATTATGAACTGGATATTAATCGATCTCCTATAACAAATCTACCTGTCGAGCTTTTGTAATTAAGCAGTTAGGGGAGTAAGCTGGCACATGAAACACCAGTTCCAATTCTTCCAGTTTCTCTACAGAGAAACTAAGACCTGACGACGACATCTGCCGCCGCTCGACATCAAAACATTATAGAAATTCACGAAGGGATCTACAGAGGTGCTCCTGAAACCCATTTCACACTGCCTTTCAGGCCACAGAGACCACAGTCAACAAGAAGCTAAGATCCTGTTTACAGCTTCTTCCCCTGTGCTGGAATAAATACACCAGAGAAGGTGGGGCACAATGGCTCACGCCTGTAATCCTAGCACTCTGCGAGGCCAACACGGGTGGATCCCCTGAGGTCAGGAGTTTTAAGACCAGTCTGGCCAACATGGTGGAACTCTGTCTCTAACAAAAATACAAAAAAAAAAAAAAAAATTAGCTGGGCATGGTGGCACGCACCTCTAGTCCCAGCTACTCGGGAGGCTGAGGCAGGAGAATCGCTTGAACCCGGGAGGTGGAGGTTTCAGTGAGCCGAGATTGTGCCACTGCACTCCAGCCTGGGCAACAGAGCAAGACTCCATCTCAAAAAAAAAAAAAAAAAAAAAAAAAATTTATATATATATATCAGAGAAACTCACTTGGCAGTACAGAGCAGTGTACACCAAGGACACTTTGATACCTAAGAGGGTTCACTTAAGCCCTGCCATAACCCTGAGAAGTAAGTATTAAGATCTCAATTTTCGGTGAAAACTGAGGCTGAGAAGCAGCACATGAATTTACCCAAAGCTATTATTCGTAATAATATAAAGCCAGTGTGCTCTGCACTGTACCAAAGGCCACCCCGAATCACCAGTCAGATTTAGCGTACGGCCAGGACAAGGAAACCTCCTAAATACAGGGGTCCTTCCACTGAGAGAGTATAAATGCTTCCTGATTATGCGTTGCGTAACAGGTGGGCGAGTGGAGAGGCAGAAAAGGAAATCTGACTTGCCTACGTTTACAATATGCCTGGGATGTTAGTCTTTCTTGACATCCACAAGGCGAGCGTTTTTCCAAATAAGAGACTCCATAAGCCGTACATACCAGAGTGATGGCGTGAGACAGGGAACATCTCAGCATGTAGCCCGTCTGCCTGAACTCAACTGCAGACACCTCATCCTCCAGCACTTCCACCTCCAGGCTCTTGTTCTTCCAGCACCAATCCTCATGCATGATGCTTACTGCAAAAGCAAACACCAAAAACGGACATGTGGGCGTGGAGCACACCACCTCCCTGCACGCCACCAGAAACAATGATCATGAATTAACTAATTTTAAAAAGCAGGACATAAAGATAGAAATATACACATACATATATTTATAACTAGCAGTATTTGGAATAAATTACTGCTAAAGAAAACCTGGAGTCGAGCGTGGTAGCTCACGCCTATAATCCCAGCACTCTGGGAGGCCGAGGCAGTTGGATGGCTTGAAACCAGGAGTTCAAGACCAGTCTGACCAACATAGCAAAACCCCATCTCTACTAAAAATACAAAAGTTATCCAGGCATGGTGGTGCATGCCTGTAATCCCAGCTACTCAGGAGGCTGAGGCAAGAGAATCTCCTGCACCCAGAAGGCGGAGAGGTTGCAGTGAGCCAAGGTCACGCCACCACACTCCGGCCTGGGTGACAGAGCAAGGCTAAATTTCAAAAAAAAAAAGAAAGAAAAACTCGAACCAATGTCCATTACATCAAGAAAGAAATCTAATGGGGCCTGTAAGATCAGGCTGCAAGTAAGGTATTCAGGGATCCACAAACTTTTTCTGCAACTCTTTTCAGTTTTGCAGGCCACATGCTTTGTCAGCCTCAACCACTCGACTTGGCCACTGTTACACACGAGCAGCCATAGAGAATCCATAAACAAATGGGCAAGGCTGTATTCTAAGGAAACTATGCTTATAAAAAAGGCAGTTTTTGTAGTCTGCCAAGCCCTGCCATAACAGAAAATATTAATATAATTCCAGAAAAGCAGTCTGTTTTATAAGCTATCCACTGCCAGCAGCCCCAAGCTGATTTCTGAAAAAGCAGAAATACAGGCAAGAAGTGGCTTCTTAAGAAGGGCAAGGAAAAGGGAAGTAACATTTGTGGGCACCAGCTACTTAGCTGGCTCTCTGCACAACGGGCTTTATAAACTTTACTTCTTTTAGTCTTATATTCTGCAGAAAGGGTCTATTACGTCTATTTTACAGATGGGAAAACTGAGTTTCGGGGAGGTCAAGTACCTTGCCATGGCCAGTACTCAGCACCAGTACTGCTAAGTTAGTAGAACACATCAGTGGCACTATTTCACACTCCTTTTTCTGGCCTTTAGAAATAAAATGCCATAAGTCAGGGCACCCTCCCTTAACAGAAGCAGCCAGTGGGCTGTGCTGACAAGGTGGCGGTCAGCTCAGGGCCTGGACTCCTCCATGCTTGTCCAACGCTAAATAATGCCGTCAAGGTCACGAGGCAAAGACGACTTAAAGCAAGGAAAGGTACATGGTCGTGATACAATTTGAGACCTGAGTTTTAGAAAGTTTACAAAGACAAGAAGTGTGTGAGGGCCACAGGATGTTGCATTCCAATTCTTACTTTTGTATTTTCCAGGGAGCACGTTGTCAAAGGTGAAAGTCATGGCGTTGACCTTGCCGGAGAGCTGGAGGCTCCGCTTCTCACCCTGGCGGCTCAGGGACTGTAGAGTCACCAGCAAGTCACCGCAGGTGTCTGCAGGGAAAAGAAGGGAGGGCCCCATGTGACCCCTCATAAGGCTTCAGCACAGGTTCGAATCCTAACCCTATGTAATAGCTTCTTGCTACTGCTGAGCTCCTAAGAGGCAGTGGCCGGAGGCGGACGGAGTGCTTCTTTCAAGCTAACATGCACCCACTTGACTCCAAGAAGCCTCCCTCGCACGCAGGTGATCAGTAGCAAACAACAAAGGCAAAAGGAAAAGTTTCCCAAATCCCACTCCTACCGGCTGACTTCTTTGAAACTAAGTGTTCTTACTTTCCAGTGATATCTTACCCAAACAAGAGACTTTCCCAGAAACTGATGCCAAGAACTGTACAAAGGCCACATCCATCACCGGCCTGTCGGTCACAGTAAGAGGAAATGTCTGGGGTTTCAACGTCAGCCCTGCTCTGGTTTCTGCCTCAGGAACCATCACCTGCGGAAACGTGGATGGAGCGTTAGAGGCTGCATTCGGGGAGATCTTCCCCCTGACCTACAGGGCGCTAGAACATTCATCTGGGACCAAGGCTAAAGAGATTTTGAAGGCCAAAGTTTCATTTCCAGGCCGATTTTACAATCACATCAAATCCACGAATAACTTGTGTGAAGTAAACACAGTTCTACCCAGATGAAAAATTAGCCTCAACAGACCCATGTGTATGAACAAAAGTCTATCTGGCCTAATTCCCCACAGGCACGCAACGCGGACACGCCTCACTTACATACTAGAAACCATACTACATCCCAGTCACTTTTCCAGGCTTCGGATCACTTGTAGCATAAGCTCTGAACCTGTCAACACTATGTGGATGACACTTTGGTGGAATTAAGTCATTTTCTTCCTCCTATTGTTCTGTGTGCCTTTCATGGGCTAAGAGGAGGAACAGGTGAAGGTAGCAGCGGTCAACTCTTTCATCCCTAGTAAAGACGACACTGCCCTTCCTTGGAGAAGTCCATCATGCTTCCGAAAGGGCTTCCAAAGACTTGTCAATGTGGACGTCTTCGCAAGAAGCCAGCTACCATCTAATCAAGGCAGCTGTCAACCCACACACCACGCTGTTCTGTGGAAGCAGGGAGAACGCAATCTCCTACCCTGTTTCCCACAGAGGGAGGGACCCCACTTTGCCCTAGAGGAGAGCATAGTCTAACAGGGAACCTTCTCGGCCCTCTCCCTTTGTGTTATTTGCTCTTCCACAGGGAGGAAGGGCAGCTGCTGATTTGATGGGTGACAGCCCACGGAAACAGTCTCTCCCCAAGGGCAGGGCCACTGCACTGAAAGGCATGGTGGGCTGACCTCTGCTCTGTCCTGTCTCTTGCTTGCTTGGGCCAGCTGTGGCTTGGGCCTTCACCATGGTGATGAGACCACAGGCCAGACCGTCTCCCCGTTCTCGGCCTGCTTGAATGGATAAGTCGCGTGGTCCCTGCCTAGCCATCTTGAAGTCAAGGCAAAGCAGGAAATGGGAAGCTCCATTTTGGCCTGGGGTCCCAGAAGCCACGCACTATGGCCATTTTTGAGCTGCCATTAGTAGAGTTCATTTTTGGTGTCCTCTTGGACTCATCGACATTCTACAGCAGCCAGAAGCCTGAAGGTAGAGGAGTGACTGGCAGCCTGATACTAATAAACATCAAGACTGGAAAAAAGAGAGGCAGATGGCATCATTTTTTAGCTGGATGCCTATCTGACTCTCCTCTACTGGTGCAGGATTGTAAAGACTTAGAAACAAGAAGTTGGAAACTGGAATGCTCCTTCTCTAACCCCACTCAACCTAATAACCCTTCTAAAAATCACTGCTTTTTCTCAAAACATTTTAAATTTAAAACAATGCAACGCACCTGCACTTTGTAAGTCCCTGGTTTTGCTTTAAAACAAAATGATCCATGAGCATCTGTCTCCACGGTGACCAAAGACTTGTCCTTGTCTTGAGATGACAGGACAACTTTGTATTTATTCATCTGCTTGACGGTGTCGGGGAAGCGAATGATTGATATCTGACCACAGACACTGAACCTGCAAAGAGAAGACCATTCATTCCAGCACGAGGACTCAATTATAACAGGAAAGGCTCTTATCGACCAAAAAAGATGCAGCCCTCTCCCAGCCCTTGTTCCTGAGAATAGTCTAATCTTAATGAAGAGACAGAATGCAGTCCAGATGATTCTGGTTTTAAAAAGCAACCTTCATTCTGGTTTTAAAAAGCAACCTTCAGAAGCAAGACTGGGCATCTTTCTACAGAACAGGGGCCCGTAGTGGGGCTGTTTGTGTGTTCCGGGTGACATCTGGCAATCCCCCACTGCAGAGGCAATTTTAAGAAAACCTGCAGATAATAAAAACGTTTCAGGTAATTGGATCGTTGACAGCGGAGCGGCCTTGGACTGAGAATGTGGGCTAGCCCTTAAAAGCAAGAGCTCTAAGCTGCCTAAGAAACTGTGGCATTACCAGGCCATCAAATAAGTCAGGATTATCAAAGACGTCTTCCTTGCTTGTGATTATATATAATACATGGATGAAAGCAAACTGGGAGATTGGAACAGAAAAGGTAATTAAGTTAAAAAATGCAAAGCTAAAATTGAACTCCTTGGGAGGTAGGAGCCACAAATGTAACTTATAACTGAAAAGCCCTATTAAGGTAATGATTCAGATTTGAGATTCTAAATAAGGAGTAAGGTGTTGCAAGGCATCCCTCGAATAACACACGAGAGGCCCCCCTACAACGACCATCATCCTTGGAGTGCTGGTCTTCATTTCTGAAGCAGCTGGGTGTTAAAGTGTAATAGTACATCCTAGCTGGGGGTCACAGTTGTCTTTTCAACTGTTCCTTTTAAAGAATCTTCAAGAATCATTTTAGATAAAAATTAGTTACTTTTGACATAAAGATAATCAAGAATGTTGGATTCTGACAATTAGGGGTACATTAAATGTTGGAACCACCACTCCGCCTCAAATAAAAAAACAGTGGAAAACACAAGGAAATGGTGGAAGATTGTGTATGTGAAATCTAGGAATCATGAAAAACACAGCCATTTCTTCAGAGTGAAGGGACTGCCCAGCCATATGAGCTCACTATCTCCAGCATGGGTCAGCAAACTACCACCCAAGGACCAAGTCAGGGCCCCCCTCCCGTTTGTGATGAACTGCAAGCCGAGAAAAAGAATTGTACACTCTTAAGTGGTTAAAGTTAAAAAAAAAAAAAAGAAAGAAAGATAATGTCTCACATGTAAAAATTACATGAAATGCAAACTGTGGTGTCCAAAAATGTAGTTGTGTTGCGCTCTGCCCATTCATTTACAAATTGTCTATCTCAGCTGTGGTCCTAGAGACCGTATGGCTCACGCAGCCTAAAATAGTTATTCTCTGGCTCTCCACAGAGAAAGTGTCCCAATCCCTGACCTAGCATATGCATTTTGGTTCTCACATGTGAAAGTCTCACTGTGAACTATCAGAATAAAAGGATGGGAAGCGAACACTGACACAATCATTCCCAAGGACCTGCCATATTCTCTTGATTTGTGTACCTGTCAGGGGACACATCACCTTGTCTATTTCCTATCAAATCTCTTTGCCTCCTTAAGTTGTAAATATTTGAACCATAAGATCTGTTTTAGCCCATATTCTTATTAAAAAGAAGTGCCTATTCTCCCTAAACCTCAAATCTATACTGGCTTAGTTTGGAAAAATAAACCAAAAGGGTGGTAGAAAAAGGTTCCGTTATACTGAAGCCCTTAAAAATTGATTTGTATCAATAAATTCTTTCAACAGGGTTTAAATACATATATGGACAGAAACAGGTAATATTGGTGGATATTGAGAGAAATCTATTTTCACAGTCATTTGGACAGAAGCCAAAGAGTTTGTTTTTACAATAAATTGAGTAATTTTTTTATTTTACTTTAAAGGAAGACTAGGCACCATGGCTCAGCCTGTAATCCCAGCACTTTGGGAAGCCGAGGCGGGTGGGTCACTTGAGGTCAGGAGTTCGAGACCAGCCTAGCCAACACGGCAAAACCACATCTCTACTAAAAAATATAAAAATTAGCCTGTAATCCCAGCTACTCAGGAGGCTGGGGCAGGAGAATCACTTGAACCCGAGAGGCGGAGGCTGCAGTGAGCCAAGATGGTGCCACTGTACTGGTGCCACTGTACTCCAGCCTGGGCAACGGAGTAAGACCCTGTCTCAAAAAAAATAAAAAGGAAAAGAAATAGTAAGAAGTATCAGTGTGCTAAAAAGGCAAATGTACTACGTTGGCCAATAAAAAAAAGAGATTTTCCAAAAATGTTCAACAAATGCTATTTTTCTTTCTTTGACTCAAATACTCTACTTTAAAGGAGAAAATAAATATATTTCCTCCATCTCTGTGAACAGCGCCTTCTCCATCTACCCAGTGGCTCAAATAAGAAACCTGTAACCTCAACAGCACAGGCCTGTGGGTGTGTTCTCCATGTGACCTACCAAATCCATCTACTCCTCGCTCCCTCGCCTGCCAGCCGCCTGGGCCCGGCCACTACCATATCTCCTCCAGACAACCACCACTGCCTCATATCTGGCCCCTCCATTCACACCATGGCTTTCCTCCAATCCATTCTCCACACAGCAGCCAGGAAGAAAAACAAACTTTTTAAAGTACCATGATTCCTATCGCTCCCTTGCCAACTGATAAGTCTCTTTTTTTTTTTTTGAGACGGAATCTCACCCTGTTGACCAGGCTGGAATGCAATGGTGCAATCTCAGCTCACTGCAACCCCTGCCTCCCGGGTTCAAGCGATTCTCCTGCCTCAGCCTCCTGAGTTGCTGGGATTATAGGCGCGCATCACCATGCCCTGCCAACCTTTTGTATCTTTAGTACAGACCGGGTTTCACCATGCTGGCCAGGCTGGGCTTGAACTCCTGACCTCATGATCCGCCCACCTCAGCCTCCCAAAGTGCTGAGACCATAGGCGTGAGCCACCGTGCCCGGCCAACCAACAGACAACTCCTAACGGGTTTCCACTGCATTAGGGAGCAAAGCCCAATCCCAAAGCAAGGCTACAAGGCCCCAGAGCTCCCTGACCTCACCCACCTCCTCCAGCTGCGCAGACTGCCTTTCAGGTCCTTCCTATCCTATGCAGGCCTCTGAGCATGCTGCTTCTCTACTAGGGAAGATTTTCTTTAGCTAACTTTTAGTCTCTACTAAGGTCTCTGCAACCCAGAGAGCCTTGCAGAGCTCCTACTCTAAATTAGCTCTTCTTGCAGCACCCTGATCTCTTCCCTGCACGACACTTGCCATAATTTAGCAGCATAAATGTATTTGTCTTTTTTGTCTTTTTTTAAAATCTTGTTATCTTTTAATTTTTATCTCTTTATTTATTTATTTTTAGACCAGGTTATGAAACTAGCTACTTTTTGCATTTTTGGTAGAGATGGTGTTTTACCAAGTTGCCCAGGCTGGTCTCAAACTCCTGGGCTCAAGCGATCCGCCCACCTCCGCCTCCCAAGGTGCTGGGATGGATTACAGGTGTGAGGCATTAAGCCTGGCCACAGATGTATTTGTCTTCAGTCTGTCTCCCTGGTAGGGTGAAAGCCCCATCTCTGGAACACTAGTTTGATTAATTATTAGGTACGAAGCATTTTTCAGTGCCTCATCTAGAGTAACTGCACAAAGTGTTTATGGAAGGTGGGAAAGACTTCAATCCAAGAATTACTTTCTGAGGGTAATTTGCTTCCCTGTCTTCCATTCACCACTGGACTCCTTGACCTCAACCTCCATCTGTCTACAGAAAAGAGTCACTGTGGCCTCCTCAGTGATCAAGCCAGGGGACTGTGTTCACCAGGGCTCAGCTCCCTGCACCTCCCTGTTGGGCACTACCTCCTACCCCAAACTTACTTTCTTAGCTCCTATGACCTCATGCTCCCTAGGTCCCCCCTGGGCCACCTGGCACTCTGTTTTTGGCCTACTGTTCTTCTAATTCTACCTGCACATACATATTTGAGGTCCTGGCTGCCACCTGCAGCCGAATCTTCAGGATTGACCATCCATCCAAGCGCCTATTGAAGAGCTCCACCTAGTGGTCCTACAGACCAATGTGGCCAAATCTGAACCCTCATCACCTAACTGGCTTCTCTTTCTGTCCCCAGCCATCACACCTCTCAAGCTGGGCACCCTAAATATCTCACCAGTCTGTCCCTGACTTCCCTACGAGGCAAGCCCTTGTCGTCTCTGCTTTCAGACCTCCTGTGCCCAAGTCCTGTCCCCTTCAAAGCCACTCTACTCCATGCCATTGTTTTCAGAATGCCCTATTGAAAACAATGATCAAAGCTTGTTAAATTAATGCTCAAAACCACTCACGGCCCGTTGGCCCCAGTGGGAGAAAGCCCCTATGCCCCGGTGGGGTGTGAGGAGGTGCTATGGGGTTGGCCTCATCATCACCTTCACCTGCCAGTATATTCTGCTCCAGTAGCACCCAGCTTTACACCCGCAGCCACCTCATGCTGCTGTGAGACTGCCTGACTTTGCTCATGCCGCGCTTCTCCCAAGCAGACCCTGCACTCTCCTTCTAAGCTACTGTTTTGTGAGCACCTGTTATGTCTAAAGCTGTTCTGCAGGTTACATGCAGGTGGATCTGGGATCTCACTCCAAAGCCCAAGTTCTTGGCACTACACAATCTTGCTTCAGATGATGGTAAAACCACATGAATTCAACCACAAGATGTCCCTGCCTGTACTTATAGTATAATGAGTAACTACAAGCAGGAAGAACTACACCAATGACCTGAAGCATCTTCCAATAAGCTTTCTCAACCAACAATATCATCTTCCAAAAATCCTCAAAGATTAAGCAAAGAGGGGTCCTGTGAAAGATCGTGAAAGTCAGACATGAAAGATTTTTTAATTTCACAAGCCCATTTTAATTTGAAGCAAGGGACTTTTCATTAAGCATCCGACATGTCAGTACCTTCAGTTTGTAAGATTTAGAACTAATCTTTCTTGGCCGGGTGCAGTGTCTCACACCTATAATCCCAGCACTTTGGGAGGCCAAAGCAGGCAGACAGCCTGAGGTTAGGAGTTTTGAGACTAGCCTGGCCAACATAGAGTGAAACCCTGTCTCTACTTAAAAATACAAAAATTAGCTGGGTGTGGTGGGGCACGCCTGTAGTCCCAGCTACTTGGGAAGCTGAGGCAGGAGAATCACTTGAACCTGGGAGGCAGAGGTTGCAGTGAATCGAGATGGCACCACTGCACTACAGCCTGGGCAACAGGGCAAGACTCTGACTCTCAAAAAAAAAAAAAAAAAGTACTAATCTTTCTTAAGTTCTTAAGCTCGGCAAGACACACAGATCACAGGTCATTTTGTTCTACACTGGCTGCCAGCATATTTACTGGCGCTTCCAAATCCACACGATAAGCTTACCCCGTTGCAATAATGTCAGCCAGCTGAGGTGTGTTCGGTGCAATTTTGATGGTGACCGTTTCAAAGTAGAGGTGCTCTTTCTGAGCATGGATGGTGTATGTCCCTGTGGTTATGTTCTCAAGGCGGAATGAGCCATCAGCTTTTGTTTTAACTGTAAAACAAAAACACACTAACAGAAGATAAGCCAAAAACAACAGTGTATCCTTACATGTACACCAGAATACTTGAGACCAAAAGCTGCCATGTTCTCATATAGTCATCAGTTCCTCTCCATTTCTCTCTGTGATCCAAAAACAGCGCTGGCCATCAGCCTGGGGCTGCTGTGTCAGCCCACCTTTGATTTGGTTATTCAGGGTGACTACTGCTTCTGGAACACCATCTCCTTCGGGTCCGTTCAAGACCCTCCCGGTGACGGAGAATCCCATGACGTGGAACACGGGCTAGAAAACAAAGAACAAGAAGAAGGTGCTCGAAGGTGCTCCTGTGCCAGAGCCACAAAGCCTCCTTCTGCTGCGCCGGCCACCACCTACCATGTCTGCTCCTGCCGCCCACCTCCCAACACTCAGTGCCCCGGTCCTGTGTGCCAGCCGGGCTCCCTCTCACTTTACCCACATCTGTCTTCTCTGTTGTGTTCCCAACACACTGCTGAGTGTCAAACAACAGAAAAGAAAAGTCTAGAGACTTACTTCCCTCGTTAAAAGGTCACTGACTCAAGCTTCTAGAAGCCCCCCACCCTTACCCCTGTGCCATCTCCTCCCCTCCAGATGCCCCCATTTTGGTGAACCACGTCTTCCTCCAGTCTCCCATGCACACCCCGGCATCACTTCGGATGCCCCGCCCCGCTCCTCCAGCATCGATCAGTCCTGTGGATTCTACCTCTGCAAGGTCTCACGTGCCCCCTCCTGTCTTTCCACCACGACCTGAACACAGGTCCTTATGAAATCCACCTAGGCCAGGTGCAGTGGTTCACGCCTGTAATCCCAGCACTTTGGGAGGCCGAGGCAGGCAGATCACTTGAGGTCAGGAGTCCAAGACCAGCCTGGCCAACATGGTGAAGCCCTGTCTCCACTAAAAATACAAAAATTAGCCAGATGTGGTGGCAGGCGCCTGTAATCCCAGCTACTCGGGAGGCTGAGGCAGGAGAATCGCTTCAACTCGGGATGCGGAGGTTGCAGTGAGCCAAGATAGTGCCAGCCTGTGTGAAGCAGCAAGACTCTGTCTCAAAGAAAAAAAAAAAAAAAAGAAATCCACCTAGACCACCCTCCTCCACCACCATCACTGGCTCACACGTGGTCCCATGCTCCATGTGTCTGTGTCTGTGTCTGTGCCCCACTCGCCTGTGAGCAGCACACCTGTGCTTTCTCTGCAGTTACTGAGTTCCAGCCCTGATCTGTGTATCCCCAAGGTCACCACTGCTAACCTATTTTAGTATCTTCATCAAACTTACCAGTATCTGAAATGTCCTCGTTCGATTTCTTAGTTGTCTCCCTCCCACTAGCATGTTACCTCATGGAGACAGGGACTTTTTCTGTCTTAGTCACCTGGTACACAGCAGGCACTCAATAACTGACTCCTGAATGAATGTGTGCACGCACGTGTGCAACAGCATTTGAGATGAAGCTTTAAATAATTAAATGACTTCCTTTTTATGCAGGTAGCCCTTCTTTTTTATTTTTTAATTTTTTTTTCAGCAAATGGTTTCTTAGTGATGGTCTCACATGACAGGTAGTCCTTCTTGATCTTTCCAAAAAGACATGTTTCATTCCATGCATTACCTACTTATTAATTCACATATGTACTCAACAAATATTTTTGCTGGGCACCTACTATGTGCCAGGCACTAAATCCCATGTTAGGAAAACAGTAAAGAATAAGACACGGTACCTGACCTCAGGGAACTTACAGGGCCCCATTCCCTGAAATTCCATTCATCATTTTCAAAATATGTATTTGGCTGTAATCTGGGAATAGCTGTCTCTGCTCACCTGCCCCCATCCTTCTCTGCAAGCTACGAGAAGCAAAGTAAAGGCTTCATCTTCTTACCCTTCTCTTTCCCCTCCAGTGTACAGCAGAACGGTCAAACACTCCACTGAACCTTAAAATGCAGAGTCTGCACCCCACTGTGCATATGACCTAAAAGTCCGCTTCTGCCAGTTTAAGCGATTTTAACACAGTACTTTCAAATGTAATATTAAGAGAAAATGATTAAAATATAATTGCTTCGATAACTCTAACATCGGGTGGTCCACTTAGGAGAGGCTGTTATTTTCTTTTGGGATTTGTTCTAGCTAGCCAATTTTCTACAGTAACCATTTTCTACTTCTGTAATTAAAGGAGACGTAAGTGAGATGAAAAATACATTTACCATTTATGTGAGGGTCTAGGCAGTTTATCAAGCCATGTATCACACTGCCCATTCCTACCATCACGGTCCAAGCTCTGCCAGTTCTCACCTGGTTTACGGCCATGGCATCCCAACTGGTCTCCCACTTCCACCCTGACACCCTGCAAACTCTCCTCAACACAGCTGCCAGAAGGATCACGCCACTCCTCTGCTAGGAACCTTCCAGTGGCACCAATTCTCACCCAGAGTTATAGGCAAAGTGGCCCACCAAGCCCTGCACAATCTGCCCTGTCACCTCCCTGACCCTCTTTCCGCCTCCTCCTTCCTTGCTCATTCCCTCCACTCCAGCCACCCTAGCCTCCTTGGGATGCCCCAAACCCTTCAGCACACTCCTGCCTCAGGACCTTTGCACGTGCCGTTCCCTCAGTCTTACACACTCTTCCTGCAGGAGTGAAGTATGGTTCTCTTGTTCTTTCCCTTCAGGTTGTTGCTCAAATGTCACCTTCACAGGGAGGACTTCCCAAAAACACCCTATGTACAACTGCAACCCCTGTCTCCACCCTGACACTGTACGACCTCCTTTCTTCCTTTATTTTTCTAGAGAACACTTATCACCTTCTACTGTACTTTCTAACTTATACATCTATACATGTATTGACCCTTCCTGTCATTAGAACATGAGGTCTAGCCAGGTGCGATGGCTCACACCTGTAATCCCAACACTTTGGGAAGCCGAGGCAGGCAGATCACTTGAACCCAGGAGTTAGAGAACAGCCTGGGCAACATGGTGAAACCCCATCTCTAACAAAAATACAAAAATTAGCTGGGCATGGTGGCACGCGCCTGTGGTCCCAGCTACTCAACAGGCTGAGGTGGGAGGATCACTTGAGCCCTGGAGGCAATGGCTGCAGTGAGACGAGATCGTACCACTGCACTCCAGCTTGAGCCACACAGTGAGACCCTATCTTAAAAAAAAAAAAAAAAAAAATGAGGTCCACAGGGACAAGCATTTTTGCCTCTTTTGGTCACTGCTGTATCCCCAGTCCTGGATGGTGCCTGAAACGTATGTCACTGGCAATCAATAAATATATTTCACTGAATGAGTAGATTTAACTAGGAATCCAGCTCTCTACGATAAGGACACCATGTGTAAGAATATAATACCAGATGGCATTTTTTCCAACAGCCCTTCCAGATAAAATAATTGATTTTTTTTTTTAAACATGTTTGCAATACCTGTGCCTAGGGATGGGAACTCAAACACCTGTCCCTCCAGAAGACAGAAAAGCCTTACCTCGATTTTCAGGCTGTCATGCTCCACTGTGAAGTCAAGTCTGGAAGGCGCCACATCAAAGGTAATCCTCTCCCCTCGATAGAACGGAATCTGGAAGGAAGAGTCTGTTAATTACTAAGAACCACTAACATGATCAATCAGCAATATTAATAATCGATCTAGCAGCCCACAAATGACAAGGGGTTCAGACAGAACAAGAGAAACATTCATCATAACTGTTGCAGATTCGAAAAGAGGAAGCCTTGCCCTTTTTGTAGCTATTACGAAGGGGTGAGTGTCTCATCTTAAGTAAGTTACTGCTTAACAGCGTGTTCAGAGAACTGCAGGCCAACCATCTTTTCCTTTAACACCCGAACAGCATTGGCTTTTACTGTGTCATGAGAGTCCCAGACATAAACAGAACGGAAATCTGCTTCACTCACCACAGTGTAGCCCCCACTTGGCAAGGAATAGAAAGAGAACGAGCCATCTTCTCTGGAGACCGTGTAGCACAAATACACCAGACTCTCGTCTTGGGGCTGGAAACCAGGCACTGGTGAGACATTGCAGCCCAGGACATCCTATGCCAGGGGGTAAAAAAGACAAAACTTCCTTTTCCATTTACATGTTCTGAATACCATCAATTAGCCACATTATAGGAAAATTTTTTAAAGTTTCGTGTCAATATATGTATTTCTGAAATCTAAGACACATTAATACAGAAAAAAGGAACAAAAATCTGGACATTCAAGTTGCAAAGTTAAAAACTGGCACAGTCTTCCCGGGAAAGATGACACGACTGTCCTTCCTTATGGTGGGTCACCATTCTCCAAATAAGGAAACGGAGGCTCAGGAAGGTAATGTGACCGGCCCAGGGTCGCACAGCTAGGAAGAGGAATTTGTTTAAACCTGAGATTTGTTTAAACCCAGGTCTGATTTCAAAGCCTGTGTACTTTCCATCACATACCACTGCCTCCCAGTGTAGATGTGCAATGTCTTGTGAGTCAACAGAGACACATGATATTCTTGAATTTTTTTTTTTTTTTTTTTTTTGAGACAGTCTCACTCTGTCACCCAGGCTGGAGTGCAGTGGCGTGATCTCGGCTCACTGCAACCTCCACCTCCTGGGTTCAGGCGATTCTACTGCCTCAGCCTCCCACGCAGCCGGGACTACAGGCACGTGCCAACATGCCCGGCTAATGTTTTTGTATTTTTAGTAGAGATGGGGTTTCATAATGTTGGCCAGGCTGGTCTAAAACTCCTGAGCTCAAGTGATCCACCCACCTTGGCCTCCCAAAGTGCTGGGATTGCAGGCATGAGCTACCACACCCGGCCTGAGACAGACGATATTCTTAAGTGTTAAAATGATAAATCAACTCAGACCTGCATTTCTTACAACAGTACGTTCTGGGCTATACTCCCCCACCCTCCTACCCCTCACACCATCTCTTTTGTTCTTTTCTTTGCTTACCTCTTTAGTTACTAAAGAAGAAAAGAGAAGAAACTTCACCCCTTTCATGGGCTCCCCATCACTTTGGACAGAGCCAGACACATTGTAGCCAGCAACTATGAGGGGACTGGCCGCATTGGCATTGGAGTTGGTTACACGCACTGTGGTGCTTGCCTGTAACAGAAAAAGATTTTAACCTGTAAAAAAATAAACACTTGCAAAGTGCCTAACAACATGAGGACACGCTGAAGCTAAAATATTAACTGGGAAACATAATCTATAAAATTGCTTATTCAGTATGATCACTTCTTTTTTTGAGACGGAGTCTCAGTATGTTGCACAGGCTTGAGTGCAATGGCGCAACCTCGGCTCACTGCAACCTCTGCCTCCTGGGTTCAAGAGATTCTCCTGCCTCAGCCTCCCAAGTAGCGGGGATTACAAGCGCTCGCCACCATGCCCGGCTAATTTTTGTATTTTTAGTAGAGACAGGGTTTCACCATGTTGGCCAGGCTGGTCTCGAACTCCTGACCTCAGGTGATCCACCCGCCTCAGCCTCCCAAAGTGCTGGGATTACAGGTGTGAGCCACCGTGCCTGGCTTATCATTATTTTTTAATGCCCAAAATGAAGTGAAAGGAAATGTGGCAAAATGTAAACAATAATGATTTTGTCTATATGGTGCTATTTTACTTGTATACTTTTCCAGCTTCCAAAATTTGTTTCCACTGCTTTATATTCCTCTGTATGTTCCAATTTTTTTAATGAGCATATTTTGCCTTTTTTTCTATTTTTAATGATATATAGTGTTAACTGAAGATTAGCCTAAAGCTGCCTCCTTACATATTTTAAGTTTGGCCTAAAGGTTTCTCTGTATGTGTTGCCAAGTCTCAGCCAATTCAAGCAGCCACCCTTCAACTACTCACAGGCAGCCAACTGTTCAAACCATGTGCAAATAAGACAAACGTCCAGCTGTAACCAATCCAACTGTTTCTGTACCTCACTTCCACTTTCTGTCCGTCACTTTCTTTTTCTGTCCATAAACCCTTTCCAATCACGCAACAGTGCCACAGTCGCTGTAAACCTATACTGGCTCAGGGGGCTGCCCAATTGACAAATTGTTCTATGCTCAATTAAACTCTGTTTAATTTGCCTTAAATTATTCTTTTCACAATATGTGTATATTTTTTAACATTTTTGTTAAGGTACAATAAACACAGAGAAAAGTGTACAGATTCTAAGCACACAGCACAGGGCTTGTCACAAATTGGGCACTGGTTACCCAACAGAATAGCACCAGCAAGCCAGAAGTGCCCTCACACTTGCTTCCGGTCACTAACACCCCAGGAGGATAAACATTATCCTGACTTCTAACAACATGCTTTACTTGAAAATCCCAATCTCATATTAATAAACTCAGATTCTTCTATGCAGACAATTAACATACAATGTAAACCTTAGAATCTCTTCTATTTATAAATGTGTAAGCTCTTTCATTTCGAATAAATTTTTTTTTTTTTTTTTTTTTTTTTTTTTGAGATGGAGTCTCACTCTGTCACCCAAGCTGAAGTGCAGTGGTGCAATCTTGGCTCACTGCTACCTCCACCTCCCAGGTTCAAGCGATTCTCCTGCCTCAGCCTCCCGAGTAGCTGGGATTACAGGTGTATGCCACCATTCCTGGCTAATTTTTTTCTATTTTTAGTAGAGATGCGGTTTCACCATGTTGGCCAGGTTGGTCTCGAACTCCTGACCTCAAGTGATCCACCCACCTCAGCCTCCCAAAATGCTGGAATTACAGCATGAGCAACTGCACCCAGCCTCGAATAAAATATTTTTAAATGTTGCTGCAGAAGAGAAAAACCCCCAAAACCAAAAGTCATAAACAGTAAGAAGAGACATCTAGGTGTGAAACTATCATCAATTATAAGTGCGTAAAACCTACAGAGTAAAAATAATAATAAAACATATAGAGTAGAAGCTGAAATACTGATTCCAATGCTTCTTTAGCAAAAATGAGATACAGCTTCAATACTAACACACAAGCTAACATGTCAAGATGTCCCTTAAGTCTTATTTTAATTTGGTCTTTCACAGCTATTACAGAACCTCACCTACTAGGTGGAGTTCCTTTTTTGATCTTTAACTATAAACTATTTCAGTCAAACAA
Organism: Pan troglodytes; assembly: GCF_028858775.2. Taxonomy (NCBI): domain Eukaryota; kingdom Metazoa; phylum Chordata; class Mammalia; order Primates; family Hominidae; genus Pan; species Pan troglodytes. Next base: position 18,970,116 of record NC_072416.2, on the reverse strand, counting down.
AAAAAGATATGCTAAAGAACACTTACATACCTTCTAACCAGCTAAACAAATTTAAAAAAATACAATTCAAGATGCTGGCATACCCCAAAGTCCCCCTCCTCCCTCTTTCTCTAGAAGTCAGTATCATTTTGAACAGCGTCTGCTATTCCCATACATGTCTTCATAATTTTTCTACATAAGACCGTATCCTCCCTGTCCCTACTAAAAATACAAAAATTAACTGGGCATGGTGGCAGGTGCCTGTAACCCCAGCTACTCAGGAGGCTGAGGCAGGAGAATCGCTTGAACCCAAGAGGCGGAGGTTGCAATGAGCTGAGATCGCGCCATTGCACTCCAGCCTGGGCAACAAGAGCAAGACTTCATCTCAAAAACAAAGACTGTATCCTTAGCTAGGGGCAGTGGCACATGCCTGCAGTTCCAGATCCCTGGGAGGCCAAGGTGGAAGGATCGCTTAAGGCCAGGAACCAGAGGCCGCAATGAGCCATGAATATGTCACTGTACTCTAGCCTGGGCAACAGAGCAAGACCCTGTTGCAAAAAAAAAAAAAAAAAGACTGTATCTGGCCGAGTGCACTGGTTTATACCTGTAATCCCACCACTTTGAGAGCCCGGGGCTGGTGGATCATTTGAGGCTAGGAGTTCGAGACCAGCCTGGCCAACATGGCAAAATCCCATATATACTAAAAATACAAAAATTAGCTGGGCGTGGTGGCACATCCCTGTAATTCAGCTGCTCAGGAGACTGAAGCCGGAGACTCGCTTGGACACAGAAGGCCAAGGTTGCAATAAGCCAAGATCACGCCACTGCACTCCAGTCTTGACAACAGAGCGAGACTCCGTCTTTTAAAAAAAAAAAAAAAAAAAAAAAAAAAAAAGACTGTATCCATAAATGATTATCACAAGTATTTAAAATCATATTTCCTTCAACTCTGTTTTTAAATGTAGTTACATTAATATATGTAGCTCTGGTTCATTCATTACTGCTGACATACAGCAGCCTATTGTATGATGGAACCCCAATCCATTCTTCTCTTAAAAGGCATTTAGGTAGTTTACAATATTTTGCTATTACAAACAAAGCTGCAATAAACATTCTCATACATTCTCCTTGGTCACGCGTACCACAGTTTCTAGAATGTTTAGTATATTTACAGATTTCTGTTTCAGGCTGAAAAAAGAACAACAAATAAATCTCCTCAGGGCCTTCTGTTGTTGATTTAGTATAAAATAGCTATAGTTAATAAAACAGATCTATTTCACAGCAGGAAGACAACACTGTCACCTAAAACTGAAACTAACACAAGCAACATCTGCTACAGTGAGGAGTTACACCTTATAAATAACTACCAAACTAAACAACAGCACCATTGGTTCTTCATCTGGTCCTGGAGAAACCATAAATTCTTTTCATATCCTAAATTGAAAAGCCCTACATCTGTCCCAAGACCAGCATATTATTGGCATGGCTATAGACGTAGCTGTCACACTCACCTCTTTCAACGCCCAGGTTGGATGAGTTGCGAGGATTTCATAATCTCCAGGCAGAACTTTAAAAAATGCAAACCTAAGACATAAAAAATAACCATTTAACTTTCTCCAAACCACCCAAGTATTTCTAATTCTATGACTAATGTTGGCAGCACAAGAAAAACAATGTTGGAATTATCGCAAACTTCCATTAGCTTGTTAAATGAGCATGAATGAAATTCAATCCTTCACTGTACAAATCTGCATAAAAGAGCGCTTATTGAGCACTTACTGTGTGCCAAGAGGGGTGCTCCATGTGCTGATCGGAAAGAGGAGTGCTTACGTCTCCCTTAATCTCAAGGATTTCTGGCATAAAACCAATCCTTGTAGCACAGCAGGGACCAGTCACAGAACATTCGACTGGGTTTGACAGAGGTGACAGGCATGAACTGACAAGGAGAAGGGGACAGAAGTGTCCAAGGAAACACATGGGAAGGGAGAAGTGGGGTGAAAAAGAACAGAACAGATGCACAGGCTGAGGGGGACGCTGACCCAAGATGATGCAAATGACACAGGGCAGGGTAAACTATCACAAGCTTTGAATCCCAGAAAAAAGGCTTTAGAGAAACACAGATAAGTCATTCTGGGTTTTTGCACAAAGCAACTGAGATAAGAAACCAGCAGCTGATGAAAATTACTCTACTAGCCATAGACAGACTAACACCAGAGTGAGCCGAGCTAAAGCTGGAAATGCTGCTGCCAGTATACTAACATGTTTATCCCTTCAAATTTGTAAGGCAACTGACAAATGAGAAGGCTAAGTCCAGTGAAATGAACTAGAAAACGCATTTGATTTCTTCTGTGGTATTTTATTGTATCAAATCTTGCCTGCAATAACTGGATAGGGCTTGGAAATCACATTACTACAAGTATTGGTAAGATTGAGCTTCTATTTCATTTTCATAATACCCCAGTGCTACATGTTTCATTGTTTCAGTTAGTGCAGATGAAAGGTATTCAGAAGGCTCAAGACACTATTTTTTTCTAGTAAGGTCAACACCAAATTACTAGCCCAGAAAAAAAATTACAGCTCCATATTCCTGCTACACACCAGGGCTGGAGAGGCACCAGTCAAGCAGAAGTAAATGTTATTTCAAAAATGAAAACTAGTTTCAACAATAATAACTTTAAAATTGAATAACTTACTGACAGACTCATTATAAACTTCTATTTTGCAATTTACTCAGTTTGTATATTAACGGAGTTAGTAATGATTTGAACGCTTTCGGAATTATCAGTTTGAACTATTCTGGTATTAATCTTGGCATATCTGTTAACATTTACAACTCAACTATATACATCCATTAAATAAATGCTTTAAATCTGACTCAGCAAGGTCAGCTAGGCATCTGTTCCAACTACAAAGCAGTTTTGCTATAATAATGATAATGATTTTTTCTAATCATAACTGAGCTAACCTATTTGAGCTAATATGCCAGGCAGCTTGAAGTAATAATATTAATTTCCTCTTTCCAGTACCTTAGGAGATAGGTTCCACAATTATCTTCATTTACAAAAGAGGAAACTGAGGCACAGAGGGGTTAAGGAACTTGCCCTAGGTCAACCAGCCAGCAAATGGGGGAGCTGGGATTCAAGCCCAGGCTGGCAGGCTCCACAGCCAGGCTGAGCTGCTAAATGAAGACCCACTAAGCCCCAGGCCTTGAAGCAGGTGCTTTATGGGTATTAACTCTTTTTTTGTTTGTTTCAGACAGGGTCTTGCTCTACTGCCGAGGCTGGAGCACAGTGGCACATGATCACGGCTCACTGCAGCCTCAACCTTCCAGGCTCAAGCAATCCTCCCGCCTCAGCCTCCCGAGTAGCTGCGACCACAGGAGCATGCCACCACACCCAGCTAATTGTTTTCCCCCGTGGGACTCTACTTGATATAATTTTTAAAATTATTTGTAGAGATTGAGTCTCCCTATGTTGTCCAGGCTGGTCTCGAACTCCTGAACTCAAGTGATCCTCCCATCCTGGTCTCCCAAAGTGCTGGCATTATAGGCGCAAGCCAATATGCCTGGCCAGTATGAACTCATATTTAATCATCCCATCAGTGCTAGGCAAGATGGGTCAAATGGATTCCATTTCACATGTGGGGAACTCAGCACTCTGAGGGGCATGAACTCACCCAAAGTTAAGAGGCTGAATCAGGATCTGAACCCAGAACTCCCTGAATCCAAACTCCCAAACCCAGCTCCATGACCCCTGTCAGAGCCCGGCTCTAAGGCAACACTAAGAGACAGGACGCTACTCACTTTCCGCCAGGCCGTGTAACTGTGGACTGGATCTTTGCTTCGGTCCCAGTGTTTCTCAGAGACACCTGAACTCCCGCAGGACCCAGGGGCTGCCCTTTGCTGAGGACCTGCCATGGAGAAGAAAGTTAGGGCCCACCCAGCAAAGCACCCTCCTCTCAAAGCACTGGCAGCCCTGCTTACAACTCCCAGGTGGAGCCAGGAACCCTCTTTGGGTCAAGAATCCCATTGAAAAGATGATATAAATCATGGATATGTTTCCTGGGGATGAGGTAGGAGAGGGAACAGTAACAGTAAAATAAGACTCTATTTCAATGAATCTAAGACATCATCAGTTATAGATTCACCATTATTGGTCTGGGTGGGTGTGGTGGCTCACGCCTGTAATCCCAGCACTTTGGGAGGCTGAGGCAGGCAGACCACTTGAGGCCAGGAGTTTGAGACCAGCCTGGCCAACATGGTGAAACCCTGTCTCTACTAAAAATACAAAAATTAGCTGAACCTCACGGCACATGCTTGTAATCCCAGCTACTCCTGAGGCTGAGGCAGGAGAATCACTTGAACCCAGGAGGCGGAGGTTGCAGTAAGCTGCAATCGTGCCACTGCACTCCAGCCTGGGTGACAGAGGGAGACTCCATCTCAAAAAAAAAAAAAAAAAAAAAAAGTAAATATACATAAAAATAAAAATATAAAAATTAGCTGGGTCAGGTGGCACACACCTGTAATCCCAGCTACTGGGGAGGCTGAGGCAGGAGAATTGCTCAAACCCAGGAGGTGGAGGTTGTGGTGAGAGAGACTGCGCTACTGCACTCCACCTTAGGCCACAGAGCGAGACTCTGTCTCAAAAAAATTAATAAATAAAAATAAAAATAAAAAAAGATTCACCATTATTTTGCAAACCATCGATAAAGAAAAAACTACCCAAGATCCCCATCTCTAACAAGAAGCCCACACATACAGCTGGGATGGCAGGGCCTCCCCCTCACCGCAAAGGTAGAGGAGAAAGAAGCCCATCATGAAGAGAAGGACAGGAAGGAAGGAAGCACATCTCAACCTCAGGCACAGGGCAGGTGGAGGAAAAACGACTCTCCCCTGAGAATCTGAATCGCGGGAGCTGGGGCACACACCCGTTAGGACTCTAAATTCACACCACCATGGCGGTCCAAAAAAATCTCAGAACTTAAATGATGGGAATCCTCCTAGGTAAGTGTCAGAAGCAGATGCACGCTCTCTCTGGGAGAAGCTGACTTCAATTCACCCACAGGGACAGCAAGATGCCACAAGGCTTAGAGAGTGCGTCCTTCCAATTTGGCATCCCTGTAAAAGGCCATCCCTGACATAAACACTAACAGCGGCTGGGTGCACAGCGTACACCTGTAATCCCAGCACTATGGGAGGTGGAGGCAGGCAGATCACCTGAGGTCAGGAGTTTGAGACCAGCCTGGCCAACACAGCAAAAGCCCATCTCTACTGAAAATACAAAAATTAGCCAGGCATGGTGGCACACACTTGTAATCCTAGCTACTCGGGAGGGTGAAGGAGCGGGAGGGTGAGGCAGGAGAATCACTTGAACCTGGGAGGTGGAGGCTGCAGTGAGTCAAGATTGCACCACTGCACTCCAGCCTGGGCAATAGAGCAAGACCCTGTCTCAAAATAAAAAATAAAAAAATAAAAACACCAACAGCCTATGCTCTGGGAGCAGAGGGGATGACCAGCAACCTCAATCTCACTCCTAAATACACCTGCTGCGTTCTACACAGGATGAAGTACAGAGTTCACAGGCTCCCTTGCCACTTATCCATGGGTCCCCTGTGGGATCAAAGTCCCCAGGTTAAAGTATCCTGCATTTTTTTAAAAAAGGATTTAGTATACATTATAGAGTGAACAGGAAAAATAATCAAGTTCCAAAGACAAACCTTGCCATTCACAGAGAACCCAGTGAAGACAAAGTTGATGTCTCCGCCCTTTGTGCAGATGTCACTGACTCCATCCACATGGAGTTCCACGGTCGTCGGCTCTGAGGAACGAAGCAGGGGAGGAAACGGGGGCACAAGACACAAAGGCAAGCTTAGTTTTGGGGTACAGTGAACCTAAGTAGAATGTATTTTTATTATTCAGATTTCATTTCACTTTTGAACACTTAATACACTCGTGTGTTTCCAAATCCAAAGGTACAAAAAAGTATTCTGGGAAAAGTCTCCCTCTCACCCCTATCCCCCTAGCCTCCTGGTTTCCTGCCCCAGAGGGAATTCGTGTTTAGAGTATAAAATAATTTTACAACGCCTTTCAGCTAAGTTATATCTCAGAGTTCCAGTGAAAATTCAGTGAGCACCAAATAATTTTATTTCCTGAATGCTCATCACCGACCAGGCACTGAGCTGAGTGCCTTTAATCCTCACAATTATCTTAAGAGACAGGCAGTAATAGCTGCAATTTACTGAGGGGTAAATTAAGGCACAGAAAGGTTAAAGGAGCTCCCAAGATCACAGAGCTTCTGAGTGACAGAGCCCCAATTCGACCCTAAAAGTCTGGCTCTGGATCTGTTCTCTGACCAAGGACATGAGCTCAGCCATGTTAAACCAGGAACACAAACTCCAGGGCCACAGGGGCTTCATGGGTTCGAAGTAAGCGGAGCATCCTCAGGGGGACTGTGGCAAATTGAAAGGAGACAACTGCCACTCAAGTCTGCCAACCACTACCATGCTTTGCCAGAGCTTCCAACTTCTCCGAAAAACTGGAAATCTGGATTTTATATACCATCTCTTGATTTTTCAATATCAGCAATTAACTCCATTTTTTAACTGAAGAGTTCATCATAATAGGGGTTAAGGTTGAGTTTTTGAAAGGTTAGGAAGAATATGGAGTAATGAGTAGAGAAAAAAATGGAAAACCATGAGATGAGATTTTCAGTTAAGATGAATTACACACGTGCTTGCACGCGTACATGCACGTGCACACACACACACACACACAAAGACTCCAATAAAAAATGGGCAAAAGACTTGAACAGGAATCTTACAAAAATAGCTAGCCCATGGCAAATAAACATAAACATACGAAAAAGTGTGCAACCTCATTGGCCATCAGTGGAATGTAAATCAAGGCCACAGTGAGATAATACCACACCCCTACCAGAAGGGCTAAAATTAAAAAAAACTGACGATACCAAGTGTAGGTTAGGATGTGGAGCAATGGAAACCCTTGTACACTGCTGGGAGAACACAAACTGGTGCATCCACTTTGGATGTTTGCAAACACCTAAAGCTGAGCATGTATCAGCTCTATGGCTCAGCAACTTTACTCCTGTGATATACTCAGCAAAAGTGCAGACACACATGTATCAAAATATACATACAAGAATGTTCACAGGAGCACTACTCTTAGTGGCCAAAATCGGTAAGCAACTCAAATGGCCATCAACAGTAGAAGAGATCACTGATACAAAATATGAATATAAAATATAAATATAGGCCAGGCGTGGTGGCTCTTGCCTATAATCCCAACACTTTGGGAGGCCAAAGCGGGCAGATCACTTCAGGTCAGGAGTTCGAGACCAGCCTGGGTCAACATGATGAAACCCCATCTCTACTAAAAATACAAAAATTAGCTGCGTGTGGTGGTGCACACCTGTAATCTCATCTACTGAGGAGGCTGAGGCACAAGAATTGCTTGAACCCGGGCAGAAGTTGCAGTGAACCGAGATCACACTCCAGCCTGGGCAGCAGAGCGAGACTCAGTCTCAAAAAAAAGAAAAAAAGAAAATAAAATATAAATATTTTATAAAATATAAATAATTTTATATTTATGCATCAGAATTCTGAACAGCAAACAGAATGAACTAAAGCTACAAATGATACAGATAAAGTTCATAATGTTGAGTGAAAGAAACCAGATATTAAAAAGTTCCCTGCATGATAGCATTTGTATAAAGTTCAAAACGACCAAATGGATCTCTCATTTGTAGAAGGTCAGGGTGGTGGTCACCTGGAGGGTGGGGTGGGATGGCTAATGAGCACCCAGGATGGGGACTTCTGGGGTGCTGGTGAAGTGCTATCTTATCATCTGGATGGTGGATACATGGGTGTGTTCACTTAGTGAAAATTCATCCAAGGCACTTTTCTGAAAGCATAATTCAATTAAAAAGCTTATCAACAGCACCAGTTGGGGGTAGGGTGGGGGGTGGCAAACACAACACTCCTCCAGGCCACCAATCTGGACTTCTGCTTTGGCCATGAGCAGGGCTACATTCCTCTCCAGCTTTCTGGAACGTACCAGCCAGGCACCCCCCGCCCTATCCCTGACTACAAACTGATAAAAGAGCTGCTCTCACAGAGCCAAATTAGCTGTCAGCTGCCTGAGCCTCATTTTAGCCTTGGTGATGGCAGGTGCTAAATTCTTCCTTGTCTAATGCACGAGCAAGCCTGATATCAACAACGGTGATCCCTACTCCTCTCCCCAAGCCATGGACTGGGGTCACCCACACCTGTTCTGCTGAAACATCAAGAGTCTCTCCTCTTCAAAAATGTAAACTACCTCAAAACAGACCCTCTCTTCTGATCTCAACCCCATCCCCAACTCCCCAGCTATGCCTGAAGACAGTTATATGAGGAAAGTTTGGAGCTTTTATTGGGATGTGTGCAGAAGGGCTGTTTTCGAATACTGAGTACTTGCTAATTACGTGCCAGCCACTCTGAACACTCAGTATTGGTTTATTAATCCTCCAAGTACCCAGTGGTGCAGGGACTATAACTACCCTTGCTCGACAGTGAGGAGCCAGGCTGACACGGGGGAAGTAACTTGCCCAAAGGTATTTAACTGGTAAGGTTTAAGGCTGACAGTCTTCTCATCTCATGGGACATAAATCTGGATTTTTATGACAAATCTCACAATCTTTAAATGTTTCAATTAATTCCATAAAAAATTAAAAAACTGAGGGGGCTAAAAAAGAAGCCATCCTGGGACGGGAACCAAGTCCCCACTCTTGATTTCTATACTGTTCTACGGCCACGTAATGAGTGAAACTGCAAGGGAGGAGTTTCCAGAAAGGTAGAAGAAAAGATGTCTATTTTTCAAAGGTGACAGAAAGTCTTAAGGTAGATTAAGGTAAATCCGAACGAAACCAGAGTGATGGGGGCAAGGAGGGGAGGAATACAAACTCTCTTCCATACTGGAAATGATCCTTAATATTTTAATAGTTTATGCACTCTGCTAGCCTAAATTAATATTCGGCATATCATCTAATCTTTTACAAAGAATGTCTAGTGATTCAGTTAACTTACCAAAACTCCACCCCAGGGGAGGCTCAATCTTCAGAATGAAATCCCCCTAAAAGGAAAAAAAGAAAATGTAATTTCAAGAAATGAGAATTGTGACTCTGGCTTAATTTAGTTTAGTGTTATCATTTAATCTGAAATTTTTTTACACCGGAAATGAAATTCTAAGAGTAAACCTTGTTCTTCTACATGGTACTGAGCACTGATTCTCTTCAGAAGCTACAAGCTGAAGCTGAACACCAGAAGTTTTCATCTAAACAATCAGAAGACAGTGCTGAAGCCCATTCATGAGTTCTAAAGACACTAGGTTCAGCCACTCACTGTCTTTTAATACTAAACATACTATAATTCTATTAATTGAGTCTCCCATTAAGCCCTCACGTGCCTACAGTTGCACAAGTTAGCATGTATCTTCAGGAACTAAAGTCACCTCTTAAAACTAGATTTGGCCAGGCACAGTACCTCACACCTATAATCCCAACACTGTGGGAGGCCAAGGCAGGAGGGTCACTTGAGGCCAGGAGTTCAAGACCAGCCTAAGCGACATAGCAAGACCCCATCTGTACAAAAAATGTTCTTTAAAAATTAGCTGGGTGTGGTGGCAGGCGCCTACAGTCTTAGCTACTTAGGTGGAAGAGGCAGGAGGATCACTTGAGCCCAGGAGGTCAGTGCTGCAGTGAACCATAATTGTGCCACTGCACTCCAGCATGGGCAGCGGAGGGAGATCCTGTCTCTAAACAATACATTAACTCATTAATTCAATAAATAAAACTACATTTTACTTATCAACCCTGGTTTCTTTGTTTTTGTTTTTGTTTTTTTTGAGATGGAGCTTTGCTCTGTTGCCCAGGCTGGAGTGAAGTGGTGCGATCTTGGCTCACTGCAACCTCCGTCTCCTAGGTTCAAGCGATTCTCCTGCCTCAGCCTCCCAAGTAGCTGGGACTACAGGCATCCACATGACACTCGGCTAATTTTTTTGTATTTTAGTAGAGATGGGGTTGCACCATGTTGCCCAGGCTGGTCTCACACTCCTGAGCTCAGGCGATCCACCTGCCTCAACCTCCCAAAGTGCTAGGATTACAGGCATGAGCTACCACATCCAGCCTCCTGGTTTCTTGAGACTGATACTCATACTATTTAAAAATTAATTAAATAGATTTCAGGACAGACCCAGCTAGTCCATCTCTAGAAATCAATCCTATGCATTCTGGATGAAGAGTTAAGTTCAAGAATATTTCCTGGTGTGTTATGTTAAAATTACTACTATTTTAAAATTGGGGAAAGTCTATATGTCCAAGTAGTTAAATAAATTACAGTTTGGGTTTGACTCTGACACACTATGCAGCGATTAAAAAGAAGTCAGTAGGCCGAGCATGGTGGCTCATGCCTGTAATCCCAGCACTCTGGGAGGCTGAGGTGGGCGGATCACCTGAGGTCAGGAGTTCAAAACCAGCCTGGCCAACATGGTGAAACACCATCTCTACTAAAAATACAAAAAAAATTAGCTGGGCATGGTGGTGGGTGCCTGTAATCCCAGCTACTTGGGAGGCTGAGGCAGAAGAATCACTGGAACCCAGGAGGCAGAGGTTGCAGTGAGCCGAGATCGCGCCACTGCACTCCAGCCTGGCTGACAGAGTGAGACTCTGTCTCAAAAAAAAAAAAAAAAAAAAAAGTCAGTAGATCTATCTATGCTAATGTTGAAAGCACGCAAGAGGAAAAAACCAAATGTCCCTCTGGTATTGAAAGCATTAACACAGGGGAAAAAATGAAACTGCAAAATAAATCCTATTGTTTGATTTCATTTGTATTAAAAAATATATCAAAATCAAAACTATGTATATTGACTATTTTTGCAACTTCCTATGAATCTGTATTTCCAAATAAAAGGTTTATATGTGGGAGGATGAGATTGTATAGAGGTGTTTGTGGATACATATCTATGTGCATGTGTGCTTGTGTGTATTTGCATATATACATATGCATGTGTACCCGTGGATATCTGAATAACTATAAATAGAAAGCAATCTGTTAGGATGCACATCAAAATTTTATAAGAGGGCCGGAAACACTGGCTCACACCTGTAATCCCAGCACTTTGGGAGGCTGAGGCACGTGGTTCACTTGAGGTCAGGAGTTCGAGACCAGCCTGGCCAACATGGCAAAACCCCGTCACTACTAAAAATACAAAACATTAGCTGGGTGTAGTGGCAGGTGCCCGTAATCCCAGCTATTCGGGAGGCCGAGGAAGGAAAATGGCTTGAACCTAGGGGGTGGAGGTTGGAGTGAGCCAAGATCACGCCACTGCACTCCAGCCTGGGCGACCCAGCGAGACTCCATCTCAAAAGAAGAAAAAAAAAAAAAAAAAAACCTTTATCAGATTATCAGAGGTCATCACTACAGAGGGAGGTAAAATTGGAGGGAAAAGGGTACAAATTTATTTCACATACTTCTAAAGACCTTGACTTTTTTTTTCACAAAGTTCATGAATTCATGTATTACTTATACAATTGTTTTAACAATACTTTAAGCTGCCTGCAAGTAACGGGTTCCATGAAATCAGAGTTTCTCAGCCCTGGCACTACTGACATCTGGGCTGTCGTAGGCAGCACTGTAGCGCATTTAGCTCCACGCCTGGCCACTACTCACTGGGTGACTGTAGCGCACAGCCACAGATGTCACAACAAAAACGTCTCTAGACATTGCCAAATGGCCCTAAACACAGAGAGAGCCACTGTATTCGTCAAGGCAGTTTGTAAGTTGTCTCCCTCCAAATGTGGCTAGGATTACCATATTCCACTAATAATTTACAAAACAGATGAGCATTTGCTAGTGTAGGAAAGGGCATGGTTAGTGCAGCCTGGTGAGGCACACTAGTGACTTCCCATCATAAGTGACAAGCAGTCCCCTCTTACCTTATCATACAAAGGGATCATAAAGTAACCATTATTAGGGGCACAGTCTGTCTGGTATTTCAAAGTCCCATGCTTGGTGTACAGCTTTATCTGGAAAGGAAGGAAGGAAAACAGAAATCATAACATTGCCTTTGGGAATTAACTACACATGTTACACCTGAATGCACTCAGTCAGTATACATTCACTGAGGACCTATTATATACCAGCTTTTAACACGGGGCATTACTGGGGACAGAGGGAAATCAACAAACTCTCTCCCAAATCATGTGACTCAATGTTTTTCAGATTAGAAACCACCTACAGCCTATTACAATGCCTTATTTTTCAATGCTTTTCTGTGTATTTTAGTGGCTGTCTCTAGGTAGCTCGTGTAAGTTTCTGGGTCTAAAACAAATTTGCAAACTTTGCCATTAGTAAGGTGCTTATTAACATGCAAATTCCTGGCTGGGCACGGTGGCTCATGCCAGTACTCCCAGCACTTCAGGAGGCTGAGGTGGGCAGATCACTTAAGGTCAGGAATTTGAGACCAGCCTGGCCAACAAGGTGAAACCCTGTCCCTACTAAAAATACAAAAAAAGTTACCCAGGCATGGTGGCAGGCACCGGTAGTCCCAGGTACTTGGGAGGCTGAGGCAGGAAAATTGTTTGAACTCAGGAGGCGGAGGTTGCAGTGAGCCAAGATCATGCCACAGCACTCCAGCCTGGGAGACAGAGCAAGACTCCCTCTCAAAAATAATAATAAAAAAAAAAAATAAAGTAAAATAAATTGCAAATTCCTGGGGCCCACCTCTATTTCTCAACAAAAGGTCTGGAATGAGGGCCAGAAATCTTCCTTACTAACTCTGAATAATTTCAAATACTTGGAGCAACATTCATCTAGAAACTTAATTTTCTCATTACTTTCATTCTCCGAAGAAAAAGAGACTAAAAAGACATTTAATATCTGTCCTCTCTTCAAGGACTCTCTAAAACTCTTACATTCTGAGCATTACCAGACACGAAGTGTTAACCCAGTAAGATGCCCAAATGCCATCTGAGTCTTCCACGTGTTGCGTGGCCTTGGGCAAGCTCATGTTCGGTTTCTTCAGGTGTAGACACAGAGCCACTCCTTTTCATGTGGTTGTACAGATTCACATCAACGCATATTAAGCACCTACTATAGAATATGGATTCAAAGAAAAATCAGTTTGCGGCCAGGCATGGTGGCTCATGCCTGCAATCCCAGCACTTTGGGAGGCCAAAGAAGGAGGATCACTTGAGCCCAGGAGACCAGCCTGGACAACACAGCCACACCTCATCCCTACTAGAAAAAAAATTAGCTAGGCATGATGGCACGTGCCTGTAGCCTCAGCTACTCAGGAGGCCGAGGCAGGAGGATTGCTTGAGGCCAGGAGTCAGAGGCTTTGCTGAGCTATGATGGTGCCACTGTACTCCAGCCTGAGCAACAGTGTGAGACCCTGCCTCAAAATAAAACAAAATAAAATAAGTAAAATGGAAAAAGCAGTTTGTATTACTATTTAATATCTCTCTCTGAAGAAAAAGGCAACACAGTGTAATACGTAGGGAACATACCGGGCTCAAGGAAAATTTCCTAAATGTACCTGCACAGCTCAACCACTCTGAGGCTCAGTTTCCATGTCTGTAAAAGGAAGCAGTTGGGTCTGATGCACCTAAAAGCCTCACCTCCAAAATGTTAATGCTCTATGACCATGAAACAAACCATGACACGAGCTGCAATGAAACAGTCGAATCTTACCAGCTAAGAAGATGTACAAAGTGACTAACTCATAAAATGAACATTTGAACATTTGGGAAAGGACTCGTGTGAAATAAGGTTAAGCCTGTATGTAAAGTTCTCAGAGGTCAGTGACCACAGCTTCATTCCCCAGTGCCTGAGACAGTGTCTTGCTTACTCTAGGTACTCAGTGAATTTGCTACAGGTGACAAAGAGATTCAGATGCATGCATTTAAGGCAGGGACTGGAAATTCACCAGCCTAGACCGGTTAGGGAGGCAACATCAAGGGGCATTCATCCAAAAGGATTCAGATCACTACAAAACCCAAGCCAAGTGTGGCAGCCTAAAGATCGGCTGGTTTTCCAGAGAAATAAAGAACCCAGTTTTTAATGTGAAACCTGCTGATTGTTAAAGTATTAGCAACCAGTATAATTTTTTTTTTTTTAACAGTAAGGTCCCTGTTAGAGAACAAAATGTCAGTCTCATGAGAGTATGGAGTTTTGTCTGTTCTGTTCACTGTACTGCTATATCCACACTGGGGACAAGGCTTCAGTATGTGCCGGGGCTCAGTAAATAGTTGTTGACTCAATGAACACGATGTAAAAACACCCAGGATGGGAGAAAGCTAGAGAAGAATGGCAGCAGTTGCATAGGAACGCAAAAAAACACAATCAAGAAATAACCGTGAAATATCATGATTATTTCTACATCTTTCATAAAGTACAATCAGGACACAGGATGGCAATGTAATCTACGTCAAGATGGCCAGTATGAAATGTCTGATTTCAGAATCTGAATTACTTACGAAAGAATGAGTGTCCCACACCACCTGGACAGGCCGCTCTTGGGCTTAAGGAACACACTTCGAAATGGGTCACAAAACCTGTCCTCTGCTCTCAAGGTCACTATTAGTATGAGGGTGAGGGTGGAGGGGGGTGCCTGTCTTTTCCTTCCTTCCAGAACCCCTGGAAACTACAAGTTGCAAGAGGCCTTACCGGCCTCTTGCATTTCAGCTTCTGAAATGCCCTGTGCCGTCTACAGCCATACCACCCTGAACGTGTCCTGTCCCCAGTGCAGACCTAGGAGGTGGCATAGGCACCCAGAAACATGTACCCAGGAAATCCTAGGAGCCTTGCCGCTGCCAGTGGGTAGATTCATTCAATGCCTGACCTCTGACCTCTTCAGACTGAAAAAGCAGCAAACAAGGGGGCCTTGAAGAAGATCACGGATCCGCTTGTTAAAGAAATGTATCTGCTGGGTTCCACTCTTTCTCTCCCAACACCATCCTATAGGTACAAAAACTGAAACCTAGAGCAAGGGCAGGTCGCAGAGCTGGTGGGGTGTGGAACTGACTCCCTCCCCCTCCCCCAATCCTCAGCAGCCCGCTTTGCAGAACACAGAGCTTCACCCTTCACTGCCAGCCCTGGAACAGCTCAAAGGTGCTTTCAGACGATCTTTGGGGTCTTATTCCCCAATCCCTCTCTTTGGTATTTCCCAGCCTCTTCCTTCGTTTTCTCCTAAATTACCTCCGAGGCACCCGCTCTTTTCCTCTTCCTTGTCCTACCCCACCATAAATCCCCTCCCAAAAATGAGGCCCAGGTCTTGCTCTGGTCCCCTCCCATCTACCGGGACAAATGACATTCTGCCCCTACCTCCATCCATCCCTTTCCTCTTTACGGGAAACTTTCTGGGTCATAATCCCACCGGGCTGATAAACATTTAACAGGACTTTACAACTTAATTAAAAACACACACACACACACACACACACACACACACACACACAAAAACCTTCAGCACAAATCTCTAGGATAATTCCATTAACTACTCATTAAGGCAATCAGGGCAGCTGGCAACTCTCCATTTTCAGAAGTGGAGGGGAGCCGGAGAAATAAAAAATAGCTTTCCGGCCCCAGGGTTGCCAATACTGATCTACTAGGACAGAATCTATGGGATGGGAATTGATGCTCTTTAAAATCATGCCGCGGGGTTTGGAGGAGCAGTGGATTAGAACTTCGGGGGGTTCTGGGCTGTGGAGTTTGGGGGATAAGACATGTGGTCTCTAGGATCTGGAATGTGGGTTTGGGGAAATCTGAGTTTCAGGGGGTCTGACTGGAGGAGATCTCAGGTCTAAATTTTAAAGAAATGGAGTCTGGGCTCCAGGGAATTTAGGGTCTGGGTTTTGAGGATCTGGGGTCTGTGTTCCGGGGATCTGGAGTCCGGGTTTTGAAGAACCTGAGGTCTGGCACCCCCTCAGTCCTTAGACGACCCCATGATAAGAACCTCCCCTCCAGCGCGACCGGGGAGGGGCTGCAGGGAGCCCGCGGACAGCATAGCCTCGGAAGAGGTAAGGGCTCCAAGGACTCCACACCGCCCGGTGTCAGAGACGAGGCCAGCGCGGCCCAGAGAGGCTGAACCACCGGCCCGGCGACTCGGCGCCGGGCGGCGGGGCGGGCACTCACCTCGATGAGCGAGTAGTTGATCTCCACGTCCGACTTGACGAAGCCACCGCAGCCCACCACGATGTCCTCCGAGCCGTGCGCCGGCCCCACACCGCTCAGCAGCAGCACCACCGCGGCGGTGACCACCGCGGGCCCCAGCGGCCCCGCGCCCTGGCCCACCAGCATGGCCCGACCTCCCCCAGCTAGACCAACCGCCGGCAGCCGGGTCCCGCCCCTCACACTGCACGCTGCAGGCTCCTTCCTCCTCCTAGGCCGGCTGACAGCCCAGGCCCCGCCGCCGCCGCCCGCCCGCCGCCCGCCCGCCGCCCGCCGCCCGCCCGCCGCCCGCCGCCCGCCGCCCGCCGCCCGCCGCCCGCCGCGCACGCGCTCTTCGACCCCACGTTCACAGCCCCAAAGGAGAGAACTAAGGCGCATGCTCGGCAAGGAAACGAGACCATCTCTGCCTTCTAGAGGCCTGGAGGACTCCGCGCAACATCTTGCTGGTGCAACCCAAGGTGCATGCCTACAGGTAGAAGCTCCAAAGATGAATTCTACTTTAGAATTCACCATCACAGCTGGAAAGGACGGGAGATTTTGTTGGTGGAATTATCTAACAACTTTCTCAAATCTTTCTGACCCATATATTTCGCAGGTAAAATATATAATCTCACAAAAAGCTTTGGGGCCGGGTGTGTGGCTCACGCCTGTAATCCCAGCACTTTGGGAGGCTGAGGTGGGTGGATCGCTTGAGCCCAGGAGTTCGAGACCAGCCTGGGCAATATGGCGAAACCCCATCTCTACACACACACACACACACACACACACACACACACACACACGCACACACACGAAAAACGCTTTAGGAATTTGTGTAAGCTGGTGTATTTTTCCATGATAAATGATCGATACTTTTTTAAGCGAAACGTGTTAATGTTAGCATATTAAAGAAAGTATGTAGGATTTATTTTAATCCTAGCTCTAATAACATATGCCTAGAAACAAATTATGATGAGTTTTCTTCCCCTAAGGAAGAAGTGCATGCAGTCAGTATACTTTGAATTAGCTCTGCAAGATGAAACATGATTTGCCTGAAAACAAGCTCAAATCCAGCATATTTTGTCCCAAGAGTGAATTCATATGTACACTGAATTTAACTACCAGTCACCACATCAAAATACACACCAAAGAGGCCGGGCACAGTGGCTCACGCCTGTAATCCCAGCACTTTGGGAGGCCGAGATAGGCAGATCACTTGAGGTTAGGAGTTTGAGACCAGCCTGGCCAACATGGTGAAACCCTGTCTCTACTAAAAACACAAAAAATTAGCTGTGTGTGGTGGCGCACACCTGTCATCCCAGCTCTTTGGAAGGCTGAGGCAGGAGAATCGCTTGAACCCAGGAGGCAGAGGTAGTAGTGAGCCAAGATCACACCACTGTACTCTGGCCTGGGCAACAGAGCGAAACCCTGTCTGGAAAAAAAAAAAAATGCACAGTTCGTCCTGTCTTCCTACCCTTGCCACATACTTCCCTTCTCCATTTTTGTCTGTTGCAGAACCCCTGTCCAGAGACTGGGGCAGCCTTCCCCTCCAAAGCCACGTTCTGGTGGGTTTCTGGGTAAGTAAAGTCGAACGGAAGGGTTGGGGTGGTGCCTCACCCGCCTGCATTTGCTGCTCTGATTCCCAGCCATGGCCCTTCCCCTGTGCTTCCAAAGGCCAGCAAGTCTTTCTCCATCCCAGCCTCAGTGCTTTCTTCTTCGTGTTCAGTGTCTACCATCTGCATCCTGTTCCCATTCACTCACTGGAGTGAGATCTTGATTTGAATCCCGGCTCTGCCTGTTAGCAGGCCATGTCGCAAACCTCCGGAGTCTCAGTTTTCCCTCTGTAAAATGGGGATGACTCAACCTGCATGAGACGGAAAGTGCTTAGTGCTTGCACACAGCAGGTGCTTAATAGTAATAGAATTGTCTCCAATACTTGATTTCAGTCATCCCACCAATATTTAATAGGCACCTACTATGTGCTAAGCCCCAGGGGTGAGGAGATAAAGGAGCAAGTGTCTACTTTCTAGAGGGTTCCAGGCAGATTGCGAAAATAGCTGCTTCTCCAGGGCCAGCTCACAAGGCACTTGAGGATGTGCTCCCTCCCAACCACACGGCATTCAGACCTCAGTAGCACATGACATGTGGATTTGAATCCTGGCCCTACCACTTCGTAGCTGTGTTGCTTTGGACAAGTTACTTAACCTCTCTGTGCCTCAGTCTCCACTCCTTCAAAATGGGATTAATAATAGCACTTAGCTCATAGGGTTGTGAAGCTTAAATAAGATAAGATCTGTAAAGCACTTAGAGCAGGGCCTGGCAAATAATGAGTGTAAGTGGTAATTATTTTTTTTTCTTTTGAGATGGAGTTCCACTCTTGTTGCCCAGGCTGGAGTACAATGGCACTATCTTGGCTCACTGCAACCTCCGCCTCCTGGGTTCAAGCGATTCTCCTGCCTCAGCCTCCCAAGTAGCTGAGATTACAGGCATGCACCACTATGCTCGGCTGATTTTGTATTTTTAGTAGAGACAGTGTTTCTCCATGTTGGTCAGGCTGATCTCAAACTCCCGACCTCAGGTGATCTGCCTGCCTCGGCTTCCAAAAGTGCTGGGGATTACAGGCGTGACCCACTGTGCCTGGGCTATTCATTTTCTCTTTTTTTTTTTTGAGACAGAGTATCACTCTTGTTGCCCAGGCTGCAGTGCAATGGTACAATCTCAGCTCACTGCAACCTCCACCTCCCAGGTTCAAGCAATTCTCCTGCCTCAGCCTCCCGAGTAGCTGGGATTACAGGCACCTACCATCATGCCCAGCTAATTTTTGTAGTTTTTTGTAGAGACCGGGTTTCACCATGTTGGCCAGGCTGGTCTGAAACTCCTGACCTCAAGTGATCTACCCCCCTCGACCTCCCAAAGTGCTGGGATTACAGGCATAAGCCACCACACCCGGCCTAAATGGCTATTAAATAAATGAAAAATATCAGGCTTTGAATGTGTGGAACTGGTAGAAAGAGCTTAGAGATTTTCTAAACAGCTCTACTGGGGGGTCCAGCCCCTGTTTCCCAAACTTAAGCATTTATGGACCACTCTTGATGCTTTTTTGTCCTACTGGGGCAAAAACTAAATTGAGTCACTTTTTTTACTTGAATAAACTGTTTTTAAAAAGAAACTATCACTGCTAAAATAGGAAAAATCTATAGCATCACTTTCCATATAGGAGAACTCCAAAAACAATTTCAGGGAAAATCAAGCCACGTTAATAATTTATGTCAGAACGGTTGCTTCCCCAAGTTGGCTCTGCATTAGAAAAGGGAACTTGGTGGCCTGGCGCAGTGGCTCACGCCTATAATCCCAACACCTTGGGAGGCTGAGGCAGGTGGATCACCTGAGGTCAGGAGTTCGAGACCAGCCTGACCAACATGGTGAAACCCCATCTCTACTAAAAATATAAAAATTAGCCAGGTGTGGTGGTGGGAGCCTGCAATCCCAGTCACTCAGGAGGCTGAGGCAGGAGAATCACTTGAACCCAGGAGGTGGAGGTTGTGGTGAGCCGAGATCACACCAGTGCACTCCAGCCTGGGCAACAGAGTGAGATTCCATCTCAAAAAAATAAAAAGAATAAAAAGAAAAAAGAAAAGGGAACTTGGTAAGGCTTAGAGAAGAGTCAGAGACCAGAACCAGGCAAGACCTTCTGGCTGGTGTCATCAGAAAGATTAAAGAGACCTGAGGCCAGGCGCAGTGGCTCACACCCATAATCCCAACACTTTGGAAGGCCAACCCCGACAGATCACTTGAGGCCGGGAGTTCGAGACCAGCCTGGCCAACATGGCGAAATCCCATCTCTACTATAAACAAAAAAATTAGCCAGGGGTGGTAGCTTACGCCTGTAGTCCTAGCACTTTGCGAGGCTGAGGTGGGAGGATTGCTTGAGGCCAGTAGGTCGAGACCAGCCTGGCCAACATGGTGATACACCACCTAAAAACACAAAAATTAGCCAGGTGTGATGGTGGCTTGTAATTTCAACTACTCAGAAGGCTGAGGCGTAAGAATCGCTTGAGCCAGGGAGGCGGAGGTTGCAGTGAGCCCAGATCACGTCAGTGCACTCCAGCCTAGGCAACAGAGTGAGACTCCATCTCAAAGAAAAATAATAATAATTAAAAAAAAAAAGCTGAGGGAGGAGTTCAAGCTTCTTCTACAATGATAGTTTTGGTCAACGGACTTCTGATTCCCAGGGAAATGTCTCTTTCCCTTGCCAAGGGCTATCCCTTGGTTCAGCCACTGAATCTCTCTGCACTTCTATTTCCTTCCCCATCTGTAAAATAGATCTATAATAATATACTCATACATTTATACAATTATAAACTATTAATTTACAGGCTGGGTGTGGTGGCTCATGCCTGTAATCCCAGCACTTTGGGAGGCTGAGGCAGGTGGATCACCTGAGGTCAGGAGATCGAGACCAGCCTGGCCAACATGGTGAAACTCCATCTCTACAAAAAATACAAAAATTAGCCGGGTATGGTGGTGGGTGCCTGTAATCCCAGCTACTCAGGAGGCTGAGGTGGGAGAATCGCTTGAACCTGGGAGGTGGAGGTTGCAGTGAGCCGAGATTGCACCACTGCACTCCAGCCTGGGAGACAGAACAAGACTCCATCTCAAACAAACAATAATAACCTACCTTATGGGTTCATGTAAGAATTAATGAGACAATCTTTGTGAAACGAGAAATGCCCTGCAGACATTAGGTGGGGTTAGTGAATTGCTTTCTTTTTACCCAGGGGCCAGTAGAGGTACAGAGAGGTAAAGTGACTTACCCAGGGTCACACAGCTACTTGCCTGGCCAGGATCCTGCAGGGGTGAATGGCAGGAAAAGCTTTCCCTGGTGCCCCTCTTTTGCAGCCTGGTCTGGAGGGGATACAGGAGGCCACTGAGACCAAAAGACTTCTGGTCGCTTGGGAGAGAAAACTCCTCAGAAGAACTTGTTTCCCGGCTTGAAAAGGAGTGGATGAGGAACCGCAGTGCAGCCCGGAGGTAAGTGGGTGGAGGTCAAGAACTCACCTGATGCTCCTTCAGAAAAGCTCATCATTGGCCGGGTGTGGTGGCTCACGCCTGTAATCCCGGCATTGTGGGAGGCCGAGGCAGGCGGATCACAAGGTCAGGAGTTCAAGACCAATCTGGCCAACATAGTGAAACCCCATCTCTGCTAAAAATACAAAAATTAGCTGGGCGTGGTGGTAGGCACCTATAATCCCAGCTACTCAGGAGGCTGAGGCAGGAGAATCGTTTGAACCCAGGAGGCAGAGGTTGCAGTGAGTGGAGATGTAACCATTGCACTCCAGCCTGAGTGACAGGGCCAGACTCCGTATCAAAAAAAAAAACAAACAAGACAAAAACAAAAACAAAAACAAAAAAAACCTCATCATTTGACCCCCAGTCCAGCCCCCAACGCTACTCTGGCTGCACTGCCGCCTCCCCACCTTGCCTTCCAGCTGATCCCACTAAGTAGTATCAGGCTTAAGATATGGTTCCTCCCAGAACACATCACAGGTTCCTACAAATGGGGAACAAACAGGTTCCTTCAAATGGAGAAATGGCAGAATGACAGGCAGCAAACAGAAGAGGTATTTTAAGGCCGGGGTGGAGGGTTGGGAGGTGACTCAACAAACAAGCAGCTGCTCACTTACTATATAACCTGAGCAATTCCTTTCCTGGGCCTCAGTTTTCTCATCTGTTCAGTGGGGATGTCATTAGCCCCAGCTCATAGCTTATGGGGATGAAAAAAAAAGATGATTTATGGAAAAGAACTTGCAAATGGGAAGTGCTCAAGCACTGTTAGTCATCCAGAGGGTGTTAAGATCTTTGGAGTTATCCACTCTGTCCACTCCTGCCCTCAGTGGCATCTCTGGAAACTTCTCTGCAGCCCTTAGAGCCTGGGATGCCTCATTTGAGAAACTCTGGTCTAGATAAATGAGCCTGCATAGGATTAGATAAAATTGGGTTAAATGCTGCCCTGCCTTCAAATAGCGATGACCTTGGACACGTTGCTTAATCTCACCAGACCTTGGTGTTTCAGGAGACAGAACAAAAAAGGAAGTTAGCTCTGTGGGAAGTTCCCTGCATACTCCGGGATTTTGTGGTAGTTGTTGCAGATGGCTGAATCCCACACATTAAGAGAGACAGAGGAGAGAGAGATTGATACTATAGGTTCACACAGCTAAGAGGATCTAGCCTCAGGTGTTGCTGGATCAGGGGACTCAAATGATGTCAGGATTCTCTCCTTTCATCTCCCATCCCAACTATTATCTATGTGTTGGTCTCTCCATAAGGCCTATCCCTTCCCATGCAAGTTCAGCAAACTCCAGCAGAATGAGAGAGCATCTCTGTCCTAACGTCCCTATAGTAAATCCCAAGGAAGGCCTCTAATTGGCCCGGCTCAAGTTATGTGCCTGTCAGGGGCCAATCCCATGCCCAGGGGGCTGGTGCCATGACTGGTGGTCCCTTCAGAGCCACAGAAGTGGGTAGGGGCTGTTCCCACAAAGGAAGGGCATGTGTTTTTCCAAACAGAATAAGTAGTGTGAGAGAACCAAAACATCAGTTCTCTCTCACCCCAGGCATGGCTTGCTGGACCCCCTTCACTGGGTTGGTTGGTTGGTTTGTTTTTTGAGACAAGAGTCTCGCTCTGTCACCCAGGCTAGAGTGCAGTGGTATGATCTCGGCTCACTGCAACCTCCACCTCCTGGGTTCAAGCGATTCTCCTGCCTCAGCCTTCTGAGTAGCTGGGACCACAGGCGTGTGCCACCACATCTAGCTCATTTTTAAATTTTTTAGTAGAGACAGGGTCTCACCATGTTGGCCAGGGTGATCTTGAACTCCTGACCTCAGGGGATCTGCCTGCCTTGGCCTCTCAAGGTGCTGGGATTACAGATGTGAGCTACTGCACCTGACTCACCCTCTACTTTTAAATGATTTTACGGAAGTGGCAGAATTCAGTCCACAGGGGCTCTGGAAGGAGCCTCTGCCAACTCCTGGCATCCCCAGCCAACATGAAAATTACAGGTCACCCAACACTAGAACTAAAGGGTAGAAACATTCTCCAGAACAGTTTGAGAATCCTCCCATAAACAGTTGACAGAAAGAAAGGGGAAAGATGGGGTTATACAAAGACCAGGCTCCGTCAGCTTCTGAAACAACCGACTGCACCCACAGAGAACTTTGGTTTTCTTTCTGAAGTATTTTGCAACCACTGGGGGAAGGGAGAGGGCGTCCTCCTGAGAGGCCACACAACAGCCACCTGCTGGTCAAGTCGGCTTCACTAATTTTTGTATTTTTTATTAGAGGCGGGGTTTCTCCATGTTGCTCAGGCTATCAGACTGGCCCTGAACTCCTGACCTCAGGTGATTCGCCCGCCTTGGCCTCCCAAAGTGCTGGGATTACAGGTGTGAGCCACCGTGCCCGGCCTCCACCACTCCCTTTTGTATCCCCCAACTCACACCTTGCCCATGCCACTCATGCATACCCCCTGCCTTGCCCCACCATCATTTGTGAGATCTGCACTAAATGGCCTTCAGTCCAGAGACCAGACGTCAGACAGCAATCTGGACATCTTCCTTGATGGGAGGTGAGACCTGCAGGAGAGGAAAACACTTGCTATGGAGCCTGCAGGCTGAACACACTGACTCTCTGGGGCAAACAGCTCAAATAGAACTGAGCAAAACCTCAGCCAGAAAGAAAACTTGCCAGTGAACCCTTCCCCGACCCCATTTTGCAGATGGAAACACTAAGGCTCAGAGGAGAGGAGACAGAGCAGGCATTGGAACCACAGTCTCCTGGCTCCAAAGCCAAGTTCTGTCCACCCAGCCAAGCTCCTTCCTTCCTTCTATAAATGTTTATAACAGCATGTGCGGGGGGCACTCTTATTAGGCCCTTTGCACACATCACTCCATCTGTTTTTCCCATTCATTTGACAAGTGTTTATTGAGCTCCCACTGTGTGCAGGAGCTGGACTCTATACTAGGGACATCTCGGTGGAAAACACAGGCAAAGTCTACCCACCTGGGGTTCTAACGAGACAAAGAGAGGGTTGGAGCCATGGGCATGGCTGTGAAGGCAATGAATTAAATGGCAGGATCAAACAGGAAAGGGTGGGCAGGGATGCTCTCTGTATGGAAGGGGCATCTTCTTGGCTTTGAGATCCAAATGCCAAAATAGTTGTGAGCAGCAGGCCACACCCACTCAGTAACAGAGCTGAACCACAACCCTCCATAGATGCCAAACCAAACACCAGATCAGACCAATAATGTGGGACAGAGACCTTGGCCTTGAAGGGTCTGGCCACCTGAGCTCACCAGAGGTTTTTTCTTATGCTTCTCTTTTTATTATTATTTTATTATGGTGAGGTTGGGGGTCCTTAGTGCACAAGAAACCCTCTACAAACCATAAATCAAGATCTAGGCTCAAATCCCTGCTCTGCCCTTGCTGTGTGACCTCGGGTGGCTGTCGCCATCTCTCAGAGCCTCAGCTTCCCCTTCTGTAAAATGGAGAACCTAATAATGCTCACCTGGCAAGGGGATCCAGGGGAGTCAGTGAGCTCCTTCGTGTAAAGAGCTGATCCCAGCACGTGGCCCCGGGTCACAGATCTGTAATGGGGATTGAAATTACTGATAAGTGGCCAGGCATGGTGGCTCACACCTGTAATCCCAGCACTTTGGGAGGCCGAGGCAGGTGGATCACCTAGGTCAGGAGTTTAAGACCAGCCTGGCTAACGTTGTGAAACCCTGTCTCTACCAAAAATACAAAAATTAGCCAGGCATGGTGGTGTGTGCCTATAATCCCAGCTACTTGGGAGGCTGAGGCAGGAGAATTGCTTGAACCCAGGAGGCGGAGGTTGCGGTGAGCTGAGATTGCTATACTGATAACCTTATAGGTTGTCAGAGCCACAGGGGACTCAGCGGGGGACCACACCCATCCTCTCACACACAGAGAGAGGAGCAGTGTCCCCGCCCAGGACCACACAGCAACCGGACTGTCAGCAGCTGCATCGCCCCAGCCTCTCCTTTCTGGCCCAGGGCTTCTGACCTGCCTCACAGGGGCCCTCGGGCCTCCCCCATCTCCTCCTCTCCCTCCCTCACCTTAGCTCTTCTCTGTGGCCCCCGGTTATAGCCAAAGGCTGGGGATTTTATTAGTTTGAGGCAGCCTGAGCTTCTGTCTGCACTTTCACCCAGAGCTAGAGCACCAGGCCCCATGCCCCATGCCCATCAGCCGTGATTCTCCACCAGTTCAAAACCACCTAAGGGCTGGCTGATTGTGTGTGTTGGGGACGGGGTGCTGTTCTTCCTCCAGGTTGACAACATGATAGGTTGAAAAGTACATGAGAGTCCAGGTGTGGTGGCTCACATCTGTAATCCCAGCACTTTGGGAGGCCGAGGTGAGCAGATCACCTCAGGTCAGGAGTTCAAAACCAACCTGGCCAACATGGCATAACCCCTTCTCTACTGAAAATACAAAAATTAGCTGGGTATGGTGGCACTTGCCTGTAATCCCAGCTACTTGAGAGGCTGAGGTGGGAGAATCACTTGAACTGGGAGGTGGAGGTTGCAGTGAGCCGAGATCACACCACTGCACTCCAGCCTGGGCGACAGAGCAAGACTTTGTCTCAAAAAAAAAAAAGAAAAAAGAAAAGTGCATGGGCTCTGGAGGCAGAGAGCTGGAATCAAATTCCAGTTCTTTTACTTCTCAGCTGTGTGCCCTTGGGCAAGTTCGCTTCTCTGAGCCCCAGTTTTCTCATCTGTGAAATGGGAACAACACCTGGCTTCTCAGGCGGTCTTAGGATGACTGGGGAGTGCCTGGCACATAGTAGGTGCTCAACAGGTGTGCTTTCCCATGGCCATCTAAGAGGCCTCAGAGTGCCCTCCTGCCCTGCCCCCCAACTCCCATGATTGTCTCTTAAGTGGGTACTCAGGGTGATAAGGAGGAACAGGTGAGGGAGCCAGGCTAGATCCACACCCACCCATCTCCACTGTTGGGAAAACAACCCTTTAATGCCTGGCCCTGCCGCTGGCGGCTGAGAGTATAAAATGGGACCCAGAGCTAATCTCTCCCTTCCCCTCAGGCACAACAAGGCAATAGCATTTAAAAGGAAAGGCGGCAGTGGCATGGAGGCTCCAGAGACCGAGCCCTTCCTACGGCAAGAAGGGAGCCAGTGGGGCCCACTGCTGAAGGCCATCTGGCAGGTGTTCCATTCTACCTTCCTCCTGGGGACCCTCAGCCTCGTCATCAGTGATGTCTTCAGGTTCACTGTCCCCAAGCTGCTCAGGTGAGTCCCAGACCTCAAGTGCCCTGCTAAGGTGGGTGGTCTCTTAGTGGCATCCTTCCAGGGCCAGGGGGCTTCAGCTCTCCCACCTTTGCCTATACATCTGGTGCTCGGGACACTGGATGGTGGGTGAGAAGGATACTGAGGAAGGGAAATGGATTAATGAGAAAGTGACTGACCCCCAGAAGGGCAAATAAGCAAGCTCTTACCTGACTGCATCAATTAGTTTTTGCTGTAAAATGCCCCAAAAGTGAGTGGCTTAAAATGACAAACATTCTTTTATTTAGTTCATGGTAATGTGGGTCAGTAATGTGGGCTGGGCTCAGCTGGGTGGTTCTTCTTTTCTTGGCTGGGTTTTCTCATGTGCCTGCAGTTGTGTATCTGAGACTGGGATGGCTGTCTCTGCTCCATGTGGGTCCCCATCCTCCAAAAGGCTAGCTCAGACTTGTTCATGTGGCTGCTTGGGAGGGTTCTAAGAAATAGACCAAAAACCACATTTTCTCTTGAGGCCTAGGCTCACAGCCAGCATGGCTTTACCTCCACTGTACTCTGTTGGCCAAAGCTGGTTTTGTAGCCAGCCCAGATTCAGGTGGTGTCTGCTCAGCTGACATAACAAAGCATCACAGACTGAGACTGAGTGGCTTGAACAACAGAAATGTATTTTATCATGATTCTCGAAGCTGGAAGTTCGAGATTAGTATCTGCAAGGTGGTTCCATCTGAGGCCTCTGTCCTTGGCTTGCAGTTGGCCACCTCCTCCCTGTGTCCCCATATGGTCTTTCCTCTGTTTGCGCCCCCTGGTGTCTCCTTGTGTGTCTACATTTCCTCTTCTTAAAAGGACCCCAGTCAGATTGGATTAGGGCCCAGCCTAATGACCTCATTTTAACTTCATTGCCTCTTTAAAGGCCCTATTTCCAAATACAGTCACATTCAGAGGTACTGGGGGTCGGGGCTTCAACATATAAAGTTTGTGAGGACACAATTTAGCCTATAACAAGTGGGAACAAAAACTCCACCTCTTGATCTTGAGGAGCTGCAGTCAGATTGAAAAGGAGTATGGACAGTGGGGGAAATAACGGAGACCATTATTGCAAAAAAAACCTGACTGATCCTCCACACCTGGACTAGTTTGGGCCGACTGATCCTCCACATCTGGACTGGTTTGGGCAAAGGCAACACCCTTAGGCACCTCCTCTCACCAGCTGTACCTTCTCCCTCCTTCCCCTGCAAGCCTTTTCCTGGAGTTTATTGGTGATCCCAAGCCTCCAGCCTGGAAGGGCTACCTCCTCGCCGTGCTGATGTTCCTCTCGGCCTGCCTGCAAACGCTGTTTGAGCAGCAGAACATGTACAGGCTCAAGGTGCTGCAGATGAGGCTGCGGTCGGCCATCACTGGCCTGGTGTACAGAAAGGTGAGCCCTGGGGGACAAGGGCAGGTCTTCCCAGCCAGGAAAAGCAGTATCACTGAGCAGGCAGTAATGTTATCAGCAGCTGAGAACGCATTCAGTCCTTGCTTATTAGAGTCACTCACCATACATTCTCACTTCCTTAGTTATTTCTCTGTATTATATGTATTTATTTTTTTGAGACGGAGTCTTGCTCTGTCACCCAGGCTGGAGTGCAGTGGTGCGATCTCGGCTCACTGCAACCTCCGCCTCCCGGGTTCAAGTGATTCTCCTGCCTCAGCCTCCTGAGTAACTGGGACTATAGACACGTGTCACCACGCCCAGCTAATTTTTATATTTTTGGTAGAGACAAGGTTTTGCCATGTTGGTCAGGCTGGTCTCGAACTCCTAGCCTCAAGTGATCTGTCTCAGCTCCTTAGTTATTCCTGTAAGGTCTTGTGTGATCTGTCCCTAGGGTGTCTCTGACCTCATCCCGTCACCTCCTCCCATGCTCACTCTCCTCCAGCCACACAGGTCTCCTTTCAGTTCCTCAAACACTCCAGGCTCCCACCCACCCTGGGGCCTTTGCAGCTGTTCTCACTGCCTAGGCACCACTTCTACTCCCCCTAATCTAATTTTAATTTTTGAGCCTGATTTTAACTTCCACTCATTCCCCCTTGAGGATAAAGGATTAACCTTCTGATAAGGTGGCCTGTCAGCTGTGTTCCCAGACAATACTGCTTGAGGTAAAAATGACCCCTAGGCTGGGCACAGTGGTGCACGCCTGTAATTCCAGCAATTTGGGAGGCTGAGACAGGCGGATCACTTGAGGTCAGGAGTTCAAGACCAGCCTGGCCAACATGGCGAAACCCCATCTCTACTAAAAATACAAAAATTAGCCAGGCATGGTGGCATGTGCCTGTAATTCCAGCTACTCGGGAAGCTGACACAGGAGAATCGCTTGAACCCGGGAGGTGGAGGTTGCAGTGAACTGAGATCATGCCACTACAGCGCAGCCTGGGTAAGAGAGCGAGACCTCGTCTCAGAAGAAAAACAAAACAAAACAAAAAAACCCAAATTGCATCTGGGCTGGAAGTTCTGTCCATTGACTGTGAATACCTGGTTGGAGGCCATAGCTTTAGACTTCTCTCTGTGCAGTGGCTCTTGTCCCTTCCCGGGACTCTGGGAGCTAAGTCCCTGGACTGCTGCCCCAAGAGCTATTGGCTCCTGTGGGGTATGGAGCATCTGAGCCAGGGCAGGTCCCGTCCCATGTAAGTGTCATTCCCTGACACCTGAGCTGTCACCTAGGGGAGGAGGGGACAGAGGGGACAGCTCCTAGGTGGCCGAGAAGGCAGCTCTTGATGCTGTCCTGCCAGAGTGCTGCGTCCCAGGCTCCTGTTCCCCTGAGCATGCCAGAGCTGGGTGTGCCCTATCCTGTCTTAAGAGTCCACATTTCCTTGAGCCTAAGAGGAAGGCCGCCTGGTGAGCAGGCATTGATCTTCCTATTCCCCACCCACCCGCCAGGAGGCCTTCTTTGATCTCCTGATGAGATCAGATCCCTCCTCTCTAACCTCTGGGCTTTTTTTTTTTTTTTTTTTTCTGACAGAGTTTCCCTCTTGTTGCCCAGGCTGGAGTGCAGTGGCACAGTCTCGGCTCACTACAACCTCCGCCCCCTGGGTTCAAGTGATTCTCCTGTCTCAGCTTCCTGAGTAGCTGGGATTACAGGTGTGCGCCACCATGCCCGGCTAATTTTGTATTTTTAGTAGACAGGGTTTCACCATGTTGGCCAAGCTGGTATCGAACTCCTGACCTCAGGTGATCCACCCACCTCAGCCTCCCAAAGTGCTGGGATTACAGACATGAGCCAACGCGCTCAGCCTGGGCTACTTTTTTATGTTACTCATCATAACTGCCATTAAAGCATGAGTTATAGAAATGTTTTTGTTTTGTCTTATTTTTTTTGAGACAGAGTCTCACTCTGTCACCCAGGCTGTAGTGCAGTGGTGCAATCTTGGCTCACTGCAACCTCTGCCTCCTGGGTTCAAGCAATTGTCCTGCCTCACCCTCCCAAGTAGCTGGGATTACAGGCGCCCACCAGCATGCCCAGTTAATTTTTGTATTTTTACTAGAGATGGGGTTTTGCCATATTGGCCAGGCTGATCTCGAACTCCCGGCCTCAAGCAATCCATCCGCCTCAGCCTCCCAAAGTGCTGGGATTACAGGTGTGAGCCACTGTGCCCAGCCAGTTATATAAATCTTTATTATAGAGCCTTGTTCCCCACCTCAAACTCCAGTCCCGGGAGAGCAAGCCTCATCTCTGTTGTTCACAGCTGTATTTTCAGTTCCCAGCTCAGTGTGAGTCACACAGTGGGCACTCTTCAAAGACTTGCTAAGTGGAGAATTTCTATGTCCAGTCATTCCTGGATCACTTCTTCACTCCCTCACGCAGTCACAAAGGGAGGGCTGCATGTGGAATTTAGCATTCAACAGGCTGGAAGAGGTCCACTGTGACCCCAGGGTTAAGGCAGATGTGAGGCTGCCAGAGAACCAGGTTGGTGTCACAGAAGCACGTGAAAGGTCTCACCCTTGTCATGCCTTCGTCACCCTGGATTCCATTCCTTGTGTAGGCGCTTACAAGGGCTGTGACTTTGGGCAAGTTGCTCAACTTCTCTCTGCCTCGGTTTCTTTAGCCATAGAATGGGGTTAGTAAATGTTCATTTCATTGATTCTAGTCTCACATTTTTTTTTCACTCTAATACTTCCAAAATCGAGATGTCTCTTACATGTCTTAATTTAACTGGAAGTGGTATTTTCCTTGGTGAGAGAATAATAGAGAGCAATTTATCCATAGAATTTTTTTTAAAGACAGGGTCTTGCTCTGTTGCCCGGGCTAGAGTGCAGTGGCACCAACATGGCTCACTGCAGCCTCAACCTCCCGTACTCAATTAATCCTCCCACCTCAGCCTCCCCAGTAGCTAGCTAGGACCACAGGCACACCACAACCATGCCTGGCTAATTTTTTCTTTTTTTTTCCCCCGAAATGGATTTTGCTCTTGTTGCCCAGACTGGAATGCAATGGCTTGATCTGGGCTCACTGCAACCTCTGCCTCCTGGGTTTAAGCGATTCTCTTGCCTCAGCCTCCCAAGTAGCTGGGATTACAGGTGCCTGCCACCATGCCCGGCTAATTTTTGTATTTTTGGTAGAGACAGGGTTTCACCATGTTGGCCAGGCTGGTCTCCACCTCCTGACCTCAGGTGATCTGTCCACCTCGGCCTCCCAGAGTGCTGGGATTACAGGCGTGAGGCACCGCACCCGGCCCCCTGGCTAATTTTTTAAAGTATTTTGTAGAGCTTGGGTCTTACTATGTTGCCCGGGCTGGTTTCGAACTCCTGGGATCAAGCAATCCTCCCACCTCAGCCTCCCAGAGTGGTGGGATTACAGGCAGAGGCCACTGCACCTGGCCTGGCATTAGAGGGAATGAATATGGTAGTGCCTGCTTGGTACCATTCATGGCTGTGAGCACCCCGGGGAAGGATAAGGCTGTTCATTTAGCACAGTGCCTGCGACATGGTGAGCACTGGGCAGATGACCACCGTTATCTGTGTTAATCTGGTGTTTTCGTGCATGTTATTCATTATTATGCCTCCCGTGCTTTAGGGATCTTGGGGGATTTTCATTTTTGTCATCTCTGTGGATCCTCAAAGAGCCCTGAGAGGTTGGCCTAAGAGACTTTACTCACCCACCTCGCAGACGCGTGAAGTGGGGCTCAGTGGGTGGAGAAGCCACCTGGGGCATCCTTCTGCCCCGGCCTCCCCACTTTACTTCTCTCCTTCTGCCCACCCGCCAAGTCCTGGCTCTGTCCAGTGGCTCCAGAAAGGCCAGTGCGGTGGGTGATGTGGTCAACCTGGTGTCCGTGGACGTGCAGCGGCTGACCGAGAGCATCCTCTACCTCAACGGGCTGTGGCTGCCTCTCGTCTGGATCGTGGTCTGCTTCGTCTATCTCTGGCAGGTATGCGACAGGAGGAAGACGGGATTTGAATGGAGTCCCCCACCCCTCCTTCTCCCCCTCCTCCTCCCCTCTCCCACCCTTCCCCCTCCTGACTTAGCATTCAAGAGGCTGGAAGAGGTCCACTGTGACCCCAGGGTTAGGGCAAGTCTGAGGCTGTGGGAGAACCGGGTTGGTGTCAGAGAGGCACATGAAAGGTTTTACCCTTGTTCTGCCCTCATCACCCTGGATTCCATTCCTGGTGTAGAAGCTTATAAGGCTTCCTCCCCTCTCCCCCTGCCCCAGCCTCCTCCTCCTGCCCCCCTCCTCTTGCACCCCTCCCTGCACCCTCCCTCCTCCTGCATCTCTCCCACCTTCTGCCCACGCACCCCCTCCTCTTCCTGCACCCCTTCCTTTTCCTCCTTCCCCCTCCTCCTCCTCTTCCTCTCTCCTGTTCCACCTTCTTCTTCCTTTCTGCTCCCTGTCATCTTCCCTCCCACTTCTTCCCTTCTCCCCTCTTCTCCTCTACCATCCTCCCTCTCTTCCCTCTCCTCTTCCCTCTCCTCTTCCCTCTCCTCTTCCCTCTCCTCTTCCCTCTCCTCTTCCCTCTCCTCTTCCCTCTCCTCTTCCCTCTCCTCTTCCCTCTCTTCCCTCTCCTCTTCCCTCTCCTCTTCCCTCTCCTCTTCCCTCTCCTCTTCCCTCTCCTCTTCCCTCTCCTCTTCCCTCTCCTCTTCCCTCTCCTCTTCCCTCTCCTCTTCCCTCTCCTCTTCCCTCTCCTTCTCTTCCCTTTCTTCTTCCTCTCCTCCTTTTTCTCCTCCCCTTCCACCCCCATCTCCTCCTTCTCCTCCTCCTCCAATCCTGTC
Organism: Pan troglodytes; assembly: GCF_028858775.2. Classification (NCBI taxonomy): domain Eukaryota; kingdom Metazoa; phylum Chordata; class Mammalia; order Primates; family Hominidae; genus Pan; species Pan troglodytes. Next base: position 18,937,401 of record NC_072416.2, on the reverse strand, counting down.
TCAATTTGCCTACTATTGTCTGATATGATGGGAAAAGCCCTCAATAAGGATGACCTTCACTTGACCTTGGGCAGGAAGTTCACCGTCTCTGGGCCTCAGTTTCCTCTGTAGAAAGATGATGATGATGATGACGATGACGTTGATACTTCCCCATGTGCTATTAGGGTACCCAGTAGGCAAGTTAACCATGTTTTGAAGTTACCAGTAACCCTGGGGCACCACCATAGCCACTGTCCACAAAACACAAGAGGAGAACATTTTAGGGGGAAAAATTGCTACTTAGTGTTCAAAAAACACAAAGTAGCCATCAGGAAACAACCAAACAAAACAAACAAAACATTTACTTTCCAACTTCATTCCTTTAACGTTGTGGTATAGGATTTTCTTTTTTTAAATTAAAATCAGACTCTGGGCCAGGCACAGTGGCTCATGCCTATAATCTCAGCAATTGGGGGGCTGAGATGGGTGGATCACTTGAGGCCAGGAGTTCCAGACCAGCCTGGCCAACCCCGTCTCTGCTGAAAGATACAAAAATTAGCCGGGCATAGTGGTGGGTGCCTATAACCCCATCCACTCAGGAGGCTGAGGCAGGAGAATCGCTTGAGCCTTGGAGGTGGAAGTTGCAGTGAGCTGAGATAATGCCACTGCACTCCAGCCTGGGTGACAGAGTGAGACTCTGTCTCCAACAAATAAATAAAAATAAAAATAAAATTAGACTCTGTATTGGGAACTGCCTAGGCTCAAATCCTGCTTCTGACCACTTACCAGTTGTGAATCCGTGTGCAAGGAACCTACTCTCTCTGTGCCTCCTGTTCTTGTCTCCAACGTGAGGATCATAATTAACAGTAGCACTCCTGCCCCAGAGGGGCTGAGGCATAAAACCAGCCCATATGTAGAAAGCACTTAAAAGGGTGCCAGGCACACAACTGCACCCTGTAGGTATTTGTAATATTATCATTAGTTACTTTTCCATAAAGGATAAGACAGTAGATGCTTTTTACACTGGAGGCCACACCATCTCTCCTGCAAATATTCATCTCTGCCCTTGGAGTGCAGAAGTGGCTGTAGACCATACTAAGCAAACAGGCATGGTATTCCTCCAATAAAACTCTATTTATGGATGCTGACATTTGAAGTGCATATCATTTTCATATGTCATGAAATAGTATCCTTTTGATTTTTTTTTTTTTGAGACAGAGTCTCACTGTGTTGCCCAGCCTTTGGTGCAATGGCACAACTTCGGCTCACTGCAACCTCCACCTCCCAGGTTCAAGCAATTATCCAGCCTCAGCCTCCTGAGTAGCTGGGATTACAGGCGTGCACCAAGACATCTGGCTAATTTTTGTATTTTTAGTAGAAACTGGGTTTCACCATGTTGGCTGGGCTGGTCCTGAACTCCTGACCTCAGGTGATCTGCCCACCTCAGCCTCCCAAAGTGCTGGGATTACGGGCATGAGCCACTGTGCCTGGCCTTGTAAAAACTGTTAATGGCATTTTGATTGTAATTGCTGAATATTCCAAAAAAAACTCGAATGCTCATGCATATGATTGTTTTTGCTAGGGCTAGGGGCCAGGACTTTTTCCAGTGTCTTCACCTTGTATTCCAGGGCCTTGCAAACAATAGGCAGGTGCTTAGCAATTACAACATAAGGCACTCAGACAGGGCTTCATGTGCAGTACATAAATGTCATCATTAGGAAGAAATAGAGGGAGAGAGGAAGAACACGGGAAAATTCAGGGCAATTAATCAGGTTGACCCCACCGTTGCTAAAAATCAGATGAGACCAGGCGGGGCACGGTGGCTCACGCCTGTAATCCCAGCACTTTGGGAGGTCAAGGCCGGCAGAACACTTGAGGTCAGGAGTTCAAGACCAGCCTGGCCAACATGGCAAAACCCCGTCTCTACTGAAAATATAAAAATTAGCTGGGCATGGTGGCATGTGCCTGTAATCCCAGCTACTAGGGAGGCTGAGGCAGGAGAATCACTTGAACCCGGGAGGTGGAGGTTGCAGTGAGCTGAGATCACATCACTGCACCGCAGCCTGGACGACAGAGTGAGACTCCTAAAAAAAAAAAAAAAAAAAAAAAAATTAGATGAGACCAACAAGATATCCACAGATAATGCACCATGTTACTTCGCTTGTGTACTTTTCCTGCCTCTTGGTAGACAGTTCCTAACATCACCGTGAGGTCTTGGTGAAGGAGGAGTGGACACTGAGGTTGCTACAGTTTAATGATACCATTTTTCCCCCAGACAGAGATGTTCATCTTCTGCTCACATTCCTTGAGTGTTTTTCTAAGCCCTGTTGTGGGCTGGTGTTTACCCTCTGCGCACTTCTCCATTGAGCCACTAGGTAGCGCCATTGCCGCATAAATGAAACAAACTGGCCCAAGGTTAGAAAATAGTGTTCCCAGGCCAGGTGGGGTGGCTCAAACCTGTAATATCAGCACTTTGGGAGGCTGAGGTGGGTGGATCACTTGAGGCCAGGAGTTCGCGACCAGCCTGGGCAACGTGGTGAAACCCCATCTCTACTAAAAATACAAAAATTAGCCGAGTGACACACGCCTGTAATCCCAGCTACTCAGGAGGCTGAGACAGGAGAATCGCTTGGGAAGCAGAGGTTGCAGTGAGCCAAGATCATGAGACTCCACTCCAGCCTGGGTCACAGAACAAGAATCCATCTCAAAATAAATAAATAAATAAATATAGTGTTCCTAAGGACTGAGATGGGAAACTGAGGCACACAGACTGGAGTTGGGGTGGGGCTTGTCAAGAGAATGGATCCAAATAACCTGTGCAGAAATCTCAGAAAGTCACAGCAACTTAAAAATCATTTATTCTACCCCCCACTTCCACATTTTCCAGATCTAGAAACCAAAGCTGAGAGGGGGAAGATAACTATCCCAAAATCACCACGTTGGTGGGGGAGCAGGGTTGCCAGAGAAACACAGGACATTCAATGAAGTGTGAGTTTCAGACAAATGGAAGAATTTCTCAGTGTATGTCCCAAATATTTCACGAGACTTAGACTAAAACCTTATTCACTCTTTATCTTCAAATGTAACTGGGCATTCTGTATGATGATTTACTAAATCTGACAACCCTTGCGAGGGATGAAATGAAGATTAGGAAAATAATTAAACGCAATAAGAGAAAATGCCCAATGAGAACAACTCTATTCCCATTTTGCAGACAAGAGAATTGCACCTGAGGGAGGTGACTTGCCCCAAGGCCACACTCAAAACTCTCAGGGTCAGGATTTGAACCAGGTCCTGATTCCATAGGTCTCAACTTTACTGTTGTGGCTGGGAACACCCCCCAGTCCCACTCGTGTGTGTGCACAATCTGTCTTGAATATAACTCTCTCCCTATTGTGTAAGAGGGCTGTTTCCCTCCCTGACATTGAAGGACCCCACCTTCAGCAGGCATCTCCTGACACAGCAGACCCCATGAGCACAGATCCCTGGGACCTGGTGGCTGCCCTTATCAGATTCCCTGACATCCCCATTTTAGGACCCAAGTCTGACCACCTTCAGGATCTGCAGCTATGTTACAGAAAAGGGGTCCTGATCCAGATCCCAAGAGAGGGTTCTTGGATCTCATGCAAGAAAGAATTCAGGGCGAGTCCATAAAGTGAAAGCAAGTGTTTGTTTGTTTTTTGAGATGGAGTCTCACTCTGCTGCCCAGGCTGGAGTGCAGTGGTGCGAGTGTGGCTCACTGTAAGCTCCGCCTCCCGGGTTCAAGCTATTCTCCTGCCTCAGCCTCTCGAGTAGCTGGGATCACAGGTGCCCACCACCACACCTGGCTAGTTTTTATATTTTTAGTAGAGACTGTGTTTCACTATGTTGGCCAGGCTGGTCTCGAACTCCTGACCTCAGGTGATCCGCCCGCCTCCGGCCTCCCAAAGTGCTGGGATTACAGGCATGATCCACCGTGCCCGGCCAAAAGCAAGTTTTTTAGTAAAGTAAAGATCTAAAAGAATGGCTACTCCATAGAGAGAGCAACCCAGAGGGCTGCTGGTTGCCCATTTTTATGGTTATTTCTTGATGATGTGCTAAACAAGTGGTGGATTATTCATGCCTTTCCTTCTTAGACCATATAGGGTAACTTCCTGATGTTGCCATGGCATTTGTAAACTGTCATGGTGCTGGTGGAGTGTAGCAGTGAGGATGACGGGAGGTCACTCTCGTAGCCATCTTGGTTTTGGTGGGATTTGGCCGCCTTCTTTACTGCAACCTGTTTTATCAGGAAGGTCTTTGTGACCTGTATCTTGTGCCGACCTCCTATCTCATCCTGTGACTTACGATACCTTAACCGTCTGGGAATGCAGCCCAGTAGGTCTCAGCCTCATTTTACCCAGCCCCTATTCAAGATGGAGTTGCTCTGGTTCACGTGCCTCTGAGAGCTGGGCTCCTCGGGATCTCCTGACATCCTGCCCCTTCTGTCCCCAGCTCCTGGGGCCCTCCGCCCTCACTGCCATCGCTGTCTTCCTGAGCCTCCTCCCTCTGAATTTCTTCATCACCAAGAAAAGGAACCACCATCAGGTTTGGCTTTTGGGAAAGGGACGGACCAGGCAGGAAGTAGGGAGGAAGCCACAGGTCCTGGTGTGGGAGATGGGGAGGGGAGAGCTGAGTGCGAGCCCACGGGTCTGGCTTTGTTCTTGTCGTCTGTGAGCTGCCCATCACTCAGACCTGCACCCCCTCCCACTACCGTCTCAATGGACAGTGGCTCCGTCCCTCCAGTGTTCAGGCCACAGGCCCTGGGTCAGTTGAATGCCTTTTTCTCTCACATCCCATCTGTCAGCAGATTTGCTTGGCATCACCTTCAAAATGCATCCAAAATGTCACCCTTCCCAGCACAGGCTCTCCAAACCCCATGATCTGTAACCCAGGTCACAGCAGCAAGCCCCTGGCTCACTCCCCGCTTCTGCCCTCAGCCTCTCTCCACTCCCAGCCAGAGGAGACCTATGCAAACCAAATACGTTGTACCCCTCCTCTACTCAGACCCACAGCGGCCCCATTTTCCTCAGACTGAGCCAAAGACCCCACAGTGGCCCACCAGGCCCGCCCTGAGCTGGCCTCATTGCTTCCAACCTCACCTTCTACCCGTCTCCCCTCCTTCCCTGCCTTTCCCCGCACATCTCCCATCCTCAAACCTGCCCGATCTCACACATCCCCGCAGGCCTTCGCTTTAGCTGTTCCCTCCGCCTGGATCACCCTCACTCCCGAAGACCCTCCGTCGCCTCCCTGTAGTCAGGGCGGCTTCCCTCACCACCCTCCAGCAAGGAAACAGCACGTCCATCCCTCTCCTCCCAGCAGCAGCCTCTCCTTTGCCTGCCCTGGGTTTGTTTTTGCTTTTTTCCCCCCACAGCACTTCCCACATCCTACAGGGCCCTGCAGGAAGCACCCGACAGGGGTTGATTGCCTTGTTCTCCTTAACTGGAAGTTTGCAACAGCACAGGCCACTGACTGTGGCCAACTCGGCATCTAGTTAGTGCTTGGCAGGCAGAAGGTTCTCAGTAAGTGTTTGTGAACTATGGAAGAAAGGAGGGAGGGAAGAAGGGAAGGAGAGAGGAAGGGAAGAAGGAAAGGAGGAGAGGAAGGAGGGAGGGGAAGGAGAGAAAAGGAGGGAGGGAAGGAAAGACAAGAAAAGGGAAGAAGGACAGAGGGAAGGAGGGAAGGAAAGAATTGAGGGAGGAAGAGAAGGAATGAGGGAGAGAAGAAAGCAAGCGGGGAGGGAGGGAAGGAAAGAAAAGGAAAGAGGGAAGGAAGAAAGCGAAGGAAAGAGGAAGAAAGGAGATAGGGAAGGAAGGAAAGAAAAGGCGGGAAAGAGAGAGGGAGGGATGGGGGATGGAGGGAAGGAGCTTATTTCCTCTCTTGGCCCAGCTGTCCCAGTGTCCGTCTGTCACCTGGGCTGTTTCTCCAGCCTCCTGTGTGGCCTCCTCTAAAACATTCTAGGCCGGGCACAGTGGCTGACACCTGTAATCCCAGCACTTTGGGAGGCCGAGGCGGGCAGATCACCTGAGGTCAGGAGTTCAAAACCAGCCTGGCCAACATGGCATAACCCTGCCTCCACAAAAAATACAAAATTTAGCCAGGCATGGTGGCGGGCGCCTGCAATCCCAGCTACTCGGGAGGCTCAGGCAGGAGAATCGCTTGAACCCAGGAGGCGGAGGTTACAGTGAGCCGAGACCGCACCACTGCACTCCAGCCTGGGCGACAGAGCAAGACTCGGTCTCAAAAAGTAAAACCTTCTCCAGGCAGCTGCCCCTCTGATGATGCCCCCCGCCCCATGGTGAAGCACAGGAGACCCTGAATTCCTCTGCCTGACTTTAAAGTGCCAAGTGACCCTGCCCACATGCTCCTCTGGTCACACTGAGTGTCCTCTGAGTCATGCTATTCCCTGTGCCTGGGTTTTAGCTGCCCCCGCCACCCCCCTACCCCCCAGCCCCCACCCCCCACCCCCATCTCAAGCCCCTCCCCTCCCTCTTCTCCAGCTTCATCCCCCCATCCTCTGCCTGCTCAGCACCCACTTCCTGGTCATTTAAGATTTAGCTCAGGCTGTAATCCCAGCATTTTAGGAGGCTGAGGGCAGAGGATCACTTGAGCCCAGGAGCTCGAGGCCAACCTGGGCAACATAGCGAGACCCCAACTCCACAAAAAATGTAAAAGGTAAAAAAAAAAAAAAAAAAAGACGTAGCTCAGGCATCAACCACCTCCAGGTAGCCTTCCTGATGGTGCCATACCCAGGTGGGCTCAGGCTGCCTCTGTTCTCCAGGCATCAGAGGCTTCCTCCGTGGGGCACACTGTCCCAGGGGCACTCCTGCAGAAGTCCAGGTACAGGATGATGGTGGTTGGACCAGGAGTGAGGGTCAGAGATGCTGAGAGGCAGACAGGTTTGGGACGCAGTTTGGTGAGATGAATGGGATTTGCTGAAGGGTGGCTGTCAGGGTGCAGGGAAGAATTCTCAACTGTCCCTGTCTTCATCTCTCTTCTCCCCTCCGATCCCAGGAGGAGCAAATGAGGCAGAAGGACTCACGGGCACGGCTCACCAGCTCTATCCTCAGGAACTCGAAGACCATCAAGTTCCATGGCTGGGAGGGAGCCTTTCTCGACAGAGTCCTGGGCATCCGAGGCCAGGAGCTGGGCGCCTTGCGGACCTCCGGCCTCCTCTTCTCTGTGTTGCTGGTGTCCTTCCAAGTGTCTACATTTCTGGTGACGTCACTCTAGTCTCTATGCTGAGCAGCATTGGGGAAGGAGTGCAGGGGTGGGGGCAGGGTGAGGTAGGTGGAGCCCCCCAGATCCTACCACCCTGTCCATCAAAACCCACTCATTCTGGATCCTGTTCTCTCTGGGTCCCTGCTGTCTTCTACAAGAACTAATTAATCATATTATTCTAGCAAAGGTGGCAGTGGCTGATAAAGTCTGCTGAACTCTCAGAGAGAGTTCCAGGCTTCTACCGATGTGGGGAGGAGGGTACAGATGCAGGGGGGTGGCAGAGGTAGAATCCTGGGTCAGAGTGACTTCCCTGATCCTGGCCAGCAGATGTCCATAGCCACCCTGTCACTGGACGTGATCCTTGTCCTGCCATTCTGTAATTTATTTCATATTGCTGTCAGAACAACCTTCCTAAACCACAGTTTTAAAAAATTGGATACATAGGCTGGGTGTGGTGGCTCATGCCTGTCGTCCCAATACTTTGGGAGGCCGAGATGGGTGGATCACCTGAGGTCAGGAGTTCAAGACCAGCCTGGCCAACATGGCGAAACCCTGTCTCTACTAAAAATATAAAAATTAGCTGGTTGCAGTGGCGGGCGCCTGTAATCCCAGCTACTTGGGAGTCTGAGGCAGGAGAATCACTTGAACCCAGGAGGCAGAGGTTGCAGTGAGCCGAGATCATGCCACTGTACTCCAGCCTGGGCGACAGAGCAAGACTTCATCTCAAAAAAAAAAAAAAAAGCACCACAAATGGCACCAACACCTAGAGCCCTCAAGTGCTGCTCCTGCCTGCAACTTTAGAGTCATCTTCCAAGGGACTCTAGAATCACAAGTTCCACCACGTCTAGAACAACAGGGCTACCAAGATCAAAAACTCTGCTGTCCCCCGATGCCTGGAACCTAGAGGCATTAGGTTCTCCCCTAGGTTCTAGTGACGCCTAGAGCCGTGGGGCTGCACACTCATCACCATTAGCAATGCGCTGTGTCTTTAGAGAGAGCCTTATGTAGCTTATGACTGCGGAGAGGACATGTGTTAGCAGGACTGGGAGTGGGATCTACGGAGGGAAGCACATGCGGACATGGCGGGTGGGCCACATGGACCGTGCAGTCACCACAGCTTGCCCAGGCTGCCCTATCCATGCTTGCGTGTCTCACTGTTGCCCCACGTGTCCCCCCAGGTCGCACTGGTGGTGTTTGCTGTCCACACTCTGGTGGCCGAGAATGCTATGGATGCAGAGAAAGCCTTTGTGACTCTCACAGTTCTCAACATCCTCAACAAGGCCCAGGCTTTCCTGCCCTTCTCCATCCACTCCCTCGTCCAGGTGAGGTGGGTGCAAGGGCTGGAGCCATCCTGGGAGAGTGCGTGGGCTACACCTGGCTCCAGCTTCCCTACCCCTGCCATTTGCAGAGGAGAGGGAAGACAGAGTGGGAGGGAGAGGGATGGTGTGGAGCTGGAAAAGAGGCAGGTAGGGGCAAGAACAGAGGCGGGCAGAGAGTACAGCAAATACATCTGGAAGGGGTCAGCCTTTGGAGGGCAATGTGCAGACCTTTCCACACACACCCTCAGGACATGCATACTTGTCCATCTGCCCAGCAATTCCACATACAAGCAATCATGTCAGTTCCCTTTTTTATACAAAGCGATTTTGTTTCTCTTCCTTTGCTATCTCTAGTCCTTTCAGCATGATGAAAACAAGAAACGGCGGCATACCTGAGCCATCTCCATGTTTTTTATTTTTTATTTTTATTTATTTATTTATTTGAGATGGAGTCTCACTCTGTCACCCAGGCTGGAGTGCAGTGGTGCAATCTCGGCTCACTGCAAGATCTACCTCGCAGATTCAAGTGATTCTCCTGCCCCAGCCTGCCAAGTAGCTGGGACCACAGGCATGCACAACCATGCCCAGCTAATTTTTTTTTTTTTTTTGTATTTTTAGCAGAGATGAGATTTCACCATGTTGGCCAGGCAGGTCTTGAACCACTGACCTCAGGTGATCTGCCCACCTTGGCCTCCCAAAGTGCTGATTACAGACATGAGCCACTGCACCCAGTCTTATTTATTTATTTATTGTGTTTTTAGTAGAGACAGGGTTTCACCATGTTGGCCAGGCCAGGCTGGTCTTGAACTCCCGACCTCATGTAATAAGCCCACCTCAGCCTCCCAAAGTGCTAGGATTACAGGCATGAGCCACCGCGCCTGGCCGCCTTATTTATTTATTTATTTATTTATTTTATTTATTTATTTATTGAGACAGTGTCTCACTCTGTCACCCAGGCTGGAGTGCAGTGGCACGATCTCAGCTCACTGCATGCTCAAACTCCTGGACTCAAGTGATGCTTCTACCTCCCAGCCTCCTGAGTAGCTGGGACTACAGGCATGGGCCACCACATCCGGCTAATTTTTTTAATTTTTTGTAGAAACAAAGAGTCTTGCTATGTTCCCCAGGTCTCCAACTCCTGGCCTCAAGTGATCCTCCTGCACTTGGCTTCCCAAAGTGCTGGGATTACCGGCATGAGCCGCTGCACCTGGCCTAATCTCTGTTTTAACGACTGGTCTCTTTCTTCCCCAAAGATGGGTTTGTGACTGGGAGAGAGCGCCCCAAGGTGGACAACATTTGAAATTGTTCCACATAATGGCTTGATAACCTTACTGGAAAAGCCACCATCCTCTTCCCAGATCTTGTCTGCAGAATGGCAGCTGGCTTGCTTCGGTGTCACTGATTTGTAGGATCGCAGAGGTGGGAGATCACCACCATCAAGGTCACCACTTGGGTTGCATCGTTTCCCATGAACTAGAAAGCTTTGTCCTCACGCCTCCTATGCACAGAGCTTGGTAGACAGGAAGCTGTTGCCACACATCTTGAGACACCGACACCCAAAACCCGAGTTCTTTGCTCTTCTTGCTGGGTGACCTGCGGCTTCGGTTTTCCTAGGCCCGGGTGTCCTTTGACCGTCTGGTCACCTTCCTCTGCCTGGAAGAAGTTGACCCTGGTGCCGTAGACTCAAGTTCCTCTGGAAGCGGTGAGTGCTGAGTCTGGCAGGAGGGGTGTGGGAGGGATGGGGGATGTGGGGGCCACCCCGGCCCATAATGGCAAGCCTGCATCAGCACTGGGGGGAGATGGGGGCTGCGGGCAATGGATGACACGTGCAGATCACGCCATCTGCGTGTCACTTGGAAACTGGCACTGTGCTGCTCTTCTTTCTGCTAGCCATTCAGCGACCACTCACTGAGTGCCCACTTTGTACCATCCTGGGTGTACAACAGGGAACACTCTAACACAGTGGTCCCCAAGCTTTTTGGCACCAGGGACTGGTTTTGTGGAAGACAGTTTTCCCACGGACCGGGGCGAGGCGCGTGGTTTTGGGATGATTCAAACACATTCCATTTATTGTGCCCTTTATTATTATTACATTGTACTATATAATGAAATAATTATACAACTCACCATAACGTAGAACCAGTGGGAGCCTTGAGCTTGCTTTCCGTCAACTAGATGGCCCCAAAGCGGGTGATGGGAGACAGAGATCATCAGGCATTAGATTCTTATAAGGAACACGCAACCCAGATTCCTCACATGCACAGTTCACAAGTGTTCATGCTCCTATGAGAATCTATTGCTGCTGCTGATTTGGCAGGAGGTGGAGCTCAGGCGGTAATGGGAGTGATGGGGAATGGCTGTAAACACAGATGACACTCTGCTCACCTGCCCTGCGCTCACCTCCTGCTGTATGGCCCAGTTCCTAAGAGGCTGCAGACTGGTACCAGTCTGTGGCCTGGGGGTTGAGGACTCCTGCTCTAACAGACCAGGTCCTTGTCCTCATGCAGAAAGTCCCAGGTAATAAGCATGACAGCATTTTGATCAAGCTGGAAAATAGCAACATTTCAAGCACCATTGCACGATGAGACTTACCAAGCTCAAGTTACCTGGGCTTCCCCCTCCACCCCATCCTTCTTTTATGCCACGGGCCAAGACACCCTCTCCCTTGTTGCAATGAAGAATCTGGGCAAACTGTGTACCTGGAAAACACCCACATAGTGGTAAGAAGCCGAGCCTGTGGCATTCAACTGCCCAGGTCCAAATCCCAGCCCCAGCACTGACTAGCTGGGTGATCCTGACAAGTAGATCATCTCTCTGAGCCTCCGTGTTCCCATCTCCAAAATGGGCATGTTAATCATTATAGCAGCTAATTGTGAGGATGAATTTAGTTGATCTGGGCTAAGCCATGAGAGCTTTGATTTTTAGAAAATCTTTCAGGCGATTCTAACTACGTCTTAAGGATCAAGAACCACTAATCTAATTACACTTGTTATCACAGTGAAATAATAATAGTAATAATTAGTATTATTTTTGAGACACAGTCTTACTCCGTCATCCAGGCTGGAGTGCAGTGGTGCAATCTTGGTTCACTGCAACCTCCGCCTCCTGGGTTCAAGCAATTCTCCTGCCTTAGCCTCTCGAGTAGCTGTGATTACAGGCGCCCACCACCACGCCTGGCTAATTTTTGTATTTTTTGGTAGAGGCAGGGTTTTGCCATGTTGGCCAGGCTGGTCTCAAACTCCTGACCTCAAGTGATCCTACCACCTCTGCTTCCTAAAGTGCTGGGATTACAGGCATGAGACACTGTGCCGGCCACAGTGAAATTAATAACACCCCCTTCACTCTGGGAAGGCTGGGATTTGATGATAATTTATTTCAGAAATTCACTAACTTTTTCCATAAATGACCAGATTGTGCATATTTTAGGCCTGTGGGCCACACAGTCTCTGTCACAACTGCTCAAAGCATGACATATAGAAATGAATGGATGTGGCCGTGTTCCAATAAAACTTTATTTATAAGAAAAGGCAGCAGGCAGGATTTGGTCTCTGGGCCACAGTTTGCCTCCCCCTGGATTATGTAGCCATGGGACACGGACAGAACAAGAACCCTGCGGGGTCACCCACAAGCCAGTGAGTAGCAGGGCAATTTGTTCAGTGGGAGAGATTTCTTTCTGCAGCCTCTGCCCCTGGGGGGGGCGGCGGATGGTGCCTGGGGGCCTCTCCGATGCAGAGGCCGGCCAGGTCAGGGGTCTCCTGTAAATGGCCTCTTGTGCCCTGCAGCTGCCGGGAAGGATTGCATCACCATACACAGTGCCACCTTCGCCTGGTCCCAGGAAAGCCCTCCCTGCCTCCACAGGTACAGAACGACACCCGTAGTAACCAGCCTCATGTTTTTAGGGAGAAGATGCGTGGGGCTCCTGCTGCCTCCCACCTGAGAGGTGGTGTAGGTTTCCAGCCTGGGACTGGAGGGTGGTTTAGGCTGGGCTGGGGCTCTGCCGGGGAGGTTCTCAGGATACATCTCTACCTCCTGAAGGTGGGGACCTGCACAGCACAGACCAGTATCTCCTGCAGATGGGGACCAGGGCATCTGAGCCTCCCCCATTAGGGGGAGACACCCCTGTGCTCCCAGGCTGGCCAAGACGATGCCAAGGGAGCGCTGGCTGAGAGGAGCCCCAAGGTTCAGCCCTATCAGCTGTGCTCACTTCTGTGCCTCCTGTATCAGTCCGAGGTCATGATCATCTATAGTCTCCAACTCTATCGCTTGGTCTTTGTGGCCAAAAATCTCAGACAGCCCTGAAACTCCCTAAGAAGAGAAGGAATATGCCCCAGGTAGTATTTGTATTGGTTGTCATTCACTCACTTCATCGATAGAGCACTAGGTATGGGCCACGCTCTGTTCTAGGTATTGGGGATAGGGCGAAGGAAACAGACAAGGGCCCTGCTCTCTTGGGGTGACATGCTGATAGAGGTGAGGCCCAAACAGAAAACCAGAGCAAGGGAACAGAGTACGATGGCATGTCTAGCGAGGGAAGGCTTTGCATTCAAGCCGAGATCATAAGGAAGGAGTGTCTGGGAGAAGAGCTGTCTTTTTTTTTTTTTTTGAAACGGAGTCTTGCTCTGTCACGCAGGCTGGAGTGCAATGGCATGATCTCGGCTCACTGCAACCTCCACCTTCCGGATTCAAGCAATTCTCCTGCCTCAGCCTCCCGAGTAGGTGGGATTACAGGTGCATGCTACCACACCCAGCTAATTTTTGTATTTTTAGTAGAGATGGGTTTTACCATGTTCGTCAGGCTGGTCTCCAACTCCTGACCTCAAGAGATCCACCTGCCTCAGTTCCCAAAGGACTAGGATTACAGGCATGAGCCACCGTGCCCGGCCTGGGAGAAGAACCTTCTAGGCGGTGGGAATGGCATCAGCAAAGGTCCTGGGGCAGGAGAGTGCCTGGACCTGGGTTTCTCAACCTCAGCACGGTTCATATTTTGGGCTGAAACTTCTTTGTTGGGGGCTGTCGTGTGCATTGTGGGATGTCTAGCAGACCCAATCTCTACCCACTAGATGCCAGCAGCACCCCCTACTGGTTGTGACATCCAAAAATATCTCTAGGTCTTGCCAAATGACTCCTGGGGGATGCAGTCACCCCCAGGTGAGAACCACTGGCCTTTTGTGTTCAAGAAACAGCAAGGAGGTCAGCAAGGCCAGGGCCGAGCAGCTGAGGCACAGAGCGGAAGGAGGCGGGAGATGTCATTCCTGATGGTCAGGACTTTAGCTCTGACCCTGAGTGAAATGGGAGTGCTGGCGGGTTTAGCTGGGAAGTGTCATGATCTGACTTGGGTTTTAACAGATCCCTCTGGTCACTGGGTGGAGGATGGGCTGTGGGACGCGGACAGGAGTGGGGCGGGACCAAGAGTAGGGGGAGGGAGGGAGGAAAGAGCCTATTTATCGCAAGAGCCAAGGCAGGAGGCCAGGCTGGTGAAACCCTCAGGCTATAGTCAACTCTGTGTGTGTGTGTGTGTGCGTGGTGTGCATGTGTGCACACATGTATGCGTGTGAGCATGGATTGATTGGGTATGTGCATGCACTTGTGTGTGTGTGGATGCGTGCCCACATTGTGTTGCTGTGCATGCTAGCATGCTTGTATGAGTGTGCAAATGTGCATGCATGTGTGCACGCTTTGTGTGCATGTGTACATGCACAGATGTGCACAGGATAGTTCCTCAAATAGCTAGACAAGGACTGGGAGAAAGAACAGCCCCACAGGTCCTCTTGGAGACTCCCAGAGCAGGAAAGCTCAGCTCCGTCTGGGGCTCATCCTTCCTCACAGAGGCGGGCTGAACCCTAACCAAAGTCATGTCTCCCCTCTTGCGTGTCCAGAATAAACCTCACGGTGCCCCAGGGCTGTCTGCTGGCTGTTGTCGGTCCAGTGGGGGCAGGGAAGTCCTCCCTGCTGTCCGCCCTCCTTGGGGAGCTGTCAAAGGTGGAGGGGTTCGTGAGCATCGAGGTGAGGCCACCCCCAGCCTGTCTGCTAGGATGTCCCCATCCTGAAAGCCCCACTTCCTCGCTGCCTTCCCACCCTCCCCATCCCAGCCAAGTTCACTTTCACTCATTCTCTCCACCTCTCACCCACCACTGAGAGCCCAGCTCCCACTGCTCCTCAAAACCTATCCCACCTCTGTCCCCATCATCCTCCTGTGACCAAAGTAAGTTGTGTTTTAGGGTGCTGTGGCCTACGTGCCCCAGGAGGCCTGGGTGCAGAACACCTCTGTGGTAGAGAATGTGTGCTTCGGGCAGGAGCTGGACCCACCCTGGCTGGAGAGAGTTCTAGAAGCCTGTGCCCTGCAGCCAGATGTGGACAGCTTCCCTGAGGGAGTCCACACTTCAATTGGGGAGCAGGTGAGAGTTTGGGGGTCTTTTTGGGACAGGGAGACATTGCAGTTGGGAGTCATTTGGGTCCCCGACTCATCATGGGCAGTATGATGGAGAAATGAGAGGAATGGTTAGGGAAGTAGCGGAGAAAAAGGGCTCAGCTCAGCGTCAAGCACATGCTAGGTGCTCAATACGTAATCACTAATTGATAAGCAGAAATAGACACAAAGAGAGAGGCAGAGAGTTGTGGCAGGGATTGGCAGTGAGGAGCTCTCTGACAACTGAGAGTGAGAAGACCTAGACTCCTGTCTTACTCTGCCCTGCCTTGCTGAGTAATGTTGGTGTAATTGCTTCCCCTCTCTGGGCCTCACCAAGGGGTCTGGACAGAGATGTCCAAGAAACAGGATATATGCATCTGGAGCTATGGATTGGGCAGGGGTTGGCAAACTGTGACCCCAAGCCAAATCCAGCCCACCACTTGTGGTTTTGTTTTTTGTTTTGTTTTGGAGACAGAGTCTTGCTCTGTTGCACAGGCTGGCATGCAGTGATGCAATCTCGGCTCACTGCAACCTCCGCCTCCCACGTTCAAGCAATTCTCATACCTCAGCCTCCTGAGTAGCTGGAATTACAGGCACATACCACCACACCTGGCTAATTTTTATATTTTTAGTAGAGGCAGGGTTTCACCATGTTGGCCAGGCTGGTCTCAAACTCCGGACCTCAGGTGATCTCCCCATTTACCTCAGAGACAAAGCCCAAGTCATGACAATCCCTGGCAAGGTCCCTGTGACCTGGCTCTGGTATCCATTAGCCCCATCTCCCATCATCATCTCTCAGCTTTACTGCAGCCACCTTAGTCTCTGTGATATTCCCTGATCCCCCACAGCACACTCTGGCCCCAGGGCCTTTGCACTGCTGTTCCCTCTGCTGGAAAGCTCTCCCCAGGAGTCCCCAGGGCTCATCCCTCACTTCTATCACCTTCACAGAGAGGCCTTTCCTGACCACCTTATCTACCACCACAGCCACCCTGCTAATGTTAGTGCACCCTACACCTGCACCTGCTTTTTCTCTTTTTTTTTTTCTTTTTCTGAGACGGAGTCTCGCTCTGTTGCCCAGGCTGGAGTGCAGTGGCACAATCTTGGCTCACTGTAACCTCCACCTCCTGAGTTCAAGCAATCCTCCCACCTCAGCCTCATGAGTAGCTAGAATTACAGCCATGTGCCACCACAACTGGATAATTTTTTTTTGTACTTTTAGTAGAGATGGGGTTTCACCATGTTGGCCAGGCTGGTCTCAAACTGCTAACCTCAAGTGATCCACCCAGCTCCGCCTCCCAAAGTGCTGGGATTACAGGCGTGAGCCCCTGCACCTGGCTCCCCCTGCTTTACTATTTATTCTTCATAGCACTTTCCACCTGATGTGCTGTCTGCGTTACTTGTTTATGGATTGCCTGTCTCTGTCCCCTTCATGAGAATGATGGATCCATTAAGAGAGCAGCAACTTTGTTTTGCTTATTGCTGTTTCCCCAGAGCCTACCTAGAACCATGCCTGGTTTATGATAATGAGGCAGTAGTTATTAGTGGAATGACTGAATGTAAGAATGAATGAATGGCTGGGTACGGTGGCTCATGCCTGTAATCCCAGCACTTTGGGAAGCCAAGGCGGGAGGGTTGCTTGAGGTCAGGAGTTTGAGACCAGCCTGGCCAACATGGTGAAGCCCCATCTCTACTAAAAATACAAAAATTAGCCAGGCATGGTGGCGTTCCTGTAATCCCAGCTACTTGGGAGGCTGAGGCAGGAGAATCGCTTGAACCCAGTAGGCAGAGGTTGCAGTGAGCCGAGATCAAGCCATTGCACTCCAGCCTGGGTGACAGAGTGGAACTCCATCTCAAAAATAAATAAAAATAAGTTTTAAAAGAATGAATGAAAGACAAGAAGGCCTAGATAGAAGGAATAAGTTAAAGTAATCAATAGTGCACAAGGGAAATTATAGTTAATGATCATTTACTTGTATATTTCAAGATAGCTAGAAGAGAAGGATTGTTGTGTTCCCAATACAAAAGATAAATATTTGAGGTGATGACTATCTCAGTTACCCTGATTTGATCATTACATATTGTCTACAGCAGGGGTCCCCAACCCCTGGGCCATGGATCAGCACCAGTCTGTGGCCTGTTAGGAACTGGGCAGGCAGCACAGCAGGAGGTGGGCAGAGGGCAGGCGAGTTGAGGTTTCATCTGTATTTACAGCCATTCCTTATTGTTCCCATCATCGCCTGAGCTCCACCTCCTGTCAGATCAGTGGCAGCATTAGATTCTCATAGGAGCACAAACCCTACTGTAAACTGCACATGTGAGGGATCTTATGAGAATCTAATGCCTGATGATCTGTCACTGCCTCCCATCATCCCCAGAAGGGACTATCTAGTTTCAGGAAAACAAGCTCAGGGCTCCCACTGATACTGCATGATGGTGAGTCATTATATATTACAATGTAATAATAATACAAGTAGGCCGGGCACAGTGGCTCACGCCTGTAATCCCAGCACTTTGGGAGGCCAAGGTGGGTGGATCACCTGAGGGCAGGAGTTCAAGACCAGCCTGGCCAACATGGTGAAACCCCATCTCTACTAAAAATACAGAAACTAGCCAGGCGTGGTAGTGGGTGCCTGTAATTCCAGCTACTCAGGAGGCTGAGGGAGGAGAATTGCTTGAACCCAGGAGGCAGAGGTTGCAGTGAGTCAAGATCATGCCATTGCACTCCAGCCTGGGTGACAAGAGCAAAACTCCATCTCAATAATAACAATGACAACAACAGTAATATTAATAATAGAAGTGCACAATAAACGTAATGTGCTTGAATCATCCTGAAACCATCCCCCGGATCATCCCCCTGCCCCCAGGTCCATGGAAAAATCGTCTTCTACAAAACTGGTCCCTGGTGCCAAAAAGGCTGGGGACCACTGCCCTACAGGTATCCAAATACCACTTGTGCCCCTCAAATAGTTACAACTATTACATATCAATAAAAACTAAAAGAAAACAATTAAAATTAAAATAAAAAAGTAGGACTGAAAAGCTGCCACTGGATGAGGGAATAGGGAAATGGATGGTGGTCTCAGTGGAGAAAGGGAAACAGGAGTTGGACTCAAAGAGATACAGAGAGTGAGCAGGAGGAGACAGAGTGGATTGGGAAGTGTAGGTAACTCCTCCAGGAAGCGTGCTTGGGAAGTGGAGAAGTGAGGTCGGGTAAGGATGGAGGCATTGTTGGCTCGAGAGCGAGTGCCTTGGAAGCTGGGCCTGTCCCCAGGGAATAGGCATGTTGAGCTGTACCTCACCCTGATGGGCAGGTGTGCCCTGACCTGCTGCAGCCTGGGCACCCCAGTTTCACCCTGTAGATGCTGACTCAGGCCACTGTTCCTTTTGTGGCCACAGGGCATGAATCTCTCCGGAGGCCAGAAGCAGCGGCTGAGCCTGGCCCGGGCTGTATACAGAAAGGCAGCTGTGTACCTGCTGGATGACCCCCTGGCGGCCCTGGATGCCCACGTTGGCCAGCATGTCTTCAACCAGGTCATTGGGCCTGGTGGGCTACTCCAGGGAACAGTAAGTTTGGGAACATGTGTCAGACAGTACAGGGCAAAGGCAGAGGAAGCACTTAGCATCCAGTCCTAACCCAAGTTTATCTCACCTCCCCCTTCCACTTGAGTCCAATTTCCTCTTTGTATTGGTCAGCTTTTGCTGTGACAATGCTATGTAACAAACAAGCCCCAGATCCCAGCAGCTTACAACAGCAGGTGTTTCTTCCTTATGGATCTGTGATTTAACTACTACAGCTTTGCCGTGGATGATTGGCCAGGGTCAGATGTACTCCTTGTCTTCTTGTTTTGAGACACAGGCTAAGGGAGTCCCCTCTGTTTCTCTATTTGGATATGCTGTTTACAAGAAAGGTGGCAGGAGCACAAGAAGGGGAGCTGTCCCCACTCTGAGTCCAGGGACAATACCCCCACCCCAACCCCCAGCTCAGGAGGCTGGCCAAGCACATGTGTGTAACTTTTTTCTTTCTTTTTTTTTTTTTTTGAGATGGAGTCTCGCTCTGTCTTTCAGTCTGGAGGGCAGTGGTGCGATCTCCGCTCACTGGAAGCTCCGGCTCCCGGGTTCACGCCATTCTCCTGCCTCAGCCTCCCAAGTAGCTGGGACTACAGGTGCCCGCCACCACGCCCGGCTAATTTTTTGTATTTTTAGTAGAGACAGGGTTTCACCATGTTGGCCAGGCTGGTCTCGAACTCCTGACCTCAGGTGATCCACCCGCCTCGGCCTCCCAAAGTGCTGGGATTATAGGCATGAGCCACTGCGCCCGGCCGTACATTTTTTTTTCTTTCTTTCTCTCTCTCTCTCTTTCCTTCCTTCCTTTGTTTCTTTTCTTTTCTTCTTTCTTTTCTTTTCTTTCTTTCCTTTCTTGACAGAGTCTTGCTCTGTCACCCAGGATAGAGTGCTGTGGTCCAATCTCGCCTCACTGCAAGCTCCACCTCCCAGGTTCAAGTGATTCTCTTGCCTTAGCCTCAAAAGTAGCTGAGACTACAGGTGTGCGCCATCTTACCTAGCTAATTTTTGTATTTTTAGTAGAGACAGGGCTTAGCTGTGTCAGCCAGGCTGGTCTCGAACTTCTGGCCTCAAGTGATCCACATGCTTTGGCTTCCCAAAGTGTTGGGATTACAGGCATGAGCCACTGCACCCGGCCACATGTGTGTAACTTCTACCCCTTCCCTGCCCAGACACGGATTCTCGTGACGTACGCACTCCACATCCTGCCCCAGGCTGATTGGATCATAGTGCTGGCAAATGGGGCCATCACAGAGATGGGTTCCTACCAGGAGCTTCTGCAGAGGAAGGGGGCCCTCATGTGTCTTCTGGATCAAGCCAGACAGCCAGGAGATACAGGAGAAGGAGGTACTAGGTGGGCTTTGCTGATTCTCCATGCCTGGCTCCTGCCACCCTTGGGGGAAAAGGCTCAAAGGGTCCTACTGGCATGAATGGAGTGCTCTGGTCACACCCTGTCTGCAGGCCTAGGCCTGGAAGCAGACAGCTCTCTTAATAGGTCACCTTTCGGCCGGCGCGGTGGCTCACGCCTGTAATCCCAGCACTTTGGGAGGCCGAGGCGGGCGGATCACGAGGTCAGGAGCTCGAGACCATCCTGGCTAACACGGTGAAACCCCGTCTCTACTAAAAATACAAAAAAATTAGCCGGGCGTGGTAGCAGGCGCCTGTAGTCCCAGCTACTCGGGAGGCTGAGGCAGGAGAATGGCGTGAACCCGGGAGGCGGAGCTTGCAGTGAGCCGAGATCGCGCCACTGCACTCCAGCCTGGGCGACAGAGTGAGACTCCGTCTCAAAAAAAAAAAAAAAAAAAAATAGGTCACCTTTCTCCAAGAATAGCCAATAACACCATCTATGAGCCAGGGGCTGTGCTAAGTGCTTCTGTAAAAAATACACTATTTCATTTGATTCTCACAGTACCCCCAGCGGCATGTGAAGTTATTGCTGTCATTTTACAGATGAGCAAACTGAGGCAAAGAGAGTTAAATCACTTGCCCAAGGTCACAAGATTAGAACTTGAGTATGTCCAGCTCCAGAGTCTATGCTTGGAGTTGCTATGGAGACAGCCCAAGAAGGACTTTGATGCCTAGAAAGCTACACCATGCTAGCTAGGGTTTCTAATAATCCAA
The DNA here is from genome assembly GCF_028858775.2 of Pan troglodytes. Classification (NCBI taxonomy): domain Eukaryota; kingdom Metazoa; phylum Chordata; class Mammalia; order Primates; family Hominidae; genus Pan; species Pan troglodytes. Next base: position 18,916,776 of record NC_072416.2, on the reverse strand, counting down.
AAAAACAGTGTGCTGGATACATGGCAAGATTATGGAAGTAAAGTTGCCAAGCCAAGCTCACCCACAATGACTGAAAAGTAGCAACTAACAGCACATCACAGAGGTTAGCTCATTTAATCAACATAATGCCCCTGTGAGGCTGGTACTAGAATCATTTCCATTTCACAGATGAGGAAACTGAGGCCCAGAAGTTAAGGAACTAGTCCCAGGTTACATGGCTTGTAAGTGGCAGCACTGAGATTTGAACCCTAGCAACTTGATTCCAGAGAATGTGTTTTTTAATCGCTACCATCTATACTATCCCTTCATGACAAAGCAAGCATTCACATCCAGGTCCCTCTCAATCTCAGGCTTTGCTTGTTCTGAGAACATCTGCTTAGCACTGGCCCACCCTGGTTAAAACCTTAAGTGTTGATTTACAATGTCACAGTCCTGAAGCTTGAAGATAGAACTTGCCTGTTTGTATTGGTCAGCTTTTGCTGTGATGATGCTGTGTAACAAAATAGCCCCCAAATCTTAGCAGCTTACAGTAGCAGTTATTTGTTGCTTACAGGTCTGTGGTTAAACTATTACAGATCTGCTTTCAGTTACTGGCCACACCTGGGGGATAGTGGTGGGGAGGTGTCCTTCCTAGGGGAGATGGTACCTGAGGGTAGGTGAGAGTTAGCCAGAAAAGAGCATTCCAGACACAAGGAACTGCTTGAGCAAGGCTGTTGGGGGAAACAGAGGTAACTTGACTTTGTACAGTGTTAAATGCTGTTTTTCCAACCTCAAGTTCATAGTAGGTGCTCAGTTATCACTGATTGAAGAAATGAATGAGTGAGTGAATGCCTGAAGGATGTTCCTGGAAGAACTCAGAGTGGGGTGTTGAGAGAGGTTGCTGGAGACATGGCAGGAGCCAGATCAGGGGAAATGGATGGTCAGAGCAGTTAAGGCCACATAGTCAGTGGGTGTCAAAGTGGGTATCTGGGCCGTGTTGTGTGACAGGACTCTCTTGACCTTGCAGAAACAGAACCTGGGACCAGCACCAAGGACCCCAGAGGCACCTCTGCAGGCAGGAGGCCCGAGCTTAGACGTGAGAGGTGAGTCCACCATGGCGCCACACTCAGAAGGGCACAGGCTGAAGCTGAAGTGGCTGAAGGGACCACCCGCATCTCGGGCACTTAGGCGGGCAACCAAAACCATTATGGATAGAGAACCTGCTGAAGTCCCCCCATGGTGCCCTGCTGAGGGATAATTTACCAAAATTGGTCCAGTTAGCCAAGATGATTAGGCCCCCATAAGGCCAGTTCATGGAATGAACAATATGCCTTCCAATTGATGGATGTCTTCAAGTGGGCCGAGGCCAGCTTGCTGGAGTTGTCTGAATGCTGCAGTAGGGCAGGACTGGTTCCTCCCCATAGCTGTAAACCACCATGCCAGGCCCGGCCACTTATGCTTTGACAGGCTGGCTATGCACAGGGCTTGGGTCTGTATGCACAGCATCACTTGATGCTGGGCAAGGGGCCAGGAGGAGGCCTCCGGTCCCCTCTTTTCTCAGCTCCCTCCAGCCAGCCAGGACACAGCTGGGCTCACTGTGGAGCTGTCTGCAGCAGAAGGACCTGCTGCCTGATACTCTCCCCTCTTAATGAGAGGGGTCTTGGGAAGCAGAACAACAGGCCACTGATACCAGATGGCCTGAGCTTAAGTGCCTGCTATACAGGGGTGGTGGGCGGCAGCGATCTTGAGGGGCCTCAGTCCCCGGGGACCATTGGGGCTGACCCCCATCCCAGCTAGCCAACCTGAGGGCACTTCTCAATCACACACACACTGAGAAATCCCACCACCTTCACAGCGCACAAGAATCTGAAGTAAGATCAGATGGATAGGTAGTCATGTTAAAAGAAAACCAGTAGACACATTAAGGCTGGGCATGGTGGCTCACACCTGTAATCCCAGCACTTTGGGAAACTGAAGCGGGTGGATCACTAGCTAGAGGTCAGGAGTTCGAGACCAGCCTGGCCAACATGGTGAACACGTCTCTACTAAAAATAAAAAATAAGTAAGTTTTTAAAAAAAAGCCGGCGTGGTGGCATGTGCCTGTAGTCCCAGCTACTCGGGAGGCTGAGGCACGAGAATCGCTTGAACCTCGGAGGCGGAGGTTGCAGTGAGCCGAGATTGTGCCAAATTAACCTCTAGCAAATTTAATGTGTCTGAGGTTTTTTGTTTTTTGGGGGGGGTTTTTTGAGACAGAATCTTGCTCTGTCACCCAGGCTGGAGTGCAATGGCACAGTCTCGGCTCACTGCAATCCCTGTCTCCCAGGTTCAAGCGATTCTCATGCCTCAGTCTCTTGAGTAGCTGGGACTACAGGCACATGTGACCAGGCCCGGCTAATTTTTGTATTTTTAGTAGAGACAGGGTTTTGCCATGTTGTCCAGGATGGTCTCAAACTCCTGACCTCAGGTGTTCCACCTGCCTCAGCCTCCCAAAGTGCCGGGATTACACGCGTGAGCCACTGCACCTGGCTAACAGAGGTTAACTAAGCAAAGAATGATCCGCACATCGGGCAGTCCCTGAACCAGAATACGTCCAGAGAGGCTCTGGTACAGCCATGGGGTCAAAGATTAATAGACAGAAAAAGGAAGGTGAAGGACAGAAAACAGAAGTGAGGTACAGAAACAGCCGGATTGGTTACAGCTCAGCGTTTGCTTTATTGGAACATGGTTTGAACAGTTGGTTGCCTTTGATTGGCTGAAACTCAGTGATTGACACAGGAGTAGGTTGCAGTCTGTTTGAGTCCAATTAGGTTACAGTTCACTATGTACGGGGAAAACCTTTAGGCCAAACTTAAAATATGTAAGGAGGCAGCTTTGGGCTAACCTTAATTTAATAGGAGGTAGGTAGACATGTATATGTAGATATACAGGTATGTAGATGAATGGATAAATGGATGGATGGATAGATAGATAATATTCCTATTTTTACAGCTGAGGAAACTGAGGCACAGAGGTTAAGTCAGCCCACTCATCCACAGATAAAACATTCAAAGAGTCTTTAGCATCTGAATTGTGCATAATTTATATTCTGCCAGTTGGACTGACAAATCTGATGGTATACAGTAGGAACAAAACAATTGCACGAAAGCTTAAGCCAAAATAAAAATTCTGAGAACAGGCTGGGCGTGGTGGCTCATGCCTGTAATCCCAGCACTTTGGGAGGCTGAGGCAGGTGGATTGCTTGAGCTCAGGAGTTTGAGACCAACCTGGGCAATGTAGCAAGACCCCATCTCAAAAAAAAAGAAAATTCTGAGAACAGAGTTCCAATGGTGGGCAAGTTAAGTTCATCCTGTGAATTGGCATCAGAAGAATGGGCTTGCTTGACCCTGGGGTAATAGATGGCATTTAGCTGGGTACCATATGGGAAGAAGGGAAGTGTGATATCTGGTCAGTATTCTGTTAGATAAATGAATGAATGAAAGAGTACAGAGTGTACCCAGAGCTCAGTGGCTGTCAGTGGGCCTGAGGGTTAGGCACATACGCCCCACCATTGGGAGAGATACTGACTTTGTCTTCATTTCCTCTAAATGACAGGTCCATCGAGTCAGTCCCTGAGAAGGACCGTACCACTTCAGAAGCCCAGACAGAGGTTCCTCTGGATGACCCTGACAGGGCAGGATGGCCAGCAGGAAAGGACAGCATCCAATACGGCAGGGTAACCACCAGCTTCACCCACCCCTCCCCACCCACCGCTGCCACCTCCAGGGGCCCAAGTCCTCCCACCAAATGTAGCACTTGGCAGTGATACTCACCTTTCTTGAGCACCTACTATGTGCCAGTAGCATTCTAGACGTTCATTTTCTTAATCCTCACAACCACCCTAAAAAATAGATATGATAGCTCTATTTCAGACATAAAGAAACTGAATTCTTTTAAAATTTATTTTATTTTGATTTTGAGAAAGTGGCTCGCTCACTCACCCAGGCTGGACCGCAGTGATGTAATCATAGCTCACTGCAGCCTCGACCTCCTGGGCTCAAGCAATCCTCCTACCTCAGTCTCTCAAGTAGCTGGGACTACAGGCGTGTGCCACCATGCCCAGCTAATGTTTGTATTTTCAGTAGAGATGGGTTTTGCCATGTTGCCCAGGTTGGTCTGGAACTCCTGGGCTCAAGTGATCCTCTGGCCTCTGCCTCCCAAAGTGCTGGGGTTACAGGTGTGAGCCACTGTGCCCAGCCAAGAAACCGAAGTCTTAAAGAGTTAAGAGACTTGTTTGCGTTTTCATAGCTAGCCTGGGACACAACCTGGGACTCAAATCTGGGACTCAAATCTAGGCCAGTCTGAGTCTGAAGCTTACACTGTTTCTCATCTTCTATACTGCTATGTATCTCCACCTACCTACTTACCCGTTCCATCATCCACCTAGATGCTCATCCACCCACCCACCTATCCATCCCACCCACTCTTTTATCCATCCCATCCATTCACCTACCCACTGATTTATCCATCCCATCCACCCATTTATCCATCCATCCCACCCACCCATTTATCCATCCTACCCACTCATTTATCCATCCCACCCCCTCATTTATCCATCCCACCCACTCATTTATCCATCCATCCCACCCCCTCATTTATCCATCCCACCCACTCATTTATCCATCCATCCCACCCCCTCATTTATCCATCCCATCCACTCATTTATCCATCCCACCCACTCATTTATGCATCCCACCCACTCATTTATGCATCCCACCCACTCATTTATCCATCCCACCCACTTATTTATCCGTCCATCCCACCCCCTCATTTAGCCATCCCATCCACTCATTTAGCCATCCCACCCACTCATTTAGCCATCCCACCCACTCATTTATCCATCCCACCAACTCATTTATGCATCCCACCCACTCATTTATCCATCCCACCCACTCATTTATCCATCCATCCCACCCCCTCACTTATCCATCCCACCTACTCATTTATCCATCCATCCCACCCCTCATTTATCCATCCCACCCACTCATTTATCCGTCCATCCCACCCCCTCATTTATCCATCCCACCCACTCATTTATCCACCCATCCCACCCCCTCATTTATCCATCCCACCCACTCATTTATCCACCCATCCCACCCCCTCATTTATCCATCCCACCCACTCATTTATGCATCCCACCCACTCATTTATCCATCCCACCCACTCATTTATCCATCCATCCCACCCCCTCATTTAGCCATCCCATCCACTCATTTAGCCATCCCACCCACTCATTTATGCATCCCACCCACTCATTTATCCATCCATCCCACCCCCTCATTTATCCATCCCACCCACTGATTTATCCATCCATCCCACCCCCTCATTTATCCATCCCACCCACTCATTTATCCATCCATCCCACCCCCTCATTTATCCATCCCACCCACTCATTTATCCACCCATCCCACCCCCTCATTTATGCATCCCACCCACTCATTTATCCATCCCACCCACTCATTTATCCATCCCACCCACTCATTTATGCATCCCACCCACTCATTTATCCATCCCACCCACTCATTTATCCATCCATCCCACCCCCTCATTTAGCCATCCCATCCACTCATTTAGCCATCCCACCCACACATTTATGCATCCCACCCACTCATTTATCCATCCATCCCACCCCCTCATTTATCCATCCCACCCACTCATTTATCCATCCATCCCACCCCCTCATTTATCCATCCCACCCACTCATTTATCCATCCCACCCCCTCATTTATCCATCCCACCCACTCATTTATCCATCCATCCCACCCCCTCATTTATCCATCCCACCCACTCATTTATCCATCCCACCCACTCATTTATCCACCCATCCCACCCCCTCATTTATCCATCCCACCCACTCATTTATCCATCCCACCCACTCATTTATCCATCCCACCCACTCATTTATGCATCCCACCCACTCATTTATCCATCCCACCCACCCATTTATCCATCCATCCCACCCATCCATTTATCCATCCCACACACCCATTTATCCATCCTATCCACCCATTTATCCATCCCACCCACTCATTTATCCATCCATCCCACCCACTCATTTATCCATCCATCCCACCCACTCATTTATCCATCCATCCCACCCACTCATTTATCCATCCCACCCACTCATTTATCCATCCCACCCACTCATTTATGCATCCCACCCACTCATTTATGCATCCCACCCACTCATTTATCCATCCATCCCACCCCCTCATTTATCCATCCATCCCACCCCCTCATTTATCCATCCCACCCACTCATTTATCCATCCATCCCACCCCCTCATTTATCCATCCCACCCACTCATTTATCCATCCCACCCACCCATTTATCCATCCATCCCACCCATCCATTTATCCATCCCACACACCCATTTATCCATCCTATCCACCCATTTATCCATCCTATCCACTCATTTATCCATCCCACCCTCTCATTTATCCATCCATCCTACCCACTCGTTTATCCATCCCACCCACTCATTTATCCATCACATTCACTCATTTATCCATCCCACCCACTCATTTATCCATCCATCCCACCCACTCATTTATCCATCCCACCCTTTCATTTATCCATCCATCCCACCCACTCATCCATCCCACCCACTCATTTATCCATCCCACCCACTCATTTATGCATCCCACCCACTCATTTATCCATCCCACCCCCTCATTTATCCATCTCACCCACTCATTTATGCATCCCACCCACTCATTTATGCATCCCACCCACTCATTTATGCATCCCACCCACTCATTTATGCATCCCACCCACTCATTTATGCATCCCACCCACTCATTTATCCATCCATCCCACCCACTCATTTATCCATCCCACCCACTCATTTATGCATCCCACCCACTCATTTATCCATCCCACCCCCTCATTTATCCATCCCACCCACTCATTTATCCATCCCACCCACCCATTTATCCATCCATCCCACCCATCCATTTATCCATCCCACACACGCATTTATCCATCCTATCCACCCATTTATCCATCCTATCCACTCATTTATCCATCCCACCCTCTCATTTATCCATCCATCCTACCCACTCGTTTATCCATCCCACCCACTCATTTATCCATCACATTCACTCATTTATCCATCCCACCCACTCATTTATCCATCCATCCCACCCACTCATTTATCCATCCCACCCTTTCATTTATCCATCCATCCCACCCACTCATCCATCCCACCCACTCATTTATCCATCCCACCCACTCATTTATGCATCCCACCCACTCATTTATCCATCCCACCCCCTCATTTATCCATCTCACCCCCTCATTTATGCATCCCACCCACTCATTTATGCATCCCACCCACTCATTTATGCATCCCACCCGCTCATTTATGCATCCCACCCACTCATTTATCCATCCCACCCACTCATTTATCCATCCCACCCACTCATTTATGCATCCCACCCACTCATTTATCCATCCCACCCACTCATTTATCCATCCCACCCACTCATTTATCCATCCCACCCACTCATTTATCCATGCCACCCACTCATTTAGCCATCCCATCCACTCATTTAGCCATCCCACCCACTCATTTATCCATCCCACCCCCTCATTTATCCATCCCACCCACTCATTTATGCATCCCACCCACTCATTTATCCATCCCACCCCCTCATTTATCCATCTTACCCACTCATTTATGCATCCCACCCACTCATTTATGCATCCCACCCACTCATTTATCCATCCCACCCACTCATTTATCCATCCCACCCACTCATTTATCCATCCCACTCACTCATTTATCCATCCCACCCACCCATTTATCCATCCCACCCACCCATTTATGCATCCCACCCACCCATTTATGCATCCCACCCACTCATTTATCCATCCCACCCACCCATTTATCCATCCCACTCACCCATTTATGCATCCCACCCACTCATTTATGCATCCCACCCACCCATTTATCCATCCCACCCACCCATTTATCCATCCCACTCACCCATTTATGCATCCCACCCACTCATTTATCCATCCCACCCACTGATTTATCCATCCCACCCACCCATTTATCCATCCCACTCACTCATTTATGCATCCCACCCACTCATTTATCCATCCCACCCACTCATTTATCCATCCTATCCACTCATCCATCCCACCCACCCACCCACTCATTTATCCATCCCACCCACTCATTTATCCATCTCACCCACCCAACCACTCATTTATCCATCCCCACCACTCATTTATCCGTCCCACCCACCCATTTATCCATCCCACCCACTCATTTATCCATCCCACCCACCCACCCATTCATTTATCCATCCATCCCACCTACTCATTTATCCATCCCTCCCACCAACTCCTTTATCCATCCCACCCACTCATTTATCCATCCATCCCACCCACTCATTTATCTGTCCAACCTGTCCACTCACCCACCTACTCATTTATCCATCCCATTCACTTACCCATCCATCTATCCCACCTAACAATACATCCAACCATTCCCTCACCTATGCATCTGTCTGTTCAGCTGTTCATCCATTCATTGATCTTTCCATCCATTCATCCACTCATTCACACACCTACCTACCTACCCACCCGCTCATTTATTCACCCACCTACCCTCTCGACCATCCAGCAAACATGTACACAATACCCACTATGTGCCAGGCTAAGTCTGGTAGAGATTAGACACTAGTGAGGATAGACGGAGAGTAAATAATTATGCTAATAAGTAAGCTATGTCCAATAACAATAAGTGCTATAAAGAAAATAAGAATGATCAGGCGCAGTGGCTCATGCCTGTAATCCTAACACTTTCAGAGGCTGAGGGAGGAGGATTGCTTGAGGCCAGGAGTTCGAGGCTGCAGTGAGCTATGATCACGTCACTGCAATCCAGCCTGGGTGACAGAGTGAGACCCTGCCTCTTAAAAGAAAGAATGATGAAATAGAGACCACTGAGAAACCATACCATGGTTGGTATGGACAGGATGCTCTGAGAAGTGACATTTGAGCTTCCCCAAAGAATGTGTGAAGGAACCAATCATACAAAGGGCAGGAGAAAGAGCGCTCCAGGCAGAGAGAGCAGCAGGTGCAATGGCTCCGAGGTGGGAAGTAGCTTAGGGTGCCAGAGAAAGGGGTCCCATGAGGCTGGCAGGCAGTGAGTGGGGGCGAGATAAAAAGCTTTGGAATTTCTTTCTTTCGTTCTTTCTTTCTTTTTTTTTTTTTTTTTTGAGACAGAGTTTCGCTCTTGTCGCCCAGAGAAGAGTGTAATGGCGCAATCTCAGCTCACTGCAACCTCCACCTCCTGGCTTCAAACGATTCTCTTGCCTTAGCCTCTCGAGTAGCTGGGACTACAGGTGCCTGCCACCACACCTGGCTAATTTTTGTATTTTTAGTAGAGATGGGGTTTCACTACGTTGGTCCAGGCTGGTCTCAAACTCCTGAGCTCAGGTGACACACCCGCCTTGGCTTCCCAAAGTGCTTACAGTTATGAGCCACCTCTCCTGGCTGGGATTTCTTCTAAGAGCAAGAGATAGCCATAGACAGGCCAACGACAAGATATAATTAGATTAATGTTTTCAACAGTCCCGTCTGGCTGCAGCTGTGCAGAGAACTTCAGATTTGTAGGAGCAGGACCTTAAGCCAGTGGCTGAACCTCTCTGTGCCTCAGTTTCCTTATCTGTGAAATGGAGGTTGTTATAAGGAGAGACACATGCCTGACCTATGGTGGGTGTTCAAGAAAACCCTTCTAGCTGGGTGTGGTGGCTCACACCTGTAATCCAAGCACTTTGGAAGGCCGAGGAGGGAGGATCGCTTGAGGCCAGGAGTCTGAGACTAGCCTGGACAACATAGCGAGACTCCATCTCTTTAAAACTATGAAAATTAACAAAACATGGTGGTACAAACCTATAGTCCTGACTACTCGGGAGGCTGAGGCGGGGGGATTACTTGAGCCTAGGAGTTCAAGGCTGCAGTGAGCCATGATCATGCCAGTGTACTCCAGCCTGGGTGACATGGGCGACAAAGCAAGACCCTGTCCTCAAAAAAAAAAAAAAGAAAATAAAAAATATTAATACTAGCTCCCTGGGGATTGTATAGGAGATGGGGGTTCTAAGGCTGGCTGGGGCCTGTCAGGGAAATGGTGCTCCTGGTGGGAGGCACGGCGGGAGAACCGGTGAGGTCTGCGTGGTGGTTCCATCTGCCATGGGCATGTTTTCTGGGAGCCTCGCCTGGCCTTGCCTCAACTCACCCCTCCCGCTGGGGGCTCTCTCTGCCTCCCTCTCCCTCATGTGTGCTACAGGTGAAGGCCACAGTGCACCTGGCCTACCTGCGTGCCGTGGGCCCGAGACTGCACGATTGCACTCCAGCCTGAGTGACAGAGTGAGACGCTGTCTCAAAAAAATTAAAAAAAAGAGTTGCCAGTGGCAAGGAGAGGAATGGATTAGTAAGAGGCACAGAAGAGGTACATAAGAGGTAAGAGGCACCACCTTTCGGGGTGATAAAAGTATTCCCTGTGGTCATGGTGGTGCTTACAAGACTGTATACATTTGTCAAAACTCATTAAGAATGTTCTATCCACTATAGGATGAGTAAAGTGAACAATAAAATATTACATCGTTTCCAAGAGCTAGAAGAAGGACATTGAATGTTCCCAACACAAAGAGATGATAAATGTCATTATATAGGAAGTAGCAAAATAAAAGTAAAGGTAAATGCTTGAGATGATGGATATGCTAATTATCCTGATCTTATCTTCCCACACATTATATGTATTAATATCAAAACATTACTAAGAGCTGGACTCAGTGGCTCACACCTGTAATCCCAGCACTGTGGGAAGCTGAGACAGGAGGATCCCTTGAGGCCAGGAGTTCAAGACCAACCTGGGCAACATAAGAAGCCCCTGTCTCTGTAAAAAAATTAAAAATTAGCCTGGCACGGTGGTGCATGCCTATGGTTCCAGCTACTCAGGAGGCTAAGACGGGAAGACAGCTAGAGCCCAGGAGGTCAAGGCTGCAGTGAGTTGTAGTCATGCCACTGCACTCCAGCCTGGGCCACAGAGCGAGACCCTGTCTCAAAACCAACCAACCAAACAACTAAAAAAATCATTATGGATCCCATGAACATGTATGATTATTTGTCAATTAAGAAATAAATTTTTTAAGTTGAAAAAACTCACTCAAGCTGTACACTTAAAAAAACTTGAATTTGTTTTAAATCGGTGAGTTTTACTTTATATAGATTATACCTCAATAAAGCTGATTAAAATATTTGTCATAAAGTATTTGTCTTCATTTTATATGTTTGTGTGTACATTTCTAAAAGTCTAGAAAACTGCATACCAAAATATTATACTAGGGTTCTATCTGGTCAAATACGAGACAGTGTGAATATCAATAAGAAAAATAATTATATGTCCATCACCCTAACACCCCAAAAAGGGTTGAAAGACAAATGTATTTAAATGCATTTGTTCAAAATGATTTTTGTTGTTGTTGTTTGAGATGGAGTCTTGCTCTGTTGTCTACGCTGGAGTGCAGTGGTGCAATCTTGGCTCACTGCACTCTGGGTTCAAGCGATTCTCCTGCCTTAGCTTCCCGAGTAACCAGGATTACAGGCGTGCACCATCACACCCAGCTAATTTTTGTATTTTTAGTAGAGACGGGGCTTCGCCAAGTTGGCCAGGCTGGTCTCAAACTCCTGACCTCAAGTGATCCACCAGCCTCGGGCTCTCAAAGTGATGGGATTACAGGCGTGAGCCACTGTGCCCAGCCCCAAATGCATTATTTTTTAAATGGGTACAGAAAGTGGGGTGGAAATGTGAAAATCTTGATTCTGCCTTTTCTATACAAATTGTTCCTTAGGGTAACTAAATTAAGAAGGGGAAGTCTCTCTTGATGGAAGATTAGGTCATTAAATGTCCTGTCTACATGGGAAGCCCATGGATGGTAGATTCACGTTATCTGTCCTGTTATCCACATGTGTTTATGAGGAGAGGGACAGAGACAACATACTCTATAGGCCTGTCCGGCCCCCTGTTCCTGACTCTCTGACCATAGCTGCAGGGGCTGTCCTGGAAACACTGGCTTACAGCCCCTTCTACCTCTTGCTGCTGGGCTCCAAAGAACTGAGTTGCTGGCTAAGTGAGGACATATGGCCACCAGGATCTATGCGTGGTTGACATCCCTCCTTCAGCAGGGAATTCACAACTCCTTTGAATTCACTGATAATCCCCACGCTTGGGCCCCAGATCCCACAGCGACAGAATAAAGACCCATGTCCCACTCCTGGATCCCTAGAGCTGAGCAGCCAACTCCTGAAACCCAACCTTTTGGGTGATGCAGATTTTGCAAGACAGAATGGGAGTGGCAGATATTCCAATACCTATTTTTTTCCTTTCAGGGCTGAAAATAATAATTTAAAAACGAATTTTAAGAACCTGCTGCTGGTTGCAGTGGTTCATGCCTATAATCCCAGCACTTTGGGAGGCCAAGGCCAATGGAACACCTGAGGTCAGGAGTTCGAGACCAGCCTGGCCAACATGTGAAACCCAATCTCTACTAAAAATACAAAAAGTTGCTGGGCGTGGTAGCATGCGCCTATAATCCCAGCTACTCGAGAGGCTGAGGCAGGAGAATCACTTGAACCCGGGAGGTGGAGGTTGCAGTGAGCCAAGATTGTGCCTCTCACCACACTCCAGCCTGGGCAGTAAGAGCGAAACTCGGTCTCAAAAAAACAAAAAACAAACCTGGAAGTTGATTTGCTGAGAGATTTTCTGCTGGGAGACCTGATATCGTAGCTGATGAAAAAGAAGTGGTGGCTAGGTGCGGTGGCTCACACCTGTAATCCTAGCACTTTGTTGGGGCTGAGGTAGGAGGATTGCTTGAGGTCCAGAGTTCAAGACCAGCTGGCCAACATGGCGAAACCCGATCTCTACTAAAAACACAAAAATATTAGCTGGGCTTGGTGGCAGGCACCTGTAATCCTAGCTACTCGGGAGGCTGAGGCACGAGAATCGCTTGAACCCAGGAAGCAGAGGTTGCAGTGAGCTGAGATGGTGCCACTGCACTGCGGCCCAGGCAACAGAGCAAGACTTCATCCAAAAAAAAAAAAGGCAGAGAAATGAGGAAATCCCATCTAAATCTGAATAATCACTTCAGATATCCAGAAAGAGAAATAAAGATCTGGTAGACAACATGTATTGTCCTAAGTTTAACAATCCTCCTTTCTGCATTTTAAAATTGTTATTGAATTTGGCTTAGCTCATAGTAAGACCAACAGTGTCCTGCCCCTGACTCCAGTTACCCTGTCTTAAAAAAGACTCCCTTCTACATGGAAGAATTCCAGCGAATACATGCAGAACAATAAAACTAGGATGTAACTGTTTATAAAGCTAATAAAATAGTGGGTCTCAAGCTGGGCACGGTGGTTCACACCTGTAATCCCAGCACTTTGAGAAGCCCAGGCGGGCGGACCACCTGAGGTCAAGAGTTTGAGGCCAGCCTGGTCAACATGGGAAAACCCTGTCTCTACTAAAAAATACAAAAATTAGCTGGGCATAGTGGCATGTGCCTGTAATTCCAGCTACTCAGGAGGCTGAGGCAGGAGAATTACTTGAACTCCAAAGGTGGAGGTTGCAATGAGCCAAGATCATGCCACTGTACTCCAGCCTGGACAACAGAGCAAGACTTTGCCAAGGAAGGAAGGAAGGAAAGAAAGAAGAAAGGAAGGAAGAGGCCGGGCACGGTGGCTCACGCCTGTAATCCCAGCACTTTGGGAGGCTGAGGCGGGCAGATCACGAGGTCAAGAGATCGAGACCATCCTGGCTAACACGGCAAAACCCTGTCTCTACTAAAAAAAAAAAAAAGAAAAAAAAAGAAAAAAAATTAGCCTGGCGTGGTGGCGGGCGCGTGTAGTCCCAGCTACTCAGGAGGCTGAGGCAGGAGAGTGGTGTGAACCTGGGAGGCGGAGCTTGCAGTGAGTGGGTGAGTGGAGATGCGCCGCTGCACTCCAGCCTGGGCGACAGAGTGAGACTCCGTCTCAAAAAAAAAAAAGAAAGGAAGAAAGAAAGGGTCTTGGCAAGTTGGCAAGTTCTACCAGTAATTGCTAAAACCATTAGGCCAATAGGGCTCACATTTCCTGGTGCATTAGCTTCTGAGTCAGTAGGACTGGGATGGGGCCCAAGAATATGCATTCCTAACCAGCTTCCGGGTGGTGATGATGATGATGCTGGTCTAGGGTCCCCACCACAAGACTGACTATATCAGATGAAGAGCTCTTGTGGAATTTTTAAGGGATGGGTCCGCCTGCCATCACCTAAATCTACTAATTAACCCTAACATCACAAAAAGAGAGAGCTGACTAGACATTATAAACATTACATGCCTGCAGATGGGCCACTACAGGAAGTGCCGTTACCACTAATGACATATTCTTGCTCAAAAGAAAAGGGGATGGAGATGGGGGATGAAGGTGATGAAGCCTCCAGATCTGACGCCTGTCTATGGAAAATGCAAGGCACAGGAGAGCATGCTAACCAATGCATTAAAATCCCAAAGGTGAGAGACTATGCTCTGTCGCCCAGCTAGAGTGCAACGGCAGGATCTTGGCTCACTGCAACCTCCACCTCCTAGGTTCAAGGGATTCTCCTGCCTCAGCCTCCCGAGGAGCTGGGATTACAGGTGCATGCCACCATGCGTGGCTAATTTTTGTATTTTTAGTAGAGACGGGCTTTCACCATATTGTCCAGGCTGGTCTCAAACTCCTGACCTCAGGTGATCTACCTGCCTTGGCCTCTCAAAGTGCTGAGATTACAGGTGTGAGCCACCACGCTCAGCCAGGACTCTCTTTCTTTAACAAATAAAATACAAACAAAAAGGAGGGGAACCCATAGATTAAAAAATAATTGAAAGAAAAGAGGCTGGCAGTAGCCCACATGTATAATCCCATATTTTGGGAGGCCAAGGCAGGAGGATTGCTTGAGCCCAGGAGTTCGAGACCAGACTGGGCATTATAGCAAGACCCCATCCCTTAAAAAAAATATCAGCCAGGCATGATGATGCGTGCTTGTAGTCCCAGCTACTAGGAGGCTGAGGCAGGAGGGTTGCTTGAGCCCAGGAGTTTGAGGCTGCAGTGAGCTATGATTACATCACTGCACTCCAGCCTGGGTGTCAGGGTGAGACCCTGTCTCAAAAAAGAGAAAGCCACAGAGAACAAGAACATTTCATAAATAGAGGGCATTTTCATTAGCCTAAAAGATCTTTCTGAGCCTAAATAAAGTACAAGTTCATTGGTGCTGGCAACATTTGATTGGTTGCCTCCTCTTGAGAGGTAAGATAACCTGCAGTCATGAAAAGACACCCAGACTTTGCAATCAGATGCTAATTCAAACGTGACTCTGCCACTGCAGAATGCGTGCTTCTGGGTGACTTACGTAGATCTCTGAGACTCAGATTTACTGTATATTAATACTGGGGACCTAATGGGTGCCCTACAGAGCTGCCATGAGGTTTAGATGAAACTCTCTACACCAAGCTTGTCTAACCTGCAGCCCACAGGCTGCATGGGGCCCAGGACGGCTTTGAATGTGGCCCGATACAAATTCATAAACTTTCTTAAAACAGTATGATATTTTTTCGCGATTTTTTTTTTTTTTTTTTTTTTTTAGCTCATCAGCTATCATTAGTGCTAGTGTATTTTACGTGTGGCCCAAGACAATTCTTTTTCTGGGGTGGACCAGGGAAGCCAAAAGATAGGACACCCCTGGTCTACACCAAGTACCTTCTGTTTCTGTACCCTTTCTCACTTCCGGTGACTCTAAGCCACTTCGCTCATTCCTAACCAATAGCATTTACTACTGTTGGTTGTTTTAATTACGTTTATTTCTGGACAGCCATAGTCACAGAAGTGGCTTGATACGATGCGTCTTCTTTTAATAGTATAACCGAGGTTAGTTTAAACAGGCAGCAAAATAGGAAATGCGGCAAAATATTCAATCATTCCTTGATAATCTCTTGTTTCTTAAGGTGTCGCAGCAGATCGTGTGTGTGTGTGTGTGAGAGAGAGAGAGAGAGAGAGAGAGAGAGAGAAACTGGAGGATGCGTAAGAGAAATGGGAGGGTGTGAAGATGAAGTAAAAGATTGATCACAAGTAGGCCGAGTGTGATGGCTCAGGCCTATAATCCCAGAACTTTGGGAGGCTGAGGTGGGAGGATAACTTGAGGTCAGGAGTTTGAGACCAGCTTGGCCAACATTGTGAAACCCCGTCTCTACTAAAAATACAAAAATTAAAAATTAGCCAGGATTGGTGGTACGTGCCTGTAGCCCCAGCTACTTGGGAGGCTAAGTCAGGAGAATCACTTGAACTCGGGAGGTGGAGGTTGCCGTGAGCCGACATCATACCACTACACTCCAGCCTTGGCGACAGAGTCAGCCTCCATCTCAAAAAAAAAGAAGTGTCAGAGCCGGGACCCAAACCTGGGTCTCATTCTGGAGTCTATTTGGTTCTGCCTTTCACATAAGGTGGGTGGGCTTGTCAGATGCCCATAAAGGAATCAATCCTGTAAGGCACCTGGCACAGTACCTGACACATTACGAACACCCAAAATAGGACTCGAATCAGGTGAAGTAAACTACAGCTCCACACCACAAAAAAGGACATCTCACAACACATCCTTGAGCAAAAGAAGGTGGTCACAAAAGGCACAGGTTCTGTGACTATTGAACTGAGGTCCAAAACCAGGCAGAATTAATCTACGGTGATAGAACTCAGATAAGGAATGAATGAGCCTCGGGTGTGCAATGATTGCAAGGACAGAACGTGAGGGGGGCTTGTGAGGGTTGACCTCTAGATCTTCATCTGAATGCCAGCCCTATGAGTGTTCACTTTCTGAAAATTCATCAAACTGTTGGGCCGGGTGACATGGCTCACGCCTGTAATCCCAGCACTTTGAGAAGCCAAGATGGGAGGACCACTTGAGCCCAGGAGTTCGAGACCAGCCTGGCCAACACAGCAAGACCCATCTCTAAGAAAAAATGTTTTTTAATTACCTGTGTGGAAGACTGAGGTAGGAGGATAACCTGAGCCCAGGAGGCTGAGACCGGCCTGGTCAACATGGTGAAACCTTGTCTCTAGCAAAAATACAAAAATTAACCGGTTGTGATAGTGTGCACCTGCAGTCCCAGCTACTCAGGAGGCTGAGGTGGGAGGATCACTTAAGCTCAGGAGGTCAGGGATGCAGTGAGCCGTGATCATGCCACTGCACTGCAGCCTGGGTGACAGAGTGAGACCCCCATCTATAAAAAATATATCCTCTCGAAAATTCATCAAGCTGCACACTCATGGTGTGCGTCCTTTTTTGGTTGTAAAGTACACTTCATTTTCCTTCCCTCTTATCTTTCACTGTGGTAAAATACAGCTAACATTCACCACCTCGGCCACTTAAACACAGTTCAGTAGCATTAAGTATATTGATATTATTGTGCAATAATGAAGAGTTTGTGCAGATGGTAGCCAATTACATCCCAAGAGGACTAGGAGAGTGTTTCATTTGTTCTAAGCACTATGACAAGTAAAGTGGACTTCTTTTTTTTTTTTTTTTTTTTTTTTTTCTGAGACAGGGTCTTGCTCTGTCGCCCAGGCTGGAGTGCAGTGGCATGACCTCAGCTCACGGCAACCTCCGCCTCCCAGGCTCAAGTGATCCTCCCACCCCAGCCTCCCAAATAGTTGGGACCACAGGCACCTGCCACCATGCCCAGCTATTTTCCTGTATTCTTTGTAGAGACGGGGTTTCACCATGTTGCCCAGGCTGAGGTCTTGAACTCCTGACCTCAAGTGATCTGCCTGCCTCGGTCTCCCAAAGTGCTGGGATTGCAGGCATGAGCCGCTGCGCCCAGCACTAAGTGGGTTCTTTCTAATTGCCATGTGGATAAGTTGCCTTAAAAGTCAGAAAAAATAGCAAAAGCTACAACAGAAAAATAAAAGGACACGCACGCCTCCATTGCCTGGGACCCTGTCTAACCTCAGACTTAAAAACACAAACAAGATCAAGTGCAAAGATTCAGTCTCTGTCCAAAAAAGGAGAGCTTGGAGCAGGCTGGATTCCCTCTGGCTTTGATGTCTCTGACAGTTACGACATGCAAAATCTGCTTTGGTCAAAAGACAGCAAGATGGGGGATGAGAAGCTTTGACTCATGCTAGAATGGTGTTTTCCATAGCATGCCCCTTGGAACCCTAATTCCCTGAAATATCTGGGCTGGGGTGGAGCTGCGGAGGTTGAGAAGCTCTTCAAACAGTGGGGCAGTCAAGGTCAAATCCATTTGGAAGGTGCTACATATTCCCCTTTCCCTCACTGAGACACAAAACACACAACAGGACACTTGAGTCTCTGGCAGATCCAGAAAACTGAAAGCTCTTTTGCTCCTATGAGCCTTGGGTCCCCAAAACAACATTTGGCCACAGATTTGCCAAATGTTTTGAGAATGTTTTCTCAAAAATTTGCCAAATTTTTGAGAAAATTCAGTGAGCCTGACAAATTAATAATACTAATACTAGTAATAATAGTTGCTAAGTCTTTTTTTTTTTTTTTTTTTTTTTGACACAGAGTCTCACTCTGTTACCCAGGCTGGAGTGCAGCGACGCAATCTCAGCTCACTGCAACCTCCACCTTCTGGGTTCAAGTGATTCTCGTGCCTCAGCCTCCCAAGTAGCTGGGACTACAGGCATGCGCTACCATGCCTGGCTAATTTTTGTATTTTTAGTAGAGATGAGGTTTCACCATATTGGCCAGGCTGGTCTTGGACTCCAGGCCTCAAGCGATCCTCCCACCTTGGCCTCCCAAAGTGCTGGGATTACAGGCGTGAGCCACCGCAGCTGGCCACAAACTCTGCACTGTGACTCTTGGGCTGCATCATTCTGTGTCGTGAGGGGAGCTCTTCCGTGCATTGTGGGATGTTCCACAGCATCCCTGGTCTCTGCCCACCTGATGCCAGTAGCACCCCTTCCTCCACTCATGACAATCAAAAATGTCTCCAGACACTGCTAGATGTCCCCTGGGGTGGCAAAACTGCTTCCAGTTGAGAACCACAGCTTTAGAATAAAAACAAGGGCTGTCTTGGGAAAGGCAGTTAAAGCTGAGAGCAGCTCTCACTTAGTCAAACTCAACTCGGAATACCAACTGCAGAAGGTCAGACGGGGGCAAGGTGAACACACTGGACCAGAGACGGACCGCCAGTTGGCCCAACCCCAGGGACACTCTTCATCTACCTTGATGCACCTTCCCAACCCTCCCTCCTCCACCAGCGCTCATGTTTAAGGTCCTGCATCAGCTCCAAGGGCTGAAAGGACAGCTCTGAAATTACTACCCAGAACTGCTGACCACGAAGTACAGTTCACTCATCAAGAGCTGCTCTCAATGTTTTTGGTTGGGGGAAGGGTCTCACTATATGCCCAGGGTGGAGTGCAGTGGTGCAATCACAGCTTACTGCAGGCTCAAACTCATGGGCTCAAGGGATCCTCCCACCTCAGGTGTGGGCCACTATGCCCGGCTTATTTTTTGTAGAGATGGGGGTCTTGCTATTTTGCCTAGGCTGGTCTCAAACTCCTGATCTCAAATGATCCTCCTGCCTTGGCTTCCCAAAGCTCTAGGATGACAGGCGTGAGTCACCTCGTCCAACTTTCTCGAATGTTTGGATGAAAACAAATGACTCTGTCACCTTTGGCATTAGCGATGTTTGACACATCTGAGTGTGTCAGCCCTGTTTACAGTCCTGTCCTGACCAACAACTGCTTCATTCTTTTTTTTTTTTTGAGACAGGGTCTGGCTCTGTTGCCCAGGCTAGAGTGAAGTGGCACGATCTCTGCTTTCTGCAAACTCTGCCTCCCAGGCTCAAGCCATTCTCCCACCTCAGCCTCCCAAGTAGCTGGGATCACAGGCACGCACCAGAACACCCAGCTAATTTTTTAATTCTTGCATTTTTTTGTAGAGACAGGGGGTCTCACTTTGTGGCCCAGGCTGGTCTCGAACTCCTGAGCTCAAGCGATCTGCCTGCCTCAGCCTCCCAAAGTGCTAGGATTACAAGCATGAGCCACCACGCCCAGGCTGCTTCATTTTTTGAGCACAAACAAGCTAATCATTAGCCTCTGCAAGACCTTAGGATGTCAAGTAACAAGTCTCAGCTTTGCCCCAAACCTGCTGGGTGACTCTGGACAAGTCACTTGCCCTCTCTGGGCCTTGTATTTTTCATTTAGGGAAAATAAATCAATGGTAGGCTGGCCCAGCTCTACCATTTTATGGGACCCGTCTGTGACTCCCAGTCAAAGGGCTGAAACTGGACCAACTGAGAATGTCAGGTTGCTTTAGTTGCTTGTTTTGCTATCAGTTTCATTTTTCCCAGAAGAACTCAGGGGCAAAAGATCTTGCCCTCTCTGCTTCAGCATTAATAAAAAGTAAATTAGGCCGGGCATGGTGGCTGATGCCTGTAATCCCAGTACTTCGGGAGGCCGAGGCAGGCGGATAACCTGAGGTCAGTAGTTCAAGACCAGCCTGGCCAACATGGTGAAACCCCGTCTCTACTAAAAATACAAAAATTAGCCAGGTGTGGTGGTGGGCGCCTGTAATACCAGCTACTCAGGAGGCTGAGGAAGGAGAATCGCTTGAACCCAGGAGGTGGAGGGTGCAGTGAGCTGAGATCCCATCACTGCACTCCAGCCTGGGCGACAAGAGCAAAACTCTGTCTTGAAAATAAATAAATACATAGTAAATTAAATATCCCAGAGCCCAGAGAGTATAGGATTTGCACATCACCTCACCTGGTCAACAGCTTCCCTCAGGATTTTACTGCCAAGCCATTGGCTAAAGATTTTGGACCAGAGACACAAACCCAAATGTTTTTGGAGATCAGGTAAGTAATACAGAGTGACCCAGACCAGATGTTAGAGTATTGCTTATATTCTAAATACCATGCAGGGTTCAGCACTGTGGCTCACGCCTGTAATCCCAACACTGGGAGGCCAAGGCAGGCAGTTCGCTTGAGCTTAGGAGTTTGAGACCAGCCTGCACAACATGGTGAAACCCCATCTCTACAGAAAATACAAAAATTAGCCAGGCATGGCAGCACATGCCGGTAGTCCCAGCTACTCGGGAGGCTGAGGTGGGAAGATCGCTTGAGCCTGGGAGGTAGAGGTTGCAGTGAGCCAAGATCATGCCACTGCACTCTAGCCTGGGTGACAGAGTGAGACTCCATCTCAAAAAGAAAACAAAGAAAAAAGGAAAATTGCTCATATTCTAAATGTCATAAAGGGCTGGATACAGTGGTTCACACCTGTAATCCAAGCACTATGGGAGGCCAAGCCAAGAGGATTGCTTGAATTAGGAGCTCTAGACTAGCCTGGGCAACACAGTGAGATCCCATCTCTATTTCAAATAAATGAATGAATGAATGCCACACAGGCAAAACAGAAGTTCTCTCAACCTGATCTGCAACACAATTCGCCAGCTGGAAGGACCTCTGTGGTGGAAATCCTCGCTCAAGGCCTGGTCCAGGTGTCGGGAGGCGTCAAATGTGTCGCAGGGAGAGGGAATGGGCACTCTAAATGCACCTGCTTGGCAGGTCCCCAGTAGTACCAAAAAGGCAGTTTAGATCTATTATTCATAACAGCCACTGTATTTATTGGGCCCCTTGTATTCATCAGGTATCAGGCCAGACAGCTTCCTATATAGACCATCTCACTGTCTCCTAAGCGCTCTGTAAGGTGGCATCACCTGCTACTGCTATTTTCCTGCTAAGATGACCGAGGTCCTGGAAGGTAAATGCAGGATCCCCACTTGCAAAATTTGGAGTCAGGAGTACAATCCAGAATCTAATCCTAGTTTTCTGCTAAGAGTAAATGGACACCCAATTAATCGTTAGTAGAAAGTCCCTTTCTTGCCCCTGACCCTACTCCACCACTTCTACCCTCCCCTCACCATTCACATCCCCCCACCTCCCAAGGGCTTGTTCCCAAGAAAGCCCTACTTCACTTTCACAGGAAGAAAAGTGAATGGTGAACCTGTCGCATTCTTATTGCCTTGTGACATCTGCCTAATCATCTGAATACCAATGGTTTCAAGTAACTCCAGAAAGAAGTTCTCTGAATGCATAACACTATTTTTTCCTCCCAACCAAGAGAACTCGGTTGGTAAGAGTTACGGTAGCCCCTGTGAAGGATGCTTCTGGAAGCGAGCAAGAACTGATTATTTCTGGCCCTGAAAGCCCCACTGTGTTTTATATTTTACAATTCTGGCATACCACAGCTTAAAATAAATGTATAGTCTCCTATGTCAGGGGTCCCCAACCCTTGTGCTGCAGTATCAGTCAATGGCCTGTTAGGAACCAGGCCACACAGCAGGAGGGGAGGGTGGGTGAGTGACCATCACTGCCTAAGCTCCGCCTCCTGTCAGATAAGCAGCATTAGATTTTCACAGAAGCACAAACCCTATTGTCAACTCCACCTGCAAGGGATCTAGGTTGTACGTTCCTTATGAGAATCTCACCAATGCCTGATGATCTGAGGTGGGACAGTTTCATCCCAAAACCATCCTCCTCACTCCACCCTGGAAAAAACTGTCTTCCACGAAACCAGCCTCTGGTGCCAAGAGGATGGGGACTGCTGTCATATGTGACTGCAACAAGTTGCAATTTGCAATGCCTTTTTTTTTTTTTTTTGAGACCGAGTCTCACTCTGTTGCCCAGGCTGGAGTGCAGTGGTGTGATCTCGGCTCACTGCAACCTCTGCCTCTGAGGCTCAAGCGATTCTCGTGCCTCAGCCTCCCGAGTAGCTGGGATTACAGGTGCCCACCACCATGCCCAGATAATTTTTGTATTTTTAGTAGAGATAGGGTTTAGCAGAGACCATGTTGGCCAGACTGGTCTTGAACTCCTGACCTCAGGTGACCCACCTGCTGCGGCCTCCCAAAGTGCTGGGATTACAGGCGTGAGCCACTGCGCCTGGTCTGCAATGTCTTTAGCTGGTCATTTGCAATATCTATTAATTTTAGACACGCATGCCCTTTAACTCAGCAAGCGCATTTCTGGGAATTTATCCTACAGATAAATTCATATAATTAGACAAAAAGTCCAAGGATGAAAGAGTGGCATTATCTATTATTCCCATTTTCCTGCTAAGCCTATCGGGGTCTTGAAAGGTAAATGCAAGGCCCTCCCTTGCAAAAGCTGGGGAGCCAGGATTAGAATCCCAATCTGTTTGAAGCCTAATTTACTCAGAGATGGCATTAGCGATGTTTGACACATCTGAATATGTCAGCCCTGTTCACAGTCCTGTCCTAACAACTCACTGCTTCACCCCTTGAGCACAAACAAGCTATTCATTAGCCTGTGGAAGATCCTTAGGTCTTCGAGTTACAAGTCTCAGCTCTGCCCAAAACTCCCTGGGTGATGCTAGGCAAGTCACTTGCCCTCTCTGGGCCTTGTATTTTTCAGCCTGGTACAATAAAGTTCTATGCCCCTCACCTTTTTGTTGAGACAGAGTCTCACTCTGTTGCCCAGGCTAGAGAACAGTGATGCAATCAGGGCCCACGGCAGCCTTGAACTCCTGGGCTCAAGCAATCCTCCTGCCTCACTCAGCCTCCTGAATAACTAGGACTACAGATGCATGCCACCATGCCCAGCTCATTTTAAAAATTTTTTTGTAGAGATGGTGCCTCGCTATGTTGCCCACTCTGGTCTCCAACTCCTGACTTCAAGCCATCCCCCGACCTCAGCCTCCCAAATTGCTGGGATTACAGGTATGACCTGCCATACCTGGCCTCTATGGCCCTTTCCTAGCAACTTTGATGAGGTTGTTCCTCCTTAGCCCCTGAAACCCTGATACAAGTCACAGATGTCCGACCTCCCCTTTCAGCCACTGTGACACTGTGAGCAGCTTCTTCCTCTGTCCTTGGATCACATACAAGGTTTCTTTCAAATTCTTGCCTGTCTTTCTCTAAACTCAGTCTTTCCTCCATTGTGTGGCCAGGGTTAAAAGTTGAAAGGTCAGGGGTGGAAGGAGAAGACCTAGAGAGCAAAAAGACCATCCCTTAAAGTATGCCATCAAGACCCTAAATAAGCCAGGCGCGGTGGCTCACGCCTGTAATCTGAGCACTTTGGGAGACCAAGCCAGGCGAATCACTTGAGGTCAGCAGTTCGAGACCAGCCTGGCCAATATGGTGAAACCCCATCTCTACTAAAAATACAAAAAATTAGCCAGGCATGGTGGTGGGCGCCTATAAACCCAGCTACTCTCTCCTCGGGAGGCTGAGGCTGGAGAAGTGCTTGAACCTAGGAGGCGGAGGTTGCAGTGAGCCAAGATCGCACCACTGCACTCCAGCCTGGGCGACAGAGCAAGACTCTGTCTCAAAAACAAACAAACAAAACCCTAAACAAATGCAATTGGAATTTGTAACATTCCCAATCCAGGTAAGGAATGGTAGCTTCATATATTAAAGATTCTAATCACCACTTTCAGCCCAAATAGAAACGAGGTTTATGAGATCAAAGGGAAGAAAATTAAGAGAAGCTTCTCCTTTAACGGCCACATAGTTTAGGCTTCCCGGTTCTGCCAAAGATGAGCCATGCCATACTGAGCAAACATCTTGAACTCTCTGGTTGTGTTTGCTATAAATAACCATCACTAAAGCTTACCAGGGGCCAGGCACGGTGCAAAACCCTTCATACACATTAGCTCATCAAATCCTCCCATGAGGGTAATCTGTGAAACTCTGGAGTTAGAAAGACCTAGATTTGTAGAATCTTGTTTTCCTTACTGGTTAGCTGAGCTATCTTAAGCAAGTTATTCAGACTCCATATGTGTAAAATAAAGCCAGTTATAATAACAGTATCTACTCTAAAGGGTTGTTATGAAGACTTAAGATAATGTCCACAAAGGGTTTAGCATCTCGCCAGGCAAAAGTGCCCAAAAAACATGAGTTATTCTCATTAGCCCCATTTCCCGGATGAGAAAGTGAGGTTTGGGGAGGTGCTGGAGATGATTTTTAAATTTGCTTATGACCTTCTATGATTCTACTGGATTGAAAATTGAACTTGGTTTTCAAGAAAAATCTACTATATATCTGCTCTTGGAATTACACGCTTGTGCCTAACGTGGAAGACCCACCTGTTTGGATTCAAGCCCTGTGGAAAGGAGACAATTCCCTCCCACCCCCCACCCAAAAAAATCAAACCTCTGAGTAAGAGGGGGTAGGAAAAAAGAATCCCACTTTCCTCCCAAATCTCTTCTCCTTAGGGTTTCTCCACTAGTTCTTCAATGGGTGAGGGACATGGTAGACAAATCCCCAGGGCCAGGACCAACCGGGCTGCAGTGCAAGGCTGGGTAACTGATGAGGGGGCCGGGGATGGCCTCATGGAAAATGCTTCCATAAATGGGCATGTTTGCCTCAATCTCTGCCCTCCCACGGAAAAGTAATGATAACAAATCCATAACAGATACCTTGAACGGAATAACACATCTATTTCGGACATGATCATAAAAAAACATGGTGTTTACAAGGCAAGCCTGGCGGCTTCTCGGAAAAGACCCAGCTAGTTCACGTTCTGGACTCTCGGCATGGCAGCCCACCTAGGGTCACTGGTTTCAGCTAGGTCACCCCCTCAATCAGGGGACAAACAGTGCCTTTTATTTTAAATGTGCAAAAAGTCAGTTTATGTTTTCTTCAAAGGACATGGTGATAAACATTTACTTTGTTGGAAGCATTTAGTCCCACCAGAAACCTGACCCCAGCAAGTTTGTGTCCATGGTAAAGAAGAAAGATAGTGGGGTCAAGGGTATGAACTTGGACTCAAACTGACCCGGGAATGGGTTCTACCACTTGCTGGCTGTGTGACACTTTACCTCTCTGAGCCTCAGCTGCCTTGTATACTAAACAGGCATCATAACGCCTTTCTTATGAAGTTGTTGCAAAGATTAAATGAGATAAATTAAGTTAAATGTTGCAACAGCATGTGGCACTGAAGTGTTCCATCAAAGGTAGCTATCTCAAAGGGAAAACATCAATTTCCTTCAAACAAAATTCCCTATCTTATTTCACACCCTGCCACCTAATGACTTCCAGTTCAGCGTCAAGTTCCCTCTCTGAACAATTCTAAAATAGTATCGTTAAGTAAATCAAAGAAACAAAAAACTATGCAAAGCAGTTTATTAATAGCCTGCCTTCTTTTTGCCAAACCCCAGACAGTTCACCATTTAATCTCTCAGTTCTTCATACTGCAACTAAACACTCCCGCCTTGGGTTTCTAAATATTTTCTTTTACTTCTTGACAAGCATGGCTTTGGATGGTACCTTTTCTCAAGTGGCAAAATCCCTACCAGACCCTGTGCTGGAAGAAAACTTACAACAGGCAGTAGCCACACTTTCTCTCGTTTTACCCATTTGGTTGGGCACGAGAGTGGCATTGACACAGGTGGCTCTGCGGGAAATTCTAGTGTAATCTTACCTAATGCACCTGCAGATCGTGGAAGCAAATGGAGACTTTGGAGCCCACCTGGGTATCTGGGGGCCCTTTGGGGTCAACCTGGGTGAGTTTTTTTTTTTTTTAATTTGGAGAAGAGGAAAAAGTGGGCTGTAACAAACTAGATCACAACCAGCCTTATCTCCCAGGGGTTCTCAACATAGAAGAACCTCCCCTAAACTGATTTAAAAAAAAAACACAACACTCCTTTCTGCTAAGCCTATGCCCATGTGTTTTTAACTGATTTAATGCATTATCAACACAACTGTGCAATACGGTCAAATCCACAAGGAGCCTCACTTTGCCCGTCTGTGTGATAGCAAGTGACTTTTCAGTGAAGTTCTGCTGTAAATTTTTTGGTGCCTAGAATAAAAGTGAGATGCCTTGATTGTCTGCACCGGACCTCTGAGATTTCCAAGGGAGCATATCTCCTGGATTAGCCTCTTAACAAGAATCACTCGGGACTAATTTTTTTTTTTTAAGGCAGTTTTTCTGGGGATTCTAGAGTTGGGAAATGGAGTTGGGTCCAGGCATTGATATCGTTAATAAGCACCCCCAAAATGGTACTTCTCACTGGCAATCTTGAGAAATGCTGTTTGGGGAAAGTCTAGGATAATCTAAGACGATAAGGCAGAGAGAAATCCAAATCACAACTCTGCCCCCACCATGGCCCTTACGAGGTTGACAACAGGGACCCCTAAGTGCACCCCAGCCCCTATAGAATACCCTATAGGACTTTTAACACCCCCCTCCCCTGCAATCTGCCCCCAGAAGGACAACTACTACTTACAGATCTCCAACTGGGGGGACTAGTGGAGAGGAAACTGGATGGCGAGCTCGGATCTGACGCACCTCCCAGGCCGGAGCGTCCAAATCTCCCTGCGCGTCTCGGACGCCTCTCTTTATAGACCCGGAGCTGCCCGCGGCTGGGAAAGGGGAGGAGGCCGAAGGGGTGGAGTTGGGGAGGGTCCCTCGCGGCCCCCTCGCCGCGCCCCCTGCAGGGCGCACCCCCGGCGGGAGCGCAAGGAGCTGGGGCGCTCGGGACAAGGGTGCACGGAACAGGTGCGCACCGCACAAGGGCGCACGGAACAGGTGCGCACAGGGACGGGAGTGTCACCCCCGGCCAGAGGCGGTCGCAGACGCTCCGGATCCCTAGAGAAAGGGGGTCGAGCAGGCAGTGTCTGTGCGGGATGCTTGAGAACGCCTTCCCTGAGTCGGTTCCAGCCGCACAGGCTTTAACCTCTTCCTCCCCGTGTTGGGGCTGTGGTGGATCTGACTTGACATCTCCCACCCCACTTCCCATTTTATTGGCATCGCACTGTCTGGAAAGAGGGCCGGCTGTGCAGCGTGAAGGGTAGGGAAAGGGGATTTCTTGAATTTTGCAAAGTGCAAGACAGGAGGCCCCCACCCTTGCTGGGAACCGTGCAGGAAGGGGAAGTTTTTACTTTTCCCAACTTGCCATCTCCACCTCCACCCACATCACCACGACCAAAATACAAATAAAAATTAAAAATAAGCCCACTGTGATTATTTCAGCTGTCCCCCTCCCCTGTGCGCCACTCGCCAGCTGCGTGACCTTGGGCAAGTCACTTCACTTCTCTGAGACTTGGTGTCCATAGCTACAAAATGGGGGAAGGCGGTGGCGGTGATAATTACGTAATTTACAAGATGCAAGTGTCAAGATCCAAGGAGAAAGTGGGTGTGCCCCCAGAGGCTGCGAGTTCCCTTCAACAACTTCCCTTCCCCAAGGATTCCTCGACTAAAATTGCATTCCCTGTCTCTCTCCATCACAGGCTCTCTCGCTCTGTCTCTGCCACTGTCTCTGCATGTCTGTCACTCTGATCATTGCTGTCTCCCGCTCTATCTTTTGTCTCTGTCCCTCTCGCTTCTCTAGATCTGTCGATGTATCTGTCTCTCCCTCCTGTCTCACTTTGTCTCTGGTCTCTATGTCTCTTGCTCTCCATCTCTCCCGCGTGTCTCACTCCTATCTCTGCGCTTTCTCTCTCTGTGTTCCCCAGGCTCTCCGTCTTCTCCCCGTCGCTCCCTCCCCGCTCCTGTCCACGCACGCACACACAGGCCATAAAAGGAAGTCGAGGCGGTGGGCTGGCCCCGCGCCAGGCCGGGGACCCGCGGGCAGCCCGGGCGCTCCGCTCCCCGCGCGGCACCAGCTCCTCCGAGGTTCCCGGGCCGGGCCGGTCCCCCTCCCCGGGAGCGGCGGGAGCGGCGGGCGGGAGACAACCCAAAAAGGGCAGGCGCGGACTCCTTCCTGCAGGAATTCCCAGCGCCGCATACCAGCTCTGGGCTGCCGGCTCCCCCTGAATAAATATGGTGCCGAGTGGCCTTCCTGCTCCCCGGCGTCGGGGGAGGGGGCCCTTCACGCAGCCACCGGCCGCCGTCGCCCCGCGGGGCTAGATGGGGACCCCTCTGCTTGGGGCAGGCCCGGAAGGGGGCAGCCCCCAGTCCCACGTGGGTTTCTGCTGCTTCAGGCCAGAGGATTTGGAGAGAGGGTTAAAGTTGGGCGGACCCCTCCTGGGTTCTGTACTTGACGCAGGCCCTTAGTCTACAACCACTCCTCTTGCAACCAGGTGGAGGGGCTGGGGGCCGGGGGTGCGGGGGGTGGCTTTATTAATACCCCCATGTTGCAGGTGAGAAAATTGAGTCCCTGCAGGGGTAAAGGGATTTGCCCAAGCTCTCACTGGGACAGTCATTGATTGGTGCTGGCATTGGAACCTTTCTGATGACACCATTCACTTCCAGAGAGGAGACATTAAAGGGAAATGCCCAGGCAAACTGGCCTTGAGGCCCAGGGCGTGTATCTGAGAGTAGATGTCTGGCTTTGAATCTGCCAGTGCTGCTTTCTACCTGTTTGACCATGGGCAAGTAACTTTGCCTCTCCATGCCTCAATTTCCCTACCTGTAAGATGGGAAGAACATCAGCTACTTCCTGGCCTTTTTGTAAGCAGTCCTTGAGACGATCCATGTAAAATGAACATGGTGCACCGCTTCATGTGAGCTGCTGTTACTGGCAACAAACATGAAACCAACTAGAGTCGCACCAGGCCTCCAGGATATAAAGAGAGTCCTCTTTCCCTGCAGGCTCCCAGGCCCCTCTGGAGAGCTCTGCATCTCAGACCCTTTTGGGTCCTTCTTCATCCTTCCAACATCAAGCTTACCTGGTTTTCACCCTGGAAACTCCTGAGCCTGGCCCTCGCCCTGCAATGGGCCTAGGTCAGAGAGTCAAGAACAGCCTGCATTTAGCTGGCTGGGGAAGTGAGGGGTAAAGCTCTGCGGAAAATGATGAATGAGCTGCTCCGCAGCTTTTAACATCTACGCTGTAAAAGGAGTGGAAATCGTCCCTGCATCAGCACAGAAATGATGTGGAGCAGAGAAGTAACGGAAGGGGGAAAATTGAAGTCAATCATCCCCTTCCCATCCTGGAAAGGGAAGGCCATCGGAATCTAGCTTGCTGGCCTCGAAGTAAAAAGTGGCATTAATACTAGAGGCATGAACACTGTATTTCCAAAGGGTTCCATTCGATTATTTAAATAACTTGTTGGTAACTTTTAAAAGAGAATAATTATAATGTGATTAACAACTGGAGACTGTAACACTCAATTTTACTTCATTCTCTCACCTACCCCTTATATAACAACCCTTTATTAAAAATTAAAGTAGGCAGCCGGGCACGGTGGCTCTTGCCTGTAATCCCAGCACTTTGGGAGGCCAAAGTAGGCGGATCACTTGAAGTCAGAAGTTCAAGACCAGCCTAGCCAGCATGGTGAAACCCCCATTTCTACTAAAAATACAAAAATTAGCTGGGCATGGTGGTGCACACCTGTGGTCCCAGCTACTTGGGAGGCTGAGGCAGGATAATTGCTTGAACCCAGGAGGCAGAGGTTGCAGTGAGCTGAGATTGTGTCACTGCACTCCAGCCTGGGAGCCTGGATGACAGAGCAAGACTCCAACTCAAAAAAATAAATAAATAAATAAAGCAAAACTAAAGTAGCCAAGGCCAGGCATGGTGGCTCACACCTGTAATCCTAGCACTTTGGGAGGCCAAGGCAGGAGGATTGCTTGAGCTCAGGAGTTTGAGACCAGCCTGGGCAACATAGCAAACCCTGTCTCTACAAAAAATAAAAAGTTAGCCATGTGTGGTGGTGGGCACCTGTAATCCCAGCTCCTTGGGAGGCTGAGGTGGGAAGATCACTTGAGCCTGGGAGGCAGAGGTTGCAGTGAGCTGAGACTGTGTCACTGTACTCCAGCCTGGGTGGCAGAGTGAGACCCTGTCTTGAAAAAAAAATTTTTTTTTAAGTAGCCAGCCTGGGCAACATGGTGAGATCCAATCTCAATAAATAAATAAATAAATAAATAAATAAATAGCAGCTGGGCGTAGTGTAGCCTGAAGTTCCAGCTACTAGGGAGGCTGAGGTAGGAGGATCTCTTGAGCTTGGAAGGTTGAGACTGCAGTGAACTATGATTGCACCAGTGCACTCTAGCCCGGGCGACAGAGCAAGATGCTGTCTGTAAAAAATAAGGTACGTACTTTAATTCCCTCCCTACCCCCATTTTATTGTTGAGAATCTAGGTTTGGAGGGGTTAAATAACACAGCAGTGGTGGAACAGGAATTCCAACCCCAGTCTTTCTGACACAGGCCATAGTAGACAGAAGTCTGATGTTTTAAACCCAGATCTCTTAAGCACCAACCAAGCACCTTTGGGATTGTCAGTAAACCTCTCTGAGTGCATTTTCTCAAGGAAAAACAAAGATGATCAGATTCTTTGCCTCAAGTACCTTTCTGATTGTTAAATATGACAGCACATGTGAAGGCCTTTATGAACCATCTCAGACCTCTCTGGTACCCTCTGGAAGCAGGCAGGGGCAGTATGTTCACTTAAGAGTCATTCAATAGATATGTGTCCAATGCATGAAGTTCCAATGTTTGAATCTTCAGAAGTGCATTGTTATCATTCGATCAGATGCCTCTGTTTTATTTCTCATGGCTCAAAAGGTCAGTTCTTTTAAGATGGAGGAGGCAATAGTCTCTTTTTAAAATGTCACTTTGACTGAGTGCTGTCAAGTAATTTTCCTTGGCATATCTTTTTTTGTGACAGGCTGTTTAATGGGAGTTTCCATGAATCCATGAAACAAGACGGCCAAGGGGAAATTTCTCTCTTATAGTCTTTTTTTGCTGTTGGCTTAAAAAAGCCCCAAAGTGGCTGGGCATGCCTGTAATCCTAGCACTTTGAGAGGCTGCAGCAGAAGGATCGCTTGAGCCCAGGAGTTCAAGAACAGCCTAGGCAACATAGCAAGATCCCTGTCTCTACAAAATAATAATAATAATAATTATTATTATTATTATTATTATTATTATTATTATTAGTCGAGCACAGCAGTGTGTGCCTGTAGTCCCAACTAGAGAGTGAAGTAGGAGGATTGTTTGAGCCCCAGAGTTTGAGGCTGCAGTGAACTGTGATCGTACCAGTGCACTCCAGCCTGGGCAACAGAGCAAGACCCTGTCTCAAAAAAACAAAACAAAACAAAACCATGAAGTGTGATCCCCTCCAATTTTTAGTAACATCGAAGATTGGGTCTGAGCATGATTTACTCCTGCATGTGCCTCAAGATTTAATATTTTTTGGCCGGGCACAGTGGCTCACACCTGTAATCCCAGCACTTTGGGAGGCCAAGGTGGAGGGAACACTTGAGGTCAGGAGTTCGAGACCAGCCTGGCCAACATGGTAAAACCCTGTCACTACTAAAAATACAAAAACTAGTCGGGTGTGGTTGTGCACGCCTGTAGTCCCAGCTACTTGGGAGGCTGAGACAGGAGAATCCCTTGAACCTGGGAGGTGGAGGTTCCAGTGAGCCAAGATCACACCATTGCACTCTAGCCTAGGCTAGAGAGAGAGGCTCCATCTCAAAAAAAAAAAAAAAAAAAGATTTAATAATTTTAAAGTGTTATCAGCCTTGATCTACTTGACTCATATAGAGTCAGGTAGATCTGGCCCAAGATCTGTGAATAAAGGAACATCGTTCCTGACCACAAGCAGGGCCATGCTCCAACTCTTGCACAAAAGCACTTTTGTTTCACTCATGGTGGCCCCCATGATGGACCTCACACTTCTCCCGATACTAGACTGCATTGCATAGTAACCTGCAATGCTCTTTTCTTCATCATCAGTTTCCCATTCTGATGTCACGATTTGGTTCATGACATTCCTGATAGATTCTCTATGTCTATCAGGAAGGGTCCTAAAACTCTCAATAAAAGTAGTTCTACAGTTTTTTAAAAATGAAACACACCGGGCACGGTTGCTCACGCCTGTAATCCCAGCACTTTGGGAGGCTGAGGCAGGTGCATCTCCTGAGGTCAGGAGTTTGAGACCAGCCTGGCTAACACGGTGAAACCCTGTCTCTACTAAAAATACAAAAAATTAGCCAGGCGTGGTGGCATGCGTCTATAGTCCCAGCTACTTGGGAGGCTGAGGCAGGAGAATCGCTTGAACCTGGGAGGCGGCAGTTGCCGTGAGCCGAGATCACGCCACTGCACTCCAGCCTGGACGACAGAGCAAGACTGTCTCGAAAAAAAAAAAAAGAACTCTCGCTGTGTGGCCCACACTGGAGTGCAGCAGCAAGATCATGGCTCACTGCAGCCTCAATCTCCTGGATTTAAGTAATCTTCTTGCCTCACCCTCCTAAGTAGCTAGGACTACAGGCATGTCATTTTAAAACCCGAAAGCATTTGGATTTTCAAACATGTATCTGGCCTCAGTGGTTTCAGATGCAGCACTGCAGATCTGTAAGTAAATAATATGAGTAATATGTGACTATGGCAAACTCTGTGAATGCCAATCACTGAAGTGTGAGAAACAAGGGCTTAAAGAAGTTACCTAACTTTTAAAAAATAAAGTCGTTTTAGCAACTTTTTTTTTTTTTGCTTCCTCATCCTCTCTCAAACTTACTTCTTTTTTTTTTTTTTTTTTTTTTTTTGAAACGGAGTCTCGCTTCTGTCGCCCAGGCTGAGTGCAGTGGCACGATCTCGGCTCACTGCAAGCTCCACCTCCCCGTTTGATGCCCATTCTCCTGCCTCGGCCTCCCAAGTAGCTGGGACTACAGGCATCCGCCACCTTGCCCGGCTAATTTTTTGTATGTTTAGCAGAGACGGGGTTTCACCGTGTTAGCCAGGATGGTCTCCATTTCCTGACCTCGTGATCCGCCCGCCTCGGCCTCCCAAAGTGCTGAGATTACAGGCGTGAGCCAATGCGCCCGGCCTTCTTTTTTAAAAAAATATGAAACATTTCACGAATTTGCGTGTCATCCCTTTGCCGGGGCCATGCTAATCTCTGTACCGCTCCAATTTTAGTTTATGTGCTGTTAAAGTGAGCACAAACTTCTTAATACTTTCATCTGAAGTAGGTATCTCAAAAGCTACCAAGAAGCCAGTAGGAGTATAGTCATTGCTTATTTCCATCAACTGCTAAATGTAAAATGATGTCTTGTATTAAATGATGTAATAACTCACTGCTCATCCTAAGTCACGCTTATATTCCCCCAATTATTTTTCCCAGTGTTCTCAATTATACAATTTTCATACTTTTCAAAACACTTGTTACCAGGTGCAGTGGCTCATGCCTGTAATCCCAACACTTTGGAAGGCCAAGGTAGGTGGATAACTTGAGCTGAGGAATTGGAGACCAGCCTGGCTAACATGGTAAAACAACATTTCTAAAAAAAATACAAAAATTGGCCAGGCATGATGGTGCATGCCAGCGTATGCCTGTAATTCCAGCTACATGGGAGGCTGAGGTGGGAGAATCGCTTGAGCCCAGGAGTTCGAGGCTGCAGTGAGCCATGATCAAGCCGCTGCACTCTAGAGACCTGGGCAACAGAGTGAAACCCTGCCTTGAAAAAACAAACAAAAAAACCTCACAGCACTTTGGGAGGTGGAGGTGGGCAGATCACTTGAGGCCAGGAGTTCGAGACCGGCCTGGCCAACATGGTGAAACCCCATCTCTACAAAAAAATATGAAAAAAAATTAGCTGGGCATGGTGGTGCACACCTGTAATCCCAGCTACTCAGGAGGCTGAGGCAGAATCAGTTGAACCCAGGAGGAGATTGCGGTGAGCTGAGATGGGGCCACTGCACTCCAGCATGGGCGACAGAGCGAGACCCTATCTCACAAAAAGGAAAAAAGAAAAAAAAAAGAAACACGGGAAGATGAGAGGAAGAGAAAGAGGAAAATGCCATAAAGGAGTTACTATCTGAACAGGGCCAACAGAAAGGAAAGATGCTCCAATAGAAGTTAAGATGCTCCAATAGAAGTTAAGAGGGAGAAAGGTGATGTAGGGCTTCTAGGATAAGGGAATGGTTTACAAGGCAAAGCAGCATAAAGTTGCAAAGTGTCTTCCAGGCACAATCAGAAATCAGGTGTGAGCAGATACAACAACAGACGGGTAGAAAGAGGTGTAAAGTGCTACGCTAAGCAATAGGGACTTCACTATACACACAATGACAAAGGTAGTATATGATCCTGGAACATTAATTTTACACAAGGATTTGTGGGAGAGTTAGATTTAACTGGAATGTCATTTAAAACATTTATATAGTAAAGCAAACAACTTTCAGAACTTTTTTTTTTTTTTGAGACAGGGTCTGATTCTGTCACCTAGGCTAGAGTGCAGTGGTGTGATCTTGGCTCACTGCAACCTCCGCTGCCCAGGTTAAAGCGATTCTCATGCCTGAGCCTCCCTAGCAGCTGGGACTACAGGCACACGCCACCATGCCTTGCTAATCTTTTTGTTATTTTTAGTAGAGATGGGGTTTCGCCATGTTGACCAGGCTGGTCTCAAACTCCTGACCTCAGGTGATCCGCTTGCCTCAGCCTCTGAAGTGCTGGGACTACAGGCATGAGCCACCGCGTCTGGCTAGAGATGGGGTTTCCCCATGTTGTCCAGGCTGGTCTTGAACTCCTGAGCTCAAGTGATCCATCCACTTCAGCCTTCCAAAGTGCTGGCATTACAGGCACGAGATACCTCACTTGGCCTTAAGAACTTTTAGGATGAGAAAACGTAAGGCTTCAAAGAAAGTTCTAGATTTAAAAAAAGGCTGCTTTAAGCTATGTTCTCAGGTCTCCTATGTACTTTTTTTTTTTTTTTTTTTTTTTTTTTTTTTTTGGCTATACAGGGACTCTCCAGAAAAAGTTTAAGAAACACTCAAATAGAAAAAAACTAAGAAAACTAGAAAGT
The DNA here is from genome assembly GCF_028858775.2 of Pan troglodytes. NCBI lineage: Eukaryota > Metazoa > Chordata > Mammalia > Primates > Hominidae > Pan > Pan troglodytes. The sequence goes on along the minus strand of NC_072416.2, from coordinate 18,881,013 downwards.
GGTCATCCTCCTTTTCAAGAGCATAGTTGGTGAGAGGAGGTACACAGAGGGCAAAGGACAGAGTAATAGTAATGAAAGCAGTGGGCTGATTCAGTAATCTTGGTAGAAAAAGGTATTCAAGCAGAAGCTTGGGGTTGGAAGTTCATAGTTTTTGTTTTTGTTTTTGTTTTTTTTTAGGAGAGGAGAGATCTGAGTACATTCCTAAATTGGAGTGAAGGAAGAGTTAAATATGAAGAAAACAACTGACAAGGCAAAGTCTCAGAGGCCAGGCATGGGGGGCTCACACCTGCAACCCTAGCACTTTGGGAGGCCAAGGCAGGAAGATCACTTGAGGTCAGGAGTTCGAGACCAGCCTGGGCAACAAAGCGAGGCCTTGCCTCTACAAAAATAATTGGAAAATACAAATAAAAGTTGAAATTATAAATTAAAAAAAAACAAACAAAGCCTTAGAAGGACAAAGGATCAAGAAGTCAAAAGGAGCTAACTCCAGAAAGAAGATGCTTAGTCACTCTGAAGCCATGTAATTTTAGCTTCAGCAAACACAGATCTCATCTGACTTATTCACTGCTGCACACCCTGGATTTAGGACAATGCTTGACACACACTAGATCTGAATAAATACTTGAATTAAAATGAAGTAAAACCACCATGGTGCAATTATGACTCAATACAATATGTGGAAACTTCTTTTAAAAAAATTCTTACATTGTATTATCCTTTGATTCTTCAAATGCATTTAGTTCATGGATGAGAAACTGTCTGTCCAATGGAACTACAGGTTGACCAGATTCTGGGAGAAATAAATTCATGAGAACACTGAGTCTATTAAACTAAAAAGCAAATAAGATTTTGAAAAGAATCACATTTACCAGACATACACTTTTTAGATTTTGGAAGAATGATGACAACACACACCAAAACAGATCAAATTGCCTGTGATTTTGTGACTTTCAAAATATCTCTTTTGTTAAATGCATGTCTTAATACAGTTTAACATAAATTCACTTTTTAAATTCCCCAGTGTTTGGTTGGAAAAATACCCTTTCTATATCCAAATTATAATACTAAATTTTGGAAGTCTGTTTATCAATAACTTATTTTTGAAAAGAATATCCACTTGGTGACAATACTTATAAATAAAAATTAAAGTTAACCTGAAGTGTGGGGCAGCTGGAACTTTCACACTTTGCTGGTGGGAAAGCACAATGGTACAGGCACTTTGGAAAAGAGTTGAGCAGTTTTCTTATAAAGGTGAGCGTGCACTTAACCACACAACCCAGCAATCTCACTCTTAGCTTTCTACCCAAGATTAATGAAATCTTATGTTCTCACAAAAACCTGTATGTAAATGTTTATGGCAGCTTGATTCCTAACTGCTAAAACTAGAAACAACTCAATGCCCATCAACTGGTCATAGATGAGCAAACTAGCACAGCCACACAATAGAACAGTGTTCAAAGGAAAAACAAACATGGCTGAATCTTGAACGTATTACACTAAGTGAAAAAAGGCAGACTCAAAAGGCTACATCATGTACGGTTCCATCTACAGCAGGGGTCCCCAACCCCCGGGCCACAGATTAGAAACTGGGCCACACAGCAGGAGGTGAGGAGTGGGCAAGCAAGTGAGGGAAGCTTGATCTGTGTTTACAGCTGCTGCCCATCACTAGCATCACTGCCTGAGCTCTGCCTCCTGTTGGCAGAATTAGATTCTCATAGAAGCGTGAACCCTATTGTGAACTGCGCATGCGAGGGATCTGGGCTGTGCACTCCTTATGAGAATCTAAGGCCTGATGATCTCTCACTGCCTCCCATCACCCCCAGATGGGACCATCTAGTTGCAGGAAAACAGGCTTAGGGCTCCCACTGATTCTACATTATGGTGAGTTATAATTATTTCATTATATATTACAACATAATCATAGAAATAAAATGCACAATAAATGGAGTATGCTTGAATCATCCCGAACCATCCTCCCAGGTCCATGGAAAAATTGTCTTCCACGAAACCGGTCCCTGGTGCCAAAAAGGCTGGTGATATCTTGATTGTGATCTGGTAGTAATTACACAACTGCAGGCATTTGACTAAAGTATAGAACTGTACAGTTTAAAAGGTAAATTTTATTGTATATAAATTATATCCCAGTTTTTTAAAAAAAGCCAAACCATTTAATGTGAAAACTTGACTACTGTCACTATATTTCATTCTAGTGAAGCCCAAGTCCCCGCTATTTTCATAATTTCTTCTTTTCTGGGTGTAACTGGTATCATACAGCCATCTATAACAAACAAAGGAAAGCAGAGATGCTGATATCAAAGATCCTTAAACCATAAAAATCATGAGTCTTTATGTAGTTCAGACGTATGTTTAATATTAAATAAAGGATCTGTAATGAAAAATTCTAACTTCACAAAGAATTCATTCTCTCTTGCAAAATCTACTTCCTGGCCTCGCTTCTTTGCTGAGGCATGAAGTAGTCAAAGCAGAGATGGAACCTGAAACGAGGGAATCCGATGACACACATTCAGGGTGCCTCAGACCAACCCCCAGCTGCATCCCCCACCCCACCAAGTCCAGGGGTAACCAGGATTCTGACTTATTTATATCCATCCAGTCTCTCCTCACTTTTTTGAAAGAAGACATTTAAAAAGTCAGCAGAAGATATTAAAAATATTCTCACCACTCAATAACTGTTACACTTGAAGAGCAAATTTATTTCTCAAGAAATAAAATTCAACAGATAAAGGGAATTTATCTTTATCTCCCCACCCCCAACCCCCAATATCATTCTCTGCCTCCTATCACTAGGATGAGTTTGGAGTTTCCCGCTGCTAGAGTCTGGATATTTGTCTCCGCCCAAATCTCATGTTGCAATGCACTCCCCAGTGTTGGAAGTGGGACCTGGCGGGAGTTGTTTGGGTCATGGGGGTGGATCCCTCATGGCCTGGTGCTGTCCTTACCACAGTGAGTGGGTTCTCATGAGAACTGGTCATTTATAAGTGTGTGGCACTAACCTTCCCCACCCTTGGCCCCTGCTTTCACCATGTAACGTGCTTGCCGCAGTGAGCAAAAGCTCCTTGAGGCCTCCCAGAAGCTAAGCAGATGCCAGTGCCATGCTTGTACAGTCTGCAGAACCGTGAGCCAAGTAAACCTCTTTTCTTCAACCGGGTGCGGTGGCTCACGCCTGTAATCCCAACATTTTGGGAGGCCGAGGCGGGCGGATCACGAGGTCAGGAGACTGAGACCATCCTGGCTAACGGTGAAACCCCGTCTCTACTAAAAATACAAAAAATTAGCCGGGCATAGCCTGTAGTCCCAGCTACTTGGGAGGCTGAGGCAGGAGAATCACTTGAACCTAGGAGGTAGACGTTGCAGTGAGCCGAGATCAATCCACACTCCAGCCTGGGTGACAGAGCAAGACTCTGTCTCAAAACAAACAAACAAACAAACAAAAAAACCTCTTTTCTTCATAAATTACCCAGTCTCAGGTGTTTATTTATAGCAATCCAAAAACAACCTAATATACCAGCCTAGTCCTTTATAAATACCATGCTTTTAGATACATACATTTGTAAATGTACCTAAGCACTACATAGTAGTAATATTTCAAAGTTTTATCTCTATCTATCTATCTATCTATATACACACACACACACACACACACAAATAGACATATATCTACATATCTATATATAGACAAGGACAGGTTTTTTTTTTTAAGAGACAGGAGTTGGACCAGCCTGTCCAATATGGTGAAACGCCGTCTCTACTAAAAAATACAAAAATTCGCCGGGCCTGGTAGCACACACCTGTAGTTCCAGGTACTCGGGAGGCTGAGGCAGGAGAACTGCTTGAACCCGGGAGGCGGAGGATGCAGTGAGCTGAGATCACAATAGAGTGAGACTCCGTCTCAAAAAAAAAGAAGGAAAAAAAAAGAGACAGGGGTTGGGTGCAGTGGCTCATGCCTGTAATCCCAGCATTTGGGGAGTGTGAGATAGGTGGATCACCTGAGCCCAGGAGTTCAATACCAGGCTGGGCAACATAGTGAGAGCTCATCTCTATAAATAATAAAAAAATTTAGCTGGGCATGGAGGCATGCACCTGTGGTCCCAGCTACTTGGGAGACTGACGCAGGAAGACTGCTTGAGCCCAGGAGGTGAAAGTTGCAATAAGCCATGATCGCACCACTGCAGTCCAGCCTTTGCAACAGAGCGAGATTCTGTCTCTGGAAAAAGAAAAAAGAGACAGGGTCTCTCTCTGTTGCCCAGACTGGAGTGCAGTGATGCGATCATGGCTCACTAAAGCCCAGAGCACATGGGCTCACATGATCACCCCCTCCCCGACCCCTGCTCAGCCTCAGCTAGGACAACAGACACGTGCCACCATGCATGGCTAATTTTAAAAACTCTTTTCCAGAGATGGGGTCTCCCTGTGTTGCCCAGGCTGGTCGCGAACTCCTGGGCTCAAGTAATCTTGCCTCGGCCTCCCAAAGCACTGAGATTACAGGTGTGAGCCACCTACCCAGCCTATTTTTTAACAAATAATATACTTAATCAGCGTATATTTTTAAAGCTTAATACACAGGAAAAAACTGGTGGCAAACAGGACAAAACGTCAACAATTGTTTATTCTCGGTTACAGGAATTATAGATGATTTTTCCAAGTATATGCCTAGTTTAAGTAATTATTTAGTTATGTATTTTCTCTTGTAAGAATCTGTTTAAGCTACAGAAAGAACCCATGTGATTTTTGTGTCCCAGTCACCCAGATGGCACTATCTGGTAAGGGAATTAGATTTCTAGGATAAACAGTTTCTGAGAATTGGGGAAAGGGGAGAAACAGATTTTATGTGATAAATAATAACCACTTACCTGCTATGAGGACAGATGCTGTATACTTATATTTGTTGAATTCTAAATACTCTCGAATTAATTCATTAATTAGAAGGTTTTCATGAGACAATGATGGTCGGGGTTCACGGTCATCATCTAGGGCATTGAAAACTTCAGCTCGGATCCTTGCTTTTAAATGCCCTAATACCCCCTTTTTTTCCAAGGTGTCCTTTAAAACTGTTCAATATAAAATATTAAGGCTTCAGTTACAGAGTAAATTTGTCATTCTTAGGCATACTTTGAAAAGAAATGTTGAAAAGGTAAATGGTACAAAAACAGCTCTCAAGCAGCTCTTAATCTAAACATTGTGACAAATTATTAAACAATTACACTACCACCAGCCATGTTTATACTAAAACATATAGTTCTCATGTTGCGGTGATTTAGTCTTAATATATTTGAGCAAATTCAAGTTTATTCCTACATCATCAGCACTGTCAGGGGCTGTAGTCTAATACATATTCTTTTTTATTTTATTTATTTATTATTTTTTTTTGAGACAGTCTCGCTCTTTCACCCAGGCTGGAGTGCAGTGGCACGATCTCAGCTCACTGCAACCTCTGCCTCCCAGGTTCAAGCAATTCTCCTGCTTCAGCCTCCAGGGTAGTTGGGACTACAGGCACGTGCCACCACGCCCAACTAATTCTTTTTTGTATTTTTAGTAGAGACGGGGTTTCACTGTGTTGGCCAGGATGGTCTCAATCTCCTGACCTCGTGATCCACCCACCTCAGCCTCCCAAAGTGTTGGGATTACAGGTGTCAGCCACCGTGCCCGGCCAATACATAATTCTTTAGTGAGGGGAAAAGGCGGGGGATAGGATTATAGTTGCTTACTGAGACCTGAACTTAAGCCCCAGTCTCTCATATATTTTCAAGAGTGTCTGCCACTGCACACAGGTTCTGCTTGTCACTAACAACCTCTGGTCCAGAAAGATGATTAAAGAAAACAACTACATTCCATAAAAGAAGTCTGTTGGGTTACTGTGTAAAAACCTTGATGGCAGGGCATGGTGGCTCATGCCTGTAACCCAGCACTTTGGGAGGCTGAGGCGGGCGGATCACGAGATCAGCAGATCGAGACCATCCTGGCTAACAAGGTGAAATCCCCCTCTCTACTAAAAAAATACAAAAAATTAGCCGGGTGTGGTGGCACGCACCTGTAGTCCCAGCAACTTGGGAGGCTGAGGCACAAGAATTACTTGAACCCGGGAGGTGGAGGGTGCAGTGAGCTGAGATGGTGCCACTGCACTCTAGCCTGGGCGAAAGAGTGAGACTCTGTTTAAAACAACCAACCAACCAACCAACCAACCAAAAAAAACAAACAAACACAAACCTTTGATAATCCACAACCCTTTAGGGAGTGAAAAGGTGTTGGGTTTTTCATTGTTGTTATTTTGAAACAATCTCGCTCTGTCGCCAGGTTGGAGTGCAATGGCACGATCTCGGCTCACTGCAATCTCCAGGCTCCCTGGTTCAAGCAATTCTCCTGCCTCAGCCTCCCGAATAGCTGGGATTACAGGTGTGCGACACCACGACTGGCTAATTTTTGTATTTTTAGTAGAGACAGGGTTTCACTATGTTGGCCAGGATGGTCTCCATCTCCTGACCTCATGATCCACCCGCCTCAGCCTCCCAAAGTACTGGGATTACAGGCATGAGCCACTGCGCCCACTGGTCTCGTTGTTTTAAAGACAACTATGAGTTAATTCCTTAGAACAGCAGGATTCTGACAGTGGGGTGCTGCTGGCACCTTAGTGCTTAACTTTAGCCAGCCGAGTTTTTCGTTGTCTCTGCAGCCTCAAGTACCAACTGCTAGTAGTTACCACCTATTAACCCTGCGGTTCTCAAACTTGAGCACGAATCCTCATCACCTTCAAGACTTGTTTAAACGGATTGTTTGCTAGTCCTCCCCATAGAGTTTCTGCACGCGCAGCTCCGCCCCACTCACCCTGCGGCGTGGTCTGTAGCCAATAGGCGCACAGCTCTCGCCCCGCCTACTTCCGCCCCTCTCAGTTTATGAGATCTGCGGTTGAGTGGGTGGTGAATGTCGACCAGAGACTCCACCAATCAGCGAGCGCTCTCGGAAGGCCCAGTTGAGTGAGACGGCAGGGAGGGCGGGGACTGAGGCAGTTGAGAGCCTGGCATCTAACTCCCATTCTCCTCATTATAATGTTGAGGCATTTAGGCCTCAGGAAACAGAATCTCCCTCTCTGATCTTCTCCTGTCCACCTCTGACCTGCCTCAAGCAGGACTCTAATCTGACTGTGGGTCAAAAGACCCTCATTCCAGAAAGGGTTCTGCCCGGTACCCTCACGGAAGAAATGCTGCACAGAGAGGCCAAGAAAAGTCTGAGCAGACAGGCTTTGCTGGGTTTAGATCATGCACTTTCTGTCCAATCAGATTTCTTTTTTTTTTTTTTTTTTTTTTGAGACGGAGCCTTGCTCTGTCGCCCAGGCTGGAGTGCAGTGGTACAATCTCCGTTCACTGCAACCTCTCCCTCCTGGGTTCAAGCGATTCTCCCGTCTCAACCACCCAAGTAGCTGGGATTACAGGTGTGCACCACCATGCCTGGCTAATTTTTTTCACAGTTCCACTCTTGTTGCCCAGGTTGGAGTGCAATGGCATGATCTCGGTTCACCGCAACCTCTGCCTCCCGGGCTCAAGCAATTCTCCTGCCTCAGCCTCCCAAGTAGCTGGGATTACAGGCATGTACAACCACACCCAGCTAATTTTGTATTTTTAGTAGAGATGGGGTTTCTCCATGTTGGTCAGGCTGGTGTTGAACTCCCGACCTCAGGTGATCCGCCCGCCTCGGCCTCCCAAAGTGCTGGGAATACAGGTGTGAGCCACCACGCCTGGCCTGTCCAATCACATTTCTATACGGTGTTCAATCACACCTATGTAATAAAGTGTCCCATAAAAACCCAAGAGAACTGGGTTGGGAGAACTTCTGGATAGCAGAACACATGGAGGTTCTTGAAGGGTGTTGCATTCAGGGAAAGCATGGAAGCTCCACACCCCTTCCCCTATACTTTGCCCTATGTGTCACTTCATCTGTATAGACAAAATTAAGTTTCCCTGAATTCTTCGAGCCACTCCAGCAAATTAATGGAACCCAAAATGGGGGTTGTGGAAGCTCCAACTTGAAGGCGGTCCATCAGAAGTTTCAGAGGCCCAGACAGACTTGCGACTGGTGTCTGAAGGAGGGCAGTCTTGGGGACTGAGCTCTCACCCTGTGGGAAATGACACTATTTTCAGGTCGAAGATGTCAGACTTAAATTGAAGGACACCCAGCTGGCATCAGCTGCAGAAATGATTGTTTGCTGACCAGGCGCAATGGCTTAAGTCTGTAATCCCAGCATTTTGGGAGGCAAAGGTGGGTGGATCACTTGAGGTCAAGAGTTCCACACTAGCCTGGTGACGTGGTGAAACCTTGTCTCCACTAAAAATACAAAAAATAGCTGGGTGTGGTGGCATGCACCTATAATCCCAGCTACTCAAGAGGCTGAGCCAGGAGAATCGCTTGAACCTGGGAAGCAGAGGTTGCAGTGAGCAGAGATCATGCTATGGGTGACAGAGTGAGGCTAAACCTAAAAAAAAAAAATTGTATACTTGCTGGTGGGGGGATTTCCCCACACATTTCTGGGGTCCACAGAAGTATTCTGTGTTGATTATTGGTGTGTCGATGTGCGAGCAGAGCAAAAACACGGTTTGAGAAAGTTTATATCCAAAAAACTCCTGAATATGTTGATGAGGAACTCGGAGAGAGAGGCAAATAATAATGTGATTGACTGATTGGCAGTGGTAATCATACAGTAGCTAACATTCATTATACTCTCTGTATGGCAAGGACTGCTCTAAAAGCTTTACATTAAGTATTCACCAACAACCCTATGAGATGGATACTTACATGCAATTGTCTCAAGTAAAATTGTATTTAAAAACATACTGGCCAGGTGTGGTGGCTCATGGCTGTCATCCCAGCACTTTGGGAGGCTGAGACAGGCGGATTGCTTGAGGCCAGGAGGAGTTCAAGACCAGCTTGGTCAACATAGTGAAACCCTGTCTCTACTAAAAATACAAAAAATTATTTGGGTGTGGCGGCACACACCTGTAATCCCAGCTACTTGGGAGGCTGTGGCATGAGAATCACTTGAACCCGGGAGGCAGAGGTTTCAGTGAGCTGAGAATGCGCCACTGCACTCCAACCTGGGCGACAGAGAAAGACTCTGTCTCACAAACAAACAAAAAACATGTACTAATGACCAGGCACAGCACTTCATGCCTGTAATCCCAGCACTTTGAGAGGCTGAAGCGACAGGATCAGTTGAAGCCAGGAGTTTGAGACCAGCCAAGCCAACAAATCAAGAACCCATGTCTTTAAAAAAAAAAAAAAAAGTAGCTGGGCATGGTGGCACACACCTGTATTCCTAGCTGCTCAGGAGGCTGAGGCAGGTGGATTGCTTGAGTCCAGGAGTTCAAGGCTGTAGTGAGCTATGACTGCACCAGTGGACTCCAGCCTGGGCAGCAGAGCAAGACCCCATCTCTGAAAAAATAAATACCTTTATACATACATTAAAAACATGCACTGACATTGAGTAACACACTGAATTGCTGGGGATATGTCGAAACAGGCACTGCCATACATAATTGGTAGGTAGGCAATCAACACCACCATCCAGAAGGCAGTTTGTCAATATCTAATCAGATTTTCACACCCTTTGACTCATCAAATCTACTTCTAAGAATGTATCTTACAGATATAATCACACCTACTTACAAAGGATATAAGTATAAGAATATTCATTCACTGTTGATAGTAGAAAAAACTATGCACACCTTTCAGAAAGGCTAAAATAAAGACTACTGACAATACTGTTGGCAAACACACATGTACTGCTGGTGGGAAGACAAAGTGGTATAGTCACTTTGGAAAGCAGTTTGGCAATTGCTTATTAAGTCATAGGTACACTTGGCCCAGTAATCCCAAAACTAGGTGTTTGCCCAAGTGAAGTAAAAACTTGTAGGCTGGGCACGGTGGCTCACATCTGTAATCCCAGCACTTTGGGGGGCCAAGGAGCGTGGATCATTTGAGGTCAGGAGTTTGAGATCAGCCTGAGCAACATGGTGAAACCCCGTCTCTACTAAAAATATAAAAATTAGCCAGTCATGATGGAGCATGCCTATAATCCCAGCTACCCAGGAAAATTAGCCAGGTGTGGTGGCACATGCCTGTAATCCCAGCTACCCAGGAGGCTGAGGCAGGAGAATCACTTGAACCCGGGCAGCAGAGGTTGCAGTGAGCCGAGACCGTTTCACTGCACTCCAGCCTGGGCAACAAGGCTAAAGTCCATCTCACAAAAAAAAAAAAAAAAGAACTTGTAGCCAGGCACAGTGGCTTATGCCTATAATCCCCACAGTTTATGAGGCCAAAGCGGGATGAACGCTTGAACCCAGAAGTTTGAGACCGGCCTGGGCAACATGGTGAAACCCCATCTCTACAAAAAAAAAAAAAATTACAAAAATTAGACAGGCGTGTAGGAGTGAACATGTAGTCCCAGCTACTCCAGAGGCTAAGGTGAGAAGACCTGCAGAGCCTGGGAGGTCCAGGTTGCAGTGAGTAGTGATCACACCACTGCACTCCAGTCTGGGCAACATAGTGAAACTGTGTTTCAAAAAAATAAAAAATGTCCTCTGGTGAGGACTTGGTGATTGAGGGTCAGTGTTCAATGGAGACTTACTTTTTTTTTTCTTTTTGAGACAGTCTCTGTTGCCCAGGCTGGAATGCAATAGCACCATCATAGCTCACTACAGCCTCGACCTCCAGGCTCAACTGATCCTTCAGCCTCCCGAGTAGCTGGGACCACAGGCACGTGCCGCCACGCCCAGCTATTTTTATTTTTTGTAGAGATGGGGTCTCACCATGTTGCTCAAGCTGATCTCAAATTCTTGGGCTCAAGCAATCCTCCTGCCTCGAACTCCCAAAGGGCTGGGGTTGCAGGCATAAAACACCACACCCAGCCTTACTTTTGTCCATAGACTTATTTTAATTTATTAATTAATTTATTTATTTGAGACTGAGTCTTGCTCTATTGCCCAGGCTGGAGTGCAGTGGCACAATCTGGGCTCATTGCAACCTCTGCCTCCCAGGTTCAAGCAATTCTAGTGCCTCAGCCTCCTGAGCAGCTGGGATTACAGGTGCACACCATCATGCCTGGCTAATTTTTGTATTTTTAGTAGAGACAGGGTTTCACAATGTTGGCCAGGCTGTTTTCGAACTCCTGACCTCAAGTGATCCTCCTGTCTCGGCCTCCAAAAGTGCTGGGATTACAGGTGTGAGCCACCACACACGTCCTTGAGCCTCCATTTCTACAGCTATTAAAAGGAGGCCATAATAGTACCTAACTCCTGGGATATTATCGTGGCTAAAATGAACTAATGGGCCAGGTGCGGTGGCTCACATCTGTAATCCCAGTACTTTCGGAGGCCGAGGCGGGTGGATTACCTGAGGTCAGGAGTTCGAGATCAGCCTGGCCAACATGGCGAAAGCCCGTCTCTACTAAAAATACAAAAATTAGCCAGGTGTGGTGGCTTGCACCTGTAGTCCCAGCTACTCAGGAGTCTGGGGCAAGAGAATCGCTTGAACCCAGGAGGTGGAGGTTGCAGTGAGCTGAGATTGTGCCACTGCACTCCAGCCTGAGTGACAGAGCTAGACTCCATCTCAAAAACTAATAATAATAATAATAATGATAATAATAATAATAATAAGATGGGCCGGGCGCAGTGGCTCACGCCTGTAATCCCAGCACTTTACTCTACTAAATCTCTACTAAAAATACAAAAATTAGCCAGGTGTGGTGGTGGGTGCCTGTAATCCCAGCTACTTGGGAGGCTGAGGCAGGAGAATCACTTGAACCTGGGAGGTTGAAGTGAGCCAAGATGGCGCCATTGCACTCCAGCCTGGGAAACAGGAGTGAAACTCTGTCTCAAAAAAATTAAATAAATAAATAAATAAAATGAACTAATGCATGAAGAGCACTTAGTTAAGTTAAATAAATAAATAAAATTTTAAAAAGTTGAATAAAATTAAATAAATAAATAAATAAATAAATAAAATGAACTAATGCATGCAACAACTTAGCACAGTGCCTAGGACATAATAGGCACTCGACAAGTGGGCTGGGCGTAGTGGCTCATGCTTGTAATCTGAGCACTCTGAGAGGCTGAGGCGGGCAGGTCACCTGAGCTCAGGAGTTCAAGACCACCCTGGGCAACATGGCGAAACCCCATCTGTACAAAAATTACAAAAATTAGCTGACCATGGTGATACCCACCTGTAGTTCCAGCTACTTGGGAGGCTGAGGTGGGAGGATCACTTGAGCCCAGGAGACTAAGGTTGCTGTGAGCCGAGATCATGCCACTACACTCCAGCCTGGGGGACAAAGCTAGACCCTGTCACACACACACACACACACACACACACACACACAAAAGTGGCTATTTCCTCACCATTCCCCCCTTGGCAGGTCACAGCCCAGTCCACTCCACTCCTCCATGGTCTCCATTCTTGTCGCCTCAACACCAGACGGCCTGGATTAGGTGTGTAAGAACATATTTATGCTCCAGTTTTCTCTTGTCAAATTCCTCATCCTTCCTCTCCCCTTCCCAGATGTTCTCCATTCTCCGCAAATCCTCTACCTCACCTCCATCTTCCACCTGCTCTTTGGTCACTCTGTCTCCTACTCAACTAGGAAGACCCTAGGAACCCTCCACTTGGACCCTAAATCTCTTTGCATTTTAACCTTTCATTCACGAATTCATTCATTCGAAAGATATTATTGAGCATCTACTATGTACCAGGCACTAAGGATACTAGAGTAAATATAATAAACAGGATCCTGGCTGGGTGAGGTGGCTCATGCCTGTAATCTCAGCACTTTCGGAGGTAAAGGTGGGTGGATTGCTTGAGGTCAGGAGTTCGAGACCAGCCTGGCCAACATGACAAAACCCGTCTCTAGTAACAATACAAAAATTATCTGGGCATGGTGGTGGCACATGCCTGTAATTCTAGCAACTTGGGAGGCTGAGGCAGGAGAATCGCTTGAACCCAGGAAGTGGAGGTTGCAGTGAGCTGAGATCACACCACTGCACTCTAGCCTGTGCAACAGAGCAAGACTTTGTCTCAAAAAAGTAAACATGGTCCCTATTCACACAGAGCTCACTGGCCAAGAGAAAGGGCAGCAATTCATCAAATACTTATTTACAAACTCAGATAAATACTATAATGAAAAATGCAGAGATTCTGAGACAGACAGGGGCCATAACCTAGCCTAGGTTGGTGGTTATGGAAGGCTTCCATATCAGCATGTGTTTCTTTCTTTCTTTTTCTTTTTTCTTTCCTTTTTTTTTTTTTTTTTTTTTTGAGATGGCGTCTTGCTCTGTTGCCCAGGTTGGAGTGCAGTGGCACCGTCTCATCTCACTGCAACTTCCACCTCCCAGGTTCAAGCAATTCTCATGCCTCAGCCTCCCAAGTAGCTGAGGTTACAGGCATGTGCCAACACACCTGGCTAATTTTTGCATTTTTAGTGGAGTGCAGTGGAACCATCTCGGCTCACTGCAACTTCTGCCTCCCAGGTTCAAGCGATTCTCATGCCTCAGCCTCCCAAGCAGCTGGGATTACAGGTGTGTGCCACCACACCTGGCTAATTTTTGTGTTTTTAGTAGAGATGAGGTTTCACAAAGTTAGCCAGGTTGGACAGCATGTGTTTCTATGCAACAAACTGTCCTAAAACTTAGTGGCTTAAAATAACAACAATCATTGATTTCACCCACAAATCTGCAATTTGGGCAGGATGTGGCCTGGACAGCAAGTCTGTGTTCCACATGCCATGCTCAACATGGGGCAGCTTGACAGGGGCCGGAGGACCCACTTTTTTTTTGGTTGTTTCTGAGATATAATTCACATGCCATAAATTTCACCATGTGAAACCATACAATTCCATGTTTTTTAGTATATTCACAGGATTGTACAACTATTGCTATCTAATTCCACGATATTTCCTTTTCCCTAAAAAGAAATCCTATACTTATCTGGATGTGGTGGCGCACACCTGTGGTCCCAGCTACTCGGGAGGCTGAGGCAGGGGGATCAATTGAGCCCAAGAGTTCCAGGCTGCAGTGAGCTATGATCGCACCATTGCACTCCAGCCTGGGTGACAGAATGGGACCCTGTTTCTAAACAACAACGACAAGAACAACAACAACAGAACATATACCATTAGCAGTCTCTTCTATTCCCTCTTCCCCTAGTCCCTGGAAACACTCATCTATCTTCTGTCTTTATAGATCTGTCTGTTCTAGACACTTCAAATGGAATATACACTACATGGCCTATTGTGTCTGGCTTCTGTCACTGAGTACAATGTTATCAAGATTCTGGAAGACCCACTTTGTGGGTCCACTTTGTGGATGGCTCAGTCACATGGCTGGCAATTTGGTATTTGCTGTCAGGTGGGAACTCAGCCAGGGCTGTGGGCAGGGATCCCGGTTCTTCTCTATGGGGGCCCCCTCCAGGGGCTGCTTGAGCTTCCTTATGGCATGGTGGTTGGGTTCCAAGATGGAGCATCCTAAGAGAGCCAAGTGGGAGCTTTTCATATCTTTTTTTTTTTTTTTTTCAATTGAGACAAAGTCTCACTGTCACCCAGGCTGGTGTGCAGTGGCATGATCTTGGCTCACTGCCACCTCCACCTCCTGGGTTCAAGTGATTCTTGTGCCTCAGCCTCCTGAGTAGCTGGGACTACAAGTGAGCGCCACCACGCCTGGCTAATTATTGTATTTTCAGTAGAGGCTAGGTTTGCCATGTTGGCCAGGCTGGCATCTTTATTTAAAAAAAAAAAAAAAAAAAGAGACCGAGACAGGGTCTTGCTTGTTGCCCTTGGCAGGTCACAGCCCAGTCCACTCCACTCCTCCATGGTCTTGAACTCCTGGTCTCAAGTGATCCTCCTGCCTCATCTTTCCAAAATGCTGAGATTACAGGTGTGAGCCACGATGTCCGGCCAGGTTTTCACCTTTTATGACCAGTTACAGAAGTCACACCATGTCACTTCCACAGTAGCCTCAAGCTCGTCTGGATTCAAGGGAAGGGAACACAGACCACCCTTCACAATAGGAGTGTCAAAGTCACCTTGTTTGCGTTTTAACCTTTCATTAATGCATTCATTCATTCAAAAGATATTATTGGCCAGGTGCAGTGGCTCAAACCTATAATCACAGCACCTTGGGAGGCTGAGGCGGATGGATCACCTGAGGTCTGGAGTTAGAGACCAGCCTGGCCAACATGGTGAAACCCCGTCTCTACTAAAAATACAAAAATTAGCTGGGTGTAGTGGCATGCGCCTGTAATCCCAGCTACTTGGGAGGCTGAGGCAGGAAAATCGCTTGAACCCGGGAAGTGGAGGTTGCAGTGAGCCGAGATTGCGTCGTTGCATTCCAGCCTGGGTGACAAGAGTGAAACTCCATCTCAAAAAAAAAAAAAAAAAAAAAAAAAGTCACACCATGTCAGTTCCACAGTAGCCTCAAGCTCATCTGGATTCAACGGAAGGGAACACAGGCCACCCTTCTCAATAAGAGTGTAAGATCACTTTGTTTACATTTTAACCTTTTATTCATGCATGCGTTCATTCAAAAGATATTATTGAGCATCTACTCATGAATGAATAATTGTGGCCACTTTTGGAAAATACAAGTGCTACAGCTTCCCTGAGAAGATGATGTTGGGGCTGACAGCTGAAGGATAAGCAGGTGTTACTTAGGCACAGATATGGAAGAGCATTCAAAAAACACAGAACAACATGTTCAAAAGACCCGGGGGAACAATTAGCACACTGGAGGAACTTAAGGCGGCCTTGAGTGGCAGAGGCAGAGAGAAAGGCACTTGTCTGTTGTGTGCTTTCCATGACTGCTGTTTCCACTCAGCCTTCATTGTCCATTTTTTCAGAAACAGTACCCTAAATTCCCTTTGGGGAACCATTGACTCACCCGCCCTCAGCCCTCTCAGTGGGGCTGGCTGCAGGGGTGGGTGTTAAGACCCACGTCTAGCCATTCAAGACAGTTCACCCAGCCTCGCCAGTCTCACTGATTGGTTCGGGTGTGGTCATGTGACACTCAGAAGGGCCAATGAGGCTCAAACCCAAGACATCTGCTGCAGCTATTGGACAAGACAGAGTGTATTGCCTTGGGGTTGCTAGGTAGGATAGAGGCAGGAGTGTTGGGTGTCACCTTTGCCTCTGCCAGAGAATAACCTGTTGAAATGACACCAACAAAGAGAAAGTAGAACGAAGTGACACAGACCATTGAGCTCCTGGACTATGACCAAAGCCAGCTCTGCCACTGGACATTTTAGATTTATGGGCCAATACATGATGGTTTAGGCTAATTTGAATTTCTGTCACCTGGAATCAAGAGTACTGTTTAAAGGCACCATCGGTGGGCGCAGTGGCTCATGCCTGTAATCCCAGCACTTTGGGAGGCCGAGGCGGGTGGATCACCCGAGGTCAGGAGTTTGAGACCACCTTGGCCAAAATGGCGAAACTCCATCTCTACTAAAAATACAGAAAATAGCCGGGCATGGTGGCATGTGCCTGTAATCCCAGCTACTAGAGGGTCTGAGGCAGGAGGATGGCTTGAACCTGGGAGGCAGAGGTTGCAGTGAGCCATGATTGTGCCACTGCACTCCAGCCTGGGCAACAGAGTGAGACTCCATCTCAAAAAACAAACAAACAAACAAATAAATAAATAAAGACACTATGGTTAGGATTTTTCTCTTCCTGTCCCTAACTACACATTCTCCATTCCTGGTTCTTACGTACCACTTCAGAAGCCTCCAGCACTTCATCTGGCCTCTCTTCCTTCTCTCTCTCTTTCATTTCTTATTTTTTTGAGACAGAGTCTCGATCTGTCACCCAGGCTGGAGCGCAGTGGCGCAATCTTGGCTCACCGCAACCTCCACCTCCAAGGCTCAAGTGATCCTCCAGCCTCAGCCTCCTGAGTAGCTGGGATTACAGGCACACACCACCACTCCAAGCTAACTTTTTGTATTTTTAGTAGAGACTGGTTTTTGCCATGTTGCCCAGGCTGGTCCCAAACTTCTGGCCCCAAACTTGTGGCAGATCAAGTGATCCACCTACCTCGGCCTCCCAAAGTGCTGGGATTACAGGTGTGAGCCACTGCACCTAGCCTTCTCTCTTTTTTTTGTGATCAATAAATGTTTGTTTATTGCATCTTGGTCTGAATGTCATATTAAATTTGGGGTTCCAAAAAACTCTAGAAAACATTTATGAGAACTTGGGAGGTGGAGGTTGCAGTGAGCCGAGATCGCGCCACTGCAATCCAGCCTGGGTGACAGATTGACACTTCGTCTCACCAAAAAAAAAAAAAAAAAAAAAGAAAGAAAAAAAGAACTAAATGTCCCTGAATATAAAATGGTAGGTAAGAACAGTAATTGGCTTGTCGATCAATGATGAATCAAACAGAAAATGCATGACAGATTATGGGGAAGTTTAAAATGTCCAAATATTATGTCCCAGAAGAATTTGTCTAGATAATAGATCTTCCTCAGTCCTTTTCAGGGGATGGATGGATAGTGGACATACTTGGGCAGGTTTATTCAGGGTAAGCTGGAGGAATGTGTCAAATAGGTAGCTACCTATCTGATTTATTTTCATCCTATTTTTTCTGCTCTTAAAACAAAATAACCTCCTATTGGTTAAATTTTTTTTTTTTTTTTGGTTGCAAATCAAACTCTCTTACTGGTTTTAAAATATCAATTTCTTTTCTTTTCCTGTTTCTTTTTTTTTTGAGGCGGAGTCTCACTCTGTGACCCAGGCTGGAGTTCAATGGCATGGTCTTGGCTCACTGCCACCTCCGCCTCCCAGGTTCAAGCGATTCTCCTGCTTCAGACTCCTGAGTAGCTGGGACTAGAGGCACGTGCCACCACACCTAGCTAATTTTTGTATTTTTAGTAAAGACAGGGTTTCACCATGTTGGCCAGGCTGGTCTCGAACTTCTGATCTTGTGATCTGCCCGCCTTGGCCTCCCAAAGTGCTGGGATTACAGGCGTAAGCCACCGTGCCTAGCCTATTTTTTTTCTTTTTCTTTTTCTTTTTTTAAGATGAAGTCACTCTCTGTTGCACAGGCTGGAGTGCAGTAGCACGATCTTGGCTCACTGCATCTTTTGCCTCCTGGGTTCAAGCGATTCTCAGCCTCCTGAGTAGCTAGGACTATGGGCGCGCGCCACCACACCTGGCTAATTTTTGTATTTTTTTACAGAGGGGGTTTCACTATGTTGGCCAGGCTGGTCTCGAACTCCTGACCTGAAGTGATCCACCCACCTTGGCCTCCCAAAGCGCTGGGACTACAGGCATGAGTCACCACGCCTGGCCAAAAAAAAGATTAATCTTAAACATAACCAGAAGTCTAGATGTTTGACAGGTTTATTTATTTATTGAGACAAGGTCTAGCTCTGTTGCCCAGGCTGGAGTGCAGTGGCGTGATCTCTTGGGTCACTGCAACCTCCACCTGTGGGTTCAAGACACCCTCCCATCTCAGCCTCCTGAGTAGCTGGGACTACCTGCCTGGCTAAGTTTTGTATTTTTAGTAGAGACCAGGTTTCACCATGTTGCCCAGGCTGGTCTTGAACTCCTGGCCTCAAGTGATCCAGCACCTGGCCTCCTAAAGTTCTGGGATTACAGGCATTGGCCACCATGCCTGGTCAGTTTGGCAGGTTTAAGGGTTGACTTATGCCTGTGACTGTGGCTATCTTTCTTTATATTCTCATGGCTTACCCCAGGCTGGCCACTTGTAATATATGGTCATCTTAACCAAATTAGAAAAAGGTATTCCAGTTGATGTGGTGGCTCACGCCTGTAGTCCCAGCACTTTGGGAGACCAAGGTGGGTAGGTCTCTTGAGCCCAGGAGTTTGAGATCAGCCTGGGCAACATAACAAGACCTCGTCTCTACAAAAAATACAAAAATTAGCTGGGCATGATTGTGCATGCCTGTAGTCACAGCTACTCGAGAGGCTGAGGTGGATCCCAGAAGGCAGAGGTTGTAGTGAGCCAAGATGGGACCACTGCACCCCAGCCTGGGCAACAGAGCCAACCTGTCTTAAAAAACAAAAAACAAAAAACCTGACATGGGACTTTGAATATTCTAGTATTGAATGAATGAGGAATAAAGAGATGGATGGGTGGATGGATGGATGGACAGATGAATGAATTGATAGATGGATGAGTTGAATGGGTGATGGAAGGATGGATGGATGGACAGGTGGATGAATGGATGGATGGGTGGTGGATGAATGGATGGACAACTGAATGAATGAATGAATGAATAGATTGACAAGTGGATGGGTGATGGGTGGAAGGATAGATGGTCAGATGGATGGGCCATGGACGGATGAACGGACAGATGGATGAGAGAGAGAGAGAGATTCCTCTGGGCAGCAGACAATTTCCTTAAAAAGAAACCAAAAAAATCTCCTTTTTCGGGAAGATACAACCACACATACGGGCTGAATGTCAGCCCCCAATCATCTACTCGGCACTTCCATAGCACAGGGCACAATTTTGGGCAAGTGCCCATTTCGTGAGGACCACAGACAGGCACCATTTTTTTAAGGGTTGGTGGGATGATCACCACTGTTTGAGGCCTTATATTCAAGGATTACAATGTTCAGAGGAGAAAATAGAACGACTTCCAGGATCTCTGCCAGAGCGCCAGGAAGAACTTCCTCGGAAAGATTTAACAAAACTCTCCTCGTATCTCATCAGCCTGATTTGAGTTACATTTCCTTTCTTTTCTTTCTTTTTTCTTTCTTTCTTTCTTTCTTTCTCTCTGTCTTTCTTTCTTTCTTTCTTTCTCTCTCTTTCTTTTTTCTTTCCTTCCTTCTTTTTTTTTTCTTTTTTCTGAGACAGGGTCTAGCTTTGTCGTTCAGGCTGGAGTGCAGTGGCACGATCTTGGCTCACTGCAACCTCTGCCTCTGGGTTCAAGCAATTCTCCCTGCCTCCGCCTCCTAAGTAGCTGGGATTACAGGCACCCACCACCACACCTGGCTGATTTTTGTATTTTTTAGTAGAGATGGGGTTTTACCATTTTGGCCAGGCTGGTCTTGAACCCCTGACGTTAGGCGATCCGCCTACCTCGGCCTCCGAAAGTGTTGGGATTACAGGCGTGAGCCACCGCACCCGGCCTTCTTTCTTTTTTTGAGGTAAGATTCACAAAACGTTTTTAAAAATCACCCTTTGGGGCCAGGCATGGTGGTGTGTGCCTGTAGTTCCAGCCACTAGGGAGGCTGAGGCAGGAGGATCACTTGGGCCCAGGAGCCTGAAGTGCGCTATGATCATTCCACTATACTTCAGCGTGGGTGACAGAGTGATACCCTGTCTCAAAAAAAAAAAAAATCACCATTTAAAGTGAATAGTTCACTGTTTTTTGTCACATTCACAATGTTCCACAGCTATCATCACTATCTAGAACATTTTTACCACAGCAAAACAAAAGAAAAAAACAAAAAGCAAAACAAAAAACAAAAAACCATAACCATTAAGCAAACATTCTCCATTCCGCCCCTCCTCCTAGGCCCTGAGAACCACAATCTACTTCCTGTCTCTCCGGCTTTGCTTATTCCGTGTGTTTCATCCCATATAAATATATTCATACAATATGTGGTCTTTTGTGTCTGTGTCTGTTTCCTTCCTCTCTCTTTCTTTCTTTCTTTTTCTTTCTTTCTTTCTACTTTCTTTTCTTTCTTCCTTTCTTTTTTTCTTTCCTCTTTTCTTTCATATCATGGCTCACTACAGCCTTGACCTCCCAGGTTGAAGAGATCCTGCCACCTCAGCCTCCCAAGTAGCTGGGACTACAGGTGTGCACCAGCACCCCTGGCTAATTTTTGTATTTTTTTGTGGAAACGTGCTGTTGCCATGGTGCCTGGGCTGGTCTGGAACTCCTGAGCTCAAGCAATCTGCCCAACTCGGCCTCCCAAAGTGCTAGGATTACCGGTATGAGCCACTGCGCCTGACTGGGGTTCTTTTTTGTAGCATGATGTTTTCAAGGTTCATCCCAGTTGTAGCATGCATCAGTATTTTCTTCCTTTTCATGTCTGAATGATATTCCATTGCATAGATAAACTAAATATTATTTATCCAGTCGTTAATTGATGGGCATTTGATTTGTTTCCACTTTATGGACCGTTACGAATAGTGCTGCTATGAGCATTTGTGTGCCAGTTAATGTTTGAACACCTGTATACTAGTATACACCCAGGCATTAAATTGCTGGGTCATATTGTAATTCTATGTTCAACTTTTTGAGGAACTGCCAAACTGTTTTCCATAGAGGCTGTACCATTTTACATTCCTAGCAGCAATGTACAAGGCTTCCAGTTTCTCCATATCCCCATCAGGCTTGTAATTTTCCTTTTTTTTTTTTTTTTTTGACACAGAGTCTCACTCTGTCGCCCAGGCTGGAGTGCAGTGGCGTGATCTCGGCTCATTGCAACCTCTGCCCCCCGGGTTCAAGCGATTCTCCTGCCTCAGCCTCCTGAGTAGCTGGGATTACAGGGGCCTGCCACTGTGCCTGGATGATTTTTTTGTATTTGTAGTAGAGATGGGGTTTCACCATCTTGGCCAGGCTTGTCTTGAACTCCTGACCTCGTGAGCCATGGCGCCTGGCTGTAATTTTCCATTTTTAAAAATTATAACCATTCTATTGTGTGTGAAGTGGCATCTCTTTGTGGTTTTTATTTGCATTTCCCTAATAACGAATGACGTTGAGCATCTATTCACGTGCTTGTTGGCCATTTGTATATCTTCTTTGGAGAAATGTCTTCAAATCTGGGGCCCATTTTTAAAAACTGGGTGCTTTGTTTTTTTTGTTGTTGAGTTGTAAAGTTCTTTACATATTCCGGATAGTAGAGCCTTATCAAATATGTGATTTGCAAATATTTTCTCTCATTCTGCGAACTGCCTTTTCTCTCCTTCGATACTGTTCTTTGATGCATAAAAGGTTTTAATTTTGATGAAGTCTAGTTTCTCAACCTTTGCTGTTGTCACTTGTGTTTTTGGTGTCATATTTAAGAAACCATTGCCAAGCCAAAGATAATGAAGATTTCCCTCTAGGCTCTCTTTTAAGTATTTTATAGTTTTAACTTTTATAATTTAGATGTTAATATTATGGCGTGAGTTCAAAGTCCAATTTCATTTTTTGCATGTGGATATCTCATGGTCCCAGGGTCATTTGTTGAAGAGACTGTTCTATGAAATTATGTCTTTCAGGCTGGGCACGATGGCTCATGCCTGTAATCCTAGCACTTTGGGAGGCCAAGGTGGGTGGATCACCAGAAGTCAGGAGTTCAAGGCCAGCCTGGCCAACATGGCGAGACCCTGTCTCTACTAAAAGTGTAAAAATTAGCCAGGCATGGTGGTGTGCACCTGTAGTCCCAGCTACTTGGGAGGCCGAGACAGGAGAATTGCTTGAACCCGGGAGGTGGAGGTTGCGTGCGCCGGGATTATGCCACTGCACTCCAGCCTGGATGACAGAACAAGACTCCATCTCAAAAAAAAGAAAAAAAATATGTCTTTTTCAGCAACTTGGATGGAGCTGGAGGCCATTAATCTAAGTGAAGTAACTCAGGAATGGAAAACCAAATATTGTATGTCCTCACTTATAAGTAGGAGGTAAGCTATGAGTACCCAAAGGCATACAGAGTGATATAATGGACTTTGGAGTCTCAGAAGGGGGAGGATGAGAGGAGGGTATGGATGAAAACTACATGTTGGGTACATGTGTAACTACTTGGGTGATGATGGGTGCATTAAAATCTCAAAATTTACCACTATATAATTCATCTATGTAACCAAAACCCACTTGTACCCCAAAATCTATTGAAATTTAAAAAAAAAGAGAGAGAGGGAAACTGTTCTTTCGCCTATTGAATGGCTGTGGCACGCTTGTCAAAAGCCAATTCACTGGCTGGGCATGGTGGCTCACACCTGTAATCCCAGCACTTTGAGAGGCCGAGGTGGGTGGATCACCTGAGGTCAGGAGTTCAAGATCAGACTGGCCAACAGGGTGAAAGCCCGTCTGTACTAACAATACAAAACTTAGCCAGGCGTGGTGGTGGGTGCCTGTAGTCCCAGCTACTCGAGGGGCTGAGGCAGGAGAATTGCTTGAATCCAGGAAGTGGAGGTTGCAGTGAGCCAAGAATTCGACACTGCACTCCAGCCTGGGTGACAGAGCAAGACTCCATCTTGAAAACAAACAAATGGACAAACAACAACAAAAAGCTAACTGACCACACTGGGTACAGTGGGTCACGCCTGTAATCCCAGCACTTTGGGAGGTCAAGGTGAGAGGAATGCTTGAGCCCAGGAGTTTCAGACCAGCCTCAGCAACATGGCGAGACTTCATCTCTACTAAAAACAAAAAACATTAGCCAGGTGTTGTGGCACGTGCCTATACTCCCAGCTACTAGCTATGTGGGAGGCTGAGGTGGGAGGATTGCTTGAGCCCAGGAGGTAGTGGTTACAATGAACTGTGATTGCGCCACTGCACTCCAGCCAGGGCAACAGAGCAAAATCCTGTCTCAAAATAAAAAATCAATTGACTATAGATGTATGGGTCATTTCCAGACTTTCAATTCTATTCCACTAATCTATATGCCTATCCTCATACCAGTATCACACCTTTTGAGTATTGTGGCTTTGTAGTAAATTCTGAAATCACCAAGTGTGAGTCTTCCAACTCTGCTCATTTTTCAAGATTGGCTCTTGGGTGCAATACCATGTGAATATTAGGTTTGAATTTTCCAGGTCTGCAAACAAGGACATTGGGATTTTCACAGGGATTATATCAAGTCCATAGATCACTTTGGGATAGTATTATCATCTTAACAATATTAAGTCTTCTAATTCATAAACACGTGTATTAGTCTGTTTTCGTGCTACTGATAAAGACATACCCAAGACTGGGGAGTTTACAAAAGAAAGCGGTTTAATGGTCTTACAGTTCCACGTGGCTAGGGAGGCCTCACAATCATGGTGGAAGGTGAAATGCATTTTCTACATGGCGGTGGCAAGAGAGAGAATGAGAGCCAAGTGAAAGAGGTTTCTCCTTATAAAACCATCAGATCTTGTCAGACTTATTCACTACCACAAGAACAGTACGGGAAAAACTGCCCCCATGATTCAATTATCTCCCACTGGGTCCCTTCCACAACCCGTGGGAATCATGGGAGTACAATTCAAGATGAGATTTGGGTGGGGACAAAGAGCCAAACCATATCAACATGTGACGTCGTCTTTCTGTTTATTTAGGTCTTCGTAATTGCTTTCAGCCACGTTTTGTAGTTTTCAGGGCACTAGTGTTACTCCTACTTGGTTAAATTTATTTATTTTTATTCTATTGGAAGTGAAATTGTTTTCTTAATTTTACTTTCTGATTGTTTATTGCTAGTTTATGGAAATGTGGCTGATGTTTGTGCGTTGATCTTCTTTTTTTTTTTTTTTTTGAGATGGAGTCTTGCTCTGTCGCCCAGGCTGGAGTGTAGTGGCATGCTCTTGGCTCACAGCAACCTCTACCTCCTGTGTTCAAGTGATTCTCCTGCCTCAGCCTCCCAAGTACCTGGAACTACAGGTGCCCCCACCACGCCCAGCTAATTTTTGTATTTTTTACTAGAGACGGGCTTTCACCATGTTGGCCAGGCTGGTCTAGAACTCATGACCTCAAGTGATCCACCCACCTCGGCCTCCCAAGGTGCTGGGATTACAGGCATGAGCAACCACGCCCAGCTGCAAACTACCTTTTCAATGACAGTCGTCTCCTAATTTGTTGGCCTCAGCATAGGTAGATAATAATAAAACCTACATTTTAAAACATCAAAGGGCAATGTTCAGCCAGGCACAGTGGCTCACGCCTGTAATTTCAGCACTTTGGGAAGCTGAGGTGGACAGATCACCTGAGGTGAGGAGTTCAAGACCAGCCTGGCCAAAATGGTGAAACCCTGTGTCTACTAAAAATACAAAAATTACCTGGGCATGGTGGCCGACACCTGTAGTCCCAGCTACTTGGGAGGCTGAGGCAGGAGAATTGCTTGAACCCAGGAGGCAGAGGCCACAGTGAGCCGAGATCGTGCCACTGCATTCTAGCTTGGGTGACAGAGAGAGAAGCGGTCTCCAAAAATAAATAAATAAAAATAGATGAGTCACTTCCAAGATGGCCAAATAGGAACAGCTCCAGTCTGTAGCTCCCAGCGAGATCAACACAGAAGACAGGTGATTTCTGCATTTCCAACTGAGGTACCTTGTTCATCTCATTGGGATGGGTTGGACAGTGGGTGCAGCCCACAGAGGTGAGCTGAAGCAGGGCAGGGTGTCGCCTTTCCCAGGAAGTGCAAGGGTTCAGGGGATTTCCCTTTCCTAGGCAAGGGAAGCCGTGACAGACTGCACCTGGAGGAACGGTACACTTCCATCCAAATACTGTGTTTTTCCCACAGTCTTAGCAACTGGCAGACCAGGAGATTCTCTCCCGTTCCTGGCTCGGCAGGTCCCACGCCCACAGAGCCTTGGTCACTGCTAGAGAAGCAGTCCAAGATCAACCTGTGATGCTGCAGCCTGGTCAGCAACTATCATCAGACTGAACAGGCAATCTACAGATTGGGAGAAAACTTTTGCAATCTGCCCATCTGACAAAGGGCTAGTATTCAGAATCTACAAAGAACTTAAAGAAATTTACAAGAAAAAAACAAACAACCCCATCAAAAATTGGGCAAAGGATATGAACAGACACTTCTCAAAAGAAGACATTTATGCAGCCAACAGACACATGAAAAAATACTCATCATCACTGGTCATCAGAGAAATGCAAATCAAAACCACAATGAGATACCATCTCACGCCAGTTCGAACGGTGATCATTAAAAAGTGAGGAAACGACAGATGCTGGAGAGGGTGTGGAGAAATAGGAATGCTTTTACACTGTTGGTGGGAGTGTAAATTAGTTCAACCATTCTGCTCAATAGCCACACACTGTGTGGCTATTCCTCAAGGATCTAGAACCAGAAATACCATTTGACCCGGCAATACCTTCACTGGGTATATACCCAAAGGATTATAAATCATGATACTATAAAGACACATGCACACATATGTTTATTGTGGCACTACTCACAATAGCAAAGACTTGGAGCCAACCCAAATGTCCATTAATGATAGACTGGATTAAGAGAATGTGGCACATATACACCACGGAATACTATGCAGCCATTAAAAAGGATGAGTTCATGTCCTTTGCAAGGACATGGATGCAGCTGGAAACCATCATTCTTAGCAAACTATCACAAGGTCAGAAAACCAACCACCACATGTTTCACTCATAGGTGGGAACTGAACAATGAAAACACATGGACACAGGGCAGGGAACTTCACACACTGGGGCCTGTTGGGGGTAGTGGGGGCGGGAGGGAGAGCATTAGGACAAATACCTAATGTAAATGTCGAGGTGATGGGTGCAGCAAACCAACATAGCACATGTATACCTATGTAACAAACCTGCACGTCGTGCACATGTGTCGTAGAACTTAAAGTATAATAAAAAAAGAAAAAAAATCCATTCATATATCAATAAAAAATAGATCAATCAATCAATAAAACATTAAAGTGCAAAGTGGACAAGAGGTGGTAAAAGCAGGCATCCTTGTGTTGTTCCTCGTCTTTGTGGGGAAATCTTTAAATTTGTAAGCCTTTCACTGTTGCATATGCTGTGAGTCTCTTCCTTTCTTTCTTTCTCCTTCCTTCCTTCTTTCCTTCCTTCCTTCCTTCTCTCTTTCTCTCTTCCTTCTTTTTCTTTCTTTCTATAAATAGAGACAGCGGGCCGGGCACGCTGGCTCAGCCTGTAATCCCAGCACTTTGGGAGGCCGAGGCAGGCGGATCACGAGGTCAGGAGATAGAGACCATCCTGGTTAACACAGTGAAATCCCATCTCTACTAAAATACAAAAAAAAAAAAATTAGCTGGGCGTGGTGGCGGGCGCCTGTAGTCCCAGATACTCGGGAGGCTGAGGCAGGAGAATGGCCTGAACCCAGGAGGCGGAGCTTGCAGTGAGAGGAGATCATGCCACCGCACTCCAGCCTGAGTGACAGAGCGAGACTCCGTCTCAAAAAATAAATATAAATAAATAAATAAATAAATAGAGCCAGCGTCTCACTGTGTTGGCCAGGCTGGTCTCAAACTTCTAGGCTCAAGCAATCTTACAAAAGTACTGGGGTTACAGGAGTGAGTCACCATGCCTGGCCTGGTGTAAGTTTTTTATATATGCCCTTTATCCTGTTGAAGAAGTTCTCTTCTGGTCTTTATTATTTCAGTATTCTTTGTTGTTGTTGTTGTTGTTGCTGTTTTGTTTTGTTTTTTTTTAAATCCTGAAAAGGTGTTGGGTTTTGTCAAAGGCCGTTTTCTACATTATCCCTTAATTCTATTAATGTTTTGAATAACATTTATTTATTTATTTATTTATTTATTTATTTATTTATTTATTTTGAGATGGAGTCTCACTCAGTCTCTCAGGCTGGAGTGCAGTGGCATGATCTCGGCTCACTGCAACCTCCATCTCCTGGGTTCAAGCAATTTTCCTACCTCAGCCTCCCTAACAGCTGGCATTACAGGCGTGTGTCACCACGCCCAGCTAATTTATTTTTATTTTTTGTATTTTTAGTAGAGATGGGGTTTCACCGTGTTGGCCAGGCTGATCTTGAACTCTTTACCTCAAATGGTCCCCCTGCCTCGGCCTGCCAAAAGTGCTGGGAATACAGGCGTGCACCACCGTGCCTGGCTGAGTTTTTTCTTTTTTGAGACAGGGTCTCACTTTGTCACCCAGGGTGGGGTGCAGTGGCACAAACATGGTTCACCGCAGCCTCAACCTCCCCAGCTCAAGCGATTCTCTCACCTCAGCATGCCAAGTAGCTGGGACTACAGCTGTGAGCCACCGCGCCATGCCCTGATTTTCTTATAATGAATCACCCTTACATTCTTGGGATAAGTCTCATCTGTTAACACATATGTATAATATGTTTCTATGCTGCTGGATTTGATTTGCTAGTATTTTCTTTAGGATTTCTGCATCTATATTTATAAAGGACATTGGTCTATAGTTTCCTTTTCCTGTAATGTCATTGTGTGGCTTTGGTATCAGGGTAATGCTGGCCTCATAGAGTGGGTCAGAAATGCTGCCTCCTCTTCTAGTTTTGGGAAGATTTTAATAAGAATTGGCCTTAATTATTCAAATACCTGGTAGAATTCACCAATGGAGCCATCGGGTCCTGAGCTTTTCCTTACAGAACTTTAAAAAATTGTTACCAATTCCATCTCTTTCCTTGTTATAGATCTATTCTGACTTCCTAGTTTTTCTTGGGTTAGTCTTGGTAATTTGTGTGTTTCTAGAAATTTGTACATTTCATCCAGGTGTATTCAATTAATTGACATGTCATTGTTTATAGCATTCTCTTATAATCTTTTATTTTTGTAAGGGTTGTAGTAATCTTTGGTTCCTGATTTTAGTGGTTTGGGTCATCTCCATTCTTCTTTTGGGGGGATCAGTATTTCCAAAAGTTTAGCAATTTTGCTGATTTGTAAAAGAACCAGTTTTTGGTTTTGATGACTCTATTGCTTTTATAGAATACTATATTTTATTTATCTTCACGGTAATTTTTATTGTTTTTTTGCTGCTGCTTGCTTTCGGCATAGTTTGATCTTTTTCTAATCCTATAAGGTGGAAGAATGTATTATTTATTTGAGATCTGTCTTTATTTTTTTGCTTGAGACAAGGTCTTGCTCTGTTGTCCAAGCTGGAGTGTAGTGGTGCAATCATGGCTCACTGTAGCCTCAAACTCCTGGGCTCAAGTGATCCTCCTGCCTCAGCCTCCCAAGTAGCTGAGATCACAGGCATGTGCCACAATGCCTGGCTAGATTTTTTATTTGTATTTTTCATACAGATAGGTCTCGCTATATTACTGAGGCTGGTCTCAAACTCCTGGCCTCAAGTGTTCATTTTTTTTTTTTTTTTTGAGATGGAGTTTCACTCTTGTTGCCTAGGCTGGAGTGCAATGGCACGATCTCAGCTCACCACAACCTTCACCTCACGGGTTCGAGTGATCCACCTGCCTCAGCCTCCTAAGTAGCAAGGACTACACGCATGTGCCACCATGCCCAGCTAATTTTGTCTTTTTAGTGGAGATGGGGTTTCTCCATGTTGGTCACGCTGGTCTTGAACTCCCAACCTCAGGTGATCCACCCGCCACAGCCTACCAAAATGCTAGAATTACAGGCGTGAGCCACCGCGCCCGCCCTCTTTCATTTTTAATGTAGGTGTTTACAGCTATAAATTTCCCTCTGAGCACTGTCTTTGCTGCATCTCATAAGTTTTGGTAAGTTGTACTGCTTTTTCATTCATCTCAAAATATTAAAAAATTTTTTTATGATGTCTTATTTTGCTCATTGTTTATGTTAATTTCTACATAATCGTATATTTGTGAATCTAAAAATTTTCTTTCTCTTGTTGATTTCTAGTTTTATTCCATTGTGGTTGAAGAAATTACTTTTTTTTTTTTTTTTTTTGCAGGGTCTCACTCTGTCGCCCAGGCTGGAGTGCAATGGTGTGATCTCAGCTCACTGCAACCTCCACCTCCCGGGTTCAAGCAATTCTCCTGCCTCAGTCTCCCAAGTAGCTGGGATTATAGACAGCCGCCACCACACCCAGCTACTTTTTGTATTTTTAGTAGAGATAGGGTTTCACCATGTTGGCCAGGCTGGTCTCAAACTCCTGACCTCAGGTGATCCGCCTGCCTCGGCCTCCCAAAGTGCTGGGATTACAGGCGTGAGCCACCGCACCCGGCCAAAAGTACTTTGTATGATTTCAACTTTTTTTTTTTTTTTGAGACAGGGTCTCTCTCTGTCGCTCAGTCTGGAGTACAGTGGCGTGATCGTGGCTCACTGCAACCTCCACCTCCTGGGTTCAAGCAATCCTCCTGCCTCAGCCTCCTGAGTAGCTGGAATTACAGGTGCCCACAACCATGCCCAGCAAATTATTGTACTTTTAGTAGAGATGGGGTTTCACTATGTTGGCCAGGGTGGTCTCGAACTCCCGACCTCAAGGGACCCACCTGCCTTGGCCTCCCAAAGTGTTGGGATTACAGGCATGAGCCACTGCGCCCAGCTGATAACTCAAAAAATTTCAAGAGGCAAAGACTTATTTTTTAACAGATGTGAGACTCAGTGTTTTAAACAAGACCCAATAAAGACAGTATGAGGCTAACTGAATCTGTCTCTCCTGCAAAGAAAAATTTTTTTACTATTTTTTAATATTACATGAAAATTTTGTTTAAAAAACTAAATTTTACCTTTGTATGTAAAATTGTTCCTTTAGTAGTTTTAATGACATATATTATAATGTTAACTCTTAGGCAGTCTCTGCCTCTCGGGTTCAAGCAATTCTATTGTCTCAGCCTCCTGAGTACCTCAGACTACAGGTGTGCACCACCATGCCCAGCTAATTTTTGTATTTTTTGTAGAGACAGGGTTTCGCCATGTTGGCCAGGCTGGTCTCAAACTGCTGACCTCAGGTGATCTGTCCGCCTTGGCCTCCCAAAATGCTGGGATTACAGGTGTGACCCACTGCACCCAGCCATTACTAATTTTTATTTTTAATGAAAAACTAAGGAGGTAGGCAATTTTAATTATGTACCAGGTACAGAGTCTAGGACAGTAATAATATATGTCAATAATATATGATGCTTTTTAGGATAGGCAGGGGACATGGTTAATTCTACACATCCCCAGGCCTTATCTACAATCTAAGGGCTTTAAAATAGACAAGTCCAACAATTATTTAAAATATTATAGAAGGGCCAGGCACGGTGGCTCATGCTTGTAGTTCTAGCACTTTGGGAGCAGAGGCTGGTGGATGCCTTGAGCCTAGGAGTTAAAGACCAGCCTGGCCAACATGGTAAAACCCGATCTCCACTAAAAATACAAAAATGAGCCAGACATGGCGGTACGTGCTTATAGTCTCAACTACTTGGAAGGCTGAGGTGGAAGGATCACCTGAGCCCAGGGAGGTTGAGGCTGCAGTGAGCATGCCACTGTACTCCAGCCTGGGCAACAGAGTGAGTCCCAGTCTAAGAAAAAAATTTATAAAAGTAGTTTAGGACCTGAAAGGTCTTAGTAAAGACAATACCAGACTTGTCTAATTTACACCAAATGTTCACATTCTGAAGATGTTTTTATTTTACTAATAATTGAAAAACTGTCTTTATTTACTAAAGATTATTAAAGTCATGTGAACTAAAAGATATTTAAAGTTTTTATTTTTTGATAAAATATTCAATTTAAGTGGTTAAGTCAACTGATTAGAGCTTTCGAAAATGTATTTCAGTAGCAAAATATTATGTATTCATGGCACATATAAACAGACATAACAGAAGTAGATCTTATAGACTTGTAAGACTTTCTGTCAATTTTAAAATTTTTATTAATTAATTAATTTATTAGAGACAAGGTCTCACTCTGTCACCCAGACTGGAATGCAATAGTATAATCATAGCTCACTGTAGCCTCAAATTCCTGGGCTTAACTGATCCTCTCGCTTCAGCCTCCTGAGTTGCTGGGACTACAGGCATGCACCACCATGCCCAGCTGATTTTAAAAATTTTTTATAGAGATGGTGTCTCACTTTGTTGCCCAGGCAGGACTCGAACTCCTGGCCTCAAGTGATCCTCATACCTCAGCCTCCCAAAGTGTTGGAATTACAGGCTTAAGCCACCACATCTGGCTGGTTTTAATTATTAAACAATAACAAAAAAATTCATTTTCTAAAAAAAAAAAGAGTACTGTGGCCTCTATACAAAAATAAAGAAAAACAATTTAGCATAGTGAAAACAAGATAGAGTCAATCATATTAAATTTGTATTTTTGAGACAGAGTCTCACTCTGTTGCCCAGGCTTGAGTGCAGTGGCTTGATCTCAGCTCACTGCAGCCTCTGCCCCCCTGGTTCAAGCAATTCTAGTGCCTCAGCCTCCAGAGTAGCAGGGACTACAGGCGTGCACGACCATGCTTGGCTTATTTTTCTATCTTTAGTAGAGACAAGGTTTCACCATGTTGGCCAGGTTGGTCTTGAACCCCTGACCTCAAGTGATCCGCCCGCCTCAGCCTCCCAAAGTGTTGAGATTACAGGCGTGAGCCACCGCGCCCAGCCAATTATGTTAAATTACCCTTATTACTATGATTTTTATAAAAGTGGTTTCAAGCATATAAAGAATGTTTGTTATTACTATTATGTATTATTTTCTTTATCATGATATTTCAGACAAAAGGAACTGCTTAGGACAACTTGAATATGTCTCATAGTTACAGCCTGCAAGCCTTTTTCTTTGCTGTGCCATGTGCCTAAGACACCATCCTTCGTTTGTGTGTGTCACAACCCTGCTAGTCTGTCCTCTAATCCCAACACCAATGTCCTGGGTGCCAATAAAGGCTTTCCTCACCTCCAAATTGAGACTTTATTGATCTCTCTTGGGGTGCTTATACTGGCTTTGGGATGAAATCTATTTTTTCTCCTCTCCCCTTGAAGAAGCACGTCTCTTTGCTTAAGGGAACGTAGAAGCCACAGCAGATCCTAGCCGATATCTGTTACCCTGAAGAAGAGGTCAGGGCCCAGGCACGGTGGCTCATGCCTGTAATCCCAGCATTTGGGGAGGTCGAGGTGGGCGGATCGCTTGAGCCCAGGAGTTCGAGCCCAGCTTGGGCAATATGGCAAGACACCGCCCCCCGACTCTACAAAAAATACAAAAATTAGCCAGGCGTGGTGGTGAGTGCCTGTAGTACCAGCTACTTGAAAGGCTGAGTTGGGAGAATCAGCTGAGCCCAGGAAGTTGAGGCTGCAGTGAGCCGTGATCGCACCACTGCACTCCAGCCTGTGCAACGTGGCAAAACCAGAGTGGGGCCTTGTCTCATTTTAAAAAGTAATAAGAGACCGAGCACGGGAACTCAGGCCTGTAATCCCAGCACTTTGGGAGGCTGAGGCGGCCAGATCACTTGAGGCCAGAGAGTTGGAGACCAGCCCGGCCAACATGGGAAAACCCTGTCTCTACTAAAAATACAGAAATTAGCTGGGTGTGGTGGCAGGCACCTGTAATTGCAGCTACTGGGAGGCTGAGGCAGGAGAATCGCTTGAATCTGGGAGGCGGAGGTTGCAACGAGCAGAGATCGAGTCACTGCACTCCAGCCTGGGCCGCAGAGCAAGACCCTGTCTCAAAAATAAATAAATAAATAAATAAATAAATAAATAAATAATTTAATAAATAAGAAGAAAGGGTCAGGGCCATTTTTAAAAGGCACTAGATAAGGCCTGGTTGCAATCAGGGAGTGCGGGCAACTGATTTCTTTGAAGCCTCCTCTTGTTCTGTTTCTGTGACATTGACAGGGACCAGCTCCCATGGTTCAGGAGCTGCTGAGGGTTAACATCCTGTCCCAGGAGGGATCTGACCACACCAATGGCTTTATCGTTGCCTAATTGGGGAGGCCCTGTGGGGGATGTTTCAAGGACTGAGAGTGCAGAGGAGCCTCCCACATGCAGTTACGCTGATGGAAACACAATGGGTGGATTGCCACAGGGGCCGGCAGGCTCGCTGGTAAACAGGATGCACAGGTGGAAACCTTCCCCGCTGACCAGATACTTTGTTTCCTTTCTGGGGAGGCACATAAAACAGTTACCATAACCGAAACCCTGCCCACTCTTCATTTGCAAACTGCAATGGTCTTAGACATCTTCCTTAGGTAAGCGCTTTGAGAGCTCCTGTTCATTTCAGGACTAAAATGAACAATAATAGCGACCGTCCTTCAGAGCCTGCTGGATGCCAGGCACCTCACCAGTGTCTCCCAGTGCTGGGTGCAGTGATTCACACCTGTAATCCCAGCACTTTGGGAGGCTGAGGTGGGTGGATCGCTTGAGCTCAGGAGATCAAGACCAGCCTGGGCAACATAGTGAGAACTCTGCCTCTAGAACAAAGAAAAAGGAAAAAGTAACTCCTGGTGAATTTCCAACTTAGAACAAGAGTGGGAGGTGTCCTATGCATGATCTTTAATGCTTTGCTCAAATATCACCTTCTCCGTGAGGCCTAACCTGACCACTCTGCTTAAAATTGCAACCCTCCTTCACCTCCACCCCGCATCGCAAGTTCTCGTCACTGCCTTTCTCACCTGCTACACACTCCATGATTTACTTATTAAGTATGTTTGTTAGGCCGTGTGCAGTGGCTCATGCCTATAATCCCAGCACTTTGGGAGGCTGAAGCAGGTGGATCACCTGAGGTCAGGAGTTCAAGACCACCCTGGCCAACGTGGCGAAACCCCATCTTTACAAAAATACAAAAAAGTTAGCCAGGTGTGGTGGTGCGTGCCTGTAGTCCCAGCTACTCGGGAGGTTGAGGCAGGGGAATTGCTTGAACCTGGGAGGGAAGGTTGTAGTGAGCTGAGATTGCACCATCGTACTCCAGCCTGGGCGGTAGAGCAAGACTCCGTTTCAAAAAAAAAAAAAAAAAAAAGTACTGCTAAGTCAAAAAGTATAAACAGTTTAATTTTTTTTTTTTGGAGACAAAGTCTTGCTCTGTTGCCCACGCTAGAGTGCAATGGCACGGTTTCGGCTCACTGCAACCTCTGCCTCCTGAGTTCAAGCGATTCTCCTGCCTCAGCCTCCCGAGTAGCTGGGATTACAGGCATATACCACCATGCCCAGCTAACTTTTTGTATTTTTAGTATAGATAGGGTTTCACCATATTGGCCAGGCTGGTCTCGAACTTCTGACCTCGTGATCTGCCCGCCTTGGCCTCCCAAAGTGCTGGGACTACAGGCAAGAACCACCGTGCCCTGCCTGAAGAGTCGAAATTTTTTTTTTTTTAAACAGTTTCACTCTGTCACCCAGGCTGGAATGCAATGGCACATTCTCAGCCCACTACAACCTCCGCCTCCCAGGTTGTAGCCATTCTCCTGCCTCAGCCTCCCAAGTAGCTGGGATTATAGGCACCCACCACCATGCCTGGCTACATTTTGTAGTTTTTTTTTTTTTTTTTTTTTGAGACGGAGTTTTGCTCTTGCTTCCCAGGCTGTAGTACAATGGCGCCATCTCTGCTCACCACAACCTCCGCTTCCCAGATTCAGGTAATCCTCCTGCCTCAGCCTCCCGAATAGCTGGGATTACAGGTATGTGCCACCACGCCCAGCTAATTTTGTATTTTTAGTGGAGACGGGGTTTCTCCATGTTGGTCAGGCTGGTCTCGAACAACCAACCTCAGGTGATCTGCCCGCCTTAGCCTCCCAAAGTGCTGGAATTACAGGTGTGAGCCACCACGCCTGGCTCTACTTTTTGTAGTTTTTAGTAGAGACAGAGTTTCACCATGTTGGTCAGGCTGGTCTCGAACTCCTGACCTTAGTTGATCTGCCCGCCTCAGCCTCCCAAAGTACTGGGATCACAGGCGTGAGCCACTGCGCCCGGCCCAAACAGCCTAAATTTTAATAAATACTGCCAAATAACACTTTCAAAAGAGTATCCATTCATACTCCCACCAATGGTACATAAAAAGGCTCAATAACAATTGGTAAAATTGGTTTGGTGGGGAATTCAACTCTACACTGCTGAGCTGCTGCTATTTGCAACCATAGTTGTTTTTTTTTGTTTTTTTTTTTTCTGAGACAGAGTCTCGCTTTGTCACCCAGACTGGAGTGCAATGGTGCTATCCAGGCTCACTGCAACCCTTGCCTCCCGGCTTTAAGTGATCCTCCTGCCTCAGCTTCCTGACTAGCTGGGATTACAGGAGTACGCCACCATGCCCAGCTAATTTTGTATTTTTAGTAGAGACGGGGTTTCACCATGTTGGCCAGGATGGTCTCCAATTCCCGACCTCAGGTGATCTGCCCGCCTTGGCTTCCCAAAGTGCTGGGATTACAGGCGTGAGCCACCGTGCTGGGCCCTGCAAACATAGAATCTTAGAGTTGAAAGGGACATAAAAATTCATCAAATTCTTGTCCAACTCCCCTCCCAAGGCAGCAATCCCCTGCAATACAGCCTTGTTTACAATGCTCTTGTCTGTGACTGGGGTCAAACTCCACATCTTTGATCTTAAGAATAAACCACCACTGACAGTGGGCTTATCACATCCAGTAAGTTTGTTATATCACTGGGCCAAAATCTACTTTCCTGGTGGGGCCCGGTGGCTCACGCCTGTGATCCCAGGACTTTGGGAGGCTGAGTAGGGCGGATCACCTAAGGTCAGGAGCCAGAGACCAGCCTGGCCAACATTGCGAAACCCCATCTCTACTATAAATACAAAAACTAGCTGGGTGTGGTAGTGCCTGCCTGTAGTCCCAGCTACTCGGGAGGCTGAGGCAGGAGAATCACTTGAACCCAGGAGGCGGAGGTTGCAGTGAGTGGCGATCACTGCACTGCACTCCAGTCTGGGTAACAGAGTGAGACACACGCACACGCGTGCGCGCGCGCACACACACACACACCCTACCTTTCCTGCAACACACCCCACCTATCCTAGCTCAGCTCTGGGAAGTAACACAAAAGAGCTAATCCTTTTCCACATGACAGCCCTTAAAATATGTGAAGACTGTATCACATTTCCCCAGAGCCTTCTTTTTGTGGGGTACAACTTCCCAGTTGTGACCAAACACGTCCCTTCCATAGGAAAGTGCTGACTGGAGTCTCTTCAGCTGAGTGGCCTAGCATAAGAGCTTTAGAGTCACTAGGCTTGGGTTCAAGTCCGTGTTCCCACCCCTTCCAGCCACCTGACCTGGGCTAAATCACTTCTCAGACTTTAGTTTCCTCCCTTGGATAAACTGCATAGCAATAGTACCCATGTCATAGGGTTGCTGGTTTGGCCACATTATGATTTTTTTTTTTTTTTTTCTTTTTGAGACAGAGTTTTGCTCTTATTGCCCAGGCTGGAGTACAGTGGCACAGTCTTGGTTCACTACAACCTCCGCCTCCTGGGTTCAACTGATTTTTCCTGCTTCAGCCTCCCGAGTAGCTGGGATTACAGGCACCCGCCACCATGCCCAGCTAATTTTTTGTATTTTTAGTAGAGTCGGGGTTTCACCATGTTGGCCAGGCTGGTCTCGAACTCCTGACCTCAGGTGGTCCACCCGTCTTGGTCTCCCAAAGTGCTGGGATTACAAGTGTGAGCGACTGCTGGCCTTTTTTTTTTTTTTTTGAGACAGAGTCTTACTTTGTCACCCAGGCTGAAGTACAGTGGCATGATCTTGGCTCACTGCAACCTCCGCTTCCCAGGTTCAAGTGATTCTCTTGCCTCAGCCTCCTGGTAGCTGGGACTACAGGCACCCGGCACCACATTCAGTCACATGGATTTTTTTGGTGGGTTAATTCCTCCATAAGAAAAAAGTGTTTTAAATCATATTTTATGACCATGTTAGTATAAGGATGAATATAACAAGGCCTGGTGCAGTGGCTCATGCCTGAAATCCCAGCACTTTGGGAGGCCAAGGTGGGTGAATTACTTCATCCCAAGAGTTCAAGAACAGCCTGGGCAACATGGCAAGACCCTTTCTCTACAAAAAATAAAAAAAAAAAAAATTAGCCGGAAGTGGTGGCATGTACCTGTGGTCCCAGCTCCTCGGGAGGCTGAGGTGGGAAGACTGCCTGAGCCCAGGGGGTCAAGGCTGCAGTGAGCCATGATTGTGCCACTGCACTCCAGCCTGGGCACCAGAGCTCCTGCTCAAAAATACCAAAAACTAAAAACTAAAGATAATATATATATGTAATAAAGGCAGGGTTATGTTTATTTTTTCTTCTGATTTTAAAAGAAGTAAAACATTTTCATGGGGCCCTAAAAGTATTGTGGGCCTTAGGCATCATGCCTTCTGTAAGTTCATAGGCCCTGGCTGCTGGAAGGAGTAAAAAAGAGAAAACATGCCAAATATGTAAAGTGCTTAGCGCAGCACTGGGCCTGGCTCTTTGTAACTTAATAAATGGTGATCAAAAATTAAAAAGGGCAATGCAGGCCGGGTGCAGTGGCTCACGCTTGTAATCCCAGCACTTTGGGAGGCCAGGCGTGCGGATCACAAGGTCAGGAGTTTGAGACCAGCCTGGCCAACATGGTGAAACCCTGTCTGTACTAAAAAACACAAAATTAACCAGGCATGGTGGCACACACCTGTAATCCCAGCTACTCGGGAGGCTGAGGCAGGAGAATTGCTTGAACCTGGGAGGTGGAGGTTGCGGTGAGCCGAGATCACACCACTGCGTTCCAGCCTGGGCAACAAGAGTGAAACTCCGTCTCAAAAAAAAAAAAAAAAAAAAAGTTGGGGGTGTAGTGCAGAGAACAGAGTGTAACCCTGGAGAACTCTGCAGAGCTTTCCTTTTTTTTTTTTTGAGACGGAGTCTCGCTCTGTCGCCTAGGCTAGCACAATCTCGACTCACTGAAACCTCCGCCTCCCGGGTTCAAGTGATTCTCCTGCCTCAGCCTCCTGAGTAGCTGGCATTACAGGTGCATGCCACCATGCCCGGCTAATTTTTTGTATTTTTAGTAGAGACATGGTTTCACCATATTGGCCAGGCTGGTCTTGAACTCCTGACCTCAGTTGATCTGCCCACCTTGACCTCCCAAAGTGGTAGGATTAC
Organism: Pan troglodytes; assembly: GCF_028858775.2. Taxonomy (NCBI): domain Eukaryota; kingdom Metazoa; phylum Chordata; class Mammalia; order Primates; family Hominidae; genus Pan; species Pan troglodytes. Next base: position 18,842,381 of record NC_072416.2, on the reverse strand, counting down.
AGGCATGGGCCGCCACACCTGGCCTGCAGAACTTTCTTTATTGGCATGCACTGGGACTTGCAGACTCAGCTCCAGCTGAATGTAAGGAACACAGTTCCTGGGTCCATGTTTTCTCACTGTGTTCACAGAGTCTTGCAAGAGATTCTGCAAAAAGACACGCAGTCTATGGCATTTATCTTGAGACGAGAGAAAGTATACATGTAAGGACATGTGCGTGAAGAATTCTGGAAGGATAAAGAAGATATTAATTTATAGCCATTACCTATTGAGAAGGAGGGATTGGGAATATTGTGAATAGGTCCAGAAGTGGGAGAGAGACTTTCCACTGCATGCCTACTTATAGTTTTGATGTATAAACAATGATAATAGAGTGCTGATTCAAAAATGTTAATAATTTCTTTTCTTTTTTTCTTTTTTTTTGTGATGGAGTCTGACTCTATCACCCAGGCTGGAGTGCAGTGGCGCAATCTCAGCTCACTTCAACATCTGCCTCCCGGGTTCAAGCGGTTCTCCTGCCTCCACCTCCTGAGTAGCTGGAATAACACTTGTGCACCACCACACCCAGCTAATTTTTGTATTTTTAGTAGAGACAGGGTTTCGCCATGTTGGCCAGGCTGGTCTCGAACTCCTGACCTTCGGTGATCTGCCAGCCTCGGCCTCCCAAAGTGCTGGGATTACAGGCTTGAGCCACTGCACCTGGCTCAAAAATCTTAGTAATTTTTTTGACTGTCCTAAATTGTTTATTAGGTATGAGTTTTACGAACTTTACTTATATTAGTGGTAACAGCGGAGATTGAGAGTATTGCGCCTTCTCCAAGCTGCCCGGCAAGAACCACCAATAGTGTGGTGGAACTTACGGCCCTTTCCAAGGCCATGGCTCTTTTGGCCTGCACATGCCAGGCCACACATCTCCTTGTGCTTGTGGACTGGTTTGGTGATCCACTGGGTGTCAGGATTTCTTCCGATAGCTTTATGGAATGGATCAATGAGGATAACCTCAAAAAATTTGTGTGTGGAATCTTCACCCATCCAGTAAGAATTCAGGACTCTTAGAGCCCCACAGTGGCGTCCAACTCACTCCTCTGCAATCAACTGTAGGCTTCAGTTAATACCATGATGGACAGGCTTGCCGTAAGTTGCACCCTTAGGAACTGAGCATTTTCGGCCGTCACGGAGAATACGAATCCCGTATATAACATAACCTTGCTTGATCTTGTAGCCCAGTTGGTGCACTTTATCGGGCCGGGTGGGGCGGGGAGCCCTGTGGAGAGCAGAGAGCTGGCGGTACTGCCAGCAGCGGACCCTCAGAAGAAAGCTCATGACATCAGACTGCTTCTTCCTCCACAGCTCGTGGATGTACTTGTATGCACCCATCTTGGCTTACCTGATTGCTGCCGCCAGACAGAAGGGCCAAAAATCTTAATAATTTTTATTTTGAAAAATATATGCATGTGGTTAGAGAAAACTTCAAAGAGTTCAAAAGGGTGAAAAGCAACTCTCCCTCTTGTACCCAGGGAGGACCTGGTAAGATATAACATCTCATACAGGACTTACAGAACCTCTATAAAAACTATTAAAAAATTTTGTTGAGAGACAGTAAAGAAGACCTAAATAAATGGAGAGATATACCTGTTCGTTGATTGGAAGAGCCTAGATTTGAAGGCGCCAACTCTTGTATTGATTAATAGATCAAATGTAATCCCAATGAAAAGCTCAGCTTTTTTTTTTTTTTTTTTTTTTTTTGTAGAACTTGACAATCTGATTCCAAAACTGATAGGGGAATAAAAGGAAGTCAAAGTACCCAAGACACTCTTGGGAGGAAAAAACAAAACCAAAAATGAACTGTGGGCTGGGCGCAGTGGCTCATGCCTGTAATCCCAACACTTTGGGAGGCCGAGGCAGGTGGATCATCTGAGATCAGGAGTTTGAGACCAGCCTGGCCAACATGGTGAAACCCCGTCTCTAATAAAAATACGAAAATTAGCTGGGCATGGTGGTGGGTGCCTGTAGTCCCAGCTACTTGGGAGACTGAGGGAAGAGAATCGCTTGAACCCAGGAGGCAATGGTTGCAGTGAGTCGAGATTGTGCCACTGCACTCCAGCCTGGCAACAGAGCGAGACTCCATCTCAAAGGAAAAAAAAAAGCTAGACATGAAGCTAGGGAGAGGAAGACAAACCAGAACCCACATTCCTTTTTGACACTGTTGTTTACTTTTCCATTATAGCCATTCTAGCACAATTAGAGTAATATCTTATTGTGGTCTGTTGAAATACTTTAAAGGAAGTTACACAGATCATGATAGATTACTTTAAATGCCATGCTATATATCTCTAAAAATACACGTTTATGTATTAGAAGACTCAATATTGTTAAGATGGCAATACTACTCCAAAGTTATCTATAGACTTGATGTAATCTCTATGAAAATCCCAATGTCCTTGTTTGCAGACCTGGAAAATTCAGACCTAAAATTCACATGGTATTGCACCCAACAGCCAATCTTGAAAAATGAGCATAGTTGGAAGACTCACACTTGGTGACTTCAGAATTTACTACAAAGCAACAATAATCAAAAAGTTTGGTATTGTTAGGAAGATAGGCATATAGATTAGTGAAACAGAATTGAGAGTCTGGAAATAACCCATACATCTATGGTCAATTGTTTCGTTTTGTTTTGTTTTTTTTGACAGAGTCTCACTCTGTCACCCAGGCTGGAGTGCAAAATTGTCACACCTGTAAGTTCTGAAATTTTTTCTCTTATTATTTCATCTACAATTTTTTTTCCTGTGTTTTGTCAGTCTTATTTTTCTGAAATGCTTATTATTTAGATGTGGGATCTTTTTGTGTGACCTTCTAATGTTCTCCATTTTCTCTGATCTCTGCAAGATTTCAGCAATTTTTTCTTCCCTTTTCTTTTTTTACTTCTTGCTTTCTTAATTTCTGAGAACTCCTTTTTGTTCCCTGAATGTTTCTTTTAAAAGATATACTGGTTGGGTGCAGTGGCTTACACCCGTAATACCAGCACTTTGGGAAGCCAATAGGAGGATTGTTTGAAGCCAGGAATTTCAGAGAAGAATTCTGCAATCTCCTCATTGAAGGTTGTGGTAGTCATACCTGACCCTGTGAATAATTCTAACCAAGACTGGGCATGGTAGCTTATGCCTGTAACCCCAGCACTTTGGGATGCTGAGGCAGGTGGATCACCTGAAGTCAGGAGTTTGAGACCAGCCTGGCCAACATGGCGAAACCCCATTTCTACTAAAAATACGAAAATTAGCTGGGCATGGCAGTGCATGCCTGTAATCCCAGCTACTTGGGAGGCTGAGGGAGGAGAATCGCTTGAACCCGGAGCCGAGATCATGCCATTGCACTCCAGTCTGGGCAACAAAAGCAAAATTCCATTTCAAAAATAAAATAAAATAAAAATAAAAATAAAAAAATTCTAACCAATGAGGTATGATTGAAAATGACACACATCTTTGCCAATCATACTTCATTGGTTAGAATTATTATTACTATTGGAGACAGAGTCTCACTCTGTTGCCCAGGCTGGAGTGCAGTGTTATGATCTCGGCTCACTGCAGCCTCTGCCTCCCTGGATCAAGTGATTCTTCTGTCTCAGCCTCCCAAGCAGCTGAGATTACAGGCATGCACCATCATGCCCAGTTAATTTTTTGTACTTTTAGTAGAAATGGGGCTTCACTATGTTGGCCAGGCTTGTCTTGGACTCCTCATCTCAGTTATCCACCTGCCTTGGCCTCCCAAAGTGCTGGGATTACAGGTGTGAGCCCACATGCCCGGCCTGGTTAGAATTATTCAGAGAATAACTGAACAATTATTCTGTGAACAACTTGTAAACGAACAACCTGAAAATTAAACTAAGGAAAGAAAATTAAGACAATCCACTTGCAATAGCACCAAAAACAATAAAAATACTTGGTAATAAATTTAACAAAAGATGTTCAAAATTTGTACACTGAAAGCCATGAAACATTGCTGAAAGACATTAAGGAAGACCTAAACAAATAGAAAAACGTCCCATGTTCATGGATTAGAAGACTCAATATTGTTAAGATGTCAATACTACCCAAAGCAATAAACAGATTTAGTGCAATTTCAATGGTCTTTTCTGCAGAAATGGAAAGGCTGATTCTCAAATTGATATGGAATTGTAAAAGACTCCAAATAGCCACAACATTCTTGAAAAAGAAGAACAAAGTTGGAGGACTCATATTTCTTGATTTTAAAGCTTACTACAAAGCTACAATAATCAAAACAGTGTGGTGTTATCTTAAGAACAGACATATAAACCAATGAAATAGAATTGAGAGTCCCCAAATAAACCTATACAATTATGGTCAATTGATTTTTGAGAGGTGTGCTAAGACAATTCAATGGGAGAAAGAATAGCCTTTTTAAAAAATTGTCCTAGGACCACTGGATAAACATGTACAAAAGGATGAAGTTGGACCCTAACCTTGCAATTACCTTAAAAATTATTATAAATATAAGAACTAAAACTATAAAACTCTTAGAAGAAAACACAAGGATGAATTTTCATGATCTTGGACTTGGCAATGAATTCTTAGATATGACACCAAAAGTACAAGCCAAAAAAGAAAAATAGACAAATTAGACTTCATCAAATTAAAAACTTTTGTGCATTGAAGGATATTATTAAGAAAGTAAAAAGACAATGTACAGAATGGGAGAAAATATGTGCACACCATGTATCTGATAAAAGTCTATGTTTTAATGTAATTAAAACATGAACAAAGTTAATTTGTGCGGCGGCAATAAAAAAGGGAAACAAATATGAACAAAGGACTTGAATAGACATTCCTAGAAGATATGTAAATCACCAACAGGCACGTAAAAAGATGTTCAACATCATTAGTCTTTAGAGAAACACAGACAAAAACCACAGTGAGGTCTCAATTCACACACACTAGGACAGCTACAATTTTTTTTTTTAAGTGTGTGTGTTGGGGGTGCAGCTGGGAACAGTGACTCATGCCAGCACTCTGGGATGCCAAGGCAGGAGGATCACTTAAGTCCGGGAGTTTGAGACCAGCCTGGGTGACATAGCAAGACTGCCATCTCTCCAAAAAATTAAAAAATTAGCTGGGAGTGGTGGCATACCCCTGTGGTTCTAGCTACTTGGGAAACTGAGTCGGGAGGATTGAACCCAGGAGTTTGAGGTTGTAGTGAGCTATGATCATGCCACTGCATTCTAGCCAGAGCAATAGGGTGAGATCCTATCTCTAAATTACATAAATAAATAAATAAGTAAATATGCAGAAAATAAACGCTGGCAGGAATGTGGAGATATTGGAACACTCATGCATTGCTGGTGGAAATGCAAAATGGTTCAGCTGCTGAGAAAAACTGTTTAATGATGCGTCAAAAAGTTAAACACAGAATTACCATATATCTCAGCAATTCTACTCCTAGAATATTCACAAAATAAATGAAAACATGCACTCACGTAGATGCACATACTATACACGTCGACAGAGGCACTATTCACCGCGCCGGGCCCAAAACATGTATTTTCTTAGGAACACCAGATAGCACTTCAGTGCTATGCTTGGGGGCCATTTCAAACAGCAAAATAAATAATAAATACCATAGAAATGTGAAACCTATGGCACACAAATGCTGCAAAAAGGGCATTTGTGGCCTGGCGCAGTGGCTCACGCCTGTAATCTCAGCACATTGGGAGGCCGAGGTGGGTGGATCACCTGAGGTCAAGAGTTCAAGACCAGCCTGACCAATATGGTGAAACCCCGTCGCTACAAAAAATACAAAAAGTAGCTGGGCGTGGTGGTGGGCACGTGTAATCCCAGCCACTCGGGAGGCTGAGACGGGAGGATTGCTCAAACCCAGGAGGCAGAGGCTGCAGTGAGCTGAGATCGAGCCACTGCACTCCAACCTGGAAGACAGAGTGAGACTCCATCTCAAAAAAAGAAAAAAAAAAAAAGGACATTTACAATAGGACAGCTGAAACAAGAAGTCAGGGTGTGGCCTCATTCAACCTCAGATAGGAACATGTGTGTTGAGCAACTCAAATTTTCTTCTTTTTTATTTGAGACGCAGCCTTGCTTTGTCACCCAGGCCCAGGCTGTCCCAGGCCCAGGCAGTGACGTGATCTCGGCTCACTGCAATCTCTGCCTCCTGGGTTCAAGTGATTCTCCTGCTTCGGCCTCCTGAGTAGCTGGGATTACAGGTGCCCAACACTATGCCCAACTAATTTTTGTATTTTTAGTAGAGACTGGGTTTTGCCATTTTGGCCAGGCTGGTCTCGAACTTCTGATCTCAAGTGATCCGCCAGCCTCAGCCTCCCAAAGTGTTGGGGTTACAGGTGTGAGCCACCGCACCCAGCCCTTTTTTATTTTTATTTTCATTCATTTTGAGACAGGGTTTTGCTCTGTCACCCAGACTGGAGTGCAGTGACGCCATTGTGGTTCACTGCAGCGTCAACTTCCCGGGCTCAAGTGATCCTCCCAGCTTCCAAAGTAGCTGGGACCAAAGGTGCGCACCATCACAGCCGGCTAATTTTTTTGTCTATTTTTGGTAGAGACGGGGTTTTGCCATGTTGCTCAGGCTGGTCTCCAACTGCTGAGCTCAAGTAATCCACCCACCTCAGCCTCTCAAAGTGCTGGCATTCCAGGTGTGAGCCATCACGACCAGCCAGGGATCTCACCATTCTTAAGGGCCTCTCATTGAATTCTCCTGTTGATAGTTGCATTGATTTCTCATTCCTTCTTCTTCTCTGTCTCTTGCTACATCCGGACTCTCTCTGATTCATTTTCTCAAAGACATTCATCTAGAATGTCTAATTTTTGTGGTTGGGATCAATACAGTTCACTTGCTTTATGGGGTGGGAGGAGTGTAACTTTTCTTTAAACTGAATTCTAAGCAGTTTTCACTTTTAACTCACTACAGTCTCCATGCTATATTCTGAATGTTTATATCCCCAAAATTCATATGTTGAAATCCTAACCCCCAAGGTGATGGTATTAGGAGGTGAGCCTTTGAGAGATGATTAGGTCTTGACAGTGGAGTTCTCATGACTGGGATTAGTGCCCTTATAAAAGGGACCCCAGGCTGGATGTGGTGGCTCACGCTTGTAATGGTTCAGCTACCAAGGCCCCCGAAGTGATGAGATCGCTTGAGCCCAGCGGTTTGAGACCAGCCTGGGCAACATAGTGAGACGCCATCTCCATTTAAAATTAAAATAAAAAAAAATAAAAAGGACCCCAGAGAGATCCCCTGCCACTTATCATAGGAAGGCACAGTGAAAAGACAGCTATCTAGAAGAGCAGGTCCTCTCCAGACACTTGAATCTACCAGCACTTTGATCTTGGACTTCGGTACCATGTTACAACAGCCATACATTGTGCTACTGATATTCCATATATAATTGACATTTTCAGGGTTTTTTTTTATTTGTTTTTTGTTTTTTTGGTTTTTTTTGAGACAAAGGCTCACTCTGTCGCCCAGGCTGGAGTGCAGTGGCACGATCTTGGCTCACTGCAACCTCCGCCTCCCGGGTTCAAGTGATTATCCTGCCTCGGCCTGTTGAGTAGCTGGGACTACAGGCATGCAGCACCACGCGCAGCTAATTTTTGTATTTTTAGTAGAGATGGGGTTTTGCCATTTTGGCCAGGCTGGTCTCGAACGCCTGACCTCAAGTGATCTGCCCACCTTGGCCTCCCAAAGTGTTGGGATTACAGGAGTGAGCCACCACTGCACCTGGTCTCTTTTCTATTTGTTTTGTTTTTTGTTTTTTGTTTAAATAAAGACAGGGGTCTCCTTATGTTGCCCAGGCTGGTCTGGAACTCCTGACCTCAAGTGATCTGCCTCCCTCACCCTCCCAATGTGCTGGGATTACAGGCATGAGGCACTGAAACTGGCAGAATTTGAAGGTGAGGATTTGGGCTGGGCAGGGAAAGTCCACGCAGAGCAGAGCTATGAGGAAGACTGAAGCCCAAGCCCAAGGTCTCCCATGACAGTAGGCCTTTTTTGGTAAAAGATCTGAAAGTCTGAATTTGGGGATCCTGTAAATAAAACGTTCATGGGTAGGGCTGAATCCAGGATGCAAATGAAGCCATCATGAGTCTGTTTTTCTCCCTTTCTTGACTTCTGCTTGCCCTTTGTTGGCCCCAGCCTCAGGCTTCATGTAGCAGGGACACGATGGATGTCATTCAGGTACCTGGGTCCCCTCAGACTTCCAGTGAGAGGAGTCAGAAGCAAGACTCTCCTTCCCCATATTCTTTTTTTTTTTTTTTTAAAGACGAAGTCTCACTCTGTTGCCCCAGGCTGGAGTGCATTGACACCATCTGGGCTTGCTGCAACCTCTGCCTCCTGGGTTCAAGCGATTCTCATGCCTCAGCCTCCCGAGTAGCTGGGATTACAGGCATGCGCTAGCACATCCTGCTAATTTTTGTATTTTTAATAGAGACGGGGTTTCATCATGTTGGCCAGGCTGGTCTGGAGCTCCTGACCTCAGGTGACCTGCTCGCCTTGGCCTCCCAAAGTGCTGGGATTACAGGCGTGAGCCACCGCACCTGGCTTCTTTCCCCAGATTCTTAGCCCAAATTACATTGTGACTCTTGGGCTGTGACTAGGTCACATGCTCTCTTTGAACCAATCACTGTGTCCAGATGAATGCAATGCACTCATTGTCTAAGGCTGGGAACACATTTTGGGCACAGGGAATGGCCTTTCAAAACTGTACATCAAATCATGTCCCTTTCCAGTCTGACGTCCTCTCCAGCAATGATTCTCAACCAGGTCGAGTTTGCCCTCCCAGGGGACATTTGGCAATGTAGGGAGGCATTTTTGGTTGTCACAACGTCAGGGTGTGTGTGCAGGTACATTCCTGGCATTTGGTGGGTAGGGGCCAGGAATGAGGCTAAAACATCCTGCAATGGGTCAGGTATGTTGGCTCAAACCTGTAATTCCGGAGCTTTGGGAAGCCGCAGCAGGAGGATTGCTTGAGCCCAGGAGTTTGACACCAGCCTGGGCAAAATGACAAAACACCATATCTACAAAGAAAAATACAAAAATTAGCTAGGCATGGTGGCACGTGCCTGTGGTCCCAGCTACTAGGAAGGTTGAGGCAAGAAGATCCCTTGATCCCAGGAGTATGAGGCTGTCGTGAGCTCTGATCATGCCATGCCACTCCAGCCTGGGTGACAGAGGGAAACCCTGTCTCAAAGAAACAAACAAACAAACAGGCCAAGCATGGTGGCTCACACCTGTAATCGCAGCACTTTGGGAGCCTGAGGCAGGCAGATCGCTTGAGCCAGGAGGATTGCTTGAGCCCAGGAGTTCGAGGCTGCAGTGAGCTATGATCACACCACTGCACTCTGCACTCCAGCATGAACAACAGAGCAAGACCTTCTCCAGAAAAAAATAAAACCCCTCAAAACCAGATAAAGATATCTGCAAAGATAACAGGAAATAATATTTCTCCCAAGGACACTGCAGCTGTAAAGTGCCATGGTGACTTCCTACTGTGAACCACTGCTTTCTGACTTGCTGAGAAACTTTGTTTCATGAAATCATAGATAGATAATTTGTAGTTTGAAAATATATCAGTACAGGCCGGGTGCAGTGGCTCACGCCTGTAATCCCAGCACTTTGGGAGGCCAAGGCAGGTGGATCACCTGAGGTCAGGAGTTCGAGACCAGCCTGACCAACATGGTGAAACCCCGTCTCTACTAAAAACACTAAATTAGCCAGGCATGGTGGCGGGTGCCTGTAATTGCAGCTACTTGGGAGGCTGAGGCAGAACTGCTTGACCCTGGGAGGTAGAGGTTGCAGTGAACTGAGATCGTGCCGTTGTACTTCAGTCTGGGCGACAAGACCAAAACTCTGTCTCAAAAAAAAAAAAAAAAAAAAGAAAAAAAGAAAAGAAAAGCAAATATGTCAGTACAAATGAAATTTTTTCCTCTTGCTTGGAGGATCTGGGCAGTTGGATACCCAGGCACAGCAATTCAGATAAGGGTTCCCTGAACAAAGTGGTCCACATTTACTAAACTTTAGAAGTTAATTTTTGTCTTTGTTTGGTGAAGCAACCCATAGCTGCTCAGTTGCTCTGGTGTCCCTCTCCCTCTTTTTTTTTTTTTTTTTTTTTGAGACAGGGTCTCACTCTGTTGCCCAGGCTGCAGTGCAGTGGTGCAATCACAGCTCAGTAGAACCTCTACCTCCTGGGCTCAAGCAATCCTCCCACCTCAGCCTCCCGAGCAGCTGGGAATACAGGCATGTACCACCATGCTTGGCTAATTTTTGTATTGTTTGTGGAGATGGGGTTTTGCCATGTTGCCCCAGCTGGTCTTGAACTCCTAGCTTCAAGTGATCCCCCAGCCTCGGCCTCCCAAAGTGCTGGGATTATAGGCGTGAGCCACCATCCAGCCTTTCCTTGTTTTCAGTAAATGAATAAACCTGACTTTCTCACTAAAGGTTAGTCCCTGGTGGCCAGGCTGGTCTCGAACTCCTGGGCTCAAGCAATCCTCCCACCTCAGCCTCTCAAAGTGCTGGGATTATATGTGTGAGCCATCACGCTCAGCCTCATTTATGTATTTGTTATGGCTGCCTTTGCACTCCCATGATAGATGTGAGAAATGGTGGCAGAGACTGCAGGGCCTGCAAAGCCTAAAAAATGTACAATCTGGCTCTTTACAGAAAAACTTTGCGGACCCCTGGTCTAAATGTTCTGAGTACATAAGTGAGCAAAACACAGCTAAATTCCTCCATCATGGAGCTGAAATTCTAGTGGGAAAAAGAAAAAGATTTACGTACTTACAAGACACCATAAATACATCTAGTATATGACTTGTATATAACTTAGGGTAATTAAATGGTAAGAAAAGAAGTGGCCGGGCATGGTGGCTCACACCTGTAATCCCAGCACTTTGGGGGGCCGAGATGGGCGGGTCACCTGAGGCCAGGAGTTCAAGACCAGCCTGGCCAACATGGCAAAACCCTATCTCTACTAAAAATACAAAAACTAGCTGGGCGTGGTGGTGCCAACCTGTAATCTCAGCTGCTCCGGAAGCTAAGGTGGGAGGAAGCACCATGCCCGGCCTGCTTCCACTTTTTGGCTACTGTGAATAATGCTGTTGTGAACATGGGTGTACAAATATCTGTTCGAACCCCTGCTTTCATTACTTCTTTTTTTTTTTTTTTGAGACGGAGTTTCACTCTTGATGCCCAGGCTGGAGTGCAATGGTGCAATCTCGGCTCACCACACCCTCTGCCTCCCGGGTTCAAGCGATTCTCCTGCCTCAGCCTCCCGAGTATCTGGGATTACAGGCACGCGCCACTGTGCCCGGCTAATTTTATATTTTTAGTAGAGAGAGGAGTTGTCCTTGTTGGTCAGGTTGGTCTCGAACTCATGACTTCAGGTAATGCACCTGCTTCGGGATCCCAAAGTGCTGGGATTACAGACGTGAGCCACTGCGCCCGGCCTCAGTTATTTTGGTTATATACCTAGAAGTAGAATTGTTGTATTTTTTTCCAGCAGGATTTTATACCAAGGACAAAGGGAGGCCATGGGAAGCTGCATGCAGGGTACTTTACTAGGTCCCCTGGGGCTGCTGTGAGGCGTTCTGATTGTAGTGGGGAAAGAAAGGAAGTGGGGAGACCAAGGAGGAGGTAGGTACAGAAGTTCAGGTCACAGGTAGCAGCAGCTTCAAGGTCCCAATCTGGGCCAGGCGCTCACGCCTGTAACCCTAGCACTTTGGGAGGCCAAGGCGGGCGGATCACTTGAGGTCAGGAGTTCAAGACCAGCCTGGCCAACATGGTGAAACCCCGTTTCTACCAAAAATACAAAAATTGGCTGGGCGTGGTGGTGTGTGCCTGTAGTCCCAGCTACTTAAGAGACTGAGGCAGGAGAATCGCTTGAACCTGGGAGATGCAGGTTGCGGCGAGCCAAGATCCTGCCACTGCACTCCAGCCTGGGCGACAGAGCGAGACTCTATCTTAAAAAAAAATAAAAATAAAATTAAAAAAATGCTCTCAGTCTGGCTGGGGAGGCCATATGGAGCAAATAAATAAATGAATGATTACAAATAGTGAAAAGTACTCCTAAATAAACGAACAAGAACAGAGCGCTGTGATTACAGGAAATAAAAAGAGGAACTCTGGCATTCTCTGTGCTACCTATCAGTTTAGTGATGCTTGAAATCCAAAATTCAAATCTTGCATTTTAATCATGAATCACTTTGCTGCCAGTTGAGTGGGTTTGATGCAGGGCTGAGTCTGTCGGTCTAAGGGTTTGTTACATTGTGAGAGCCCCTAATGGGGAGGAAGGGGTTTAGAAAGAAGGCAAAGGGGGTGGTGTGAGCCTGTGGCTGAAAGAGTTGCACAGAGAGGCTTGGTGGTTAGGAGCAGAGCTGAGCCTTATCTCTGCCACATTCCAGCTGCTGGATCTGCAACAAATTACTTCTTCCCTCTAAACCCAGTTTCCGCTTTTGGAAAATGGTAGACTAATTGGTTTGGTCTATAATTACTTCCTTCTTTGTTTTGGTCACTCCTGTGTCTACAGCACCTAAAACAGTATCCAGCACACAGGAGACTCGCAATAAATTTCTTTCTTGCTTTTCTTTCTTTCCTTTTATTTCCCTCCTTCCCTCCCTCCCTTCTTTCTTTCTTGCTGTCTTTCTCGCTTTCTCTCTTTCTTTCTTTCTCTCTCTTTTCTTTCTTTCTCTCTCTCTCTCTCTCTTTCTTTCCTTTCTTGATGGAGTCTCACTCTGTCTCTGAGACTGGAGTGCAGTGGCGCCATCTCGGCTCACCTCAACCTCTGCCTCCCGGGTTCAAGTGATTCTCCTGCCTCCACCTCCTGAGTAGCTTGGATTACAGGCATGCGCCACCATGCCTGGCTAATTTTTGTATTTTTAGTAGAGACGGTGTTTCACCATATTGGTCAGGCTGGTCTTGAACTCCTGACCTCAGGTGATCCACCCGCTTCGGCCTCCCAGAGTGTTGGGATTACAGGCGTGAGCCACCGTGCCCGACTCACGTTTATTTATTTTCTATTTTAAAAATTTTAATTGAGGCTGCGCACAGTGGCTCACGCCTGTAATCCCAGCGCTTTGGGAGGCTAAGGCAGGAGGGTCGCCTGTGGCCAGGAGTTCAAGACCAACTTGGGTAACGTAGTGAGATCCCATTTTACATAAATATTATAAAAAATGTTAGTCAGGCGTGGTGGTGTCCCCCATAGTCACAGCTACTTGGGGGGCTAAGGCAGGAAGATTGCTTGAGTCCAAGAGTTTGAGGCTACAGTGAGCACCACTGCTCTCTAGCCTGAGCAACAGAGCAAGAGCAAGATCATAGCTCAAAAAATTTTTTTTAATTGAGTTTAACTTTCATAGAGCAAAGTACAGCAACTTTAAATGTCCTCTTGATGAAGTTTTTTTTTTTTTTTGAGACGGAGTCTCACTCTGTTGCCCAGGCTGGAGTGCCGTGGCACGATCTCGGCTCACTGCAATCTCTGCCTCCTGGGTTCAAGTGATTCTCCTGCTGCAGCCTCCAGAGTAGCTGGCATTACAGGCGTGCACCAGGACACCTAATTTATGTATTTTTAGTAGAGATGTGGGTCCGCCATGTTGGCCAGGCTGGTCTTGAACTCCTGACCTCAAGTGATCCACCCACCTTGGCTTCCCAAAGTGATGGGTGGGATTACAGGCATGAGCCACTGCACCTAGCCAAGCTCAATGAATTTTAAAATATAAATGTGTGTGTACGTGTGTGTGTGTGTGTATATATATGTTTAAAACCACATAACTACCACCAAATCAAGTTATAGAACATTTCCATCTCCCTAGGACATTTCTTCCTATCTTGACTTTGATCAACATATGTTATTATTATTATTATTATTCAGAGACAGGGTGTACCTCTGTTGCCCAGGCTGGAGTGCAGTGTTGCAATCGTACACAATTCACCGCAGTCTGGAACTCTGGGGCTCAAGCAATTCTCCTATCTCAGTTTCCTGAGTAGCTAGGACCACAGGTGTGTGCCAATATGCCCAGCTAATCTTTAAAATTGTTTTGTTGAGGCAGGCATGGTGGCTCACGCCTGTAACCCCAGCACTTTGGGAGGCCGAGGCAGGCGGATCACAAGGTCAGGAGTTTGAGACCAGCCCGGCCAACATGGTGAAACCCCGTCTCTACTAAAGATACAAAAAAATTAGCCAGGTGCGGTGGCACGCACCTGTAATCCCAGCTACTTGGGAAACTGGGGCAGGAGAATCACTTGAACCCAGAAGGCAGAGGTTGCAGTGAGCTGAGATCATGCCTCCGCACTCCAACCTGGGCAAAAGGGAGAGAGTCTGTCTCAAAAAATAAAAAAAAAAAAGAAATTTGTTTTGTAGAAATGAGGTCTCACTATGTTGCCCAGGCTGGTCTCAAACTTCTGGCCTGAAGCAATCCTCCTGCCTGGGCCTCCCAGATTGCTGGTATTACAGACATGAGCCACAGTGCCTGGCTCTTGAATAATGTATATTAGTTTTGCCTATTGTTGAACATCGTGTAAATGAGATCATGGAAAATATGCTCTTTTGTGTCTGGCTTGTTTTGCTCCTTGTTGTGTTTTGTGGGATTCATACATATTGTTGCTATTATGAACATTTTTTGTAGATGTGTTTTGGTGGATGTAAGCTCACCTTTCTTTTGGAGGCGAGTGGAATTTCTGTGTCACTATGTAATTGTATGTTTCACTTTAGCACGAATTGTTAGTTTTCTTTTTTTTTTTTGGAGATGGAGTCTCACTCTGTCACCTAGGCTGGAGTGAAGTGGTGCGATCTTGGCTCAGAGCAACCTGTGCCTCCTGGGTTCAAGTGAGTGTTGTGCCTCAGCTCCCCAAGTAGCTGGGACTATAGGCATGTGCCACAACGCCCAGCTAATTTTATTTTATTTTATTTTATTTTTGAGACAGAGTCACTCTGTCGCCCAGGCTGGAGCGCGGTGGCGCGATCTTAGCTCACTGCAACCTGCGCCTCCCAGGTTCAAGCAATTCTCCTGCCTTAGCCTCCCGAGTAGCTCGGATTACAGGCATGTGCCACCATGCCTGGCTAATTTTTTTGTATTTTTAATAGAGATGGGGTTTCCTCATGTCAGCCAGGCTGGTCTTGAACTCCTGAGCTCAGGCAATCCACCCACCTTGGCCCACCTTTTTGTATTTTTTGTAGAGATGGGGTTTCACCATGTTGCTCAGGCTGGTCTCAATCTCCTGAGCTCAAGAGATCCACCTGCCTCGGCCACCCAAAGTGCAGGGATTACAGGCGTGAGCCACCGTGCCTGGCCAGTTTTCAGTTTCTTTTCTTTTTTTTTTTTTTTTTTTGAGACAGAGTCTTGCTCTGTCACCCAGGCTGGAGTGCACTGGCGCGATCTCAGCTCACTGCAAGCTCCACCCCCCAGGTTCACGCCATTCTCCTGCCTCAGCCTCCTGAGTAGCTGGGACTACAGGCACCCGCCACCATGCCCGGCTAATTTTTTTGTATTTTTTTTAGTAGAGACGGGGTTTCACCGTGTTAGCCAGGATGGTCTCGAACTCCTGACCTCGTGATCCACCCGCCTCGGCCTCCCAAAGTGCTGGGATTACAGGCGTGAGCCACGGTGCGCGGCCAATTTTCAGTTTTTTTTTTTTTTTTTTTTTTTTTTGAGACAGAGTCTCGCTCTGTCACCCAGGCTGGAGTGTAGTGGTGCGATCTCTGCTCACTGCAAGCTCCGCCCCCCAGGTTCACGCCATTCTCCTGCCTCAGCCTCCTGAATAGCTGGGACTACAGGCACCCGCCACCATGCCCAGCTAATTTTTTTGTATTTTTTTAGTAGAGATGGGGTTTCACCGTGTTAGCCAGGATGGTCTCGAACTCCTGACCTCGTGATCCGCCCGCCTCGGCCTCCCAAAGTGCTGGGATTACAGGCGTGAGCCCCGGTGCGCGGCCAATTTTCAGTTTCTTAACTGCATAACCAAACAGTTGGCTCCAGCCTGGCTTCTCTTAAGCACCAACTACGCGTAAAAGCTCAGCCCTGCTGTCATCTTGTAGGTCCTTCAAGTCACTTTGGCTGAATTTCACAACAAGCAAAATAAAATTGAATACAGAGACTGAAGACGTTGGTGGTTCTGGGCTGACTGGATGCATTTGCAAATAAAAGTCGGATCGTTTTGGGATTTCCTCCCTAACAATGGCCAAGGCCTCCTTCTCCAGCACTGGCTGTGTGTGGGCAGTGTGCCAAGTCCTTGCTAACGCTGCATTCCAGGAGATGGAGATACACAATAGCCAAGTAAACAAATAATCAAGATAGTTTGTGGTGGAGATATCATTGCTACATCGGGGTGATGTGACTGAGAAGATCGAGGGGAAGGGAGGAGAGGGGAGGCTGTGGATGGGGAAGCCAGGGAGTTGCTGAGCCTTGAAAGTTACAAGAGAGTCCTGTGGGAAGGATGGAGGGACGGGTGGGCCAGGCAGGGCAAACAGTATGGACAGAGGTCCAAGGGAGGGAAATGCTGGGCCCAGGTATGAGACAGAATGGCCCCCAGCATGGCTGGAGGGCCACAACAGAGGGGGACAGCAGGAAGTGACGAGGGAAGAGCAGATCACACTCAGTCTTCCAAGTCACAGTAAGGAATCTGAGTTTTATTCTCATGGGTGCAGGAAACCATTTCAGGAGGGGAACGCGACTTTAGAACCAGTGTGGGGAGAATCAGAACTGCAGGATGGGCTGGGCGCAGTGGCTCATGCCTGTAATCCCAGCACTTTGGGAGGCTGACTGAGGTGGGTGGATCACCTGAGATCAGGAGTTTGAGACCAGGCTGGCCAACATGGAGAAAACCCATCTCTATTAACAATACAAAAATTAGCTGGGCATGATGGCATAATACTCGGGAAGCTGAGGCAGGAGAATTGCTTGAACCCAGGAGGCGGGGGTTGCAGTGAGCCAAGATCGCACCACTGCACTCCAGCCTGGGCAACAGAGTGAGACTCTGTCTCAACAAAAAAATCAACAACAACAACCACCAACTGCAGGATGGGCCAGGCTCAGCGGCTCATGCCTGTAATCCCAGCACTTGGGAGGCCGAGGCTCCCCAGGTCACCTGAGGTCAGGAGTTCGAGACCAGCCTGACCAACATGGCAAAACCCTGTCTCTACTAAAAATACAAAATTAGCCAGGCATGGTGGTACATGCCTGTTATCCCAGCTACTCGGGAGGCTGAGGCAGGAGAATCACTTGAACCTGGGAGGTGGAGGTTGCTGTGAGCCAAGACCACACCATTGCACTCTAGCCTGGGCAATGAGAGCAAAACTCCATCTCAAAAACAAACAAACAAACAAACAAACTGCAAGATGGATACTGGATTGCAGGAAGGATTTTTAAAAAATAGTGAGCACTTTCACTACAATAGCAGTTGATCCTTACAAAGTGCTCACCATGGGGCAGTGGCCTGTTTCTCAGTTCTTCACATGTAGTGACTCATTTCATCCTTCCAACAACCCAATGGGGTGCTTATTGTTTCCATTTTACAGATGGGGAAACTGAGGCTCAGAGAAGTGAACTGACTTATTTCCTGGAGCATACAACTAACTAGACGATGATGGGGCCAGAATTCAAACCCAAGGGGTTAGGTTCTGGAATCCACACTTTATGACAGCATGCTAATGAATATTTATTCAATGAATAATGAGTGAATATTCTTATAATGTGCATTTATTGAAGGAAGGAAGCAAGCAAGCAATGGGAGCAGGGAGCTTAAGAGACTGCTACAGAGGCCCTGGTGAGAGGTGACGGGACCCTGAACTAGGAAGAGGCGGTGGAGTCAGAGGAATGGACAGAGATAAGAAATATTTCAGCATCATACTGTCCAAGGCAGGAACCGCTATCTAAATTAACTAAAATCTTAAAAATTCAGTTCTGCAATATACTTGCCACTTTTTAAGAGCTCAATTAAGTGAACTTTTAAGTGAACTTTGTGCTCATCACAAAGTTCTTTTGGATAGCACCGTTTTAGATGAAACAGCACCTGCTGATGGCATGGGTGCTGGAAATGAGAGCAGGGTGGCCTCTTCTTCATCTTCACAGCCTCTCCATAAGCTCAGCTCAGAGAGGTCAAGTGACCCGTGCATAGCTACATAGCTAGGAAGCCATCTGAAAGTCCTACTCTTTCCTGCACCTCTCTGTTACCACACTTAATTCATTCACTCAACAGAGGGCAGTTGAGCTACACTATTTTGGTTCCTGGGGAGATGACATGTGGCTCACACATGGGTTCGGCTCCTAGGGGATCAAATGCCTCTGTGGTCAGCTGAAAAACAGCCCCCACAAGAATGTCCATGGCCTATCCTCAGAATCTGTGAATATGTTTGCTTGAGATGAGGAGACTGTCTTGGATCATCTAGGTGGGGCTAATATAACCACAAAGGTACTGGGCCTTATAAGAGAGAGGTAGGGGGACCAGAGAAAGAGATTTGAAGATAC
Source organism: Pan troglodytes (assembly GCF_028858775.2). Taxonomy (NCBI): domain Eukaryota; kingdom Metazoa; phylum Chordata; class Mammalia; order Primates; family Hominidae; genus Pan; species Pan troglodytes. The sequence continues at coordinate 18,823,893 of NC_072416.2, read as the reverse complement.
CATGCTGCAGGATTTAAAGATGGAGGAAGAGACCATGAGCCAAGGAATGCAGGTGACCCCTAGAAGCCAGAAACCTAGGAAACCAAGTCGGCAGGTTGTTTTAGCATTTATATCCTCATAGCTAGGTAGCATTATATCTCTAGATCCAGACTATTCATTGTCAAACATCAAATGTGTACATCCTACCATGGAATATGAGAATTCAGTTCCCATCTAATCCTCTTCCCTTTCCCCACAGAGCCAAGTCCATCACAGGTAGTTATTCTGGTTAGATAAATACTCCAAACTTGCACAGCTGGGCTCCTTAGTCCAATGTGATTACTTCTCCTTCCATCCCAACTTTTCGTTTTTCCTGGAGTTTATAATTGCCTTTGTTTTATTGTTTCCAGGTTTTCTATCTATATCAACCCCAAACTTATTAATTGTTTCAATCTTCTCTCAATACAGTTCATTGCCATCCTACCATCCATCACCATCTGAAATTCTAATTACTAGTTTTTAATTGTCCTTCCAGATAATTTCATGCAAATAGGAAGCATATGCACGTCCATGCAATCGTGCTCTTTTTAAAGACACACACGGTTACATTATGCATATGCTGGTTTGCCCTTGTGTTTTCCACTCAACGGTATTATCTATAAAGAGCATTCTCTCTGAGCATAAATAGATCAGCCTCACTCTTTGTAGTGGCTACCTGGAAATGCTATATTTTATTTAAATAACCTCTGTTGATTATAGCTTTAGTTGCTTCCAGACCTTCAAATATATATATATAAATATAAATATATTAAATATAATACATATTATATATTATGTAAATATATATATGCAGTCCATCCTCATTATTTATATATTCTATATTTTCAAATTCACCGACCTGCTGAAAGTTATTGGTAACCCCAAAATCAATATTCATGGCACTTTTGTAGTCATTTGTGAACATGTGCAGAGTAAGGAAAATTCGATTCCCCCAATGCACACGTTCCCAGCTCAGGTTGAACAGGGGAATGCTCTACCTTCTAGTTTCAACTCTCATACTGTAAACAAGTGACCTTTCTGTAGTGTATTTAGTGCCACCTTTTTTTGTATTTTTGTGGCTTTTTGTTAGTTATTTTGCAGTTTAAAATGTCCCCTCAGATGTGCTCCCTTCGGCAGCACACATACAAAAATGTCCCCAGCATAGTGCTCAAGTGTTGGCTCATGTTTCCAAGCACAATAAAGTTGTGATACCCATTATGTAATAAATACACATCAGATAAACTTCATCCAGGCATCAGCCACAGAGCTGCTGGCTGTGAGTTCAGTGTCAATGAATCAACAATATATATTAATATATGTTACTTGCATATAAATACAATAGTGAAAACTCTCTCAATGATTCTAAAATTGAGTTACTATCTTCTGCCTATGTACCTAGGTCTTCAAAGAAACAGTGATACCAATCACCAAATATGGCACTGATGTGTTTGTGGCTTGATAAATGTGAAATACTAAAGTGACAGTTTAACATCTTCCCTATCAACACAGATGGCTGTTATGCAATTAGATAAGATTCTGCATATCAAATCTTTAGTTCAAGTCCCGGCACAGAGTACATGTTCAATAAATGCTAGTTTTTTAGAAGGAGAAGAGGTATGGAACCAAATGATAGCAGGTGTCATTAAGAGTTTAAGTTTGCCTGCCTCCGCAGAAGACCATATATCACAAATGTTTAGTGAGCATCTACATGGTGCCAGGTATAAAGAGAGGCACTTGGAACCATGAACAAATCAAAGATCTCTGCACTCATGGATCTTTTCTTTCATAGGGTGGATCTCGACTACAGATTTAAAAAAAAAAAAAAACAATAAAAAGCAGTTCCACTTACGTGCATAGAATGGACTGGTCCTCCCGATCTGCAAACAGAAAGAAAAAAGAGCCGTGAATTAAAATGAGCTCTGAGCTAAGGGTCTGGACTTGGCTCCTCCCAGGGCCCTCCCATTCTAAAGCTTCTCCATGCTGGCCTCATTGGAAGTGACAACAGGTCAGCTGGGCTCATTGCACAGGCCACAGGGCCCAAGACCAAAGCCAAAAGGGCAGCCCCAAAGTCCCAGAGGCAGTCCCAGAAAGATGCTGGAGGCTGACTGATCCAGGAGTCATTAGCATCCAGCCACATCAGCTCTGGAGGTGTCCTGGGAGGCCCACCCCACCCAGATTAGGTTAGGGACCAAACGTAGATGTTGGATCTATACAGATCGGGGTCCCACTTAGCCACTTCTCCTCTCTGTGGCCTTGGGTAAATATTCTTAAACTCCATGCCTCAGTTCCTTCATCTGTAATATAGTATTGTGCATATTTGTGTTTTTTTGTAAATCCAGCATCCATTTTCTCTTCTTCCAGAAGCATCCTGTGGTCCTTGAGGTTTCCCCCATCACCCCTGCCATCATGTACAGTCTTAGTGGGACTGCCTCTTAGGTACCTTCAACAAAGAGGTAAGAATGTGTTCCAGGCTGCATTGGTCAGACTCTCTGGCCTAAAACTCCAAGCTCAGTCAAGGACAGGGAAGCACAGCAGGTGGACAGAGCCCTGAGGCAGACTTCCTTTCTGCCCCTGGGCCCAAGCAGCCCAGTTTCTGTCATTTACCTAGCCTGATTCCTAGTGTTCCCACTGCATCTGTGAGCTCCTCCATACTCCCCTACAAATCCCTTTCCTCTACTAGATGACAGAGTCAGTCTCTCTTGTTTACCACCAGAGAAACCCAAAAGATACAGAGGTCATCAAAGAACTAGATGTGATTAAGCAGACATTACCCATCACCTTCTACTCTTAAAGAGGCCTCTGACGTGGAGCCAGGCTCTGAAGACCCATTTCCTTCCCAAAGAGAGATCTGAGAACAGTTACCAATATGTTCAATGGTCACCTAACAATGTAGAAATCCCAGCATCATATCTGCTGGTAGACAATGCCACAGTGGCAAGCATTTCTTAAATCCACTCCCTGGCTTCAGTCCTACTAGTTCAGTGCTCAGCTCTCACAAGCTTCATTTCATCAAAAATCTCCTAGGCTTGATTTTACATTGTATCTCTAGTACTGGCACATAGATGGTAGGTGCTGAATTATGCTTGTTAGATGGATGGATTGAGGGATGGATGAGTAGATGGATGGGAAGATGAGTGGATGGAAGGAAGGAAGAAAGGAAGGAAGGGTAGATGGGTGAATGGAAGAGTGGGTAGATGGGTAGGTAGATGGATGGGTGGGTGGATGGATGGATGAATAGACAGATGGACGGGAGGGTGGATGGGTGGGTGGATAGGCAGATGAGTAGGTGAGTAGGTGGGTGGGTGGATGGGCAGATGGGTGGGAAAATGGGTGGGAAAATGGATGGACAGATGAGTAGATGGATGGGAGGATGGAAGAAGAGGTGGATGGGCAAGTGAGTGGAAGGAAGAAAGGAAAGAAGGAAGGAAGAAAGGATGGGTGGATGGAAGAATGGATGGATAGGTAAATGGACGGGAGGATAAATGGATGGGAGGCTGGGTGAATAGGCAGATAGATGGCTGGATGGAAGGATAGACAGATGGATAGATAGAGAGATAGGAAGACAAATGGATGAGTGGGTGGGTGGGTAGGTGGACAAATGGATGGAAAGAAGGAAGGAAGGATGGATGGATAGATAGGAAGAAAGAAAGAAGAAAGGAGGGAAGGGTGTGTAGATGGGTAGGTGGGTGGGTATATGGCTGGTTGGACGGATGGTTGGACGGAGGAGGGAAGGATGAGTGAGTGGATGAGAGAGTGGATGGGTGGGTGAATGGGAGGGAGGACAGAGTGTATAGGTGGGTAAATGAGTTGGATGGATGGATGGATGGATGGATGGATGGATGGATGGGAATATGAATGGGAGGATGGATGGGACTGAAGAAGGCAAGGTGAAAGAGATGACTCTTTCTTCCGTCTGTAATCTTAAGAGAGAACTGATTGGATGTGGGCACGTTCCTCAGATTCTATGCCCAACTCCAATCAGTTCTCTCTCTCTTCCCTCGGATTATAGATGGATGTTTGGGTGGCCTGGTTGAATGAAATCCTCAAGACAAAAGGCCTAAAGACTAGTCAGCTCTGGGGTTTCAATTCTGGTGTGTTTATATAATGGCACATTTAAAAATAGGCAGGCCAGGCGCAGTGGCTCATACCTGTAATCTCACCACTTTGGGAGGCCAAGGAGGGTGGATCACTTGAGTTCAGGAGTTCCAGACCAGCCTGGCTAACATGGTGAAACCCCATCTCCACTAAAAATACAAAAATTAGTTGGGTGTCGTGGCACACGCTTGTAATCCCAGCTACTCAGAAGGCTGAGGCAGGAAAATTGCTTGAACTCAGGAGGCGGACGTTGCAGTGAGCCGAGATCGCGCCACTGCACGCCAGGCTGGGCAACAGAGCAAGACTCTGTTTCAAAAACAAATAAAAAATAAATACATAAATAAAATAGGCAGCCATTGAAAAGAACCAGGCAGAGCTTTATGGATGGACACAGAAAAATATCCAAAATATATTAAGCTAAAAATAAAAGATAAGGTAGCATAGTGTTATACCTTTTGTGTTTTAAAAAGACAGATATATAGGTAGGATGCAGTGGTTCACGCCTGTAATCTCAACACTTTGGGAGGCTGAGATGGGAGGATCACTTGAGGCCAGGAGTTCCAGACCAGCCTGGACAACATAGCAAGACCCAGTCTCTACAAAAAAAAAATTTTTTTAATTAGCTATGTGTGATGGACATACCCCTTGTCCCAGCTACTTGGGAGGCTGAGACAGTAGGATCCCTTGAGCCAAGGAGTTCAAGGTTGCAGTGAGCTGTGATTACACCACTGCACTCCAGCCTGGGCAATGGAGTGAGACCGTATCTCTAAAAACAGACCTGGGATGGGTGCGGTGGCTCACACTTGTAATCCCAGCACTTCGGAAGGCTGAGGCGGGCAGATCACTTGAGGTCAGGAGTTCAAGACCAGCCTGGCCAACATGGTGAAACGCTGTCTCTACTAAAAATACAAAAATTAGCCGGGCATGGTGGCATGCACCTGTAATCCAAGGTACTCTGGAGGCTGAGGCAGGAGAATCACTTCAACCCAGGAGGTGGAGGTTGCAGTGAGGTGAGATCATGCCACTACACTCCAGCCTGGGCAACAGAGCGAGACTCCAAAAACAAAATAAAACAAACAAAAAAAACCAACAAACAGGCCTGAGCCTGAAGTACTGAGAAAAGGGACAGGAGGAAGACCTGCTTTCACCCATTCTACTTCTATCCCGGTTATGTTTGTGCTATGAACACATACAATCTTTTCCTCATCCCACCAAAAATGGTCAATAGAAAAAGAGTCGGTATTGTTCTTTATGAAACCATCATGACCACACAGCTAAAAAAAGACAGAAAAGAAAGAGCCACCGCATTACGATCCCACTAACAGCTCCGATCTCCCGAGCACTCACTGCACTGCAGGCGTATGCTGAACTTCTGTGTTGAAGTGACCCACTGAATTATCTCAGTAGCCCCTGGGGTGGGCACTGGCATTGCCTCCATTTTACAAATAAGGAGAGTGAGGTTCAGAAGTTAGGCAACTTGCCCAAGGTCACTGGGGTGGGTTGAACTGTGACTCCCAAAAGCTATGTTCACTCAGAACCTCAGACTGCGATGTTATTGACTAACCAATTGATTGAGATGGGGTCTCACTTTGTCACCCAGGTGGGTGTACAGTGGCGTGATCTCAGCTCACTGCAACCTCAACCTCCCAGGCTCAAGCAATCCTCCCTCTTTGGCCTCCCCTGTAGCTGGGACTATAGGCACATGCCAGCATGCCCGGCTAATTTTTGTATTTTTTGTAGAGATTGGGTCTTACTATGTTGCCCAGGCTGGATTCACACTCTTGGGCTCAAGTGACCCACTTGCCTCAGCCTCCCAAAGTGCTGGGATTACAGGCGTGAGCCACTGTATCCCACCTGTGATTTTATTTAGAATAAGGGTCTTGCAGATGTAATTAAGGGAAGGATGTTGAGATGAGGTCATCCTGGCTTGGAGTGAGACCTAAATCAATGGTGTCCCTATTTATAAGAGAAAGGAGGCCAGACGTGGTGGCTCACACCTGTAATCCCAGCACTTTGGGAGTCTGAGGTGGGTGGATCACCTGAGGTCAGGAGTTCGAGACCAGCCTGGTGAAACCCATCTCTACTAAAAATACAAAAAATTAGCCAGGCATGGCGGCAGGCACCTGTAATCCCAGCTACTCGGGAGGCTAAGGCAGGAGAATCGCTTGAACCCAGGAGGTGGAGGTTGCAGTGAGTTGAGATTTTGCCACTGCACTCCAGCCTGGGCAACAGAGCAAGACCCCATCTCAAAGAAAAAACAGGAAAAAAGCAATCAAACTTTAATCTCTCCATTATACTCTGGAGACAGACAGATACCCATGCCTTTAGCTTCCACCCAGGGGGAGAAATTCACTCGAGGACAGAGCAAAATGGGAAACCAGTTTAATTTTTTTTTTTTTTTCTGAAATGGAGTCTCGCTCTGTCACCCAGGCTGGAGTGCAGTGGCTCGATCTTGGCTCACTGCAACCTCTGCCTCCTGGTTTCAAGCAATTCTTCCACCTCGGCCCCCCGAGTAGCTGGGACTACAGGTGCGTGCCACCACGCCTGGCTAATTTTTCTATTTTTTGTAGAGACGGGGTTTCACCATGTTGGCCAGGCTGGTCTCGAACTCCTGACCTCAGGTGATCCGCCCGCCTCAGCCTCCCAAAGTACTAAAAAGTGATTTTTTAAAAGAGGGTGAAGGATAGAAGAACCAGGTACCCTGTGATTAGAACCCAGGCAGAGAGAACCTCCTGGGACCGGCCCAGACAACCTCCACTATCTTAAGGAAAGATTTTGAGATGGACAGACAGATGGGCTGTGTTGATCCACGACTTCAGGGAGAGAGGCAGGCTTTCCTGGCAGCCTTGTGAATCCTAGGCCCAGAGCAGGAGAGATTTATAGGCTCAGATGCTCACAGGGCCCCCAGGAGAGGGAGCGGGCTCCAGGAGAAGGCCTGGGAGCTGCCAGCGCGGCTCTGAGCTGGGGGCTGCTGGGAGACCTCTGGCCTGACGTTCCCATCAGAAACACACCACTTCCAGGCGTGGGAAGCTTGCAGGATGCTGGTTACGAGCAGAAGGACTCCATGTGGGTGCTGTCTGCCAAACCGTGTGGAGCACAGGGAACTCTGAGATCCTGGAACTTTTTATCTGATTCCTTCCCCAAGCCTGAGCTTGTGTTGGACTCAAAAGCAGTATTCTCCGCAGTACAAAGCAGTTTCACTCCCTCCTTGCTTTGCACAAGTGATTTCTTCTGCCCAGTGCACCCACCACCACTTCTCCTCTGGCCTAATCCATTCTCTCTCTCTCTCTCTTTTTCTTCCATTGAGGTAAAATTTACACTACATAAAAAGAACCATTTTAAAGTGAATATTTCAAGCCAGGTGTGGTGGCTTATGCCTGTAATCCCAGCACTTTGGGAGGCCGACACAGCTGGATCTCCTAAAGTCAGGAGTTTGAGATCAACACGGCAAAACCCCGTCTCTACCAAAAATACAAAAATTAGCTGGGCGCGATGGTGCACACCTGTAATCCCAGCTACTCAGGAGGCTGAGGCAGGAGAATCGCGTGAACCAGGGAGGTGGAGGTTGCAGTGAGCTGAGATCGCGCCACTGCACTCCAGCCTGGTGACAGAGGGAGACTCCATCTCAAAAAATAGTAATAAAAATAAAAAAATAACTAAAGTGCATAATTCAGGAGCATTTAGTACATTCACAATGTTATGTAACTACCACCTTTATCTAGTTCTAAAATATTCTGTCACCCCCAAATGAAACCCTCTACCCATTAAGCAGTCACTCCCGCATAAGCCCTTGCAACCACCAATTTGCTTTCTGTCTCTATGGTCTTACCTATTCTAGATATTTTTGCATAAATGGAATTATAACGTGTGTGGCCTTTCATGTCTGACTTCTTTCACTCAGCATGTGGCTGAAGTTCATCCATGTTGTAGCAGGTCCCAGACTTTATGCCTATTTGTGGCTGAGTCATATCACATTGTATGGATAGATCATATTTTGTTTATCCATTCAACAGTTGACAGACATTTGGGTTATTTCCACCTTTTGGCTATTCTGCATAGTGCTGCTATGAACATTCCTGTACGAGTTTTAGTTTGAGTACCTTTTCAATTCTTCGGGTACATACCCTAATCTGTATTTGAAACATCGTCTTGGGAGTCAACTCTTCTATGATAGCTTCTCTAACTCTGCACTTTTCTAGAGCTGAGTTGGAGACCTTTCCACTTGACCTCCTACCTGCAGGATGGCCATGGACCGTGGTGCATGTTGTACACTGCATAACTCTATGGAGAAACTATTTGCATTGGTCATTTATTGTATTGCATTGTGTATTTATTGTAATAATCTTTCAGCAGATGGAGGAAAAGTGCTTTGAGAAAACGGTGCCTTTCTCTAATATAAACGTGAGTGTCACATGGCCTAGTGGTTCCCATGGTCCACAGGTTCTCTCCATTTTAGTAATTATCATCATTGTGATCCTTACTTCATAAATGTCTCAAAACATTCTGGCGGAAAAAGGTACAGATGATATGGAATGATAATAGGCCATCTATCCATGATATGGCATTCAGAGTTTTTCTTGTTTTTCTTTTCCATATTGGTAAAAATTATGGACTTTATTCATAATATCCAAAAAATAGAAACAACCAAATGTTCATCAATGGGTAAATGGATAAAATGTGGTCTACCCAGACAGTGGGATAGTATTCAGCCATGAAAAGAAAGGATGTATGGCCGGCGGCCATGGCTCATGCCTGAAATTCCAGCACTTTGGGAAGCTGAGGCAGGTGGATTGCTTGAGCCCGGGAGTCCGAAACCAGCCTGGGCAACATGGTGAAACCCTATCTCTACTAAAAAAAATGCAAACATTAGCTGGGCATAGTGGCACAATCCCTGTGGTCTCGGCTACTCAAGAGGCTGAGGTGGGACAATGGCTTGAGCCCAGGAGGTGAAGGTTGTAGTAAGCTACGACTGTACCACGGTACTCCAGCTGGGGTGACAGAGACAGACCCTGTCTTAAAAAATACATAAATAGTATGAATCCATGATACAACGTGGATGAACCTTGACAACATTATACTAAGTGAAAGAAGCTAGCCGGCTGGGCGCGGTGGCTCACACCTGTAATCCCAGCACTTTGGGAGGCTGAGGTGGGCAGATCACGAGGTCAGGAGTTCAAGACCAGCCTGGCCAATACAGTGAAACCCCGTCTCTACTAAAAATACAAAAATTAGCCAGGTGTGGTGGCACGTGCCTATAGTCCCAGCTACTCGGGAGACTGAGGCAGGAGAATCACTTGAACCCAGGAGGCAGAGTTTGTGGTGAGTCGAGACCACATCACTGCACTCCAGCCTGGGCGAGTACAATGAGACACTCTGTCTCAAAAAAAAAAAAAAAAAAAAGAAGCCAGCCACAAAAGGTCACTCATGATTCCATTTATATGAAATGTCCAGAATAGGCAAATCCATAGAGACAGAAAGTAGATTTGTGAATTCGTGGCTGCCAGGAGCTGCGGGTAGGGATATGGAGTAACAAAAAAATGTGCACAAGATTTCTTTGGGGGATGATAGAAATATAAAATTATATTGCAGCAATGGCTGCATAACCATGTAAATTATGAGTGAATTTAGACAGTTATGCAGACATAGCTGCAATTTTAGGTGTGAACTGTATCCTTAAAATGAATTTATTTAAATTATACTGCATAAACCTTTTTTAAAAATGATGTTCATTTTATACCACCTCTGAATGATTATAAATCTGACTTCTTCCACTTCATGCAGCTCTATTAGGTTTCCAACAATTACAAAATTGTTCGTTTTCAATGCTTTTCCCCTGAACCAATGAGCTCCTGAAGGTCAAGGGCTGTGCCTGATCCCGGGTACAAGGAACAATGCCTGACACACAGTAGGTGCTCAGGAAATGCTTGTTATTTTGAATTGCTCTCTGGCTCAGAGAGGCAACCAAGGTAGAAGCAATGGAAAATGCATATTCACGTGTTCACATATTCATTCAACAAACGAGTCCTGAGCCAGGTACTGAAAGCACAAAAGTCAATAAGATCTGCTTTTTTTTTTCTTTTCTTTTTTAAGAGATGAGGTGTCACTCTGATGCCCAGGCTGGAGTGCAGTAGCACGATCATAGCTAACTGCAGTCTGGAACTCCTGGGCTAACAGATCCTTCCATCTCAGCCTCCTGAGCAGCTGGGACTACAGGTGCATGCCACTATGCCTGGCTAATGGTTTTTTGTTTTTTGTTTTCATTTTTTTTGTAGAGACAGGGCCTAGTAAGGTAACTTAGTAATATTACCCAGGCTGGTCCCAAACTCCTGGCCTCAAGTGATCCTCCCGCCTTGGCCTCCCAAGTAACTGAAATCACAGGCTCAAGCCAATGCACCGAGCTTCATGACTTGCTTATCCTTGCTTTTGAGAAGTTCATGACCCAGGGTGGGAGTCAGATGGGCAAAGAAATGACTGTAAGAGATGAGCAGTGCTACGATGGATGTGAACCCAAGTGCTATAGACGTCAAGTTTTTTGTTTGTTTGTTTTTTCACACCACCTGAGCAAGACAGGAAGCCTTCATGGCAGAGGTGACCACTGAACAGCATTAAGAAAAATGTGAAAGAATCTCCTGGGGAGAGGTCGAGGCAGAGCATCCCAAGCAGAGGGCCTGGGACAGAAGCTCCAAAGTGGGCAGGGACACAGTACCGAGCCTTTGTGGAGTCTGGGAAGGCTGGAGCTTGGGGCGGCCGGCCGTCATCAGGACCCACCTGGGGCTGAGCTTCCCAGCCCAGATCCCTGGGGCTCATGTCACCTCACACCCCATCCTTAAACGTGCCTCTCTCCCTTCCTCCTCCCCAGACTCCCCACCCAGCCTCGGATGTGTAAGGCCCCAGGCACGTTTCCTGAGAAGATAAAGGGCTTCAGCGGTTTCTCCCCCGCTGTGGGCCTGAGGACTCCCAGGAGGTACCCAGCTCCCCACAGACCAGCTATTTCGGCCCAAGCCCAAACACAAGCTGGTGGATTCTGGCTGGGAAGCCGGAGCACTGCAGGCTGACCATAAAAGGAGAAAACCCAGCAGGGACTGAGCACACACCCAGGCTCCCTGCGTCTGCCCTTCTTTCTGGTAACAGGCTGCTGGGGGATCCAGTGAGAGGTAATCAAAACCTGGGCTAGTAAAGAAGAAAGGTCTCAGCCTCCATTGCCTGTAGAAAAGTGGCTCTCTACCTAATGCCCCGCACGGAGGCAGATGCCAGAGGTTCTGGATCTTCCGTGGTGTGACTGTGAACGTGGCCACTGCATGGCCCTTGACAGTGGGTCCTCGGCAGCTGACTGCTAATGCCTATTGAACTTGTCCTGTCCATGCACCGTGTCCCTACACACTGACCGAATTACCCTTGTAACAACTGGAGTAGGCACAGTCATCATCCTCACGGGACAAGTGAGGAAACTGAGGCACAAAGTAATAGCCGGGGCAGAGCTGGGAGGTGAACCCAGCTCCAGAGCCCATGACCTAAGCCATTCTGTAAGTGAGGGCCCTTCTCTTTCTCCAGCCTTCATCTCCCCACTCTACTCTCCCGGCAGAGTTGGTTAGGATGAGATGCTGAGTAAGAAGAGATACTTTGAGAGCCTGTGCTGCAACCCAACAGGTGTTTTCCAAACCTACAGGAAGCCCTGGTATTGTAAAAGCAGAACTGGGCTGGGCATAGGAGCTCATGCCTGTAATCCCAGTGCTTTGGGAGGCTGAGGCAGAAGGGTTGCTTGAGGTGAGGGGTTTGAGACTCAAAGCGAGACCCCTATCTCTATGAAAAAAAAATTTTTTTTAATTACCTGTGGACGGAGGTGTGTGCCTGTAGCCCCAGCTATTTGGAAGGCTGAGGCAGGAAAATTGCTTGAGCCTAGGAGTTTGAGGTTACAGGGAGCTATTATTGTGCCACTGCACTCTAGCTTGGGTGAAAGAGTGAAACTCTGTCTCAAAAAGTATATAATAAATAAAAACATGAAAGCAGAACTGGCCAGTGAAGGGGTGTAGGAGACAGGAAAACCAACGCTCTCCCTCTTGGGCCTCCACTCCTACCTCCTACATTCTCCCTCTTCTCTCTGCTCCAGCCCCAGCAGCCTCATAGAACCTATATCAAGTTCCCTAGCCAAGCCTACACTTCACCTTCCAAGGAAGCTTCCCCTGTCCTCCCAAGGTCCCCAGGGCTACACTTCCCCACTCCCTGGACCTCCTCTACTTAGCAGCTACTTGTGGGATGATTCAATTCGTATTTACACATACGCACAGTAGGCTGTGTCTAGGGCAACACCTAATAATCAATATTGTTAGAATGACCGGGCGTGGTGGATCACATCCGTAATTCCAGCACTTTGGGAGGCCAAGGCGGGAGGATTGCTTGAGGCCAGGAGTTCGAGACCAGCCTGGACAATATAATGAGACCTCATCTCTACAAAAAATCAAAAAATTAGCCAGGCGTGATGATCTGCGCCTGTGGTCCCAGCTACTTGGGAGGCTGAGAGGGGAGGATCACTTGAGCCCAGGAGTTGGAGGCTGGAGTGAGCTATGAGTGTGCCACTCCACTCCAGCCTGGGCAACAGGGCAAGGCCTTGTCTCACAAAAAAAATGCTGTTGGATAAAGAAAGGAATGGGGAGCCAGACTGCCCAGAGGCTGGGAGGACACCGAGGGAGGTGGCTGACACATGCAATTTAACAAGGAAGGTGCTGGCCAGGCACTGTGGCTCACGCCTATAATCCCAGCACTTTGGGAGGCTGAGGTAGGTGGATTGCTTGAGCTCAGGAGTTCAAGGCCAGCCTGAACAACATAGCAAAACCTCATCTCTACAAAAAATACAAAAATTAGCCAGTTGTACTGGTGCATGCCTGTATGCAGCTACTCTGGAGGCTGAGGTGGGAGGATCACCTGAGCCTGGAGAGGCTGAGGCTCAGGTGAGCCGAGATCACACCACTACACTCCAGCCTGGGCAACAGAGTGAGACCCTGTCTCAGAAAAGCCCAAAACAAACAAGGAAGGTGTTGCCAAGTGTCAGCTGGGGCTTTTCAAGTTCACTCCCTTAAGTATGTCCCTTTTTCAATTTAATATTTACGGTTTGTTTTTTTTTTTGAGACGGAGTTTTGCTCTTGTTGCCCAGGCTGGAGTGCAGTGGGGCAATCTCGGCTCACTGCAACCTCTACCTCCCGGGTTCAAGCGATTCTCCTGCCTCAGCCTCCCAAGTAGCTGGGATTATAGTCGCCACCACCATGCCTGGCTAATTTCTTGTATTTTTAGTAGAGATGGGGTTTCACTACATTGGCCAGGCTGGTCTCGAACTCCTGACCTCAGATGATCTGCCTGCCTCTGCCTCCCAAAGTGCTGAGATTACAGGTGTGAACCACTGTGCCTGGCCAATATTTACTATTTTATAACAAATAATTCTCCTTTGCTGTCTCCCTTCCCTGTAATGCACCATGGGTACCAAAAATAAAAATAAAATAAAAATAAAAAAGGTGAACTTTTCATGATTAGTCAGAGCACCAAACAGACACTCCTAGCACCTCTGTAAAGACTGAGCCAGCCAGACAGAGCCATTCATTCCCACACACAGTCTCCCATCATTCCCAACCGGGCCAGACACATAGCTGACAGCCACTGCAAAACCCACAAGAGACAGAGAAGCATTTGGCTGTACCCCTTCCTGGAGATGTGTTTGTAGCAGCACTGCCTCTGCAGAGAAACAGCTGGGAATTACTTCTTGGCTCCACCCTATCACCTCTGCCCCCAGGGCCTGTTTCCTCACCAGGGAAATCAACAAAATTCCAGACCTTTCAAGGGCATGAAGATGATTGAAAGAGACTGGATTCAGAAAGAGCTTAAAATTGTTTTACCCGCAGCACATTTAAGAGCTTGGTAATTGCCGTTAATATCATCTTTATCATCATCATCTAAAATAGTGATCTAGGGAAGAGGTTATAGACAGCAGTGATTCTGAATCGGCAGGACAGGATATTCAACCAAGGATATTTAACCCCTTTCTGATTACAAGGTGTCATGGTCTGAATGCTCATGTCTCCCTCAAATTCATATGCTGGAATCCTTACCCCTAAAGTGATGATATTAGGAGGTGGGGCCTTTGGGAGGTGACGAGATCATGGGGGTTCAATCCTCATTGGGGGAGAGACCCAGAGAGCTAGCAGGTCCCTTCCCCCACGTGAGACACGGCGAGAAGGCAGCACTAGGCCCTCACCAGATACCAAGCTTGATCTTGGACTTCCCAGCCTCCAGAACCACGGGAAACAAATATCTGTTTAAAAGCCACCCAGTCTATGGTATTTTGATATAGCAGCCTTAACAGGCTAAGACACAAGGCCTATGCTAGTCCCTTAGCCTTCTGGGGGCCTCAGTTTCCTCTTCCGTTATATGGGGACAAGAATACTACACTATCTATACCACGCTACCTAGGAGGGAAGAGTAACATTCTGAGGGCAGCGAAGCTGGGTCCCCAGGTTTGACTCTCAGTTCTGGGGCCAAGTAGGTGTGCTGAGTTTTCCCCATCGATCAAATGGGGAGGCTGCCACCCACCCTGTGTGGTGCTAGTGAGGGCCGAGCAATGTGGGATTGATGGAGCAGTGAACCCAGGTCCTGACATATTGCAGGGGCCCTGAGGACATCAGTCCCCTTCCTCTCTCTGCCTCTACTGGGGAGCAGCCTCAGGGGAGTTGGGTGAGCAGGAACCATCCCCCAGGGGGCTGCCAATCTCAAGCAGAAGGATACAGCCGAGTGTGGGAACTTGCAAAGTGGAGAAAGTCGTTTGGATCACTCCACCCGCAGAGTTGTCTTAAGCTTAGAGAGGACTTAGCCAAGAGCCCCAAGCTGATAAAGGCTGGCTGTTATTTCTTTTTTTAATCCCCTGAGCGTGGCCATTTGTTGCTAATGAGGTGCGGACAAACCATTACTTGTGGCTATCTTGCATAGGGCAAGTGCAGAGGCTCAGAATGGAATCTTATCTGCTTTCCTGCCCCTCCTACACCCCAGGGACCCATGGAGGGGCTCCAAAGTGGTTCTTGTCTGGAGGGCTTTAATGGCGCTTTTCTCCTATTCATCACGTTCTTTTATTGAACTCAGCTCCAGCCTCCTAAGCTTTGAGCTGTCAACACTCTGAGATGAAGACAGTAGACAGCCTTCCGTGGGATTGAGGGGGATCCCTGTGGTTGCCCGGTGTCACCAACTGACCAGCAGGACTCCGGCTTTGGAGTCAGGATAATCCAAGTGTATATTTGGCTCTGACACTTAACAAATCTGCAGCAAGTTCTCCACTCCTCTGAGTCTGTTTTCCCAGCTGTAAAAGGGGGCTAATAATAGCTCTTGCGGCTAGCGTTGGATCACCCAATAAACCTTGTAAGCATATGCTGAGGGCACGCCCACACAGGCATGCACAAGAAGGAAGAATGCCATAGTTGCCATTTCATAAGCACCACGAAGATAAACATCATGGGAAAAATAGCAACTTTAGGCTGGGCACGGTGGCTCATACCCATAATCCCAGCACTTTGGGAGGTCAAGGCAGGAGGATCACTTGAGGCCAGGAATGAGAGACCAGCCTGGGCAACACAGTAAGATCTTATCTCTAAAAAAAAAAAAAAAATTTTTTTCACTAGGCACAGTGGGCTCACACCTGTAATCCCAGCACTTTGAGAAGCCTAGGCAGGTGGATCACTTGAGCTCAGGAGTTCAAGACCAGCCTGGGCAACATGGTGAAATCCCGTCTCGACAAAAAATACAAAAATTAGCCGGGTGTGGTGGTGCATGGCTGCAGTCCCAGCTACTTGGGGAGCTGAGGTGAGAAGATCACTGGAGCCTAGGAGGTCAAGCCTGCAGTGAGCCGTGTTTGTGCCACTGCACTCTAGCCTGGGTGACAAAGTGAGAACCTGTCTCAAAAATAAAAAAGACTGGGCACGGTGGCTCATGCCTGTAATCCCAGCACTTTGGAAGGCCAAGGTGGGTGGATCACCTGAGGTCAGGAGTTCAAGACCAGTCTGGTCAACACGGTGAAACACCATCTCTACTAAAAGTACAAAAATTAGCTGGGCATGGTGGCATGCGCCTGTAATTCCAGCTACTCAGGAGGCTGAGGCAGGAGAATCACTTGAACCCAGGAGGTGGAGGTTGCAGTGAGCTGAGATCGTGCCATTGCACTCCAGCCTGGGTGACAGGGGTGAAACTCTGTCTCAAAACAAACAAACAAAAAACAGTTGTTTTTTTTAATTAGCTGAGCATGGTGGTACATCTCTGTAGTCTCAGCTACTTGGGAAGCTGAGGCAGGATTGCTGAACCCAGGAGTTTGAGGCTGCAGTGAGTTATAATCGCACCATTACACTCCAGCCTGGGCAACAGAGCAAGACCCTGTCTCTAAAAAAAGCAAAAACAAAAACAATTTTGTCAGCCTTCTTTACTTTATAATTTAATTTTTTTTTATGACGTATGCCTGCACCTTAATAGTTTCAGGGCTTAATTTTAAAATTCCTAATCTGGTCCTGTCCACCTTGTAGGTTTGTGGTAAAGATTAACTGAGAATATTTCTGTAAAGCCCTGAGCTTTATAGGAAGCATATAATAAAAATCCATGATTATTATTATCACTTCTTTGTAAAAGAAGGCATGAGAGAATTCCCATGAGAAGATGGTAGGCTGAGTGCATGCATTTAGCTCTCTTCCTTCCTAAACCTTACTAAAATAACTGTAAAAGACTTTCCAAAAATACATGAACCAGTTTAGCCGGGCATGGTGGCTCATGCCTGGAATCCCAGCTCTTAGGAAGGCACAGGCATGAGGAAAGCTTGAGCCCAGGAGTTGAAGACCTGCCTGGAAAATATAACAAGACCCCATTCTCCACACAAAAGAGGGGGGAAAAGGCAAAAAAAAAAAAAAAAAAGTGTAAAAAGGCCGGGCGTGGTGGTTCACGCCTGTAATCCCAGTACTTTGGGAGGCTGAGGTGAGTGGATCACCTGAGGTCAGGAGCTCGAGACGAGCCTGGCCAACCCGTCTCTACTAAAAATACAGAAATTAGCTGGGCATGGTGGCATGCACCTGTAATCCCAGCTACTCAGGAGGCTGAGGCTGGAGAATCGCTTGATCCTGGGAGGTGGAGGCTGCAGTGAGCAGAGATCGTGCACTCCAGCTTGCGTGACAAGAGGGAAACTCCATCCCCCCAAAACAAACAAACAAACCAAAAACTGTAAAAATACATGAGGCAGTTTAAAAAGAACTAGAGAGGGGAGAACAGCAAAGCCATCTTGGAAGACAGAAAATGGGATAAGCATTGAAAAGTACCAAGAAAAAGGCCAGACACCGTGGCTCACGCCTGTAATCCCAGCACTTTGGGAGGCCGAGTTGGGTGGATCACCTAAGGTCGGGAGTTCAAGACCAGCCTGACCAACATGGTTGAACCCCATCTCTATTTAAAATACAAAAATTAGCCGGGTGTGGTGGCGGATGCCTGTAATCCCAGCTACTTGGGAGGCTGAGGCAGGAGAATCACTTGAACCCGGGAGGTGGAGGTTGCAGTGAGCCGAGATCATGCCATTGCACTCCAGCCTGGACAACGAGAGTGAAACTCCATCTCAAAAAAAAAAAAAAAAAAAAAAAAAAAAAGGTACCAAGAAAAAAGTCTAGGTGAGCAGTGAGGAAAGGTGAGAAACGACCTAATTTCAACACCGAATTCCCCATTTCTGCCCCAAACCTCAGAAACTGGCAATGCCAGGGGCCTCTGGAAGAAAAGATCAAGGAGGAGACAAAAACATAAGGACTGGGTCAAATATAAGGCACTGTTAGACCCCTCCCATATCTTCTGCACTCCCTGAAGCCAAGTGACTGCCCTTCTCACACCCCACAGAAGGTGGTGGGTTTAGTCTCTGGTGAGGGTTAAACAGAGGGTCTCCGTCCTGGGGGGACACCAGGAACCATACTGAAAGAAGGAAGGTAATGTACAAATTTCACTGCACATTTTGAAACCCTCAGCTTCTTTTCAACTAGACCCTCAAAATGATGCTAGACAAATCTTTAACCTCCAGGCAGAAGATTTTTCTACAAACCTTCTCTGAAGAATCAGATTAGCCCATGAACAAAAGACTGAAAGACGAAACAGAAGTGTCCTAATGGGGTAGCCCAGCGCTTTCATATTATAGCCAAGCACATCAGCAAGCCCATCCTATAAGCTCTGAGCTTCCATCAACAATTTGGTATCCTGTGCACTAAAGCATCCAAGATGAATGGATAGCCAAGAATCCCAAGACATCTGAAGAAATCCACTAATATGACAGACAGAAGTTAAAACAATTAGGAAAATATGTATCTTGGAGGAAATAGACTCTGCATTAAATATCCTCTGAGAAACAGGATATTGCATCCACAGAAAAAGAATGTCATATGAAAGAAACATTTAAAAATAAAATAGAATTTTTGGAATTTAATAAAATATATACCAGAAATTTAAAACACAATGGAAGGGTTAGGGAAAAAAGTTGAGGTAAGTGCCCAGAAAATACCATTAAAAACATTAAAGTGATGAAAATGACAAAAGAAAGAGATTTAAATTATAGGATTGGTCTAGGAATTCCATTATGGAAATAAAAAGACTTCTAAGAAAAAGAAACAGAGAACACAGGGAGAAAGACAGCATCAAGGAAATAATTTGCAAAATTTCCCAGAATTTGTGGACACAAGTTTATAGATTAATTGGGCCACTAAGTGTCCAGGATAACAAATAAAAATGGACTCATAGCAAGTCCCATCATCCTGAATAGGGGTACAAAGACAGTCTAAAAGCTTCCAGAGAAGGAGGAAAAACAAAAACTGGTCATGTACAAAGGATCAAGAATATTCCCAGCCAGGAAGGTGAATATAATCACACACACACACACTCACAAACATACACACACACGAATCAGATTGGGTTTCATCTTCTCAAAACTGAAACTAGAAGGCAACAACACAAATGCCTTAAAAAGCTCAGGCAAAAAAGTTATTTATAACTTTCTGAAAACAACTTTCTTGCCTGAAATTTTAAACCCAGCTAAACTATCCTTTAAGTGTTAGAGAAGCATCAAGCCTCTCAGATATGGAAGTTCTCAATGCCTCAAGATCACGTACATTCTTTCTTGGGAAGCTACTGGACAAAGTGCTTGATTTAAGCAGGAGAGTAAAGCAAGAAAGAGGAAGACATGAAAACTGGGAAACAAGGAATCCACTATGAAAGCATTAAGGGGAATTTCAAGGATGGTGAAAAAGATCCTACATGACAGTTACTAGCTATAGAGAAAGCCAGGGCAGATCAGAAGGCTATAGTAGAGATCACATTCAAGGAGATGATATCAATATGATATCCAATACATGTCTGGACATATTAAAAGGAGATTAACACATTTAGAAAGATTTTGGGGCAGAATTGGTGGTTAAGTACATGGAAAACAAGATTGGGGAAAAAAAGGCAATTGCTAACTCCAGGAAAAAGAAAAGTCATACAGAAAGAAGAAAAATAGTCACAAAGCAGTGCAAAGCTCAGCTTCGAATAACATCTACATAATCATAATAATGTAAACTCTAGATAGCATTACATAGTCATAATAATGGAAACTCTGAACACTGAGTTTGTCAAAACTAAGATAAAATTATACTGGGACTCTGATATGAGGCATGTGTATTGGAATGAGGAAATAGGGGCAAATCCAGGGGGTGAATGAGCTAAATTTCATCTTTCATGGAGGGAAGTCAATAGATGATACCTAAAATTGAAAACAAAATTAAGATAGCAGCACAATGATCAAGTGTTGTTTTCAGAGATATGGTGGTAAATACCAAAAAAAAAAAAAAAAAATCAATTAAAGGAGTTGAGAAGTAGCAGAGGATGGCTATTTTTCTTAATAAGCCTTCAAAAATTACTTGACTCTAAGCCATCTGCATGAATACTTTTAACAAAAATAAAAACCAATTTTTTAAAAAAGGGAACAAGGAATTCCTACATGCACTGATATGTAACACCCTCTGGCAAAATATAGAACTGTATATATATGGAATGCTAGTATTTGTAGGGAAATCTTAGGGAAGAAAATAGATACCTATTTGCTTATACTTGCAAAAATATCTCTAGGAGAAAACTTCATACACTAGAAACCATAATTGTCTCTTGGGAGGGAAGATAAGGGTCTAATGCACAAAGGTTGAAGGGAGAAGTTCACCTTTTGAATTTGTATGTAACATCTTTCCAAAAACAAACCACGGCCGGGCGCAGTGGCTCATGCCTGTAATCTCAGCACTTTGGGAGGTTGAGGCGGGCAGATCACCTGAGGTCAGGAGTTTGAAACCAGCCTGGCCAACATGGCAAAACCCCAACTCTACTAAAAATACAAAAATTAACCAGGCATGGTGGTGTGTGCCTGTAGTCCCAGCTACTCGGGAGGCTGAGGCACAAGAATTGCTTGAACCCAGGAGACAGAGGTTGCAGTGAGCCGAAATCATACCACTGAGCTGAGATCGTGCTGCTGCACTCCAGCCTGGGTGGCAGGGCGAGACTCTGACTCAAAATAAAGGGGGGGAGAATTTAAAAAATAAACATGACATAATTTATGCATATGCAGATATAAGATACATATTTTAAGTATCAGCTTCTCTTCCCGTACCCTCAAGGGGCTTGGCTTCCATTTGGGAGGGTGCCATGTTGTGAAGTATCTCTTAGAAAGTCCCTCCCATTTTCCCAACTCCTGTGAGGCAGCAAAGGGCTGAGCTCTGGCTCTGAGCTCCCTGCCACAGTATACTAGTCAACCCTTCTAAACCAGCTCCTCCCACACTCATCATACCCATTCTCACCCCTACATTTATGCTTTTATTATTCTTGGCTAGAAAGCCATCCCTGCCCCCTTCTCTCACCTTAGCAAACCATTCTTCGAGGCTTATAAAGCCCCACCTCTCTCAAATAACCCACCCCATCCATCCTGACCCTGGTAGGTTCTTTTCTATAAATAACTCTAATAATTCATTGATTCAACAAATACTGAGCAGCTACTATGTGCCAGGCACCAGAAAATGTGCTGGAGATACAATGATGAACATGCAAGAAGGATGGAGTTTATAGGTCCTCAGGAACTTACTGTCTATGTGACACAACTGCAATGCTTCACCTTATATTCAGTGCATGTGTGTTACCCATCCCTCCTCAGTCCCGCCTTTTCACACCCCATCTTTTCCATGAAGAACTCAAGGAAGAAGCCACATGTGCTAGCTTTCTCTCTCCACCTTCATGGTAAGCTTAGTGTGGATCGTAGCCCGGTGACTTAACAGAATGAGATTGTGCCATTTATCAATGGAGTCAACACACTGGGCCTACATGTTTCTTCACAAAAACCAATTTCCTACTTGGGAATGAAGAAAAAATTAAGCAGATGAACGGAATTCTTCCAAAGCTTAAATTTTTCTCCATTATTTTTGACATTCTTTTTATTTTTTATTTATTTATTTTGAGATGGAGTCTCGCTTTGTTGCCCAGGCTAGAGTGCAGTGGCGTGATCTCAGCTCACTGCAAGCTCCGCCTCTTGGGTTCACACCATTATCCTGCCTCAGCACCCCCTGAGTAGCTGGGACTACAGGCGCCTGCCACCGTGCCTGGCTAGTTTTTTTTGTATTTTTAGTAGAGACAGAGATTCACCACGTTAGCCAGGATGGTCTCGATCTCCTGATCTCATGATCCCCCCACCTCGGCCTCCCAAAGTGCTGGGATTACAGGCATTAGCCACCGTGCCCGATTCTTTTTATTTTTGGAGTCCACCATCAATGATTTGCCAGAAAGCACCAGGTCATGCCAAAATAGACGAGGGCATAGCAGGTGTTGGTTAACATTTAAATTAAGAGTTTATCTTTTATGGATGTGCATATTCACGGTTTTCATTTTCTTTCTTTCTTTCGTGACAGGGTCTTACTCTGTTGCCAAGGCTGGAGTACCATAGCACGATCATAGCACACTGCATTCTTGAAGTCCTGGGCTCAAGCCATCCTCCTGCCTCAGCCTCCAGAGTAGCTAGGACTACAGACTCATGCACTGTGGCCAGCTAATTATTTTTTTGTAGAGACAAGAGCTCACTATGTTGCCCAGGCTGGTGTCTAACTCCTGGCCTCAAGTGATCCTCCTGCCTCGGCCTCCCAAAGTGCTAGGACTGGAGACATGCTGCTGTGCTCAATCATGATAGTCATTTCCTATTGGAGCTTACTATGTGTCAAGTGAGCATTTCTAAGTAGTTTCAAGAGAGCTGACTATGCAATTTTGTGTTAAAACCTAGAGACCATGAGGAATCAAATATATGAACACAGGGTGTCCTTGTCAATTACAACATTGCCTCACAGTTAAGAGGTGGTCTAGCGCAGGCATCTCAAACCACCGACTGGTACTGCACAGCAGGAGGTGAGTAGTGGGCTTCATCTGTATTTACAGCCACTCCCTATCACTCCAATTACTGCCTGAGCTCTGCTTCCTCTCAGATCAGAGGCGGCATTAGATTCTTATAGAACCACCAACCCTACTGTGAACTGCACTTAAGAGGGATCCAGGCTGTGTGCTCCTTATGAGAATCTAATGCCTGATGATCTGTCACTGTCTCCCATCACCCCCAGATGGGACCGTCTAGTTGCAGGAAAACAAGCTCAGGGCTCCCACTGATTCTACATGATGGTGAGTTGTATAATGATTTCATTATATATGACAATGTAATCATAGAAATAAAGTGCACAATAAATGTAATGCGCTCGAATCATCCCAAACCATCTCTCCCCTGCGGTCCATGGAAAAACTGACTTCTACGAAACTGGTCCCTGGTGTCAAAAAGGTTGGGGACTGCTGGTCTAGGAAAGCAAAAGTCCCCACAACACAAAAATATTCTTCAATGACTACAAGAGCGATCAAACTCCACCGAAACCTCCTTCTCCAACGATTCAGTGGCTTCACCTTGCCAATTATCGGGTATCAATAGCCACCATCATGATATGAACACAAAACAAAGTGGCAGTTCTGCAAAATAAGGTGCAGTGACTGGCAAAGTCAGTGGCCTTGGAAAGGCCAAAAAAAAGATTCAGGGGCCAAGTGTGGTGGTGCACACCTGTAATCCCACCACTTTGGGAGGCCGAGGTGGGAGGATCACCTGAGGCCAGGAGTTCAAGACCAGTCTGACCAACATGGTAAAGCCCCATCTCTACTAAAAATACAAAATTAGCCTGGTGTGATGGCGCATGCCTGTAATCCCAGCACTATGGGAGGCCGAGGCGGGCAGATCACAATGTCAGGAGATCGAGACCATCCTGGGTAACATGGTGAAACCCCATCTCTACTAAAAATACAAAATTAGCCGGGTGTGGTGGCACATGCCTATAATCCCAGTTACTTGGGAGGCTGAGGCAGTAGAATCGCTTGAACCCAGGAGGCGGAGGTTGCAGTGAGCTGAGATCACACCATTGCACTCCAACCTGGGCACCAAGAGGGAAACTCCATCCGAAAAAAAAAAAAAGAAAGAAAGAAAGATAAAAGAAAGAAAAAGATTCAGGGCAATTCACAGCTGAATGAATGCTAAGACCACAGGGGCTTTGAGAGACTTAAACACTAAAGAAGTAAAAGAAGCCCTTAGGAAAACTGGTGACCCATCAAATAAATCTGTAAGAATGATCCTTTTTAGCTCGGGCTGCAGAAGTCAAGCATGACATGAAGATGTCGTTTTATGCTCACATGATTTCATCCCTCACCCCAAAAAAAGTTACAGAAAAAAACCCCACACTCACTCTTAATTCATTTTATACTGAATCTACAAATTAGCACCTACTCGTAATTAAAATAAAATTCTTATTACATGTAAGCTGAAATTAACCTATTTTTATAATTTGCAATGTTGGTTTTCTTTTCTTTTCTTTTGAGACAAGGTCTGGCTCTCTCACCCAGGCTGGAATGCAGTGGCGTGATCTCGGCTCACTGCAACCTCCACTTCCTGGTCTCAAGCGATCCTCCCACCTCAGCCTCCCAAGAAGTGGGACTACAGGTATGTGCTACCACACCAAAGTAATTTTTGTATTTTTTGTAGAGACATGGTTTCGCCATATTGCCCAGGCTGGTCTCGAACTCATGACCTCGAGCAATCCACCCATCTGGGCTTCCCAAAGTGCCAGGATTACAGGCGTGAGCCACTGTGCCTGGCCTGCAATGTCATTTTTCAAGCTCAGTCAAATATTTTGCCCACTCTCTTTCCCTCCTCCACACACATACTATCTACAGTGAAACTTTGGTCTCTGTTTTAAGTGATCTTTTTCTGGAACGAATTATCTTCAGATAGTAAAAATTCCCTTCATTTCATGCCATTTAGTTCAGTTAGTGTAATGAAAGGTCACGTAACAAAATGTTAATGGTGATGAGTTTTGGATGATAGAATCATAGGTGCCAGCAAGTTCTCTTTTACTTAAATATAAGTTTAAGTTTTTCTAGAATGAATATACAATATTAAAGACTTTTTCAAGTTACAAATAAATTTTTTCAGAGCACTGTAGAAATGCTTACCCATCTGTCGCTCCCCCTCCTTCTCCTTTGCTAACAGAATTTTCTTTCTTTTTGGTATTTAGATTAAAATGTGCTTAGTGGGACCTCAGCTCCAGAAAAGAACCAGGAATTGCTGGGTATGGTGGCTTATGCCTGTAATCCCAACACGTTGGGAGGCCAAGGCGGGTGGATAACTTGAAGTCAGGAGTTCAAGACCAGCCTGGCCAATACGGTGAAACCCGGTCTCGACTAAAATACAAAAATTTAGCCAGGCATGGTGGCACACACCTGTAATCCCAGCTACTCTGGAGGCTGAGGTGGGAGAATCACTTGAACTCGGGAGGCAGAGGTTGCAGTGAGCTCAGATCATGCCACTGTATTCCAGCCTGGGCAACAGAGTGAGACCCTGTCTCAAAAAAAAAAAAAAAAAAAAAAAAAAAAAAAAAAAAAAAAAAAAAAAAAAGAACCAGGAATAGTTCAAACAAATCATAAACACTCCAATCCCCTCTGCCAGTGATTGCTGTAGGGGTTAGCATATGACCAAGTTTCTATCTGACTTAAAAAAAAAAAAAAAAGAGAGACACAGGGAAAGAACCTTACCCTCCACTTCCTTCATGCTTTTGGATATTATCACATGAAAACGTGATATCTGGAACTATGGCTACCACTTTGTGACCATGAGGAAGAAGCTGAGAAAAATCCCAAGGAAGTCAACCCTGAAATCAGCCACTAGACTTCCCGTTGTGTGAGGCAATGAACTCCTACTGGTTAAGCCACTTTAGTTAGTTGTTATCTTACTTGCAACCAAAAGCACCCCAAATGATAGGAACACTGAGGTCTGTGATGCTCAGCTTCCCAAAGGTGTACACGAACCACTTTGTAAATACTCTTCCATCAAGGGACACCATAAAGAATGTGTGTGTTTGTGTGTTTAATACAAAGACAGATACCTGACTCCAGGAGCCGTCACTTTACAACCTGAGATTACAGCTCCAAGATTGCCCTTGCAAGGCTCCACCTGCTGGTCTTTGGAGGTAATGGCAGGCCCTGCCTAGAAGGGCCAAGGTTCTGGTCCTACCTGTGGAGTCTGGCTAACTGTCAGAAAGTTGGGGCACTTATACCTGAGTCCCTCTACCTTGGGGGCGGGGTCGTGGCATCTCTCAGGCACACCTGGATTCCTGCCTCAAGAACTTCCAGAATTGGGCTCCTCTCAACTCCCAACTCAGATCCCTGGGTTCCCACCTGTTGGTGCCCTTTCAGAGGGGGTGTGAGTTTTCGAGTTTCTTGTACTCTTCGCCTGACCTGGTACACTTGTTTGCATTAACTGCCTAGTCCCTCTGTTTGACTTGGGGGTGGCTATTTCAGGGGCTCCAAAGTGTTCTAAATAGAAGGTGAGAAGGCCTGGGTGCAGTGGCTCATGCCTATAATCCCAGAACTTTGGGAGGCCAAAGTGGGAGGATCGCCTGAGGCCAAGAGTTTGAGACCAACCAGTATAGCAAGATCCTGTCACTTCCAAAAAAAAAACAAAACAAAACAAAAACAAAACAAAAAAACCCACCTTTTTAAAATTAGCTTGACATGACAGTCCACACCTATAGTCCCAGCTACCTGGGAGGCTGAGGCAGGAGAATTGCTTGAGCCCAGGAGGCGGAGGTTGCAGGGAGCCGAGATGGCACCACTGCACTTCAGCCTGGGCGAGAAAGTGAGACCCTGTCTCAAAAATAATAAAACAATAGTAAAAATAATAACGTATAAACATGAAAGTAATAGGCACAAGTCTTAAGTTTGGAAAAACCAGCATTAACAATCTTCACAAGAAGCTACAAGATAGAGACTATCACCCCTTTTGACAAATGAGGAAACTGAGGCTGAAGAGGAAAAGATATTTACCCACAGTCCCACAGGGGTTGAGGGACAGGTAGGTGTCAACACAGACCACAATGGCTCAGCCCCAGGGCTGTTCCCCACCCTCTTTCCATCCTTTGCAGACAGCTGGCCCGACAGGGCCCTTGGGCAGTGAGCCCCGGAGCTGGAGCTGGAGCGGGCCCATGCCCGTATTTGCCCAAGCTCTTGGCTCTCCCTCACCCTCCCAGGCTGCAAACACAGATGTTCCTTTTGCTTTTTCCCTTTTTCAGCCACAGTAACTCCTGGTCCCTCGCAGTGCCTGCCAAACTCCACATTCCTGGCAAGAACTGCAGACAAGCACGACAGGAGGGGCTCCCTGGAGCTGGCCCCGTGCAGCCCTGAGTTCACTCACCTTGAAGCATGCTCCGGTAGGCCGTGTCTGCGATGGCATAGATGTGAGGCGGCATCTCGTGCCTCTTCTTGCCCTTGTACATGTCGACGATCTTCTCCGAGTAGATGGGCAGGTGTTTATAGGGGTTGACCACCACGCAGAAGAGGCCAGAGTACGTCTGCAGACAGAGAACCCAGCTTACTTCCAGACCTCCTCCAGGGTAGACAGATCGCACAGAAGCACTCAGTATTCTCATGTTAGAGATGGGGAAACTGGAGCTTGGAGTCTTAGTGGAAACCCTGGGCCTCACTGATATTCCAGGTATGTGGGAAGAGGAGAAAGGGCGAGAGTGGGTTTCCAAGCTGCCTATGTTTTATTTTGCAATTGTGGGGGGTTTTGTGTTTGTTTTGAGATGGGGTCTCACTCTGTCACCTAGGCTGGAGTGCAGTGGTGTGAACATGACTCACTGCAACCTTGACCTTTCTGGACTCAGGTGATCCTCCTACCTCAGCCTCCTGAGTAGCCAGGACTACAGGCGGGCGCCACCAGGCCTGGCTGATGTTTATATTTTCTGTAGAGACGTGGGTTTCACTGTGTTGCTCAGGCTGGTCTCAAATTCCTGGGCTCAAGCAATTCTCCCATTTCAGCCTCCCAAAGCACTGGGATTATAGGTGTGAGCCATTGCACCTGGCCAAACTGTGGAGTTTTGAAGAGCTCTGGGTTCAAATCTCAGCTCCACTCCTCCGAGCTGCCACTGTACCTCCCTGGACCTCACTGGCTTAAATAACAGCCACCGTTCATTGAGCACTTACTATGTGTTGGGCACCAAACTAAGCACTACGCAGAATCTTTTTTGGATGCTGACAATCATATTAAATGCTCATCATTTAACAGGTGGCACAGAAAATGAACAGTGTGCTTAAGATATTAACTCAGGAACATTTAATAAAAAGAGTGTTTACAGATATGTGTGCAGAATTAAAGAAACCCAACCAGTGACGGGAGCAGTTAAGTCTGAAGAGCAAGAACAGAAGAGAATGTTGCTTACTTTTTTTTTTTTTTGAGACAGGGTCTTGCTCTGTCGCCCAGGCTGCAGTGTAGTGGGGTGATCTTGGCTCACTACAACCTTGAGTTTCTGGGCTTAAGTGATCCTCTCGCCTCAGCCTCCCAAGTAGGTGGTACCACAGGTGTGCACAACCATGCCCAGGTAATTTTTATTTTTATTTTTTGTAGAGACAGGGTTTCACCATATTGCCCGGGCTGGTCTCGAACTCCTGAGCTGAGGTGATGCGCCAGTCTCAGCCTCCCAAAGTGCTGGGATTACAGGTGGGAGCCACCGCACTCAGCCAGAGAGGGAATGTCGTTAACTGAACATTGGAGGCATAGAAAGCCACACACCCCTAAAAAGGGGCTGTCCAGAGGGATCCACAGCCATATAGAAACACAGCTGCCAAAACTGTGGTCCAGGAGGGAGGGAGGAAAAGGTAATAATCCTCCAAGCTCTCTCTCCTCCCACCACCCTCTGATCTCTTTCTGGGACCTCCCAATGTCCATATCTAAGAAGAAACCCCAGTGACTCAGTCTCTAGAAGATGGCAGAGGCATCTCCTCATGGCATCTTCACAACTACTCAGTAACAGTGATTTCCCCACCGCCTGTTTGACAGGAGGGCAAAGCGAGGCGTGGTGAGGTTGTCACCAGGTTACACAGCTGGAGGGAAGTTGGGAACTAGAACTCCTGTTTACCCCACAGCGCCTGCTCCTGATCATTAATACCTTCCCCATCTGCAAAACGGAGACAAACACTGACATGAGCTCTCCAATGTGGATGAAGCTTGAAAATATGCCTAGTGAAAGAAGCCAGGCACGAAAGGTCACGTACTCTATCCTCTCATTTATGTGAAGTGTCTAGAGTAGGCAAAGCCATGGAGACAGAAAACAGACTCGTGGTTCCCAGGGGCTGGAAAGAGGCGGGAAATGAGGAGGAACTGCTCATGGGTATAAGGTTTCCTTTTGAGGCTATAAAAATGCTCTGGGGCCAAGTGTAGTGGCTCATGCCTGTAATCCCAGCACTTTGGGAGGCCAAGGTGGGAGGATTGCTTCAGGCTAAGTGTTTGAGACCAGCTCAGGCAACAACAGCCAGACCCCCTCTCTACAAAAAAAAAAAAAAAAATAGCTGGCCATGGTGGTGATCACCTGTAGTCCCAGCTACTTGGGAGGCTGAGTCAGGAGGATTGCTTGATCCCAGGAGCTCAAGGTTATAGTGAGCTATGATTGTACCATTGCACTCTAGCCCCTGGGTGACAGAGCAAGACCCTGTCTTGAAATTGACAGCTGTACAACATTGTGAATGCACTTAATGGCACTGTTTTCTTTAAAATGTTTAAAATGGTAAATTTTATGTTATATGCACTTTACCATTTAAAAAACAGCAGTCCTCTCCTACTGGGTGAATAGGAGCATCTGAAAATAACCAGATCAGGGACGGAGGAGTCAAGGCACAAGGTGAGTCCCGCCATTCTGTACGTGGTAAGGCACTATTGTCATGATTTTTCCTTACTGGATACTAGATTTTCCCATGGTTGAGGTCACAGTTCAGGAGACAGGCTCCAACCCGTCTCACAGGAACTGCTTTCCCCAAACGATAAACATCAGTACTGCCCAAGACTCTGATGGCCATAAAGCGTATCCTCTTCCCTGCAAGTGACTTAGGGAGAACCACAGATCCATCTCTCAGTTACAGCTAGGGTGAACCAAGCAACAGAGGGTTAAGTGACTTGACCGAGGTCACCAAAGAAGATCCTGGCAGCACCAAGCCCAGCCTGGCCCACCCCCAGGTATGAGCATGGTCCATTATGCTATCCAGCCTAGGCCCATCCGACAGAAACAAAAACTACTGATCGTTCGTTCATTCATTCATTCCTTCATTCATTCATTCATTATGTCCCAGATGCCATGCAAAAGGTGCTGGGACTACATTAGAACATTAAAAAAAACACAGGATCCCAGCCCTCAAGGGGCTTTTAGTCAAGGGCTGGAGCCAATTAGAGAGTGGGAAAGTCTGGCTGGGTGTGGTGGCTCACAACTGTAATCCCAGCACTTTGGGAGGTCAAGGCAGGAAGACTGCTTGAGCCCAGAAGTCTGAGACCAGCTTGGGCAGCACAGTGAGACCCCCATCTCTATAAGAAATTTAAAAATTAGCTGGGCATGGTGGCATTTACCTGTAGTCCCAGCCACTTGGGAGGCTGAGGTGGGAGGTTTGCTTAAGCCTGGGAGGTTGAGGTTGCAGTAAGCCGTGATTGTGCCATGCACTCCAGCCTGTGTGACATGGTGAGACCTTGTCTCAAAAAAAAAAAAAAAAAAAAAAAAAAGAAAGAAAAAGAGAGAGTGGGAAGGTCCTTCCAGGGCTCAGTCTGCTCAGGGACAATGGTATGTAATGTCTGGGGGTGCTGCGGAGGAATGATATTCTTTGAAGGTACAGGATTGTTGGGCGCAGTGGTTCACACCTATGATCCCAGCACTTTGGGAGACCAAGGAGGGCAGATTGCTCACACTCAGGAGTTCAAGACCAACCTAGGCAACACAGTGAGACCCTGTTTCTACCAAAAATACAAAAAATTAGCAGGGCATGGTGGCACATGCCTGTAGTCCCAGCTACTCGGCAGGCTGAGGCAGGAGAATCACTTGAACCTGGGAGGTGGAGGGAGGTTGTAGTGAGCCAAGGTGGTGCCATTGCACTCCAGCCTGGGTGACAGAGGGAGACCCCATCTCAAAAAAAAAAAAAAAAAAAAAAAAGAAAGAAAGAAACAGGATTGATGGAGACAGACGTTCTCACCATCCCCTAAAAGGAGCATGAATGAGTCAACATATCCCTGTCTAAATAGCCATCAACCATTTACTGAGCACCTACTATATACCACATCTGTGTCAGAAGCTGGAGATAAAGAAATCAATGATAGATACCTCCTGCTCTTAAAGAACTTAAATCAGAGGGGGAGACAAGTACATTAAAACACGTCATAAGAACAGAGAATGATAGGAACAAGGAAGGGAAGGCCCTAACCCACATTGGGAGTGGTGAGGGAAACCTCCAGGTGGGGAGGTATTCCCTGCACTGAGTCTTAAAGGACAACAAGGTGTTAACCAGCTCAAGACAAAGCAGGGACATGGGCAGAAAAACAGGACACGGGGTCCATGGGGGTGAACTATAAGCAACTTGGTATAAGCAGCTCCATTGGACCGAAATGGAGAAGCAAAGCAAGGGTGAGAGGTAAGTGGGGCCCAGGAGCAACATCCAGCCTGGTGGGGCTGGGAGTGGGGGGCTGCCTGCTTGGACACCCCTCTTCCCCATTCCATCACCCAGGACCCTCCCACCCATCCTGCAAACACCAGCTGCAAGTGCCTTGAGGCCGGGGAACACCCTTTCTCCTCTTCAGTCCCAGCACAGGCCTTGGTATA
Source organism: Pan troglodytes (assembly GCF_028858775.2). Taxonomy (NCBI): domain Eukaryota; kingdom Metazoa; phylum Chordata; class Mammalia; order Primates; family Hominidae; genus Pan; species Pan troglodytes. The sequence goes on along the minus strand of NC_072416.2, from coordinate 18,792,541 downwards.
GAATAGGTGCTAACTAAATGCTTGCTAAATGCATGCCAGGGGAATAAATTAATGATACAGCTTCCTGGGAGCAGGGACAGCCTGACTTCACCTCCGTGACCTGGGGGCCTTGCACGGCGGCAGTAGGTACTCAGTGGACTGCATTGAGCCAGGCCAGGGGCCATGTCCGGTTCAATAGGTGTCCCCTGTCCCCAGGACAAGCCTCCCAAAGAGAAGCGCCCAGTCTGTCGTCACCTGAACAAAGGTCAATCAAGCCCCACCCTCCTTCAGGCCTCGACTCCGTCTCCAGCTCCTCTGGGGCCATGTCCATTGCCACGCCCCTTTTGAATGTAGGTATCATTTACAGCCCAACCTGTCCTCACTCAAGCCCTTGACCTGGAGGCAGTAAAGGGCAGTGGCTAAGGGCTCAGAACTGGGTATGGGGTACTTTAATTTGAACCTTCACTTTGCTACTTCTTCGCTGTGTGACCCTGGGCAAGTCCCTTAACCTCTCTGAGTCTCACTTATCCTCATCTACAAAACAGGGAGGCATACGAACAAGCCCTTCATAGATGTGCTGCGAGATAATGCTCGAAAAGCATTTAGCATGGCGGCTGGTATGTAGTAGGTGCTCAATCAATGTTATTTAGTGACTCTTACTATACTCCCTTCATTTCACGAGAGGGAAAGTCTTGCCACCTTAGAGCCTTCAATATGCTGTTCTCTCCACTTGGAACACTTTTCCCCTCATCTTCCCAGCTGGTTCCCTCTCCTCTTTTAGAGCTCTGCCTAAATGTTACCTCCTGGACTGTGACCCACACACTACTGTATCTCCTGCACCCCGCACAGTGCCAGGCACAGGGTAGACACTCAGTCAGCTGTAATCCCAGCACTTCGGGTGGCCAAGGAGGTCAGATCACTTGAGGTCAGGAGTTCGAGACCAGCCTGGCCAACATGGCAAAACCCCGTCTCTACTAAAAATACAAAAATTAGCCAGGCATGATGGCAGGCGCCTGTAATCCCAGCTAGTCGGGAGGCCGAGGTAGGAGAATCACTTGAACCCAGGAGGTGGAGGTTATAGTGAGCTGAGATCATGGTGCTGCACTCCAGCCTGGGCAACAGAGTGAGACTCTAAAAAAAAAAAAAAGAAGGAAAGAAGGAAAGTAAGAAAGAAAGGAAGAAAGAGAGATAGAGAAAAGAAAAGAATAAAAGGAATTTTTAAAAAGAAGGAAGAGGCCGGGCATGGTGGCTCACACCTTTAATGCCAGCACTTTGGGAAATCGAGGAGGTCAGATCACTTGAGGTCAGGAGTTTGAGAACAGCCTGGCTAACATGGCAAAACCCCGTCTTTACTAAAAATACAAAAATTAGCTGGGTGTGGTGGCGCATGCCTGTAATCCCAGCTACTCAGGAGGCTGAGGCAGGAGAGTCACCTGAACCAAGGAGGCAGAGGTTATGTGAGCCGAGATCAAGCCACCACACTCCAGCCTGGGTGACAAAGTGAGACTGTCTCAAAGAAAAAAAAAAGAATAAAATGAATTAAAAAAAAAAAAAAGGAAGGACCACACTGCCTTTTCAACTCCATCACCAGCTTCTGAAAGAGGAATATGATTTTCATCCTCTTTGTTTGGGACATCTCTCCCAGTGCCATGCACACAACAAGCACTTAATCCATACTTCCAGGTAGATCTGAATCTCTGCTGAGTTCTGTAAAAGCTTTCTAAGCAAGCCAGTGTATGACCATGGAGCGAAGGTAAGACCGGTGCAGGCAGCCGCACATCTCACGGCAGGGCCGTGGGGCTTCAGCATCTGGCTCTTCCTCCCACATCATTCAGCTACTTCTCCTTCACCTCGACCCAGCGCAACCATAGTTGGCTGTGTTTCTGCCTCTCTGGCCCCACGAGCCCTTCTCCAGCTGGTTAAATTCAGAGGTTTCAGCATCCCAGCCTCCTGTGTCCCAGCCGGCATCTCATGGGCCCTGTGCCACCAGCAAGTCCCAGCTGCAGGCCCAGGATTTCCCTCTTGTGACCGTATTAGGAAGCAGCTCCAGTTTTTCTCTGACGCTTTATATGGTCAGCCACAGAGCCCTGAGCAGGGGGTGCTCCCAGGGCCTGCAGAAGAAATGAGGAACAGGGAGGGAAGTGGAAGGAACACTGGCTTTCAGACACACAGGGATGGCCAGGTGCAGTGGCTCACACCTGTAATCCCGGCACTTTGGGAGGCCAAGGTGGGTGGATCACCTGAGGTCAAGAGTTCGAGACCAGCCCGGCCAACACAGTGAAACCTCATCTCTACTAAAAATACAAAAAATTAGCAAGGTGTGGTGGCGCGTGCCTGTAGTCCCAGCTACTCGGGAAGCTGAGGCAGGAGAACTGCTTGAACTCAGGTGGCAGAGGTTGCAGTGAGCTGAGATTGTGCCACTCCACTCCAGCCTGGGTGATAGAGCGAGACTTGGTCTCAAAAAAAAAAAAGACACACAGGCCTGGGCAGAGTGTTTGCTTTGCGTTATCACCTGCCTGACTTGTACATACAGAACTACCCCTGAGCTTCCTCAGTAAAGTGATGGATAATCATGGCTTCTTTATGAAGCTGCAGTGCAATATCATAGCTTTCTAAATACCCAACCTAGAGACAGACGTGGTCCACCAAGCATGTGCTTTTGCTGCAGCCTTGCTTTTAAGAGCAAAAAGACTAGAAACAACCTAAATACCTGTCAATAGCAGACAGGCTTAATCATTATGGTTCATCCCTATAGCAGAAGACTGTGCAGTGGCCCTCTCTCTGCTACCATGGATGAATGGCCAAAATACACAGTTAGATGCAAAGATTGCGACACACAACAGCCGGGGCCTGTGCTGCCATTTTGGAGGGGTGCAGGAGGGGCTCTCTATGTGGCTGCATGTGTATAAAACATCACTGGAGGCTGGATGGAGCAGCTCACACCTGTAATTGTAGCACTTTGGGAGGCTGAGGTGGGTGGATCACTTGAGGTCAGGAGTTCAAGACCAGCCTGGCTAACATGGCAAAAACCCATCTTTACAAAAAATACAAAAATCAGCTGGGTGTGGTGATGCACACCTGTAATCCCAGCTACTCAGGAGGCTGCGGCAGGATGATCGCTTGAATCCAGAAGGCATAGATTGCAGGAGCCGAGATCGCACCATTGCACTCCAGACTGGGTGACAGAGTGAGACTTTATCACAAAAAAAGCAATAGGCTGGGCACAGTGGCTTAAGCCTGTAATCCCAGCACTCTGGCAGGCCGAGGCAGGTGGATCACCTGAGGTCAGGAGATCGAGACCAGCCTGGCTAACATGGCAAAACCCCCTCTCTACTAAAAATACAAAAATCAGCTGGGTGTGGTGGTGCACGCCTGTAGTCTCAGCTACTTGGGAGGCTGAGGGAGGAGAATTGCTTGAACCTGGGAGGGGGCTGTTGCAGTGAGCCAAGATCATGCCACTGCACTCCAGTCTGGGTGACAGAGTGAGACTCTATCTCAAAAAATAATATAAATAAATAAATAACATGACTGGAGGGCTACATATGTAACCAGCAACCACAGTGTCTCTAAGAAGGGGAACTGGAAGGGCGAGAAATAGGAACGAAGGGGGAAGTTCTATATTCCCTTATACACTATTTTGTTTCATATTTGCATGTCTTACCTATTCAAAAACATATTTTAAGTCTGACTAGATGGTTATGAACAGACAGAAAAAACTATAAGGTAGGGTTAAGTGGAAAAAAAATCATACTGCAAAACACAAGGAGTGACTTTTTCTTATGTTTGGTGTGTGTGTGTGTGTGTGTGTGTGTGTGTGTGTACATACATGAACCTGTGAATCATGTTTGCCTCCAGGGAAGAGGGCTGCTTTCTGTGATACATACTTATTTTAAAATATTCTCCTGAGGTCTTTGCGTAGATTATCCTTGTATTACTGGAGGAGGTTCTTTGAAGCAATAATGACTTGAAAGATCAGAAGCCTGGGTGCAGTGGCTCATGCCTGTAATCCCAGCACGTTGGGAGGCGGAGGTGGGAGGATCATCTGAGTTCAGGAGTTCAAGACCAACCTGGCCAACATGGTGAAACCACTTCTCCATTAAAAATACAAAAATTAGCTGGGCGTGGTGGCATGTGCCTGTAATCCCAGCTACTGGGAGGCTGAGGCACAAGAATCGCTTGAACTCAGGAAATGGACGTTGCAGTGAGCCAAGAGCACACCACTGCTCTCCAGCCTGCGTGACAGAGCGAGACTCCATCTAAAAAAAAAAAAAAAACAAAGATCAGAAGGGCTAATTCCTGGGGCTTGACAAAGGGCAGCTTCCAGTTACAGTGTCTGGCAGCCCTCCTCTTCGCCAGAGTGGCCCAGCACCGTGAGTGTGAAGGTGTATCCCTCGCCGTCCCGCAGCATGCCCTGCCGCAGCACCAGTCACATGCCTGCGCTGCCCGTGGACGTGGTGGTCTCATCCAGCACCAGCGTCTTGTTGCTGAACGTACGTGCAGCCCACCGCTGCAGGCAGAAGGGGTGGTGAGGGGGTGCAACCCTCTGCCCTGTCAGCCCCACTTCTGCCTGCAGGCCCCGTCCCCTCGGCCATGGGACCCATCCCCAGCCCGCCCACACCCTGCTCAACACTCACCCCTCGCTTGGAGCCGCTGCTGCAATTGAGGCAGCGGCCCTCCAGGTACACGTAGGAGCTGCGGCTCACTTCGTACACGGCCTGTGCCTTGCAGGACACACACTCCAAGGACACAATGGGCACCCGGCCACTCCGGATCAGCACCTGGCATGGGAGTGGGGTTACCTCCAACACAGGTCTATTTGGCCTGCTGGAAGGTCTGGGGGACCCGTGGAGGATGCTGCTCCCAAACTCCAGGTTTCCCAGGGGCCTGGCCACTGCCGGTGAGCTCACCCCCTCCCAGGATACTCATCCGGTTTGCCACCTTCCAACCTGGGCGGCGGAAGGGCATACACAGGGCAGAAGACACTGGGGTGTGTGTTCTGGTGTACTGGACCCAGCTGGACCCTGGCAGGAGGCAGGCAATGCTCACTGAGGGCCCCTGGGGGGATGCGTGTGGGAACAGACGTATGTGTGGGTGTGAGGACCGCAGTTGCCACGTAGGCCTGACTCACAGACTCCTGCAGCCCTTAGCGAGGGCCTGGGTCAGGAGGCTGAGCCGGGATGGAACCTGCTCCCACACCCTCCCCTCAGACGACCCCTCTGGGCAGACCCCCAATCAGGCCAGCTGAGGAAAGCAGGGACTGGGGAACAGACACCCACTCTGGGGCACCAGCAGGCCCCGCCTGACAGCAGCAGGAGCAGCCACCACGGGCTCAGGGTCACCAAGCCTCCTGGCTGGTCCAGAGTGGGGAGCGTGAGGGTGAGAACCAGCCCACCACATCCAGCAACAGGGACATGGGCTGGGGACAGTGGCTGCCTCTGGGGTGGGAAGGGGCTCTTCCTCACTGTTGGTATTGCTGGGGGACTGTGTAGCTTTTGTCACTAGAGCATATGTGGCTTGAAGACTGTACGTGGAACTGTGGCAGGTTTGGAAGGAAACAAAGCTGAAGCAGGCTGTCGTGTTACATAGAATTTGCATCAGAAACAGAGAGGGGACAGCGCGCGGCCTCCACCAGCACTAAAACATGGAAAACAGTAGATGAGCAGGGAGGCTGGGCTGTCCAAGGCAAGTGGCCGAGGGGCGGGCGGCACCCACCGTCTGGTTGGTGGCCTCCTCCTTGCAGCCGGCCTTCCACACGGTGAGGCTGAAGGTGTACTCCATGCCAGCCACCAGCCGCCAGCCGCTCCCGTGGAATGGTGACCGTGCTGCTCCCGCGGGGCCCAAAGTTCAGCGCACACCCGCCAGCCTCCCTCTGCAGGCCGAGAACAAGGGGCGACGTGGCCTGAGAACCCCATCCAGTTTTAAAGCAGAGCCCGGCCCAGGAGACAGCGCGGGAGACCCCCTCCCCATGCTGGGACGGGGCCCACCAGGCACTGAGGACGGGCCAGCCCTGGTGGCAAGCTGGGTGTTCTCTGGGCTCATGGGTGTGGACGGGTGAGGGACAGGGAGGACAGCCCTGCCACGCACTGACCTGTGTCGAAGCCACACAGGCCCAGTGGAAACTGAGCGGCGTCTGGTCGCCGTCCTCCAGGTTGGGGTCGTAGGACTCGCTCCCATCCAGCACCAGGTCCTGTGTGTCTGACCACACGCGGTATGAGCCACCCTCAGTGATGGGCACCAGGCGCTCGGGGGCCACCGTCACATTGGCCTGGATGCTCCGTGCCAGTGGCGTGTCCCCAAATGACACGACAAACACAAAGCAGTAGTGCTCCACAGGCAGCGCCAGCCGCGGCAGCACCAGCCGAGGCGGGCTCAAGTCCACGCCGCGCAGGGCCACACGCGCCGGGCGCCCCGGCCGCTGGCAGCTGGCGGTGCGGTACACCTCCCAGCGGTACTCAGTCTGGTAGGTGACGCAGTCGCGCAGGTCAACGTAGGCATCCAAGTAGTTGCGCTGTGATCGTCGCATCAGCACCTGCAGGGGCAGGACCACGTCCACCTCCGGCTCCCGGCAGGCCAGCACCTGGACGGTCACCATGGCCTGCGCCACGAAGAAGCTCACCAGGTTGGAGACGTTCACCTGCACGCGGTAGTCCCCAGGCCTCAGGTAGGAGTGCTCGGCCCTGGGCTCATCTGTGTCCTGCCCTGGGGACCCATCCCCAAAGTCCCAGTGGTAGGCCACGCACCGGGGGCTGGGACTGGTGGCGGCCTCAAACTGTGCCGAGCGGTTGGTGAAGCAGGGGCCGCTCCGCAGGGCCACATACTGGACGGCGTCCTGAACGTCCAGCACCAGCGTGCGGTTCTCACTGCCCAGGGCGTTGAAGGCGCGCACCTGGATCTCAAACAGCCCCGCGGCCACGGGCGTGTAGGTGACGTCGCGGCCCGACAGGATGACCAGCGAGTCGCCCTGGACCTTCTGCAGTGAGAAGTACCAGGCGTAGGCGACCCGAGAGCCGCGTTGCACGCGGGCTGTGAAGTTCCTCTCAGTGCCCATGGCGATGCCAGGCTCGCAGTAGTTGGGCACCTGCAGCCCGCTCACGGCCTCCAGCACCACGATGCGCACCTGCGCCTGGGCCCAGCTCACGTGGTTTTTGCCCTGCACGCTCACCACGTGGTCCCCGACGCGGGGGAAGCTGTGGGAGAAACGGGGCCCGGGGAGCACCTCGGGGCTGGCCCCGCCGACCTGCAGGCGGAAGGTGACAGCTGAGCCGGCAGCCAGCAGGATCTGAAAATGGACAAGCTGCCCGGGCGCCACCACTTTGCTGCTGGCCCACAGCACCAGGCCCACGATGGGCTCCTCCACCGTGAGGTTGTACGTGGCTGAGACCCAGCTGACTGCGTTGGAGGCATTGAGCCGGATATTGAAGGTGCCAGCATCCAGGAAGACCATGGTGACATGAGGGCCACGCTTGCTGCTGCCGCCGGGCACAGCCCAGCACCAGCTCACATTGGTGCCCGTGGCCAGCTGCCCCCAAAAGGGCACAGAGGACCCGGCCGCCACGAAGCTGCCTCCTGGCTCGCTGGCCCTGATGCTGAGGCCACTCACAGGCACCTGCACATCCACTTCCACGGTGGCGTTGGCTGAGCCCAGCGGGTTCCCTGCCTTCATGGTGACCAAGTGCAGGCCGGGTGTGGGGAAGCTGTGGGTGGTAAATGGCTCGGCGGTCTCCCAGCTCAGCCCCTCCTCCAAGGACCAAGTGTACGACACCACTGCCACCAGCCAGCTCGGCACTGAAGGTGACGCTTGTGTTGACGGCAGCTGGGTTCGGGGAGGTGGCCACCATCAGCCACCCCACAGGCTCCACGAAGTCCACGGTGCAGTCGGCCCAGGCGCTGCCCAGCATGTTGGTGGCCCACAGCTGCACACGGTAGGTGCCGGCCTCGAGCGCAGTGAGCGAGAAGCCTTTGTCGCTGCTGGCCAGGGCCGGGCCCCTGTCCCTCCAGGCAGTCCAGCTGTAGGAGATGTTGGTGCCGTCCCTGACCACGGCCTGCAGCTGTACCGTGTGGTTGGTGGGGAAGTAGCGGCCACCGCCCACCACCTACAGCCCCTCTATGAGCTGCAGGACATAGACGAAGATGCTGTCCTGGGCGGAGCCCACCTTGTTCTCAGCCGTGACGATGATATTGAAAGTGCCCACGGAGCGGAAGGTGTAAACAGATGGTAGGACCCCCAGGGATGGGCGTGCAGCGGTCACAGAGCACCCAGGAATAGCGCACATCACTGCCGGCCTCCAGCGAGGTGCTGAAGCTCACGCTCCCATTCAGGAGCACCACCGTGCGGCTGGCATTGACAACGAGCCCCCACACGCGCCGCTTCACCGTCACATTGAGCCAGGCCTCACTGCGGCTCACCTCATTCCAGCCGGCCACCCTAACGGTGAAGTCACCTGTGCTGTTGGAAGCGTGGGTGACCTCCGGACCCTCGAGCCGCCCACCGTCCCCCAGATCCCACAGGTAGCTGGCGGGGCGCCCACGGCCCACGGCAGAGAACAGGTATGGCTGCTGCAGCTCCAGCCCAAGGGAGCCATTGACTTTGATGCTGGTGACCAGCACGGGCTCCTGCACCTCCACCAGGGCTGAGTCATTGGCAGCGGAGATGATGTTGGACGTGGTGACTGTCACAAGATAGGAGCCTGGGTCTCGGTAGATGAACGTCACCTCAGGGCCCCCGGCACGGGCGGGGGCGGCTTCCTCGGTGCCAAAGTCCCAGGTGTAGCGGTAGGGGAGCGGGGGCCAGGCACATGCCACCAGCCGGGCCTCGTCCCCGAGCTGCACAAACTGCTTCTCTGGCTGCAGGGTGACGTTGCCCACCTCTGGCTCCATGCAGATGCTGGCGAAGTAACGCGCCCTGTTCACGCGGCTGGACAGCACCAGCGCCAGGGGGAACGTGCCGCTCCGCGTGAAGTTGTGTGTCACCGTCGGGCACCCCCGCACGGTCGTGTTGGAGGAGCCATCCCCAAAGGTCCAGTCGAAGAGGTAGTGGGCCGGGTTCCCGGTGACGTAGGCCGTGAGCCGCGCGTCAGGCTGCGTGGGGATGCAGGCGGCGGGCTCGACGCGCAGCACCTCCAGGACGAAGACCAGCACGTGCAGGCTCCGGGCCAGGTGGCCGGCGGGGCTGGCCGCACCCACGGTCACTGTGCAGTTCTGTGCCCGCAGGTACACATGCTCCACTGTGGCCTCCGGGCCCGACGGCACGGTGCCGTCCCCCATGTCGAAGGTCCATGTGATGTTGTCGCCCGTCTGCACCGCGGTGCTGACCACCACGGGGGCGCCCTGCTCCACGGCCAGGCTCGTGTCCACGCTGAGCCCGCGGAGCTCCTCAAAGACGCCCACATCCGCCTGGGCCGCCGCACCGCTCACCATGTTGTTGACCTCCAGGCGCACGTGGTAGGTGCCCCTTGAGGCATAGGTGTGGTTGGCAGGCGGCTGGCTCTGGGTCAGGACAGGGGAGCCGTCCCCGAAGTCCCACGTGTAAAGAACACCCCCAGGCGAGGGCAGCGGGTGCGGGTAGAAGGTGACGGGCCAGCCGGCCACCAGGACGCCGTCACTCACACCCACAGCCACGGAGGGCAGGGCGGCACGCACGCTCACAGGCACCTGCTGCGTCCGGTTCTCGAAGGCATTAGATGTCAGCACGGTCAGGACGTACTCACCTGTGGGGACAGGCCCAAGTGGGGCAGCCGCGGCACCCCCACCTGCTCCCCACCCGCTCGGCAGAAGCCCCCCCACCTGAGGAGCCCGGGGTGAACGGCTGCACCTGCGGCCCAGCCTTAAGGGTCCCAGGCTCCCAAGCCACGTGCGGGACGGAGCACAGGTGCAGCAGCACTGAGGGCTGCCTGGTGAGGACGGCACCGCCTCCAAGTGCAGCTGCACTCGGGGCAGCAGAGCAGCAAGAGCCAGGCCGGCGGGGGGGGCAGTTCAGGGGGGGCAGTTCAGGGGACCCAGCTTCCCTGTCCACTGCCCCCACGCCTGGCCCCTCCCTCACCCCAGTAGGGGCCTAAGCCATCATCAGCCCAGGTGAGGTGACAGTGAGGGCTGTTGGGGAGGAAGCGGGGCAGCTTGACTCGGGAACTGGGGGGGCCCCGTGCTCAGAGCCTGAAAGGCAGTGGCCCCCTCACCCCCTCATCCCTCACCTGGGGCAGCGTAGGTGTGCGTGACATTGTGCTCCACCAGCACCTGGGCCACCGAGGGGTCTGGAACCGAGAAGGACTCGTTGCACGGAGGCTGGAACTGGTGGAGGGCCTGCTCCCCATCCCCAAAGGTCCACCTGCCGGGGCGGTGGGAGGCAGTGAGTGAACCGGGACGGGGGTGCGCAGTGGCGGGGCACAGGTGCGTGGTGGCGGGGCAGGGGGTGCTTGGGACCCAGCCGAGGCTCCACTCTGCAGTCACGCCCCGGGCCTCCATTCAGGGCCCACCCGGCTGTGCTGAGGCCTCTCCCGGTTCCCGTGCAGCCTCAGGGCTCCTGTGCACCCAGTACCTCCCAACAGACAGGGAAACCGAGGCTCAGAAAAGCAACCCCCCGATGTGGGGTCCCTCGGCTGAGGCCGGGACAAGAGCCTGGTGCCCACCCCAAACCGGCCCCCGAGTCACTCACAGGAAGGCCACCTCCACGGCCGAGTCCACCAGCACGCCCGCCATCAGTGCCAGCGTGGCACTGGGGGACAGCACGGCCGGCACTGTGGAGACCCGCAGGCCCTGCATCCTGTTCATCCGCTCCACGGTGACGTTGTAGTTCACAGTGACGTTGCTCACGTGGTTGGAGGCCGTCAGCTGCAGGGACAGGCATCAGTGGGCCCAGGTGGCAGGTGAGAGGCCTGGCCCTGCTTGGCGTCCCTCCCTCCATGCACCCACAGCCATGGCAGCGTCCTCGGGCAGCATGAAGCAGAGCAGAAGGCAGAAGTGAAGGTGGAGCCCGCCCCCGCCCCGCCCCATCCCCTCCCCACCCCGCCCCATCCCCTCCCCACCCCGCCCCATCCCCTCCCCGCCCCATCCCCTCCCCTGCCCCGCCCCATCCCCTCCCCTGCCCCGCCCCATCCCCTCCCCTGCCCCGCCCCATCCCCTCCCCCGCCCCGCCCCATCCCCTCCCCTCCCCACCCCCGCCCACCTACTGAGAGCTTGAAGACCGCCGCGCTCTGATAAATGACATTGAAGACCACGTTCTGGAAGGTCAGGTACTGCTTGTCGTTGATAGTCCACCGGAAGACCATGTCCGAGCCGGCCTCCACCACGGGGCTGTACCTCTGCGGGGGGAGTGGTGTCAGCCTGGGCTCTGCGGAGGACTCTGCCCTTAGCCTGTCGCCTTCTGGACACACCTCCCGTCAGGCTGGAGAGTCCCACGCCGGGCACAGAGGAGAGGAGGTGCCCGGGGCTCTGCATGCCATGGGAGCCAAGCCCGGGCTGGGACACTGACTGTCTGGCTCTCCAGCCAGCCATGTAGTACTACTAATGCCTCAACCGCTCTGTGCCTCAGTTTCCCCATCTGTAAAGCAAACCTAGTACCAGCTACAAAGAGTCCACCTCTCTCTGAGTCTTCTCAGACCCTCCCGGGGCTCCTGCCCCAGCTCCTCAGCCAGAGGGCTCGGAGCAGTGAGGGGAGGCACACGGGCCTCACAGGGACAGCACCTACACTGGCTTACAGAACCCAGGACAGGCTGCACAGGTCACGCCATTTCTGATGGCCCCTCCCAAGGCCCCTGGTGAAGGGGCAGGTACCCGCAAGACGGAGACAGCCCTGTCCCCCATGTACCCAGCATGGTGGCACCGCGGGCAGCCCACAGTTTCCCATCAGGGGTTCAGACTCCACCTCAAAAGCCACTCGCTTTAGCCAGGCGAGAACACAGCAGAGGGCGTGAGAGACTCACGGGGGCTCGTGTGAGGTCAGGGAGCGGAGTTTTAAATTCATTTCGTGAAATGAGACGGTGGAATGAGTTAGCGGAGCCGCTGTCAGAGCCGTGACTTTCTAGGAATTTAAAGCCCACCAGGTAGCCTGAGGAGCCAGCCAGCAGGACCTGCCCGGGGCCGACGTCCCCAGTAACTGGGCTGCTGCCCTCACTGGGAAGCCAGGCCTCACGCCCTGTGTGAGCACCCTGTCTGCAGGCACCTGCCTGGGGGCTGGTGGTGGAGCCTCGGCCATACTCACCACTAGGACTCCCTGCAGTACACGGGCCTCGGGGCTGGGCGTGGCGCGGAGGCCACAGATGGGCTCCTCCGCCGTCACCCGCAGGCTGAGGTTGGCCCGACTGGCGCTGTTTTCCACCACAACGTCCATCACGTGCTCCCCCTCACTGAGCCACGGCAGTGCTACCACTGAGAACAGGGTATCATTGGTCTCCCAGGGGCAGCCGGGCACGAAGGTGGCCACCAGGGCAGGGCAGGCATTCTCAAAGCGGGCGCTGACACTGCCCCCAGGCCAGCGAGCCGTGGCCGTGGCGTTGGCACCAGAGTCCACCTGGAGCACCAAGGCTGAGCCGTTGGTGGGCACGTAGAGGCGGCCGTCGCGGGGAGCAGGGTAGATGACCCGCAGCCCAGCCACTGGGGAGACCACGTCAAAGCTGCAGGACAGGTTGTGCCTGGACACGCCATTGCCCACCTCTGCCCGGACCTCATAGCGCCCAGGCAGCCGCAGCCCAGGGTTGGGCCTCAGGCCCAGCAGCACGGTGAGCTGTTCCGTGGCTGCAAGCAGCCGCAGGGCACAGGCAGGGCAGGCCCAAGTGCCCTCCGGCTGGGCTGGCAAGTGGGGCAGCCATGACGAGGCGTTGGCGGAGAGGTACGGGGCCTGGGGACCAGGGTGGCCGGGAGCCGGCGAGCAGTGCAGGAGGGCGCCAGGGCCAGCGTCGTGCTGCAAGCCAACGAGGTCACCAGGGAGCATGAGGACATCCTGGCCGTGGAGGGTGACCTGTGGAGAGGGAGGCAGGGCTGCATCACGTCCTCACGGTCATGGCCTGTGGACCCCTGCACGACGGATGAGGGTGGACACGCAGGGCTCCCCGCTTCGTCAGCCACACCTCAGGGAGCCTCCCCACAGTGCTCGTGACAAGGACAGGCAGGACAGTTGCAGACAGGGGGACACACGGGGAGAGGACACAGGCCAAGACCTGGCAGACAGGAAGGAGCGGCTGTGCTGGGAGAGAGGAAGAGGAGGCACAGCTCGTGCCAAGGGCCCAGGCGAGAGCTTCTCCCACTGGGAGAGGGGCAAGGGCACTGCAGAGGTCGGAGGTTGGAGGTCGGAGGTCAGAGGTGGCAAGGACGTGGGAGGGGCCTGCAGGCTGGGTGTGTCTGGTGAGCAGACACAGACCTCGGGCAGCAGACAGGAAGGTGGCCTGAGGAGATGCAGGGAACAGACCCAGGTCAGGGCCACACACCGAGCACTGCGCGGGGTGCCCCGCGGGAACGGAGAAGAGGAACTCTCTCCATAGCGCATAGGGGGCCCCGGGTAGCCCTGGCCCTGACGTGCAGCCATTGGCGCAGGCCTGGGGGTGGCAGGAGGCGTCCAGCGGCAAGCAGATGTTGGCTCCAGGGCACCAGCGTCCCCCTGGCATGCACGCGGGGGCCAGCTGGGTCCTGTTGTCCGGGGACCTGCTCTCAGGCTCGCTGCCGTTCTCCGGGGTCCCTGCGAGGAGGGGAGGGTGTTGGGGCCCTGATTCGCCCACGGGCCACCGTCAGAGATGCCCAACTGCCTGCACCAGCAAGCCTGGCCTTGCTGTGAGGACAGGTCTCCCAGCCCGGGCAGCACTCCCAGCCCAGTGCTGCGTCCCTGTCTCCGGCCAGCCGACTGACCCAGGCCGGCCCCACCCAATCCACCCCCAGGACACCTGGAATGAGCTGGTGTCTCTGGAACCCCTGCTCTGTCCACCTAAGACTGGGAACCACTCTGGAGGCCACAGGACCAGCAGACGTGAGAGCTCAGAGAGGCCACCCCGAGTCCTGCGGCGCCCACCACCCCAGAGTCCCACCTGCTGTGCTGAGGAGCCGGTACACCTGCAGCCGCAGCTGGGCGGGCCGCCAGAGCTCCTGGGTCCCAAATTCGGCCATGGTGAGGAAGGCTTCACGGCTCAGACGCAAGCCCGGGAATACCATGACCTGGTGGGCAGGGGGCCGCCTCAGCTCCACAGACCCCACCCCAGCCTGAAGCCCAGACTCCCCCCACCCGAACTTCCCAGGAAGAGGGGAGGGAAGGAGAGCGAGCCATCAGACCCCCACAGGCCTGGCTCCTGTCGCTCCAGAGGAAGACTCCGATGGAAACTGTCCATTGGGGGCAGGACCCCTGACCTGCCTTTCAGGAATAACTCACACACACTCAGAGAAAAAGCCTGGGGGGAATGTGAGTAAACGCTTTCCTCTCTGCACTCTGGATTTTCCCAACCATCTTCACTGGGCACAAGCAACATTAAGGCCCCCAAGTTTTTTGGCGAGACCCACAGTGGGCAGGGCAGGCAAGGCCTCCAGGGGCAGGCAGGAGGGCAGGTTGTAGAACGTGGGGGGCCGACTACCTCCACGGGCTCGTGCGGGGCTGACAGGCCGTCCTGCTGTGCCAGAGGCGTCAGGGGTCCCTGCGGGTCCCCACTGGGCGCTCCCACGAGGAGGTTCTCGGCATCCTGCACTGGGCCTGGGGTGGCGAGTGCACAGTGAGGCGCCGGGCCAGGGCCCAGGACACCAGCATGAACAGACTGGGGACCGAGCCGCCTGAGAACCCCCCCACCAGCCCCTCCTCCTCAGACCAGGCTCCACCGCGGGCGCCCGGCAGGCCCCTAACCACAGCCAGCGTCTCTGCACTCCAGCCTGGGCAACAAGAGCGAAACTCCGTCTCAAAAAAAAAAAAAAAGTATATATTTTTAAAAGACATTGGCCGGGTGCGGTGGCTCACGCCTGTAATCCCAGCACTTTGGGAGGCCAAGGTGGGGAGATCACGAGGTCAGGAGATCGAGACCATCCTGGCCAACACGGTAAAACCCCGTCTCTACTAAAAATATAAAAATTAGCTGGGCACGGTGGTGCATGCCTGTAAACCCAGCTACTAGGTACTCGGGAGGCTGAGGCAGGAGAATCGCTTGAACCAGGGAGTCGGAGGTTGCGGCGAGCTGAGATCATGCCACTGCACTGCGGCCTGGAGACAAGAGCAAGACTCCGTCTCAAAAAAAAAAAAGACATCAACTAATTGCAGTGTGTGGACCTTATTTGGCTCTTAATTCAAACTATTAAACCAAAAATGTGAACACACCAGGCCTTCGGTGGCATGAAGGAATTGTCTGTTGTGTTAGGTGGGTCTGCAGTATTGCGATGCCCTCCAAAATGCTTGCAGATAAAAGGGTGGCTGGAATTTGGTTCAAAACGTGGGTCAGGGCTTGGCGTGGTGGCTCATGCCTGTAATCCCAGCACTTTGGGAGGCCGAGGCGGGCGGATCGTCTGAGGTCAGGAGTTCAAGACCAGCCTGACCAATATGGAGAAACCCTGTCTCTACTAAAAATACAAAATTAGCCAGGCATGGTGGTGCACGCCTGTAATCCCAGCTACTCGGGAGGCTGAGGCAGGAAAAGCGCTTGAACCCAGGAGGCGGAGGTTGCCATGAGCCGAGATCGTGCCATTGCACTCCAGCCTTGGCAACAAGAGTGAACTCCGTCTCAAAAAAAAAAAAAAAAAACCACATGGGTCAGGAGGGGAAGGGTCGGGGCAGGGAGGGCAGGGCAGGCTCTGGGGTGGGGGGTCTGTGAGTCAGCCACGGCTCTGCCCACGTCTCCCCACGAAGCTTCGAGCCACGCAGAGCAGCACGTTTTGCAGTACGCCATCTTTCCCAAAAGCCACCACCTCTCGGCAGCATCATTAACCCAAGGGAGGCTGTGGCCTCAGAAGCCCTGGCTGTCCTCCACCTGGAACTGGACACAGCTGTCCCTGCTGATCTTCAGCAGCCAGGGAGCCACAAGTGGAGAGGCACCTGCGTGAGCCCCCCAGGAAGGCTACTGGTGACACCCAGACAGCAACGCTCCTGGACCCTTAAACACCTGCCAGCAGCTGTGATCTGTGTCCTTCACCTCTCCCAGCTTGACCCCTCTTCCCTGGGGAAAACCCAGCCGTCTCCCCGAGGAGGAGTTTGCAGGGTAGACAGCAAAATGGCTGGGCTGCCCCCACAGCACAGAGGGTGGCCTGGGGGGCCAGCCAGGGCCTTAACATCCTTCCTAAGGCCCTAGCTTCCCATGGGTCCCCTCACCCCACCTTCCAGAACTCTCCCAGCGGCGGCCCCAGGTGTGTACAGAACAGCACCCACCTGCCCACATGAGGTCGCCCTGTGCCCTGTTGCACACTTGAGGGGCCTGGCATTTGGAATCTTGCCAGCTCAGGCTGGGACAGGCCACCAACTCCCAGGGTCCCCCTCCTCCAAATCCCAGGACCAGAGCCTAAGGGGACAACACAAGGCAGGGGCGGGGGCTCCACTGCTGTGCCAAGGGCCTGGAGAACACGGGCCTTGCTCTCCGCTCAGCAGCCACCAGCGCCCTTCTCTCCTGGACAGCTCCTGAGGGGCTGCTCTCATGGACACCATCAGGTGCTGGGAAGCAGGAACCACCAGGACCTGGACAGAGTCCCCAGTGACCGGCCTGGCAGACAGAGGAGCCCTCAGCTACAGCATCAGAAACAACGGGTGGGGTAGGTCTGATGCAATTCTGTGGGCGCTGTTGCCAGGCAGGAGGAGGCCATCTCCACAGAGACAGCCGCGAGACACACGCGTCCGCAGTCAGGGAGCGCAGGAGCAATGTGGCCCCGAGGGGCACGGGCTCCATTGGTCCAGGAGAACCCATTCTTCTCCCACCCTCGAGACCACCCAGCAAAGCCCCAAGGACACACGGCTCCCCTAAGGAAGGGTGGCCACAGGCGGGAGTGACCCAGAAACGTTACAAAACCAAATGCCAGAACCCACCCAATGTTTAGCAAGCCTGGGGATGTGCCACGTCCCCCAGGGATCCAGCACGCACCCAAGGAGACACTGTCCCGGCGAGGAGCCTGGAGCCTGGGAAATACAAGGCATCAGACTGGTCCCAAGACTCTCCCCAGCGCTGGGGACAACTGTCTGCTTATCTTAGTCCCCTGCGCCCTTTTCAATCCAACCCTGGGTCCTGGGCACCTCATAGTTCCAAACCCCTGCTATGCACATCCCGGCTGTGATGCCTGGGACAGGTCCTGTCCTGGCTGTGATGCCTGGGACAGGTCGTGTCACCTCTCCAAACCTGTTTCCTCATCTGTGAAATGCAAATCTCCACGGTCCCTATGCCTCGGATGGTCAGAGTCAGGATTCCGCATGACGACCCCCAACAGGAGCCTGGCACAGACCTGGCTCTGGGCAGCGTCTCCATAAAGGCCACCTGTTGTTTTTATCTCCTGAAAGCGAACATGACAAGGCTTTAACCCCCCCACGGCAATCCCCCCTCACCCCTGTTCTCAGGATAGCCTTGGAACCCAATAGCAGAGCGCCTGAGGCCCTTCATGACCCCAGCCCACCCGCGAGCCCACCTCCCACCCTGCCCCTACCCCTCACACCTCCCGTGGCCAGCCTCCAGCCTCACGGTCTTTGCTCACACCGTTCACCCCCCTTCTTCTGGACCCACCTCATCGCCCCTTCCTAAGCATCAGCCCAATTCTTGCACATCCATCAAATCTTTGTCCAGACACCTCCTGGAATTCTTCCCTGCAGCCCCCTACAGCCATCCCCACCTCTCCGGGTACCCCGCAGCCCCAGGCCGCATCCCAATTCCTCTCCAATTAGCGACTGTTTGTCCTCCCAGCTGAGCGCGGCCTCCGCGCCCCGCCCCCGCTGGCGTCTGCAGAGCCCCCGGGTGGGACGTCTGTCTCCAGACCCGGGCTTTTTCGGCTCCCGGGGGCCGTGCCAACCGCGGCTCCAGGCGTTCCTTATTTAGCAGGGCCGCCGTGCCGCGCCGGAGCCTCGCCCTGGGAGCGTCCTGGCCCGCGTCCTGCTTCCCGTCCCGGGCCAGGGAACGCGCCCACGCCCGCCCGTCCCGCGGCCTCTCCCGGGTGCCGCTGGGCCCGCTACTCACAGCGCTGTGGCGTCCGCGGGGATGCGCAGCGCGGGACCGAGCGTCCGCAGCCCGCGGCCCGAGCAGTTGACGCGGCAGGCGGCGCCGGGCGCTGGGCCGCAGAGGCAGGGGGGCTCGCAGGGCCCGCAGCCGCGCCCGGGGCCCCCCGCCAGCGCCCCGAGCCACAGGCCCAGGCCCAGGGCCAGCGCCAGGCGGGCGGGCGCGGCGGGCGGCATCGTTAGGGCAGCGCGCGCATGGCCCCGCCGTCCCCAGGCCCGCCCGCGCGCGGAGGCCGCGGCTCAGGCGGGGTCGGCGGACCGCATGGCGGGCGCGGGGCTGGATGGGGCTGCGGCCGCGACCTGCTGCTGAGCGACGCCCGCTCGGGGCTCGGAGCCAGGCCGCTCCGGGAGCTCGGCCGCCCGCTCGGACGTTGGCGCTGCAGTGCGGGGCCCGCCGCGGCTCCTCCTCCTCCCCGCGCGGCGCGGGGCGGACGGGGCGAGGGGGGGCGGGGCGGGTGCAGGCTCCGCCCCCTTCGCCACAGCGCGACCGGGCCAGCGATGAGGGACGGGCATCCGGAGGCTTCACCCTCCGCGCCACAAAGCGAGTCTATCCCATGATAAATGCTGATCTGGATCCCGGGCAGGGTTCTCTCTCTGACAGGGCTTCAGGACATCCCCCAGGCTGAAAGATGATGACAGTGCTCAAACTCTCTTGGGCATAAGAATCACCAGGAAGTGCCCTGGGTCCCAGCCCAGATCTTCACTCCATAGGTCTGAGGCTAACCCTGAGATCTGCCTGTCTCTCAAGGTGGAGCCAGTCTCACGGGCATACAACATTCAGAAGGGGCCCGTGCTTGGTTTAATCCTCTGTTGTCATTATGTTCACATTCTTAATAATTTGTTTTTGTTTTTTTGAGACAAGGTCTCACTCTGTCACCCAGGTTGGAGTGCAATGGCATAATCTAGCTCATTGCAGCCTCAACCTCCCTGGACTCAAGCGATCCTCCCACCTCAGCCTCTTGAGTAGCTGAGATGACAGGCACCCACCACCATGCCCAGCTAATTTTTGTATTTTCAGTAGAGACGGTGTTTCACCATGTTGGCCAGGCTGGTCTTGAAACCCTGACCTCAAGTGATCCACCCACCTCAGCCTCCGAAAATGCTGGGATTATAGGCATGAGCCACCACCCCTGGCCTATTTTCACATTCTTAATAATTTTACTTAAAAAAAATTTTTTTAGAGACAGGATCTCACTAAGTTGCCCAGTCTGGACTCACACTCCTGGGCTCAAGCATTCCTCATGCCCCAGCCTCCTGAGTAGCTGGGACTACAGGAACATGCCACCATGCTTGATCCTTAATATTTTTTGAAGCTGAAGACCTTGCATTTTTATTTTGCACTGAGCCCCATGCATTACATAGCTGGTCCCGGCTGCTGGTCTCCAAGCCATACTTAAACAGCAACGGATTAAGGAACGATGTCAAGTGTAAATGTGAACACACTTCAAATAGTTCAGCTTACATTTACTGAGCACCTAGTATGCGCTGTGCACTGGTGCCAGGCAGGCTAGAACACAATGGTCACTGAGCCCAAAGGCTGTTCTTGAGGAATTCACAGGTGAGTGGAGGATCTTAGTTTATTCATCAGTGTGCCTGAGGCTGAGCATCCAGCATTAAACAAAAGACCAGGCTCTGCTGGGGGAGGACCTCTTAAGGGAGAAAGATTCCGCCAGCACCAAAGCTGGGGACTGAAGCTGAACTAAGAGTTAACAAGAAAACAGGCACCTAATAGATCAGAATTAAGATTTTCAAAGAGCAGAGAAAGGCCCTGTAAAAGTATGACAGCTTAGGCAACACAGCAAGACCCTGTCTCTACCAATAAATAAATAAATTAGCTGAGCATGGTGGCGTGTGCCTCTAGTCCCAGCTACTTGGGAGGCTGAGGTGGAAGGATCACTTGAGCACGGAAGGTTGAGGCTGCAGTGAGCCAGGGTCGTGCCGCTGCACTCCAGCTTGGGTGACACAGTGAGGCCCTGTCTCAACAACAGCAGCAAAAAAGCAAAATGGAGCTGTGAGCTCTGAAGGTAGACATCTTTGAAAAGAGATGAAATTTCCCTGAAATGAATTTTCAGTATCAAGAGCCACCCTCAAACTGGAATAGCTCCCCAGTCGCTGTCCTGTCACCCAGTTCTGTTTTCTTCACGGCACTTGTCAATAAGATGACCCCATATATTTATCTGTGTGTTTACTTCAGCAACGTGTGTCTTCCCACTAGAATATAAGGTCCCGTGAGAGTAAGGACTTTGTCTTTTTTTTTTTTTTTTTTTAATACAGAATCTCACTCTGTCACCCAGGCTGGAATGCAGTGGTGCAATCTTGGCTCACTGCGACCTCTCCCTCCTGGGTTCAAGTGATTCCTTTGCCTCAGCCTCCTGAGTAGCTGGGACTACAGGCATGTGCCACCACGCCCGGCTAATTTTTGTAATTTTAGTAGAGACGGGGTTTTGCCATGTTGGCCAGGCTGGTCTCAAACTCATGACCTGAAGTGATCCACCCGCCTCGGCCTCCCAAAGGGCTGGGATTATAGGCATGAGCCACCATGCCCGGCCAGGACTTTGTCTTTTGGTATTCACTCTATCCCCAGGTCTAGACCACTGCCTGGCGCATAACAGGTGCTCCCTACATTTTTGTTGAGCAAATAAATGATTTTGTCCTCCCCGGTAAAGACAAAAGAGGAGGCTAAATTGCAATTGATATGACTTAGCCAGATATACACATATAAACACTTCCTACCCTAAAGGATTGGGATCCTGAAAAAGGCTATCATAATAAACTAAGGAACCATTTTACAACTAAATTGTTTTTAAAACGATAGCACCCAATGCTGGTAACACTGTGAGTATCTTTGTCGTTGGATACAAACTCTTTGAAGAGCAATAAGGTGTGAAGTGTCAAAAGCTGTAAAAATGTTCACTCATTAGACTTGGCCTTCCCACTCCTGAGAATTTAAAGAAATAATTCAAGAGTAGCAAAGAGTTTTTGCATAAAGGTGCTTATTGTTTTATTATCGAAAAAAAAAAAAAACTAGAACGAGTTAACTGTCTGACAGTTGGTGTACACGGCCTGTAACCATGATCATTATGAAAACTCACTGGAGCCACACAGGAAAAAGATTATGATAAATGAAAGAAGTCACATGAAAACTAGAATACATATTATGGTTCCAAGTAAGAAAACCACTTACAAACAAGGACAAGAAGAGAGCAAGGAATCATGGAAATATTTATTATGTGTGTTGGAGACGGCGGGCTGCCTCTCGAATTTGGTCCTTTCCTTTTCCTGGACTTACAGCTTGGCCAGACATTTAGGAGTCCTTGCAAGTAGGGGGAGCCACAGGACTGGGTTCAACACAACAGAAAGTGACCAGATGCAATACAACACTTCCCGTCTAGCCCATAAAATCCTACCAAATGGCCAGGCATGGTGGGTCATGCCTGTAATCCCAGCACTTTGGGAGGCCGAGGTGGGTGGATCACCTGAGGTCAGGAGTTCGAGACCAACCTGACCAACAAGGTGAAATCCCATTTCTACTAAAAATACAAAAATTAGCCAGGCGTGGTGGCAGGTACCTGTAGTCCCAGCTACTAGGGAGGCTGAGACAGGAGAATAGCTTGAACCTGGGAGGCAGAGGTTGCAGTGAGCCGAGATTGCACCACTGCACTCCAGACTGGGCAATACAGTGAGACTCCGTCTCAAAAAAAAAAAAAAATCCTACCACATGTGCTCCACCAAGCTCTGTCTCCGAGGTGGCCTTAGAAGCCACATGGGGAAGGTGGCAGAGACTCTAGGAGCCTGAGCAGAGACCCAGATGATTATGAAAAATGCAGACCTACCCATCCTTATTCACCTGGGACCACCGTGAACTATATCATAAGAAATAAACCCCTATTGTACATACATGCACCATTCGAGTTGGGTCTAATTGTTACAGCAGTTTAGCCAACCCTAATCCATGTATACAGTGTCAACAGTGGCTGAGATGACATGTTGCACAGACATGAGAGTCAGAAAGACCTGAGTTCAAGTCCCAGTGATGACATTTACTATCTGTGTGACCTTGAAAAGCTGCCTAACTACTCTCAGACCGTTTCCTCATCAGTTTGTTTTGAGAATCAAATGAGAAAATTACTAAAAAGCCCTTAGCACTGCATCTAAGATGGGGAAGAGACAGTCAATGAATTCAAGTTTCCTGAAGCCCAGTTGTATCCCTGCCCTGCCCTGGGCTCTGAGAGACAGTTGCTGAAGCTAGTGTTAAAGTGAACTAAATATGGCCTGAGTGGGACTTCGTACTTCTATAGTTGAGTCCTTGTGGACAAATTGCAACCTAGCTTAATAGGTAGACAAGATTGAAAACCTAACTTAGGAGTATGCGCCTGTAACAATAGCTGAGTCTTGGCCAATCCCAGAGGCCGTAGTTCAACCGCTCATACGCTGCTGAGTGTTCAAACTGTACTCAAATAAGGCAAACGCCAACTTGTAACAATCCAGCCATTCTGTACTTCACTTCTGATTTCTGCACATCATTTCCCTTCTTTTGTCCATAAATCTTCTTCCACCACGTGGCTGCGCTGGAGTCTCTGTGAATCTGCTGTGATTCTGGGGTCTGCCCAATTCACGAATCATTCATTGCTCAATTAAACTACTTCAAATTTAATTCAGCTGAGATTTTCTTTTATCACTAATTTGAGCTGGTTTTCTAATGTTTGCAAATGGGACGGCTGACTAATATAACACTGCTCCAAATATTAACGTCTTTCTCCCAACCCATCACCCAGGCAGAAGTGGTCCAGCCTGGGCAACCCTAGGAGGAGGCTAGCTCTCCTCTAGGGAGGCTTAGGATGCAGCCAGTGGGCAGTAACTGGCTCACTGTCCCCTGCAACTGAAATCAGAACTGGTTCCAGAAATCAAGTTGACCCCCAACCAGTCTTTCCCAAAATATGGCTCTATGCCCATCTCTGGTCAGGCTGGGCTGTTTTCCTGGACAGAGAAGTCTCAGACAAGCAGGCAGCGGTTAGTGGGCTGTGCCCAGGCTGAGAATATTTCCCAGAGCAGATGGCATCTCTGGCAGTCCCTTAAAGCCAGCAGAGGCCAAGTCATGTCCAAGAGGCCAAAAGGCCCAATATGGTGGAGACAGTCTACAGTCCCCATGAATAAGGGATCCTGATGCCTTCCCTATGTACCAGGTAGTCACTGCCTGAGGGGCCCAGAGCAGCAGGAGGGCAGAGCCAGCCTGGGCAGGGGCACTGGGCCAGAAGTGGGGCTCACATCCTCAGCACACACACACACACACACACACACACACACACGAATGCACGCACACACACACAAATGCACGCACACACAGATAGGTGCATTCAAACATCACATACACGTGTACATTCCTGGCAAAGTCAACTTCTGCTGATAGCACAACAAACAATGGGGCCACAGTGTGGCATGGAGGAAACCCTGGAGTCTGATCTCATTTTTTTTTTTTGCATCTGTCAGGGGATAAAGATGTTTGACAAAAATCCTTGAGTCACATCCCCACCAGGTCCCTGCCTACCTGTAGACCCCATCAAGCCAGCTCCATGGCCCCTCAGATACCGCCTCACTGGGTCCCCAGGGATTGACCTCAGTCCTGGAAATGCAGAAATATCTGTATCTGTCACAGCTGAGACTAGCGGCCTTCCGCCGGCTTTCCTGGAGGCAGAGCTGGAGACAGGGACTTGGGTGGATGTGGTTTTTGTTTTTGTTTTGAAAGGGGCTTTCAGGAGAAGGGAGGTGAGGACTACAGGATGCAGAAGGGGACAGAGCAGAGTGAGAATGTGGTCCCTTAAAGTCCCGCCTTGACCTATCCCACGAGCAGCAGAGAGCACGCCACAGGATCGTCCCCACCGTGGGGCAGGGACCAACCATTCATGTTGCTGTATCAGTTAATCACTGGGCCATTACTGGGCATGGCATCCCATCCCAGGCAACGTGGCTCCCATCTGAGGGTGATTCTCTAGAGAAGGACAGCTGTGAGCTCTCAGCAGGTGAGGCTCCAAAAGCAGCTATGCCAGTCTAGACCTCAGGGGAAGGGGGAATTCATCTCTAGGCAGGGATGATTTTCATAACATTGAACTCTTGACATGCAGGAGCACCGACCAATCAGAACAGACACGGTGACCAAACAGGCACAGCCACACCAGTGGATACCAGCGGAATGTCCACGCTGCCTCTGTGAAGGGACAGTCCCATGAGCCAAGCCCTAGACCAGCTGTTCTGGGAGCACTGCATCATTGCACTGAATTCTCACAACCGCCCCATAATGCTGGGACCATCCCCATTTTCCTGCCCAACAGCCTCCGTCTCATAGACACTAGGCGGCTCTCCCAGGGTCACACGGTCCAGTCAATAACGGGCAGAACTCGCACTCCGATATGTCTGGCTCCAAAGCTGCTAAAAATTTTCTCCTTGGCCTCACTGGCTTGACAAAGATTAAAAAAGAAGGCAAGTCCTTCTTTCCAAGAGATGCTAAGGTCCCTCGGTGACGCTAGATCATGATTTTATCATGTTCAGAGGGGAATGAAAGGGACAGAAAACAAGCGATGTGTGATCTCCTGTCATGTCAAGAGACGCTGTTTTCAAAGAAACGTACATTTTGCAGAATCAATACGCTGTGGGGCCTCAGAAAGCTGAGGCAGACACACGGCCCCGACCCGTGCATGTGGGAGCCCTGTTACAAGAGACGGCAGAAATTAAACTGAATCAGCTGGAGCAAGTACATTGTAAATGTTCAATATTAATGACCCACCTCGGCCCCAAAGAAGAGAGCGTTGGGCTTTGTCCAGCTCTGTGCTCTGTTGTTAAAAGACCAACTTGTGGCCAGGCACGGTGGCTCGCACCTGTAATCCCAGCACTTTGGGAGGCCAAAGCAGGTGGATCACCTGCGGTCAGGAGTTCGAGACCAGCCTGGCCAACATAGTGAAACCCCGTCGCTACTAAAAATACAAAAATTTGCTGGATGTGGTGGCTGGCGCCTGTAATCCTAGCTACTCAGGAGGTTGAGGCAGGAGAATCGCTTGAACCCGGGAGGCGGAGGTTGCAGTGAGCCAAGATCACGCCATTGCACTCCAGCCTGGGTGACAAGAGTGAAACTCCGTCTCAAAAACAAACAAACAAACAACAAACAAGAAAACAACTTGTGCCTTAATAGGCATTCCTTTCCCTTCTTGCTAAGGGATGAGATGATGGCAGAACTTGTGGCCACTGTCCTGGAGGTTGACAAGCTTTTTCTGTAAAGTGCTAGATAATAAATATTTTGTGGGCCACACAATCTCTGCTGCAACTACTCAACGCTGCCATTGTCATGCAAATGTAGCCATAGATAATAAATGAATGGGTGTGACTGTGTTCCAATAAAACTTTATTTGTAAAACAGACAGCTGGCCAGAGTTGGGCAATGGGCAGTAGTTTGCCCCCCACTCCCCGCCCGTCCGTCCTATTCCTTGGCTTTTTGGGGTACATCAAGGAGTGCAATCTGGATGCTGGGCTATTTTATGGCCACTGGGCATAACCTTAACCTGGGCCTTTTGTCTGTTAACCTGGGTCAGTGGCTACGGTGAAGGTCGGGCAACCAAGGTTTAGAGGGCTCAATACACATTCACGCCCACAAACCAAACCAGGAAAAAGATGTGCTAAGTTGAGCATATGACACTGTTGGTACTCAAATGGTTTTTTTTTTTTTTTTAAATAAATGTTTAAGTAAATTTTTTATTTTAGAACAGTTTTAGAAAAATGGTGAAAGCAGTACAGAGAGTTTCCATGTACCCCATAGCTTGATGCATTATGAACTAAAGTCCATACTTTTTTGGGGGGGGTGGGGACAGGGTCTTGCTCGTCACCTAGGCTGGAGTGTGGTGGTGTGATCATAGTTCATGGCAGCCTCAACCCTCGACCTCCCCTGGCTCAAGCGATCCTCCATCTCAGCCTCCCAAGTAGCTGGAAATACAGGTGCCTGCCACCATCCCCAGAGAATTTGTTTTTGTTTGTTTGTTGAGACAGGGTCTCACTCTCATTGCCCATGCTGGTATACAGTGGCACAACCATGGGTCACTTGCAGCCTTGACTTCCCGGACTCAAGTGATCCTCCCATCTCAGCCTCCCGAGTAGCTAGGACTACAGGTGCACACCACAAGCCTGGCTAATCTTTTGTATTTTTTGTAGAGATGGGGTTTCGCCATGTCGCCCAGGCTGGTCTTGAACTCCTGGGCTCAACCCATCCGCCGGCCTCGGCCTCACAAAGTGCTAGGGTTACAGGCGCGAGCCACCGTGCCTGGCCACCTAAAGTCCATAGTTGATTCTGATTGCCTTAGTTTTTGCTTAATGTCCTTTTTCTGTTCCAGGATACCACATGGAGCATTTTGAGGAGTGCTGGTCCGGTATTTTGTAGAATGTTCCTCAACTGGGATTTGGCAGATGCTTTTCTCATCCTTAGTCTTGGCTTGTGTGTGTTTTGAGGAGGAGGACCACAGAGCTTAAGAATCATTCTCAGCACTCTGTATCAGGCACGCATTCTCTCAAGATGACTTGCCGCTATTGATGTTGACTTTGATCACCTGGCTGAGGTAGTGTCTGTCCGTGTTCTCCACTGTAAAGTTACTCTCTCCTCTCTTTTCACACTGTACTCTTTGGAAGACAGTCACTATGCACAGCCCACACTTAGGATGTGGGAAGTCTGCTCCACCTCCTTGATGATGGAATAGCTATATAAATTACCTGGGGCCGGGCACGGTGGCTCACACCTGTCATCCCAGCACTTGAATGGGAGGCCGAGGAGGGTGATCACTCGAGGTCAGGAGTTTGAGACCAACCTGGTCAACATGGTGAAACCCCGTCTCTACTAAAAATACAAAAAATTAGCCGAGTGTGGCAGCGCATGCCTGTGATCCCAGCTACTCGGGAGGCTGAGGCACAAGAATTGCTTGAACCTGGGAGGTGGAGGTTGCAGTAAGCCAAGATTACATCACTGCACTCCAACCTGGGCAACAGAGCAAGACTCTGTGTAAAAAAAAAATTAAATAAAAATAAATAAATAATCTGGAATTCTTCTGCCTGGGAGATTTGTCTCTTCTCTCTTATCTGATCATTTATAGCAGTATGGAATCATGGGTATTTATTCTTTGAATTCTAATCCAATAGTACTTTTTTGGGGCTCAAATTGTTCTGGCTTTGACCCTGGGAGCTTTTCCATTGGCTCCTGTGTCCCTCTGAGATGCCCCATCACTGCAGCAGTTTCATTTTGTTTCATTTAGCGCCTCCTCACCCTGTGACCCTACGAGATGCTTCAGGTTCTTCTTATCTATTTCCTCCCTCGGTCCTAGGATCGACATTTGTTCAAGAAGCCTGGTTCCTTTTATTGGAGAATGGTATTTATTGGAGAACAGAGACCTGGGCACCAGAGGTTTGTTGCTACTGGGGTATCCTTGCTTCTAGGCTCTCTTTGCTGACAGCCAGGATTAGTAACATGTGTGTTACTAATTTGTGTATATGCACATATCTATAAATATTTCTCTATGTAGCCATCTGTATCTATATTGAGCTAAACATGTGTTCATACTGATGCCTGCCACTCTAATCCACTGCCACATGGATCACTCCAGCCTTGCCTGCTTTGCTGACCTGTAAACCTCCCGCCCCCCACCCCATCTATTACTTAATGAATTTCAGTAAGCATGTGAGGTGGGTGGTTATGAAAACCATTTTTGACCTATATATAAGATGGCAGTTTCGTCTGATTTCTCCTAAATAGAAGACGAGTGTGAAATGGTAACATGGTGTCCGTAGGAGTCATATGGATGGACCATGGCCAACCATATTATTAAGGAATATTCATGCATTCATCCATCCATCCATCCATCCATCCATTCATTCACCAGTGAATGAGTAAAGCATTAGGTATTCACCACACTGTCCTCTCCTGGACTTCCCCCTACCTCACTGGCCACTTCCTCTCTGTCTCTTGGGCAGGGCCCTCCTCGCCCATCCTCTGAAGGTTGCACTGTCCCAGGGCTTGGCCCCCAGCCCTCTCCTTTTCTCAGTCTTCATAAGGATACCTATTATTCAATCCCGTGGCCTCATCTGTCATCCAAAAACACTCCCAGCTCACCACATCTCATCTCCAGCCGTGATTTCTCACCCAGGCTGCAGACTCGGGTGTCTGATAAGCATCTCAAACTCATGATGGCCAAAACAGAAGTCTCAATTTACCTACACATTTCAGTGTTCAGCTAGAAACAAATGATTCACTTATCGTTGATTCCTGCCTTCCCTCACCTCCTGTATTAAATACATCAGCAAAACCTTTCTGCTCTATCTCTGAAGCATAGCCCCAAGCTCACCACTTCCTGCCACTGTTACTTCCATCACCCCAATCCAAGCCATTGCTGTCTTTTGCCTAAACCAACACAACGTCCTCTTTGCTTCTCTCCCTAAATTCATTCTTGCTTCCCAATAATCCAATCTCCTCAAAATTTAAAGAAGCAATTGTTTAAAAACATACATCAGATCACTCCCCTTTCCCTACTTAAACCCTCCAATGCCTTCTGTTGCCATTAGAATAAAATCTAAACTCCTTTCCAGGGCACCCACATGACCCGGTCCCTGCCATCGTTCTCATCTCTTCCTCTCAATCACTTGACTCTGGCCACCCTGGCCTCTTTGCTATTCCTGAAACTCACGGAGCTCATTTCCTCCTGGGGGCCTTTGCAATTATGGTCCCCTCTGCCTGGGCAGCTCTTCCCCCAGATCTTTGCATAACTGGCCCTTCCCCTCCTCAGGTCTCAGCTCAAATGCTGCCTCCTCAGAGAGACCTTCTATGATACCAATCATCCTCTGTCACATTGCCTTGTTCTGCTTCTTTTCTTCGTAACGCCTGGCATTATCCAATAACTTCTAATGTGTGTGTTTACCTTTCGTCCTCCATCAGCACTGTGCTCCTAAGAGCTGAGGCTCGGTCTCTCTCACACCACTAAACCCCCAGTATGCCAAGCAGCACCCAGCACAGGGGAGATGCTCAGTTAATACTTGTTGAATGAATTAATGATGCTCCCCCTAAAACTAAACTTTACAAAGCACCCACTAGACAACAGGTTAGAAAACATTTTCTAGGCCAGGCGTGGTGGCTCACACCTGTAATCCCAGCACTTTGGGAGGCTGAGGCAGGCAGATCATCTGAGGTCGGGGTTTGAGACCAGCCTGGCCAACATGGTAAAGCCCTGTTTCTACTAAAAATGCAAAAATTAGCCAGGCTTGGTGGCAGGCGCCTATAATCCCAGCTACTAGGGAGGCTGAGGCACGATAATCATTTCAACCCAAGAGGCGGAGGTTGCAGTGAACTGAGATCACACCACTGCACTCCAGCCTGGGTGACAGAGAAAGACCCCATCTCAAAAACAACAACAACAACAAAATGTCTTCTGTAAAGACCCAGATAGCAAGTATTTTAGGCTTTTTAGGCTACCTGGTCTTTGCCACAACTACTTACATCTGGCACTGTCAGGCAAAAGCAGCCATAATCTGCAAATGAATGGGCATGGCTGTGTGCTCATAACACTTTATTTATAAAACAAAAACAGTGGGCCATAGTTTGCTAACCCCTGCACTAGCCCAGTCTAAGTCTTGAATATCATCTGTGTAATTAATTCACAGTGAGGAGTTCTCCACTGTAATAATTACTCATTCCGTGAATGCATACCACTCAGGTGAGGCGTTCTTGAAACTCTGAGAGGCAAGAAGCAAAATGTTCTTTCTCCATACCCAGGCACACTCCAGTCTGTGAAAAGGAAGCAAGAGAGGCAGGCTGCAAGTTTGATCACTGGGTGGCTGCTAGCCACCTCTCCCCCTCAGCTCCAAGAGCAGAAACAGGATGAAAATGCAGCAGCTGCCGGCTTCTGTCCTCTTGCCAGCTGCCTCTCTTGCAAGACTAGACAGGGAGGGGCAGCCGCCAGTCTCCGGAGGCACAGACTGCACAGAATTGAGGATCACTTGTTCCAATGCATTCATCTTATCTTACAAAATCTTCAAATTCCAAAAAGCACACGTAAGAAGGGCTGCTGTTTCATTCACACAGTGAAATATTGTGCATCTGAAAGAATATGTAGATGGGTGGCATCTTCAATAACCCCAGGATCACAGACGTTTAAATTTCACCCCTTCTACTGCTGTAAGGCACAGCAGAAGGAGTGTAATTTAAACGTCTGTGATCCTGGCTGGGCGTGGTGACTCCTGCCTGTAATCCCAACACTTAGGGAGCCCAAGGTGGGAGGATTGCTTGAGCTCAGGAGTTCAAGACCAGCCTGGGCAACCTAGTGAGAGCTCATCTCTACAAAGATTTAAAAAAAAAAATTAGCCAGGTGTGGTGGTGCACTCCTGTAGTCCCAGCTACTCAGCAGGCTGAGGCACGATGATCCCTTGACCCTGGGAGATCAAGGCTGCAGTGAGCTGTGATGGTGCCATTGTACTCCAGCCTGGGGAACAGAACAAGAACCCATCTAAAAAAAAAAAAAGAAAAGAAAAGTTCATATTCCAACCAAGATCTCACCATTGTATCATCAAGCATAAACACCTGCCCCCACTGAAAAAGTACAGAGGAAGGCAGTCATATCATATCTTCCCTCCTGACCTCAGCAAGTTCCAGGGCAGGAAGAGTCTCGCCACCCCAGCACACAGTAGGCCCACTGGAAAATTAGTGCTCCCTTCTCTAGGCATTTCATTGTCATGGTCATAAAGTCAGGATGATTTTTCTAATGAAAGAGAAAGCCAAAAATGGAGGCTGATTTTTTTCTTTTTTCTTTTTTTTTTTTTTTTAGTCTCACTCTGTCGCCAGGCTAGAGTGCAATGGTGCGATCTCGGCTCACTGCAACCTCCGACTCCCTGGATCAAGTGATTCTCCTGTCAGCCTATCGAGTGGCTGGGACTACAGGCGCCCACCACCACGCCTAGCTAATTTTTGTATTTTTAGTAGAGACGGGGTTTCACCATATTGGCCAGGATGGTCTCGATCTCTTGACCTCATGATCTGCCCATCTCAACCTCCCAAAGTGCTGGGATTACAGGCATGAGCCACCACACTGGGCCTGGAGGGTGATTTTGACCAGGCCTTCTCAAGTTTTGGAAGGAAGTGGAGCTGACTTCTGTTGCTTTTGCCCACCCAGGATCACTTATTCCTCTGGGTAATACAGCACCCCAGGCACAGGGGCCGCCTGTCACATGAGCGTGGGCATGGCTCATGTGCGGCCAGGCCCCAGTGATTCTGCAAAGGTTGCCCATAAGTCCTTCCCCCGCCCCAGGACTGGCATGTGATGTGGTGGGATGGAAGCTGTCCTTCTGCTGGGTCTGCAGATGGGGGCAATGTAAAGCCTGACATTGCCAGATGATGTCAGAAGCAGAACCCATAGGCAAAAGCCAGCTTTCCAGCACTCCACTCTCAGTTTCCTGCCATCTCCACTTCTGTGGATGTGTGCCCGGCATCTGCCTCTGCCCCTGCCTCTGAGAGCAGTGACTGAGCAAACAGTCCTGGACCTGGTTGAAAGGATGGGCCTGTCTGTTTCTAGCAGAGTGGTCTTTCAGAAAGCTGATTCCTGAAAGTTGGCATCAAGGGAAGCAGAGCCAGGAGGTGGAAATTGAGACTGGGTCCCGCTATGCATGAAGCCAGAGACTCCTGGATTTCTCCGTTACTTGACCAGAGGAATGCCCCATTTTGCTCAAGCTAGTTGGAGTTGGATTTCTGTTACTTGAAACCAAGAGAGCCTTAACTAATACACAACTAGAAATGCATCCATGGTCACTGCCCATTCATGTGACAGACATTTATTGAGCACTATTCCAGTTACCTAATGTTGCATGAGTTACCCCAAAACTTAGAGGCTTAATTCAGTCGTATAAGATATTCACAGATCCCGTGGGTCAAGAATTTGGGAAGACACTGTAGATTGAACTTTGTTCTCTGCTTTGTCTTTCTTGGAAAGAGAGGACACAGCTTGAAGTCATTACTGATTTGGGACTGTGTGTAACGCATATCTGTGCTTCATTGTCACTGTGTTTTTAAGTTTTCTAAAATTAAAACAGCTCATTTTTGGGGGACATAAAGAACCTGGGAAGAGCTCAGCTGGGCAGCACTGACCTGGGGTCTCTTGAGTGGTGGAAGTCGGATGTCATCTGCAGCTGCACTCACCAGAAGGCTTGACCGGGGTGGGGAAATTCGCTTCCAAGCTGGCTCACTCACATGGTGGCAAGCTGTACATGCTGGGGGCCAGGGGCCTCACCCCTCCCCACGAGGCTGCCTGAGCACCCTCACGCAAGGCAGTTGGCTTCCCGAGAGCCAAAGTGCAATGCCTGTTATGACCTAGCCCGAGAAGTCACACATCATCACTCACTTCCACCACTTCCCACTGGTCGCACAGAGCCAGCCTGATTCAGTGTGGGAGGGGACCACACACAAAGGCAGTGTGCATCCCTGGGGGCCATCCTGAGGCTGGCTGTGTACCACAAACACCCGCCACATGCCAGGGAATGGACACACAGCCTTTGACCCCCACTGAACATCAGCCTAAACAGAAGGCAACCAAGCAAACCTTATCCCCCAAACTCTTTCCAACTCCTCCCTTAGGACGGCCCCTGCTTTTAAGTAAAGGGAATCGTGCCTAATAATTGTTCCTATTAAGGAACTAGATCTCAGGGTTTGGTCATGGAGCTCTTTGGTTACAGAAACAACACTGATGAAATAATCGAAGGTCCTCCACCATTCTCACCCCCAGCCATGACCCCGTCCGCTGCACACAGTGCTCCACGTCACTGTGCCTTTCCTAACTTTACTACAGCTTATACCTGCCTCTCCTGTACAACATCCATGTGACATCCATCTCTAAACCTCTGAGTCATCCCTAGACAAGCTGGCATGTGACTACATCATCTCATTTCATACATCAAGGGCAGGAAAACATGGTGGTTAAGAACTCTTGGACCTGGGTTCAAACCCCTGCTCTGCCACTTGACAGCTGCAAGACTGTTCAGCCTCAGTTTCTTTCTCTGAAAAATGGGGCTGGAAGCATACCTACTTCATGAACTCATGAAGCATCCACATGCATGCAAGGGCACGGCACAGCGCCCGGCACACAGTAGCTCAAGAAAGGCTGGTTGTGCCTGCTGGTGTGCTTGATCCAGAGAGGCAATCACTCATTTGCTTTTTCCTTATTTCCTGAATCTTTGTTTCTCACATTTAGGCCATTAGAGTTAAGCAGAAGGACTGCCTCTTCCTCCAGCCATCTCACCAGTCCTTCCACATACACATGCACAAACACACACACAAACACACACACACACACACAAACACACACACACACATGTTCTCATGCTACCTTCGGCCCTTCCCATCTCCTGTAACCCCAGAAAAGAAGACCGAGGTGAAGCCGTTGCCTTAGAATGGCACTGCCCTGGCCAGGTGTGGTGACTCATGCCTATAATCTCAGCACTTTGGGAGGTTGAGGCAGAAGGATCACTTAAGGCCAAGAGTTCAAGACCAGCCTGGTCAACATAGCCGAGACCCTGTCTCTACAGAAAAATCAAATCAAATAAAAAGCTTTGAATTAAAAAAGAATGGCACTGTCCTAAAGCTCCTGAGGTGTCCTCATCAAGGATTTATGGTTGTTTTTACGGCCACTTTAATAGGCAGAAATGTGCACAGAGCAGAGTTCCCCAAGAATCTGCCATCTTAGACCATTTTGTTTTTTAAATACCTCAGCAAACAAGTCTGTCTCATATGACTTTTGTCCCATTCCAAGTCTAATAACAGCCCGGGTGTGGTGGCTCACGCCTGTAATCCCAGCACTTTGGGAGGCCAAGGTTGATGAATCACCTGAGGTAGGGAGTTCAAGACCAGCCTGGGCAACATGGTGAAACCCCGTATCGACTAAAAATACAAAAAATTAGGCGAGCATGGTGGTGGGCACCTGTAATCCCAGCTACTCGGGAGGCTGAGGCAGGAAATCGCTTGAAACCGGGAGGCAGAGGTTGCAGTGAGCCGAGATCACGCCACTGCACTCCAGCCTGGGCCACAAGAGCGAAACTGAAAAAAAAAAAAAAAAATCTAATAACATTAATGTTTACTTCTCACAGGAAGATCAGAGGAGTTCTGTCCTGAGATTGCCAGAAAAATGATGAACAGAAAATTATACACAACCGAATAGGCCCAACTTTCAAATGGACTGAGAATGACCCACACAAGTTCCACCGAGGCCAAGGGTGACCTGCAGCCAGCGACAGGGAAAGACTGCCACTTACTGGCGGCCTCCGGAACTGGATGGAGTGTATTGACAATTGTATCTTTCGCAAGCTCTTAACCTTTATACCGTCAATAAAAACCCCATTAACATTTAAAAGGGATGTTTCTGGGCGTCCACTTGGAATAAGAGTTGGAAAACACTCCAAGAAGTGGATTCTGTATTAATATCACATCTGTCCCGGATCTCCAACACTGTTCACTTTCCTTCCACGGTGCCAACACCAAGCTAGCTGATAGGTGGGAACAGGGCAGCTCTGCGGTTGGCCCCCAAGAGCCAGGGAGTCCCCCAAGCTGACCCCCTGGGGTGGCAGTGGCACCTAACAAGAACTTCCACCTTGTTTTCCCTCTCTCCGTTCTTTGTCCTTTCGGACTCTGCTCACGCATCACATCCAGAAAGTTCCCTAAGCTCTCCAGTGGAATGAGAACTCTGCTCTGTGCTCCTGTGGCCCTCCATGTTCCTCCACCTGGAGGCCCTCGGCTCCCTGCATTACCCCTGTCTACTTACTGACTTGCCTTCTACCCAGTGATGGGCCATGTGCTGTGGGGGAACACGCTGTGTGCCCATCTATTCGTTCCTCTGTGCGTGTGTTCATTCATTCCTTACTGAATGCCCACCACGTGCCAAGCATTGGGGTACGAAGAACAAGGCAGACGGGGCCTCCCTGGCCTCTTCCAGCTCGCTGTAGAGTGTTGTCTACCCTACTCATCCTCACATACCCATGCCTGTCCTATGTGGCACTCAATAAATGTCGGATGGATGGATGTGTCCCCTCCTTCAATATCACTTAATTCACTTGATGACTTCCTGTGAGGATTAAGTTTAGCTGTTAAAATGCTGTGACTTCCTCTGGATCTCTGATGCAAGCCGGCAACCTTTAAGCCTCACCCGGCCGACGTACGCATTTTGTTTGGCCAAAGTGTGTGGTTTTTTTTAAAAAAACACTGCATTTGTGGCTAATGTTTAAAATTGGGAAAATTTCACGTAAATCTTTGTTTTTCTGGCTTCTCTAGAAAAATGAACGCACATTTCTGCACAGCAGGGGTGAGCCAGAGCTGAGTCCCTAAGCTTCCCTTAGACGTGGTGGGCACACTTCAATTTGCCACAACCTCCACTATCTCCGATTTCTCTATCACTGACGCCAAAAGCTGCTGGGGACCATGTCGGCTGAGCTCGTGTTTTTCCTGCCCCAGCCAGCTTCACTCAGGACTCTGACTTGCTCTACATTTGGCTCAACTGAAGACCCCCGGGGGTTACGCGCATGTCATCCAAGAAATACATCTATGATGAGCTACAACACAAATGAATGGGCCATTTTATTGATTTTTACCTCCTAATAGTGGATAGAGGTTGCTGTGGTTTCCAGCAGGATCTCAGATGCAAAGGGAAGTGAAGAAAACAGATGAATCCCTAGGGTACCCCGCCATGGAACCAAACACCACGTCAACTGGAACTCTTCTTGCAAATGAAGGCTGAAGATCAAGAATGACATTCTCACACCACAGCACAGCTTAAATACTTCTTTGACAAAAATAATAATAAATTACATTTGACTCAGAAAATAAATTCTGTTCAGCAGAGTGACAGGAGGGTCCATTCACTGCATTGCACGACGGGCTCTACGGAGGGGTGAGGATGGGTGCAGAATGCCACAGTGACAAGGGACATGGGGTGCGGGCCCAGCAGCACAGGCTGAAGTTAGCTGACGCATGCTTTTGGCTTTTATCCCACGGGCGGGTGGTGGCCAGACCCCTGGCTGTGGCCTGTCCCAAGTGAGACTCCAACTGTCCCCTTCCTCCTCACGTCCGCCTTGTCTTCTGTTTCTTGGCTTGTCTCTTTGCATCTTCCGGGCCGCTATTGTCAGAGGCTGCCTGGCCGAGCGCGCGGACTCCCTGTAGCCGGCTTGTCAACTGCAGCAGCAAAGGAATGAGCTGGAAAAGAGAGAAAGTGTGAGAGAGAGGGGTACAAAGAGGAGGCTTCTGCCAGATGAACAGCGGAGCCTCACTTCTCAACACACCTTCTTCAGACATGATCAGCAGCTGCCACGTGCTAATGGGTGGGTTTCAGTTCAAACGAGGCAGGCCTCTTCCTAATGAGTCCCCAGGGATGGGCTGGCCTCTCTCTGGGCCTAACATGTCCCTAGAGGTGTTCCAGGTTTAAGGATTAGGAGATGTTACAGAAGTTTACAGCCTTGAAAGGAGACCTAAGTCTGGACTTGAGGCCTTCACAGGCCCTCCCGACCCTGAAATGTGATTTCTGTGACCCTGGACATCCCTCTGCTATCACTCCTGCAGCTGTGAGGACTCGCTCTCCCTGACATGCCCGCCATCTCCTGAGGCCTCTGGATTTCCTACCTTGTCATGGTTGTAACCGGCCAGCAGAACCAGCAGCGTCAATGGCAGGGCAATGTAGGATCCTTGTGCGATGTCCTGTTCAGGCAGCTTCCTCTGCAAACACCGAGAGCCCCATCACTCCTCACCAAGGCCACACGCTTATCCATCATCCACAATGCCACAGCCACCACCCACCCAGCCTTCCAAAGTGGCCACTCGAGGACACCCAGGGGCCCTCATGATCCAAATTCCTTCTATCCAAAGGAAGGAACCAAAGTGATTTGGATATATTTTCCCATGAATCCTCTTCTGCCCAAAGCTTCACTATTTGCTTCTGAAACTCAGGGACAAAGAGATTCCAATGACAAGGCATTCCTCAGCCTCTGGACCCTCCTCCCAACTGAGGAAATGAAGAGATGCAGCTATCAGAGAGTCTTGGTGGTTGAAAAGCAATTGGGTGTCAGTTTGTTGAGTCCCAGCAACATGCAGGGACTTAGTCCTACAAGGATGTGTCAAGAATACAGTTCTAGACCCAGGGCACACAGTGATGGGCAGCTATTCCCAGCCAGTACGGTCTAGTGAGGAAGCAAAGCAGGCACTGCTACTAGCATCCCTGTGGCCACTCTCCCTTTCTCCCAATAGAACCCCCAACTTTTATCTGGGCCACCGACAATACAGATCACCTTTCCCAGCCTCCCCTGCAGCAGGCGCAGCCCTGGAACTAAATTCTGGCCAATGGTACAGGAACAGAAGCGGTAAGTGCCACACCCTGGCTGGACCCTAGGGAAGTGGTGTGCCCTCCCTTTTGCTGGGCGGACAGCATTTGGCCAATTGCCCCATTTTGGAGAAAAGCAATGCACTGGAACAGCGCAATGAGACAGAAGGGGCCTGGGTCCCCTGACGCCTTGGAGCTACCAGACTATCTCTGCACTGGTCACTCCTGGACACTTGACATGAGACAGACATTTCCATCTTGCTAAAGCCCCTGAAATGCTGCGTTCTAATCCATCAAGCGAACCTATATCCCATTGGCCCACTCTACTCTCATAAAGGAAGCAAATAAATGGAAGGAGAACTTCCCAATAATGATAAAAACAAGTTAATGAGCCAGAGCAATGTTCTCAGTGTAGGGTACCGGGACACCTCTCTCAGAGGTTCCCGAGGCCACAGCTATTTTCAGCCAATAGTAAGATGTGATGTGCCTTTTCCGCCCTCATTCATTCGCAAGCGCACAGTGGACTTTTCCAGAGGCTACGCACCCTGATGTCATCACGCCCACAGCTAACGGAATGTGTAGCTTGTGAGTTCTTGCGTTTTCAACATCTCAGTTTTAATTACTATTATGATAAATATACACATAGATAATCCATGCAAACTCAAACTCTTTAAAATCCTCAATAATTTTTAACAGTATAAAGGGGTCCTGCAACCAACCCATCCGAGAACTGCTGGGCTAGAGAGTGACTGTGGGGGCCACTGTACCTGGGATGCCCTTTCATAAATGAAAGAATAAGGGCAGGAACAGATTTCCATCTCCAACTGCCTACTCCTGTATCTTTGGACATCTCTTAGATCTCAACCCATTTTTCCACTGAAGTAAACACTTACTTAAAAGTTTAATTCAGGCCAGGTGCAGTGGCTCACGCCTGTAATCCCAGCACTTTGGGAGGCCGAGGTGGGCAGATCACCTGAGGTCAGGAGTTTGAGAACAGCCTGGCCAGCATGGTGAAACCCCATCTCTATAAAAATACAAAATTAGCCAGAAGTGGTGGTGCATGCCTGTAATTCCAGCTATTCAGGAGGTGAGAATCACTTGAACCTGGGAGGCAGAGGTTGCAGTGGGCCAAGATCGTGCCACTGCACTCCAGCAGGGGCAACAAAGCAAGACTCTGTCTCAGAAAAAAATAATAATGAATAAATAAATAAAAGTTTAATTCAGCAGGAATTAGAGTGATTCAGTCTAGGCTCAGGTCCCAGGCCTCACTGGGTAAACTCAGGCAACCACGTTGAGACTCAGTTTACTCAACTATGACATGGAGATCATATGAACAACACCCACTGGGGGTGGATGCTGTGAAACTTGATGAAAGGAGTATGTGAAACGCTCAGCAGGGCACGGAATACTGAGTAAAATCCAGTCGCAAGGCTGTGGGCAGTCACATCAACAAAGAAGGAAACCAATGTGCTTACAAAGCCCCCGTGAACGTGCAATGCTGAGCCACTCATCACGCGGTGGGCAGAACGAGGTGGAAACCATGTGGCTTGAGACAAACCGCCTCACTTGAGTCCTGGTTCTGCTAACACTCAGTAAGTGACTCAATCTTTCTGGGCTTCTGTGAAAATGGGAGGAATGGCACACCTGCTCGAAGGCTTGTTGTGAGGATCAACCTGTGAGGGCCCTGTACGGGGTGGCACAGAGTGGGCGCTCTCTTCATTCAACACTTGGCCCTGCTCGGGAATCCAAGCCCCAGCAGGCACAGCTTTTTTTTTTTTTTTTTTTTAAATTATACTTTAAGTTTTAGGATACATGTGCACAATGTGCAGGTTAGTTACATATGTATACAGGAAGGGGAACATCACACACCGGGGCACAGTTTCTTACATTCTCAGAAGTGACAGGCAGCAGCTACGAGGCTGGGCTGCTAGGCCACCACCAAGCAGTGTCTCTACATTCCTGCCACTGGCTCCCAGGTGTGTCCCTGAGCCCGGATGAGTTGTCTGCTAGGGGCCCCTGAGAATGTCACTGCCTGCAGCTATCAACGGCCTTCACAGAAGCCTCTCCCAGCAACTGGGGCCACAATGCAGCCCCAAGCAAAGGTAAGTGGTTCTTGTATATGCTTATCTTTCTGGCACTTTTTTTTTTTTTTTTTTTTTTGAGACAGAGTCTTGCAGTAAGTGGTTCTTTTATATGCTTATCTTTCTGACACTTTCTTTTTTTTTTTTTTGAGACAGAGTCTTGCTCTGTCGCCCAGGCTGGAGTGCACTGGGGCTATCTTAGCTCACTACAAACTCTGCATCCCAGGTTCACAATTCTCCTGCCACAGCCTCTCGAGTAGCTGGGATTACAGGTGCGTGCTACCACGCCTGGCTAATTTTTGTATTGTTAGCAGAGATGGGGTTTCACTTTCACCACATTGCCCAGGCTGGTCTCGAACTCCTGACCTCAAATGATCTGCCCACCTCAGCCTCCTAAAATGCTGGGATTACAGGCGTGAGCCACCACACCTAGCCCTCTCTGGCACTTTCTAACCAGGTCTCTACTGTGAGTAACAAGGAAGTGTTTCCTCGTGGGTCATGAGAAAAACTCTCTTGTTCAGGTAAGATCATATTTACAGGCTCACTGAGCATGAACCACTCTTCACAGAAGCCCGGAATCAGCAGCAGAGCTCTGCTCAAGCCCTAGCACTGCTCCGTGTGAGCTGGTGACCTTGGGCTGCTCACATCTCCTTCTAGGTTCCCATCTTCTCATCTCTAAATGAAAGGTAATTCCTGTCCACCTTCCATGCAGGATGGCGTTTGAAAAGCATGAAATGGTAACTGGATAGCATGTGGAAAAAGACAATCTGGAGCCAAAGTTCACATCTATACCAGGAAAAACTCCAAATGGATAGAGAGATTTAAATGTAAAAACAGAAACTATAAAAGTCCCCCTGAAAAAAACATGATGAATTCCTTTATAAAAGCTGGGAATGAAGAAAACCTTCCTATGACTCTAAAATCCAGAAGCAATAAGGAAAAATCAACACATTTAACATAGAAATAAAGTAAATCTTTGCAGAAGCCAAGTGAAAAGATAAATGACAAATTGGGAAAAATATGTACAACAAACATTACAAAGGGTTAATATTCCTAGTATACAAAGAGCTGAAAATGGTTGAAAAAGACCAAAAATTCTATAGAAAAATAGGTTAAATAGTTCACAGAAAATACAAATGGCTCTTAACCACATGAAAAGAGAGAAATGCAAATTAAAAGTACACTGAGATAATATCACTTCTCATCTATAAGCCCGCAAAAATTGAAAAATTTGACAAAATACTCTGTTGGGGAAAAAAGGGTACTCATTCACTGCTGGCGGGAATACAAAACAGTAAAACCCCCATGGAAGGCAAGTGGCCGTATCAATCAAAATTCCGTATGCATTTACCCTTCGACTCAGCAACTCCACTTCTGGGAGTCTATTCCAAAGAGAGACTGACGAACACTCAAAAACATGCATGCGTAAGGCAATTCATTAAAGGGTTATGTGTAATAGCAGAAAACCAGTAACAACACAAACGCCCCTCAACCAGGGGCTAACTGAATATCCTACATGTAGTGCCAGGATCTGAATGTGTCTGTGCCTACATAATTCATAGGTTGAACCCTAATCCATAATGTGATAGTGTCAAGAGGACACCCTTTTTAGGAGGTGATTAAGTCAGGGATTAATGCCCCGTAAGAGTGGCCTGAGGGAACTTGTTTGCCCCTTTCCGCCTTGTGGGGACACAGCTAGGTGGCACCATCTATGAAGCAGACAGGAAGTCCTCGCCAGACCCCAAATCTGCCAATGCCTTGATCTTGGACTTCCCAGCCTCTAGTACTGTAAGAAATAAATGTTTGTTGTTTATAAGTTACCCAGTCTAAGATACAAAATAGCAGCCCAAATGGCCTAAGACATACGGTATATCCACACAGAGGAATGCTGTGACGTTATCAAAAAAGGAAAAAGGAGGATCGGAAGATATTGTTCCACTTACAGTTACATTTTTTGAAAACAATAAAGTTCTTATTCTGCCCACTGAAAAGGCCTAGAAGCAACAACCAACACAGTAGCTATGAGGCCAGATTTTTGTTTTTAATGCAGACTCCTGTGCTACACTTTCACCCCGTCAAGTTCAGAATCAGCAGTCCTGAGGCTGAGCCCTGGACTCTGTTTTTGCTATTGCTGATGTGTCTGTTTAATCATCAGGTGACAATACTGCATCTGAGCTTTAGGAATCACTAAACAATTTTATCAAGAAGGTAAAAGATACGTGTATGTTTTGTTTGTTCCACTGTTCCAGCCTATCGGATACAGGACAGACCGTATGCAACAGATACACATGTTGCAAATAGTAAGGGCCACATATTGCAATGAATTAAGCGATAAGTTAAGTTTCTTTTAACCCACAGGTATTCTGTCCATCTGTTGTTGGTTTTTTTTTTCCTTGCAATTTATTTGTCAAACAAATCAGGCTCCAGGTGGTTGTCCTGCATCCCTGTGGAGTCATTTGCGAGCTCCTGGGTCCTCCCTATTTCCTGTAAAGTAGCAGTTGGTTCTAGAGGTTTGCGTGGCCATGTACCATGTGCTCCCTCATGGAGGAGCACACGCCACACCAGCGATAGTGGTGTCCCTCCTCCCCCATAATCATTCCTGAGCCACCGATCTAAACAATTACACTGCTCTTATTACCAGTTTCCTCCTCAAAGGGAATTGCAGGCATCAGTGCTCAGAAAAGCTAAAAACAATCTGGAGAAGCCCAGAATCCAGAAGGCAGAATGAGAAAGTGACCCAATGCCAGGAGCCCTTTAAATATCTGCCCTGCAACCTGCGATCTGGAGCACAGGTTGTATGGACGTGCCTTCTTTCGCCACCCCATGGATTGTTTTGTTTTGTTTTGTTTTGTTTTGTTTCTTCTGGAGAAAGGGTCTCACTCTGTTACCCAAGCTGGAGTGCAGGGGCATGATCATGGCTCATCGAGGCCTCAACCTCCCAGGCTCAAGTGATCCTCCCACCTCAGCCTCCTGAGTAGCCGGGACTATAGGTGCGTTCCACCACGCCCGGTTAATTTTTGTATTTTTTGTAGAGTTGGGGTTTTACCATATTGCCCAGGCTGGTCTGAAACTCCTGGGCTCAAGAGATCCACCAGCCTTGGCCTCCCAAAGTGCTGGGATTACAGGCGTGAGCCACCAAACCCAGCCCACGGATTTTTTTTTTAACTCCCTCTTTTACTTACCGTGGGATTAAAAATCAAGGTGATGTGTTTATGGTAGCCCACTGCGGTGAAAGAAACTTGAGGCAAGATGTAGTCATACTGGGATCTGGGGAGTGTGGAGTCCAGAAGCACAACATAGTTCTGTGCACACATGGGAAGAAGTTATTTTTATAAGGACAGCTCTGGCAAGGCAAATGAAAACTAAAACCTAACGTATGGCTGTGATGTAAAGAACTTTATGTTTTTAAAGAAATCCCCAAGACTACACATCCAAAACAAGGTTGCTGCCTTCAAAGTATCAACCTCAGCGGGCTATTCCATCAGTGGCGGGCATGTGTCCCCAGTGTCTCTGAGACTGTGGCTTCTGATAAGGCTGTCAGAGCCTGCAGCCTTTTTATGAGTACTCAACCTTGACAATTACGGTCCTCTGAGGATCTGACTTTATGAAACACAAAAAATTATTATGAGCCAATTCTGATGAGGGAGGTACGTGATACAACTGAGGATCCACAACGAGGCTGACTTCTAAGGGACGATGCTTGAGAGGCTCGTAAGCTGGCAAATCCTAAAAATACAGCATCCCTGGAACGGCACCAGGGGCAGCCACAGCTCTGTGTGCTGAGCACTGACCAGCTGCCAGGCACCACGCACATTGCATGAGGCCCGTCACAGCTCTGTGTGCTGAGCACCGACCAGCTGCCAGGCACCATGCACATTGCATGAGGCCCGTCACAGCTCTGTGTGCTGAGCACCGACCAGCTGCCAGGCACCATGCACATTGCATGAGGCCCGTCACAGCTCTGTGTGCTGAGCACTGACCAGCTGCCAGGCACCATGCACATTGCATGAGGCCCGTCACAGCTCTGTGTGCTGAGCACTGACCAGCTGCCAGGCACCATGCACATTGCATGAGGCCCGCGGCTGCTCTGCTTTCTACCACTGGCAAGGTCGGGATCATCACCCCGTCTTATAGACGAGGAAAGTCAAGCACGAAGAGACTAAGAGTAACTTGCCCAAGGTCACTCAGCTAAGAAGCCTGCCACACATCTATGAAGGCTCTGAACTCAGGGGAAGTGTGACCCCAAAGCCCAAGATGTTTCCGCATCACTGTAGGAAGTGACTATTTCAACACCCCTGGAGAAAGAGGAGGAGAAAATTCC
This sequence comes from Pan troglodytes, assembly GCF_028858775.2. Lineage (NCBI taxonomy): Eukaryota > Metazoa > Chordata > Mammalia > Primates > Hominidae > Pan > Pan troglodytes. Next base: position 18,748,681 of record NC_072416.2, on the reverse strand, counting down.
GTGACAGCCTGTTTCATTATTTTGCAGCCATTTTCCACAGAGAAAGGCCAGAGTAGATCATCTTCACGGCAGGTGGTAAGGAGCCAGGAGAGGAAACGTCACCCTCTAGGCTCACACTTGACATCCTCAGGCTAAGACCACCAGAAAAGAACCAAATTCTTTGCAAAGTTTGCACTCCCCACACCAACTACAAGTTAGCTCTGTCCAAATAGAATTGATAATAAGCACTTTATAATCAGTAAATGACGGCCAGAATAATGGCTGAAAACTTCCCAGTTCCAAGGAGGGAGACATCCAGATTCATGGAACCCAAAGGACACTGAAAAGGTGGAGCTGCAAGTGTTCTACACGACACACGTTATAATCAGATTATCAAAGACAGAGAGAACGTTCAAAGCAGCAAGAGAAAAGCAACTCATCTCATTCAAGGGATCCCCCATCATGAGGAAACTGTATTTCCTTAAACTCATAGCAGAATGTTAAAATAGAGGAATTTTTAAAAATTTACAAGGCATTTTTAAAAGTGGACTTCTTAGCAGGAAAGCATGGGGTGATATGTTCAAAGTGCAAGAGTCGATCATGCCCAACAGTAGGCCTTGGTTAAATAAATCATGGTGTTTCCTAGTTTATGGACTACTGTCCATAAAAATCATAGTATGAAAGATTTGGCCAGGCACGGGGGCTCACGCCTGTAATCTCAGCACTTTGGGAGGCCGAGGCAGGCGGATCACGAGGTCAGGAGATCAAGACAATCCTGGCTAACATGGTGAAACCCCGTCTCTACTAAAAATACAAAAAAAAAAAAATTAGCCGGGTGTGGTGGCGCACGCCTGTAGTCCCAGCTACTTCGGAGGCTGAGGCAGGAGAATGGTGTGAACCCAGGAGGCGGAGCTTGCAGTGAGCCCAGATTGCGCCACTGCACTCCAGCCTGGGCGACAAGGCGAGACTCCGTCTCAAAAAAAAAAAAAAAAGAAAGATTTGATGATGAGGAACAGATTTGTGATAAATTCTTCATTGAAAAGCACAGATTACAAAACAATGTACAAAACAGTGTCAGTTTTGAATTATTAAAATAAATGTCTATTTATATTTATACATGCATGTGCACACGTGCCTGAAAAAAGACCCAAAGAATACCAATCACCGTGTTAGCAGTGGCTATTTCTGGATGATGGGCTTATGTCTTCTTTTTCCCAAAATCTCCTGCCATGAATATGTATTCTTTTTGTAAACAGAAAAACAATGAAGAAAAAATAATCCCTACAGAACCCAACCTCTTTTGATTCAGAGAGCGCATTTCTGCAGAGTGGTATTTAGGGAGAAAAGGAGAGAACTGTGCTTCCTTAAACTAAACAGCAGAATTATTAAAACAAAGGCAGAAGGTAGAATCCGGCCACAGGCATTACCTCGCCGTCTCTGAGCAGCGGGGGGAAATGGAAGAACAGGGACTGGCCAAGGGAAACTGTCTGGATTGGATTGTCGAGGTTTTCGCTTTTGTAAAGCTTGACCTGGAGGGAGATACAAAGCCAGACATGCTTTGAAACTGAAACACAATCAATATTTCATAGCAGACATCCTCAGGACAGCCGCTCTCTGGGTGGGTGTCTTTGGAAACATGGATATTTGAAAAAGAAAGCTCCCTCCACAGACATCACACATCCCTCTGTCATCTGAGACTCCATCCAGTTATGTACCATGCACAGAAATTAAGATTCAAATCAGATTCTGACTACCCATGTTCTTGCTCAAAATAGTAATATAAGTTAATATAATAGTAATATTAAAAATAGCTTCTAACACGTGTTGAACATCTGTAATATGCCAGGCAGGCGCCAGATATTTTATCTACATTATCACCAATCCTGACTACAAAACAGGTATTGTTGTTATCCCTATGGAGACCCAGAGAGCCAAAGTCACCTAAGGTCACACAACTTACACATGGTAGAGCCTGGGACTCAACCCCCTGATGACTCCTGAGGGTCCTTCCCGCCTTGCACTGCCTCATCATATGATGTCACCTTAACTCCACCAATCTGTTAAACTCAAAACGCATTCCATCATGTACGTGGCTCTCCACGCTGCTTCAGGAGGCACTGGAGTACTTTGTTTCTGGCTTTATTTCTAGGGTTGTTGCCTGTTCTCACTCCCACACGGGATGGGGCATGAGCAGGGTTAAGGTGCAGCCCTGGCTGATGGCAAAGGCTGTGAGGATGCCACAGTGCACCTGCCGCAAGAGAATGCCAGGACCACCTCCCTGGGCCCACACTGGCACCTTTCTACATAACACACAAGAGGAATTTTCCTAAAATGAAAGTCACAGACTGAAGGTTACGGGTCGCATCAAAGATCCCTTATGTGTTCTTTTTTCTTCTATAACATCTTAAGTAAATCTGAATTCACCGACTATATTTAAAAATCAGGTGATTTCAAATAATTCTAATTTCCAGCTTCTCCAGAAAACTGGGAAGTGACACCAACCCTGAGCCTCAATTCTAGCCCAGCAACATTCAGGAGCAAGAGAGTGGCGCCCTCCCCTCCTCTCTGCCTCTTCCCCTCCCCTGTGCCCCTCATGGATGGGGCAGGAGTTCCCCAGTTTGCCCCCCACCCTACCCAACCCTCTGCACTCTCTGACATTACCTGCCTGGTCCCTACAAGCACACGCCTGCAAGCCCTGGACAGAGTGAACTAAAGCGCACACACACTTTCTCACCCATGCCAAATACTTAACTGCTTATAAAATTACAAGTGCATCTTAACAATGTACCCCCAGAGCAAATCACTAACATCCGCAGAGGGTCTGCAGGGTATTTTATAAACATTTCTTCATTAATGGTAACATGGAGATTTTGTTAGAGCTGAACAAGATTATAAGAGGTCTCTGAGTCCAAAATCTAGGTTTTGCAGAGGACGAAGTTGAGGCATGTGGAAATGAAGTGACTGGCCCAGGCAGCAAGGTGAGTCACTACTGGAGACAAGAGAAAGCCCAGACCACCTGCTCTCCAGCCCACCGCCCACCACCTCTGATACTGTTTGGATATTTGTCCCTGCCCAAATCTCATGTTGAATTGTAATCCCCCATGCTGGAGATAGGGCCTGGTGGGAGATGATCGGATCTTGGGGGTGGATCCCTCGTGGCTTGGTGCTGTCTTCGTTATGAGTCTTGTGAAATCTGATCATTTAAAAGTGTGTGGCACCATGCCCCAACTCTCTCTTTTGCTCCAGCTTCTCCCACATGACATGCCTGCTCCCACTTCACCTTCTGCCATGATTGGAAGCCTCCTGAGGCCTCCCCAGAAGCAGACGCCACTATGCTTCCTGTACAACCTACAGAACGAGGAGCCAATGAAACCTCTTTTGTTATAAATTATCTAGCCTCAGGCATTTCTTTATACCAATGCAAGAACGTTTAATACAACCTCCACTCCAGAGAAAATTTTAAGTTACAAGGCACTTTCTTTAAAATTGGCTTTCCACGTTAGATTCCATATTGTACTGATCATTGATCAGGCTTCTACTATAATTCTTTGGAAGATTAACTGATGGCAGACAGTTATCTGAAACTGGACCACATTCTCTCCCACAATTGGCAATCACTCTCCCAAATACGTGTTGTGGTCCAAGGTTCTTAAATCTCAACCTCAACCCTCAGCAGGCGGCACTCTGGAGCACCTCCACCTGTCACACCTAAGGCACGAGACAGGCACAAAACCAAAAACATCCCATTCGTACTTGTCTCAAAGCCAAAGGGAACACAATACTTGGAGCTTAAAAGTCTGGACTTACCCATAATGAAGGAAGGTATTCAGAGGAAGTGATCACATTTCCACTTAAATCAAATTGATTAATCTGCCGGAAAACTATGATGTTTACATCATCGATGTCATTATTCCCAACCTAGAGAGAGAAAGAGGGAATGCCAGTAATGAGAAAGCTGGTGGAGGAACTTCTATGCCAGCTGTCCGATGGCCTGAGAGCTGCTTCATGGCAAACTTTGCTTCTTACATTAAAGAAACGAAGTTTGTCATTGAGTACTCTACGTCCAAGGTCACAAACTGACAGAAGATGGCTATCCCTGGCCCATAGACACATTTCATTTCGAAAGCACAGTATTTTTTTTCTACATTTGAATTACTTGCCAACATGTTAAAAATTAAGAAATTTCATATATGAAGCCAGATTTTCCAGCTTCTCTTAAAAAAAAAGGAGAAGGATGCTCTTGCCTGTTAGAGCAGGGGCAGAGTCACAGCACCCCCTCTGCGTGAGGTCTGTACATGGAGTTTGCGAGACCCCAGAGGGCCGGCCCCCTTCCCTTTCATAGCTGCCCGGCCACAGTCCACATTATGCTAGTGATCCTGGCCTAAGTTACTACACCGAGAACATGCAAAGCATTTTGGTGTGAGATGCAGTCATCCCAGCCATTTAAAATGCCAACACCGTAAAGATGTCAAGGAAATCCACTTCCGGCCCGGTGCGGTGGCTCATGCCTGTAATCCCAGCACTTTGGGAGGCCGAAGCGAGCAGATCACCCGAGGTCAGGAGTTCAAGACCAATCTGGCCAACATGGTGAAACCCCGTCTCTACTAAAAATACAAAAATTAGCCGGGTGTGATGGTGTGTGCCTGTAGTCCCAGCTACAGGCTGAGGTGGGAAAATCACTTGAACCCACAAGGAGGAGGTTGCCGTGAGCCGAGATCGCGGCACTGCACTCCATCCTGCGTGACAGGGTGAGACTCCGTCTCAAAAAAAGAAAAAAGAAATCCACTTCCTAGGTCAAAAGTTCTATCCTCCCTCACAATCTTCATGCATAATGAAGCCACCTAAATAAAGCCACTAAGAGGCAGCCCCTCTTGCCCTACCTAAGCCCTCTAGTCTTCCCAATGAGAGTTACTCAGTAAGAGAAAAGCCTTACTTCAAATGATTCCCAGGCCACATTCTGTGACTCGAAGGACGTCCTCTTTAGAGATTAATTTAGCTAGGTCATGATCTTGAGTATCAAAAGACTCTGCCCACGAAATGGGAGCAGGAAAAAGGTCATCTGAACCTAAGATAACTGGGTGGCCCTGCCACCCATTAAGCCCATGTTCTATTATTGTCCCTTGATTTGAAATGCTGCTTAGGCCTTAAGTTCCTTAACTTGCAGAATAATGATCAGAGCTTACAGGGCAAGTCGGGGGGAGGATACAACAGTTCCAATTTCCTTTCTGGATGCATGACAGCAACGCTGTTCATTAAAAACCCACATAAGATGCTGCTTGTGAAGATGACACTATTCTAAGAGGACCCTTAATTAGGATGAAAGCTCCCCCCGCCACAGATGAAAGGCAGACAGCCAGAGGAGACGGGAGGACTTCTGATCAGGGAGGCACCCACACCCAGGTGCAGCGGCAGCACTGAATGCCTTACCTCAATCACCCTATGGTGGGGGAGCGCCCGCTCAATGTGGTCGTTGCCTTCTGCCTTGAGCTGAACGTGGTACAGACATCCCGGCTGCAAAAAAACTCAGGAGTCAGTTCTCTAGAAAGGGGGCTTGTCATATCGTGCCTGGTCCAAGCCTGGTTTGGCTGCATGAGATCACTAAGACAGGAGCATTTCTCTCTCCTCATTTCCTAATCTGTGGCCTGTTAACCTTAAGAGTCCAGAGTTCCTTTAAGAACACCCCTAGTGTTGAAACATCTGAAATTTTGCGACTCCTTCAATCCCAACTCAGTTTCATTTTCTCCTACCCCAAAATAAATCAAATTTGGTTTCTTATTTCAAAATTCCAAGCATACTATGTGCTCTTACTCTTCTAAGATGTTTTTCCTCTCCATCCACCCCTCCCCTCTACCCATATATACACATTGATGGATATCTGGAATGTCCACCGTAAGCATTCCCAAATGCTTGTGTTGGGTATTATTTCTGGGAAGTGGGAATTTCTGACTTCTCTTTTTTAAATTTCAAGGATCTGGCAACCCTGACTCTGTCTTCCCCCATGGCTACAATAAGCTGGAACCAAGTGACAGGCTGTCCCTTTCCACAGGCCGTGCCCACTCCACAGCCCTCACCACTCCCTATCATTTCGCACATTCTCATACTGCTCTTCTGGCTCCATAGGCATTTGGCTTGAGCCCTGGCGTAAGCCATGGCCACACACTGCTAGGGAAAAGCCCTACCAAACCCATGGTTTTCCAACTCCATTGTGCCACAGATCCTTGATCTGACCTGTTGGCTAGAAAAAAGGCAAACTCTACCAATTAAAGGTAAGAACTGGGAGGGCTCCAGAGCCCCACCCCCAGCCCTCTCGCCCAACCCACTCCTAGCAGTCTTGGGGCCACCACAAGATACTTCTGGACACAGGATGAAAAAAAAGTCCCCAAAGAAAACACATTCCAAGTCTCACCAGCAATCCACGTAATCTGAACTTGCCCTCTTCGTCTGTCACGGTGTCTTCTCCGTAAATGCTGCAGTCGTTCTGGCCCACCGCTTCCACGGCAACCCCTTGTTCGGGCTCTCCGTTTAAGGAAGACACTGTGCCATAGCAACTAGTATGGCAAGAAAAGGCACGAATGAGATATTCTCATGGTTATCTGAAGGACCCAAGTGTTTCCCGTTTACCAAAATTATGGGGCAAAATAGTTCAGTGGAGAACTGTGTCTCAATGACCCAGGCAACTCGGTGTGGCCGGCCCACTTCCAAACCACACCTTCCTGCCAGAGGGATAAGCTGCCATCAATTTCTTTTCTCATACATTTTGAGGGATGCTCTGGAAAATTGTAATTTAAGAAGGCTAAAGCTTTATTTTATTCTTTCTAGGCTTTATTTGAAATAATGGAGCTTTCAATAACATGGAAATAACTCACTTCCTCTTTCACTCCATATATTCAGTAGAAAATGGTCCATTTTTCTAAACCCAATCTTTCCAATTACTCTTCCTCTAAAGTGATTCTGTATAAGTCTACAAAAAATACACATATATGTGTGTATCTGTGTGTATACATGTATATATGTATGCATCTCTCTATCTATAGATGTGTATCTTTTTTACTTTGTATTTTTATTTTTTTGTAGAGACGGGGTCTTGCTATGTTGCCTAGGCTGGTCTTGAACTTCCAGACTCAAGAGAACTTCCCACTTCAGCCTCCAAAAGTGCTGGGATTATAGGTGTGAGCCACTGTGCCTTGCCAGACACTAATGTGTATCTATCTATCTACAGCTGGAAGCATTCAGAAAAACTGGAAGTACTGGTTGTCTCCCAGAAGAGGAACTTGGGTGGCTAGGAGACAAGACAGAGGGGAAATTTTACACTATACTCTTTTCAGCATTTTGAAGTTTTATTCAACTGAGCACATTTTCTCCTTTTAATAATTTAATTCAGGTTTGAAAGTCTTTTAAAAAATAAAAGTGGCCAGGCGCGGTGGCTCACGCCTGTAATCCCAACACTTTGGGAGACCGAGGCAGGCAGATCATCTGAGATCAGGAGTCCGAGACCAACCTGGCCAACAAAGTGAAATCTTGTCTCTACTAAAAATAGAAAAATTAGCCATGCATGGTGGCAGTCCCAGCTACTTGGGAGGCCAGGACAAGAGAATAGCTGGAACCCGGGAGGCAGAGGTTGCAGTGAGCCAAGGCTGCGCCATTGTACTCCAGCCTGGGCAAGAAGAATGAAACTCCGTCTCAAAAAATAAAAAACAAATAAAAGCTTTTAGCAACTCAATAGGCTCTCTCAAGCCAATTCCAAAATAGGAAATTTGAGACTGAACCACCACGTTGAGCTCCTAGGAGAGAAGGGCAGCAGTCAAAACTCCTTTGCCCTCGTATCTAATCTCCCTTCCCTCCCAAGTAAAATCAGTGTGAAGCCTGGGATGCGTTTCCAGGCAACAGAGGCCTGAATGTGATTCACCAGCCCAGCCCTGGAAGAGAGTGGGGTGGCCAGGGCACTTACCTGTAAGCGGTTCGGTACCCCGTGATGGTGATCTTCAGGTTCTGGCCTTCCTGCACCTCGATCATCTGTGAGGATGGCTCAAACCGGAACTCCTTCATCATGGGTTTGAAGTAATACTGGCCAGGGCTCTGCCAAGATAATCACACTGAGCCTCAGCAGTCACATCTAGGCATGGCTTAAAAGTGAGGGGCGAATGTCACGATGGACCAGAATTACACCAGGGGAGCGCCATGGCTTCCCGGGCAGCCAGAAATAGTAACCCTCTCTCTATAATCACCACTCACAGTCAGGTAATGGCAATCACAACTCTAACAACGGCAGCTGATGGTATCACCTGCCTGCAATGACTCAGAGAGGTAGAAGTCATATTTAATTTTTCTTTCTTTTTTTTTTTTTTCTGAGACAGGGCCTGACTCTGTCCCCCAGGATGGAGTGCACGATCACAGCACACCGTAGTCTCAACCTTCTGGGCTCAAGCAAATCTCCCACCTCGGCCTCCTGAGTACCTGGGACCACAGGCATGCACCACCATGCCCAGCTAATTTTTTTATTTTTTGTAGAGATGGGGTCTTCCTATGTTGCTGGTCTCAAACTCCCAAGCTCAAGCGATCCTACTGCCTCACCCTCCCAAAGCGGTGGGATTACAGGCGTGGGCCACCATACCTGGCCCATATTTGAATTTAATGAATAAAGAAACTGAGGCTCAGAGAGGCAAAGTAACTTGCCTGATAGGACACAGCAAGTAAGGAGCAGTCTGCATCACTGCAAAGTGGTGTCTTCAGATGCCCCCACTGCCCGGTCTCCAATAGCCCCACCACAGCCACTTTGTTACCATGACTGACAAGATGACCAACTAACACACACTTCCTGAATCCCCACCAGTCAGGGCCTCCGACTGCATCTTGAAAGAAAAACTGCTGCTCTCTTCCCACCAAGTGGAATGTCTTTTCAGAAGAAACGCAAGCTAACCACCAAACAAGGCTCAGCATCATAAACATGATTCCGTGGCAAAACAAGAAGACGCCTAAGAGAGCAGCCGTTGTGGCCAGGGAAATTAATTACACTGTCTTAGTGACAAGCGGGTGATCAGAAAACAAGAAGTGCGTGTGGAAGGGAACATGAATCAGCAGCATTAAGTTCGAGTAAGAGCAATACTCTAATGACTGTGGGCCCCCAAGAAACTGAAACCACTCCACATTGGCTTTCTCTTCTCATGTTGTCAAGCAACACATAAGTCTCGCATGCTGCATCCTGGCTCTCTCTCAGGGAAGACAGGCAGGTGGTAAATTGCAGAACACGTTACCAGGTTTGAGAATGTCAGAATGCCGTTGTCCTGGGTCAAGAGGTTGGAACGAAACAGGCCACCGCTCAGGGATAAGAGGACTCCCGGGAGGGGCTGGTCATCCTCAGCTTTTATCTGGGGATGAGAAGGTGAGACCGGAGCAAGGTTAAACTCCTACTAACTATGAAAATAACAGTTCCACAAGTCAAGAGGTCATTTTTTCAAGGTTTTTTTCTTTTATTGTTACTCAAAGGAGGACAGGGGACCTAATCTTCCTCCCCACAGGTAACTACTGTTGTAAGTTTTGTAAGTTTGGTGTGTAGCCCTTCTAGAACTTTTTTTTTTTTTAGACAGGGTCTTGCTCTGTCACCCAGGCTGGAGTGCAGTGGCACAACCTGGGCTCACTACAACCTTCGCCTCCCAAGCTCAAGCAATCCTTCAGCTTTAACCTCCTGAGGAGATGGGACTATAGGCGCACACCATCATGCCCAGCTACATTTCTGTATTTTTTATAGAGACGGGTCTTGCCACGTTGCCCAGGCTGATCTCAAACTACTGGGCTCAAGCAATCCACATGCCTGGGCCTCCCAAAGTGCTGGGATTAGAGGCATGAGCCACCGTGCCCAGCCCAGAACTCTTTCTATGCCCACACAAATTTTATAAACATTACATATTATTGTTCACAGACTGGCAAGTTCATTGAGTGGGTGGAGGAGGTGAAATAAAAATGGCATGTTATATGTACAGTTCTGCAACTTGCTCTCTTCCTCAACAATTTATCCTGGTTCTCTTCTGCCAGCCAATAGAAATCTGCCTGTTTCTTAACTACTGCATAGCATTCTAAGGCAGGGTTTGACAAACCACAGCACCTACTTTTGTGGTACACAAGAGACAATCGGAATATCCCCAAATATGTATCTCTAGGCACTTAGTTTTATTTTTATTTCCTGAACAATCCATTCCTAGAAGTAGAATTGTTGGATACATGCACTTTAAATTCAGAAAGATACTATCTAATTGCATTCCAAAGTGGCTGTAACCACTTACAGTCCCATAAATTATTTATGCTTGGGAAAACCCACACTTACCAAAAAATAGAGATTGTCTTAATTACAGCAAATCTAATCCCTGCAAAACAGTGTTTTGACTGTAACTTCCTTAGCACATTTCCTCAGTAACTACAGAGGCTTTGTGTTTCTGTGTTTATTAGTCACCTGCGTTACTTCCATGAATTTCCTTTTCATAATCTTTGTTCATTTTTTTTCTAGCAGGTTGTCTTTTTCTTACCAATTTTAGGAGCTCCTTGTAAAATGGGGATATTATTTATGATACAAACATTTCTTCTGAGTTTGAATATCTTTCAGTTTGGTTCCAAATGTATTCAGCAATATAGAATTCTAAATTTTTATGCGATGTAATCTGTCACTCTTTTCCTTTGGCCTATAGTTTATAAATATTCATTCTCAACGATCTCCAGACCCACTCTGTACAATCACAGCACGCTTCTTCCCAGAAAGGACCGGTGGAAGGGAGCTAGGCAGCAAACGCCTCAGTAAGAACATTCTGTGTCCTTCAAAATGGAACAGTTATGGATGACAGCTTTAACTACTTCCCAGAAGGTACACAAACATGCTAAAGTCAACAGCTCTCCAAATTATGCTACGTGAAATAAGTCAGACCAAAAAAAAAAAAAAAAAACAGTATATCCCGTTTGATTCCATTTATATACAGGTTGGTGCAAAAGTGATTGCGGTTTCTGCCATGATTCTCAATGGCAAAAACCACAATCACTTTTGCACCAACCTATAAAAACTCGAAAATGCAAACTAACCAATGGTGATGAAAAAAGCAGATCATCAGCTCAGCGGAAGGGTGGCAGGGAGGGATTACCAAGGGGCAGGAGGAAACCTTGAGGGCCACAGATGTGCTATTTTAATTGTGGAGGTGTTTTCATGGGTGTATTCCTAGGTCAAGACTATCACACTGTACCCTTTTTGTGCAGTTTATTATATGTTAATTATACCTCAGTATAACTGCCTTTTGAAAATACAGTGTTAGTTACCTCAAAGCTTACGCCTGCCAGGGCATAGGCCTTGAAGTCTCCGATGGTTCCTTCCACTGCAGTCAGAACATAGCCCTCCTTCTGTGAGGTCACTGTGTACTCCAGGTCACTGTGCAGGGGGCCAACACTGAAGAGGAGAGAGCAGAATGCTAGCAACGGCTTTGTTCACACCCTACAGGAAGCCTTACCAAGCCCAAGGAAATGTGGGCCCCAGTTTCTTCAGAGGACTCCCACGCTGATCCCAGGCAAATGTGTCTCTATCCCGGGCTCACCTGTAGGCACCTTTGTCATCAGTAAAGACTGTGATCAGCGGTGAACTTGCCCCCTTTTCACTGATGACAATCTCGACTCCTTCCAACTCGGGGTGGATCTGGCCTTCTAAAAACAGGCCTGCCTTCCCGTGGATCTCGATCAGCTTCCCTGGGCAGCTTTCTAAGAGGGGAAGAAATAAACACAAGGATGGGGCTTGGTAGCAGAGACAGGAGCTTCTTGGTTGGGGGTTTCCCATGACAAAAGTGGCTAAAACAGATCTTAGAAGCTAGTTCCAAATGCGGTTATTTTACACCCCGGGGAGCTCAATAATTGGATACAGCCCAAGCCTCTTTCCATGCCTGAAAGGCCTTTCTCAGTGTGAAGGACTTTAGCAAGAGAATCAAAAAACGCTGAAGGCTGGGTTTTTACTACTACTCTTCCTAGGTTCTCAGGAGGCCACAGATCAGGAGGGAACACTTTACAGCAGACAGGAGGCCATGCTGCTCAGCCTCCAGAGGACCCACTGAGAAAGACCGCCCCAAACAGCCTGCCTGCTAGAAGTCACGCTCTTCAACACCCTCTGCTTCCAAACACGAACCACATAACACCCACAACTTAACGAAGCCATAGTGCTGGGAAAAAAATAATAAGTGGCAAAAGACAAATACTCCACAAGTGATCACTTCAGTCATCCATTCCCCAAAAAAAGACCCTCCCATCATGCTCTGCCAAACAACAGAAAGATCATTAAAGATCATCACTGGCAGCTTTGTGCTTCATCTACCTTCTGGTGTCGACCTGATAATGTCAAAGAAAACCAAGTCCTTTTCCAAAAAGATCAACTCAATTCTAACAGCAAAAGTTACTTTTATTTATCTAAATCATTCATTCATTCATCCATCCATCCATCCATCCAACCCATCCATCCATCCATCCATCCATCCATCCATCCATCCATCCATCCAACCAACCAACAGTAACATCTGTGTGCCAGAGAGGATGTAAGGTGGCTTACAAAGATGGCTTCACTATAACATCACAAATCTACTTGTAAATGCAGGCAAGGGAACAACTGCAAAGGTGTGTGTGACATTCGCTCGCTGAGTTGACATTTACCTCCACTGACAACGGCTTCCATTGAAGGGGGATAAAAGAGCAGCTCTTTAGATGATGGTGTAACAGTGATTTTCTCTCCAGACCTAAAATAATTAATATACTTCAGTTTGGTGGGTCCTGTCCCCACAAAACAGAGGACACTGTAGGGAAACACACAAGAGAGCTTACCGCGCCCAGTAAGAGAAATCATACGAGAAGGGGCCTTGTAACTCATCTACCATCTCCTGCATGGGAGGCTTGGTCATTCTTTCTTCGCCTTCCTCTTTGCCATTTTTCTCCCTCTCCTGCCTGCGGGCCTCGATCTCAGCCAGCTGCTGCTCCCTCCGCAGCTCCTGCACAGACTTCAGAGGGCCTAAGACCAAGGCGGGTTCACTGTCGATGGAAGACCTAGAAGAAAGAAATGGCGGCCCCTAGGACGTGGTTGCGTATCCTTGTGGTCAGTGGGAATTTGACCTTTCTACGAGTATGGACTTGCGAGTTAAAAACTGGACATCTTATCATGACACCACAGTGGCGGAGTCTTCTGTTTTAAATAAACTAGTAGTTTCACAAAAAATAACAACTGAGCTTTGCAGTGATGGTGGCAGTATCTGGTAGATGTGGGCTGGAATGAAATACGGTTGATTTTATGGCAACTGGATATAAGCTTGTCAGTTTCCATGTAGGACATGGAGTTTTCTCCACGCCACCATCCTCTGTTCCTCCATTCTACCTTCACTGAGAACTGCTCTGATAGAGAAATAGGCACCAAGGATACAGCATCAACAAAACAGACCACACTTCCTACCCCTGTGGAATCCACGTTTCAGTGGGAAGGGGCTGAAAATAAAGAGAAAAATAATACCAGAGGAAAAGTGCAATAAAGGAAAATAAAGCAGTGTGGGAAGACGGAGAGCCCGGAGCACTGTTTTACATTAAAGGGACAGTCAAGGCCTTTCTGATAAGGTGACATTGAGCAAAGGTCTGAAGGAAGGGAGAGAATGCGCCACGCAGCTCTCTGGGTAAACAGTAGCTTGGGCAAAGCGGTGCCAAGTGCAAAGTCCTTGGAGAGAAAGCTCACTCAGATGTTCAAGCAATGGCAACACCAGTCCAGCCTGGGGCACAGGGGCCCACGGAAGAGTCATATCCATCAGAGAGGTCCAAGGGGCAGCAGATGTCAGACTGAGGCTTCACAGGCTTGGTGCCGACCTGGAGCCACTGGAGTTTTCAGTCGAGGAATGGTATGATAAAAGAAATCATTCGCTGCTTCATGGAAAACACACAAAGCAATGGCGGAAACAGGAAGGCCAGCTGGGAAGCTGCTGCAATGATCCCAGAGGGGGTCAGACTAGGGCTGAGGGCCACGTGGTAAGAAGCGAAGGCCAGCTGGGAAGCTGCTACAGTGATCCCGGAGGGGGTCAGACCAGGGCTGAGGGCCATGTGGTAAGAAGGGAAGGCCAGCTGGGAAGCTGCTGCAGTGACCCCAGAGGGGGGTCAGACCAAGGCTGAGGGCCAAGTGGTAAAAAGGGACTAGATGACGGGTGTATTTTGATTGTAAAGCCAAGGCTTTGTTGGGGAATTGGCTGGGCCTAGGGTTCAAGGGAAATAAGAATCAAGAAACAAGGAGAAAGTGGGAGCTGCCATATCTGAATCAGAAAAGACCACAGAGGGGCTCATGGAGGGCAACTGTCAGCAGTCGGGTTTTGGGTCTGCTAAGTACAAGATCCCCAGGGGGAATCCGAGTGGCTCTGTCTAGCTGGAAGATGCATTCCATACAACCTCCGGCACAAGCAAGCAACACAAACACCCTTGTGAAGTTACAAAAATGAATGTAATCAAGCTGAAAGGAGGTAATATGCAGTTACTACTGGTAAGAAGGTAGATTGCTAGTCCTATCAGTAATTCATACTTTCCAAGCAGGGAGACAGTAAATGATAGTAAAAGACAGCAACAGACCTTCAGCAAATCCACCCCCAGCTAAAAACCTGGCTCCCCATCACCAGAAACCAGGGCCAGCCCTGACATTTCTCCCGCCCTAACCCAGTGGTCACTTTAGTGCCATGTCTCATCAACTCAGTCCCTCAACGACTCTCCGACCAGTCCGTCGCTCTCCATCTCCGCAGCCACTAGTCTGGGGCCCCCATTGCCTCCCCCTGCCTCCACCACCTCCCACTCTCAGGCCTCTTCTGTCTGTTCTCCACTCGGCCAATAGGGGGACCTTTCAGGAAGAAAAATGTCATTCCTCTATGTAAAACACGTCAATTGCATCACGGGACAAAGACTATGGACCTTAACATGGCCTGGCCCCCCGCAGCCTACCTGTCCTGCATGCCCCCAAGGTCAAGCTCAAAGCACTCAGAACAGGTGTCATTTTACGGTTCTGCATGTGAGTATCTGACCACTGTTCCCCCCATGAGACTGTCAATCCCATAAGTGTAGGGGCTGTGGCCTCATAAGCCCAGTGCCTAAACACTGAAGACTCCCAGTTATTCAGTCATCATGTACTCTGCAGGGATGACGGATGGATAAACAGATGGTGGACAGAAAGATGGAAACATAGCTGGAAAGGTGACTTCAACCGGGGCAGGAGGGAGACAGGGACTGCGATTCCCATTCTACTTGACAAAGACGGTCATGTTGCCAAAACTCTTTCAATTTCTCAAGAAAATTGAGGCATCACAGGTACCTCACCACACTGCAAAAATTCCCTGAAAGGTGACATTCACGTCAACGTGACCTTCGGTGAGGGACTTGCCTTTCAAATACTTCCTCTCTCGCGACCCTTCTCTTATACCAGGTGCCATCTCTATTTCCCAAGCCTTCAAGCAAAAGTCTAAAGAAAAATAGGCAATTTGAATTTGCTAAAACACTTGAAATACAATGCACAAACCCCAGAGATTTTTTTTTCCTTAGCAAAGATGAGAAGTACAAAGAGTTCAAACAGAAATTGAAGACACTGAAACAAGCTGTCGCAACGCTCTTCCTCACCCACAGGTAATTTCTGAATCAGAAAAGGAAAGGATCAAGGCTGCTGGGAATTGACGGCAATGTCCTATAAGAGAGGGAAGGCCATGTGTATATACATCTAGAGATAAGAAATCAAAACTAATTTCCAGAGAGCCTATTAGAGACTCCCCAGGCCTCATCCACACCCTCTCCCACCACTCTCGGCCCACTGCAGAATGCTCGTCTTACTTGATAGTCACAGTGACATCCATCATTTTGTCGGTGGTGATAGTTCCAAGGACATGGTGGCGAATGGCTGTCAATGTCAAGATACTAGGTGAAGACCTACAAATCAAAGGAGAGGAAACACTAGAACCTACTCATTCTCAGAAGATCATCAGCAATACCCTTTTTGGGCATCCTTCTTCACCCTAAATATACTACAGAAAATTGCTCTTAGTCTGGGGTAAAATAACTCTGGAGATCCAGAGAAGTATTCTAAAGAATAAACTAATTCTCCACTCCACAACTTTATGCTTCCAATTCCCAGTGAAACCCACACACGTCTGTAAAAATACAAAAATGGCAGACTTGAACTTGACAGATGCCCATCGGTGAGGGCTGGGAGATTTGACAAAGCTTCTATTTAAGGCACTTCAAAAACACAGCCCTCTATCCTGGGGTTACAGAATTCTTGGGAAAGGGATCCTGTCTCCGGTTCCTCAGTAACTAATCCAAGTGTCTTAAAATCCTTATCTAGAAATGCTGTTGAAGGCCTAACCTTGCCTCTTTCAGAAAAAAAACCAGAAAAACTCCTTTTGTTCTCTGAAGTAAATGAAGAATCCTCCACAGAATGTATACAAACACCACAAAGCATTCAATTCCCAGGCTTACGTGTCATAGGTGTAGAACGCTTGCTCAAACCGGTGGCAGGAGCGAGGGGTCACTTTGTACACACCTACAGACGGGAAATCGAAAGTAATTTTCAGAGAATGGCATCTATTACACTGAGCAATTCCGACATCTGAAATCGAGTGGCAGCTCTTTGCATGTGAAAACTCAAACGTATCGCAGATCTGCAATAATGGGATCAGAAATACTGGGCAGGCATCGTTTTCACTGCCTATGAAGGCGTCTTACCAATGACCTGATCCATGCAATGGCCCGATCACAGGCGCATGATTTTCATTTTCCATAAGGTAACAACTCACAGTAGTTAAATCTGCACAGACCAAGTGAACGGACCCATCCACGCACGAGAAGGAACAGAAAGTACGTTTCTACTGCAAACTGGACTGAGGATAATTTTCTACTTAAAAGATTCTATTAAGGATCCAAGAGATAACCACAGCCTCAATTTCTTCCTATAAATATTCCTAAAAAGGAGGTAAGGAGTAAGGGAAGCCCCAGAAAAGTGTGAGTCTGTGTGGGAGGACACTCCGAGTAAGGGTACATTTCATCACTTGCCAGAGGAACACAGTCAATTTCAGGAAGATACAAGGAATAACAATGTATTTCCCCCAAATCATCATTAACCAATATTTTGGCCACACTTCCTACAAAAACCTGAAATTAGCTAAAACCACCCTGCTGTTTTCATTGCACTCAACAAGCCCCAGAGTAATTACCATCAAAAAAAAAAAAAAAAAAAAACCAGGTTTCTCTGTTTGTTTTGTTTGGTCTTTCATTCAACAAATATCGACAGAGCACCTCTTCCTGGCCAGGTATTATGCTAGGTACTGGTACACAGTGGGGAATGACAGAGCAGTGGTCCCTGTCTTCATGGAGTTTACCATCCACAGAGAGGGGGAGCATTTGACAGCCACAAACATATCAATTGTGGCACATGCAAGAAGGGGATAGAAGTGAGTGCTGAGAGCAAGAGTGTAGGAGGCAGGCCTAAGTGGCCCTGGAGGCCATCCTTCCCCAGGGAAGCAATACTGAACTGATGGGTAAGAAGGCCCCAGCTAGGAGGGGCAGGAGGACATGTCCACAGAGAACAGCATCTGCCTCACAGGCTGGCTCATTGTTTCCTCAACAGGCATCCTTCCTGCCTTGAGAACAAACCCTGGTTATGTTGAGGGTGGCAACACGCTCAGCCTCGGGTAGCACATCCAACTGTCCCAGCATCCCTTGCAGCTAGAAGTAACCATGTGGCACGGTTCTGGCCAATAATACAGACAAGTAGCTTACTGGAGGAGGGGGCGCAAGGAAATGTTTGCCTGCCCTCTCCTTGACTTCCTCCTTTAAACATAAGTTTTCTAACCACAGCCATCTTGAAAATACAAGGCAAAAAATAGAAGGGAAAGGCCTAAAGAATCACAAAGACACCACCCCTAACATCTACCAGCTGCTGAACCCATGCTGGCAGCCACGCACTGCCACACTTCTTTATTGAGCCAAATAAACTACCACTTGCCGATGGCACTGCTGTATGGATTTTGTTACTTGTAGCCAAAGGCAGCCGAACTGACACCCAGAAGGACAGAGTGGCTGGAGTAGAGACAGTGGCAGACAGGGCTGGGTTACACAGGAGCTAAGATCAGGTTAAGGAGTTTGTATTTTATCTTGGGAACCAAACGGAGGAGCCACTGAATTATTCATTAGGAAAATGCAAAACAAAACCACAATGAGACACGACTTCACATCTACCAAGATGACTATAATAAAACAGACAATAACAAATGTTGGCGAAGGAGGTGAAGAAACAGGAACCCTCGTGCATTGCTGGTGGGAATATCAAACGACACAGCCTCTGTGGAAAACAATTTGACAGTTTCTTAAAAGGTTAAACATAAATTTATTACACAATGCAGCAATTCCATTCCTAGGTATCGAAACAAGAAAAATGAAAACATACGGACACAAAGACTTGTACAAGAATGTCTGTAACATTAGTCATAACAGCGTCAAACTGGAAACCACTCAAATATCCACCAACTGATAAATGGATACAGAAAATATGATATAACCACACACCAGAATACTACACAGCAATGTAACAGAACAAACTACTGATATGTGCCATGACACAGATAAACTTCAAAAACATGTTAAATAAAAGAAGCCAAACAAAATACCAGCATCGTATGATAAACGTCCAAAAAAAGCCAATCCATGGGGACAGAAAATAGATCAGTGGCTGGCCATGGCTAGAAACAGGGATTAACTGTCAACGGCCACAGAGGATCTTACATTGTGGGTGATGAACAAATCTAAAACTGGATTCTGGCCATGGTTGTGCAACTTGATAAATTTACTACAAATCATTTTATTGTACATCTTAAATAGGTGAGTTTTATGATATGCAAATTCTGCCTCCAAAAAAAGCCATTATAAAAGAGAGAGAGGGTTGGGTGCAGCAGCTCACACCTGTAATCCCAGCACTTTGGGAGGCTGAGGCGGGCGGATCACTTTAGGTCAGGAGTTTGAGACCAGCCTGGACAATGTGGTGAAACCCATCCCTACTGAAAATACAAAAATTAGCCGGATGTGGTGGCGGGCACCTGTAATCCCAGCTACTCAAGAGGCTGAGGCAGGAGAATCGCTTGAACCCAGGAGGCGGAGGCTGCAGTGAGCCAAGATCGAGCCACTACACTCCAGCCTGGGTGACAGAGCAAGACTCCATCTCAAAAAAAAAAAGAGAAAAAAAAATGAGAAGGAGCGAGAAGCCACTGAAAGATTTTAAGCAAAGTGGGAAATGATTCAAATTTTAAAACAGCACTATAAAGAGAGGCCATTGGCCAATGGTATATTTTTGGAGGTGAAAGGGCCCAGTGGTCTCTACCCAACTCAAACCCAAGACAGACAGAAAAACAAGAGCAGGTTGAACACACAGAAATTGAAAGCTTGATGCAAACAGAACCAAGGTAGAAAAAAATGCCTTCAAAACCATCCTCTGGTGCCTTTCCATTTTTCTAATTCATGGCACATCAATCCTTCCAAACTTACCAGGCTTGGACAGGCAGAATCGGTTGACTCCTTTGGAGAGGTTATAAATCCCCACATTCTCACGCCCATTTCCATCCTGATAAAATTCCTAAGGGAGCAAAGCCAATACAATGACTTACTAAGAGAGATGAAGACACCAAGATGATTAATAATATTTCTCTTTCCAAACCAGTCATCTGTTTTGCCCATTAATTATTGGAGCAGTTGGGTGCCACAGGAAAATTAAAAACCTCCCAAAACTTCCAACAAAAGTGTGCTATTTTTCATTCAATCAACTAATATTTATTGAGCACCTGCTATGTGACAGACACAAGGCTGGGCCTTGGAAGTCATGACCATGGCTCCTGCTCTCACAGGGCTTATGTTCTAATACAGGAAGACAAAATCAACGCATCAACAAATAAATTAGTGATCTCAACTGGTCAGTAACGAAGCTGTGAAAATAAACAGGAAAGCAAGAGAAGAACAATCCCCGCCTAGGGGTCTTTAGCTCGCTGGTCCCAGGGCACATCTCTCCTGAACAATAGGGCTGCACCTGAATGAGGAGGAAAAACCAACGACACGTGTTTCTGGAGAAGACACAGCACTCCAGGCAGAGGGGAGAGTATGTGCAAAGGCCCCGAGGAGGGAGTGAGCTTGGTGTGGGACTGCAGAGGACCACTGTGGCTGGGGCCCGGCGAGTGAAGGGACAGTGGGAGGAGATAAAGAAGGGGTTAAGAAGTGTCAAAAAAAAAAAAAAAAAAAGGATCTTATTACAAGAGAGCTGGAAATCCACTCCACTGCTGGAAGGGAAAGGTTTCCTAAATATCTATCACTTATTATGAACCGGATATTAATCGATCTCCTATAACAAATCGACCTGTCGAGTTTTTGTAATTAAGCAGTTAGGGGAGTAAGCTGGCACATGAAACACCAGTTCCAATTCTTCTAGCTTCTCTACAGAGAAACTAAGACCTGACGACGACATCTGCCGCCGCTCGACATCAAAACATTATAGAAATTCACGAAGGGATCTACAGAGGTGCTCCCGAAACCCATTTCACACTGCCTTTCAGGCCACAGAGACCACAGTCAACCAGAAGCTAAGATCCTGTTTACAGCTTCTTCCCCTGCGCTGGAACAAATACACCAGAGAAGGTGGGGCACAATGGCTCACGCCTGTAATCCTAGCACTCTGCGAGGCCAACACGGGTGGATCCCCTGAGGTCAGGAGTTTTAAGACCAGTCTGGCCAACATGGTGGAACTCTGTCTCTAACAAAAATACAAAAAAAAAAAAAAAATTAGCTGGGCATGGTGGGACGCACCTCTAGTCCCAGTTACTCGGGAGGCTGAGGCAGGAGAATCGCTTGAACCCAGGAGGCGGAGGTTTCAGTGAGCCGAGATTGCACCACCGCACTCCAGCCTGGGCAACAGAGCAAGACTCCATCTCAAAAAAAAAAAAAAAAAAAAAAAAAAAAAAAAAAATATATATATATATATATATATATATATATATATATATATATATCAGAGAAACTCACTTGGCAGTACAGAGCGGTGTACACCAAGGACACTTTGATACCTAAGAGGGTTCACTTAAGCCCTGCCATAACCCTGAGAAGTAGGTATTAAGATCTCAATTTTCGGTGAAAACTGAGGCTGAGAAGCAGCAAATGAATTTACCCAAAGCTATTATTCCTAATAATATAAAGCCAGTGTGCTCTGCACTGTACCAAAGGCCACCCCGAATCACCAGTCAGATTTAGCGTACGGCCAGGACAAGGAAACCTCCTAAATACAGGGGTCCTTCCACTGAGAGAGTATAAATGCTTCCTGATTATGCGTTGCGTAACAGGTGGGCGAGTGGAGAGGCAGAAAAGGAAATCTGACTTGCCTACGTTTACAATATGCCTGGGATGTTAGTCTTTCTTGACATCCACAAGGCGAGCGTTTTTCCAAATAAGAGACTCCGTAAGCCGTACATACCAGAGTGATGGCGTGAGACAGGGAACATCTCAGCATGTAGCCCGTCTGCCTGAACTCAACTGCAGACACGTCATCCTCCAGCACTTCCACCTCCAGGCTCTTGTTCTTCCAGCACCAATCCTCATGCATGATGCTTACTGCAAAAGCAAACACCAAAAATGGACACGTGGGCGTGGAGCACACCACCTCCCTGCACGCCACCAGAAACAATGATCATGAATTAACTAATTTTAAAAAGCAGGTGTGTATGTAGACATAAAGATAGAAATATACACATACATATATTTATAACTAGCAGTATTTGGAATAAATTACTGCTAAAGAAAACCTGGAGTCGAGCGTGGTGGCTCACGCCTATAATCCCAGCACTCTGGGAGGCCGAGGCAGTTGGATGGCTTGAAGGCAGGAGTTCAAGACCAGTCTGACCAACATAGCAAAACCCCATCTCTACTAAAAATACAAAAGTTATCCAGGCATGGTGGTGCATGCCTGTAATCCCAGCTACTCGGGAAGCTGAGGCAAGAGAATCTCCTGCACCCAGAAGGCGGAGAGGTTGCAGTGAGCCAAGGTCACGCCACCACACTCCGGCCTGGGTGACAGAGCGAGGCTAAATTTCAAAAAAAGAGAAAGAAAAACTCGAACCAATGTCCATTACATCAAGAAAGAAATCTAATGGGGCCTGTAAGATCAGGCTGCAAGTAAGGTATTCAGGGATCCACAAACTTTTTCTGCAACTCTTTTCAGTTTTGCAGGCCACATGCTTTGTCAGCCTCAACCACTCGACTTGGCCACTGTTACACACGAGCAGCCATAGAGAATCCATAAACAAATGGGCAAGGCTGTATTCTAAGGAAACTATGCTTATAAAAAAGGCAGTTTTTGTAGTCTGCCAAGCCCTGCCATAACAGAAAATATTAATATAATTCCAGAAAAGCAGTCTGTTTTATAAGCTATCCACTGCCAGCAGCCCCAAGCTGATTTCTGAAAAAGCAGAAATACAGGCAAGAAGTGGCTTCTTAAGAAGGGCAAGGAAAAGGGAAGTAACATTTGTGGGCACCAGCTACTTAGCTGGCTCTCTGCACAACGGGCTTTATAAACTTTACTTCTTTTAGTCTTATATTCTGCAGAAAGGGTCTATTACGTCTATTTTACAGATGGGAAAACTGAGTTTCGGGGAGGTCAAGTACCTTGCCATGGCCAGTACTCAGCACCAGTACTGCTAAGTTAGTAGAACACATCAGTGGCACTATTTCACACTCCTTTTTCTGGCCTTTAGAAATAAAATGCCATAAGTCAGGGCACCCTCCCTTAACAGAAGCAGCCAGTGGGCTGTGCTGACAAGGTGGCGGTCAGCTCAGGGCCTGGACTCCTCCATGCTTGTCCAACGCTAAATAATGCCGTCAAGGTCACGAGGCAAAGACGACTTAAAGCAAGGAAAGGTACATGGTCGTGATACAATTTGAGACCTGAGTTTTAGAAAGTTTACAAAGACAAGAAGTGTGTGAGGGCCACAGGATGTTGCATTCCAATTCTTACTTTTGTATTTTCCAGGGAGCACGTTGTCAAAGGTGAAAGTCATGGCGTTGACCTTGCCGGAGAGCTGGAGGCTCCGCTTCTCACCCTGGCGGCTCAGGGACTGTAGAGTCACCAGCAAGTCACCGCAGGTGTCTGCAGGGAAAAGAAGGGAGGGCCCCATGTGACCCCTCATAAGGCTTCAGCACAGGTTCGAATCCTAACCCTATGTAATAGCTTCTTGCTACTGCTGAGCTCCTAAGAGGCAGTGGCCGGAGGCGGACGGAGTGCTTCTTTCAAGCTAACATGCACCCACTTGACTCCAAGAAGCCTCCCTCGCACGCAGGTGATCAGTAGCAAACAACAAAGGCAAAAGGAAAAGTTTCCCAAATCCCACTCCTACCGGCTGACTTCTTTGAAACTAAGTGTTCTTACTTTCCAGTGATATCTTACCCAAACAAGAGACTTTCCCAGAAACTGATGCCAAGAACTGTACAAAGGCCACATCCATCACCGGCCTGTCGGTCACAGTAAGAGGAAATGTCTGGGGTTTCAACGTCAGCCCTGCTCTGGTTTCTGCCTCAGGAACCATCACCTGCGGAAACGTGGATGGAGCGTTAGAGGCTGCATTCGGGGAGATCTTCCCCCTGACCTACAGGGCGCTAGAACATTCATCTGGGACCAAGGCTAAAGAGATTTTGAAGGCCAAAGGTTCGTTTCCAGGCCGATTTTACAATCACAACAAATCCACGAATAACTTGTGTGAAGTAAACACAGTTCTACCCAGATGAAAAATTAGCCTCAACAGACCCATGTGTATGAACAAAAGTCTATCTGGCCTAATTCCCCACAGGCACGAAACGCGGACACGCCTCACTTACATACTAGAAACCATACTACATCCCAGTCACTTTTCCAGGCTTCGGATCACTTGTAGCATAAGCTCTGAACCTGTCAACACTACGTGGATGACACTTTGGTGGAATTAAGTCATTTTCTTCCTCCTATTGTTCTGTGTGCCTTTCATGGGCTAAGAGGAGGAACAGGTGAAAGTAGCAGCGGTCAACTCTTTCATCCCTAGTAAAGACGACACTGCCCTTCCTTGGAGAAGTCCATCATGCTTCCGAAAGGGCTTCCAAAGACTTGTCAATGTGGACGTCTTCGCAAGAAGCCAGCTACCATCTAATCAAGGCAGCTGTCAACCCACACACCACGCTGTTCTGTGGAAGCAGGGAGAACGCAATCTCCTACCCTGATTCCCACAGAGGGAGGGACCCCACTTTGCCCTAGAGGAGAGCAGAGTCTAACAGGGAACCTTCTCGGCCCTCTCCCTTTGTGTTATTTGCTCTTCCACAGGGAGGAAGGGCAGCTGCTGATTTGATGGGTGAGAGCCCACGGAAACAGTCTCTCCCCAAGGGCAGGGCCACTGCACTGAAAGGCATGGTGGGCTGACCTCTGCTCTGTCGTGTCTCTTGCTTGCTTGGACCAGCTGTGGCTTGGGCCTTCACCATGGTGATGAGACCACAGGCCAGACCGTCTCCCCGTTCTCGGCCTGCTTGAATGGATAAGTCGCGTGGTCCCTGCCTAGCCATCTTGAAGTCAAGGCAAAGCAGGAAATGGGAAGCTCCATTTTGGCCTGGGGTCCCAGAAGCCACGCACTATGGCCATTTTTGAGCTGCCATTAGTAGAGTTCATTTTTGGTGTCCTCTTGGACTCATCGACATTCTACAGCAGCCAGAAGCCTGAAGGTAGAGGAGTGACTGGCAGCCTGATACTAATAAACATCAAGACTGGAAAAAAGAGAGGCAGATGGCATTATTTTTTAGCTGGATGCCTATCTGACTCTCCTCTACTGGTGCAGGATTGTAAAGACTTAGAAACAAGAAGTTGGAAACTGGAATGCTCCTTCTCTAACCCCACTCAACCTAATAACCCTTCTAAAAATCACTGCTTTTTCTCAAAACATTTTAAATTTAAAACAATGCAACGCACCTGCACTTTGTAAGTCCCTGGTTTTGCTTTAAAACAAAATGATCCATGAGCATCTGTCTCCACGGTGACCAAAGACTTGTCCTTGTCTTGAGATGACAGGACAACTTTGTATTTATTCATCTGCTTGACGGTGTCGGGGAAGCGAATGATTGATATCTGACCACAGACACTGAACCTGCAAAGAGAAGACCATTCATTCCAGCACGAGGACTCAATTATAACAGGAAAGGCTCTTATCGACCAAAAAAGATGCAGCCCTCTCCCAGCCCTTGTTCCTGAGAATAGTCTAATCTTAATGAAGAGACAGAATGCAGTCCAGATGATTCTGGTTTTAAAAAGCAACCTTCATTCTGGTTTTAAAAAGCAACCTTCAGAAGCAAGACTCGGCATCTTTCTACAGAACAGGGGCCCGTAGTGGGGCTGTTTGTGTGTTCCGGGTGACATCTGGCAATCCCCCACTGCAGAGGCAATTTTAAGAAAATCTGCAGATAATAAAAACGTTTCAGGTAATTGGATCATTGACAGCAGAGCGGCCTTGGACTGAGAATGTGGGCTAGCCCTTAAAAGCAAGAGCTCTAAGCTGCCTAAGAAACTGTGGCATTACCAGGCCATCAAATAAGTCAGGATTATCAAAGACGTCTTCCTTGCTTGTGATTATATATAATACATGGATGAAAGCAAACTGGGAGATTGGAACAGAAAAGGTAATTAAGTTAAAAAATGCAAAGCTAAAATTGAACTCCTTGGGAGGTAGGAGCCACAAATGTAACTTATAACTGAAAAGCCCTATTAAGGTAATGATTCAGATTTGAGATTCTAAATAAGGAGTAAGGTGTTGCAAGGCATCCCTCGAATAACACATGAGAGGCCCCCCTACAACGACCATCATCCTTGGAGTGCTGGTCTTCATTTCTGAAGCAGCTGGTGTGTTAAAGTGTAATAGTACATCCTAGCTGGGGGTCACAGTTGTCTTTTCAACTGTTCCTTTTAAAGAATCTTCAAGAATCATTTTAGATAAAAATTAGTTACTTTTGACATAAAGATAATCAAGAATGTTGGATTCTGACAATTAGGGGTACATTAAATGTTGGAACCACCACTCCGCCTCAAATAAAAAAACAGTGGAAAACACAAGGAAATGGTGGAAGATTGTGTATGTGAAATCTAGGAATCATGAAAAACACAGCCATTTCTTCAGAGTCAAGGGACTGCCCAGCCATATGAGCTCACTATCTCCAGCATGGGTCAGCAAACTACCACCCAAGGACCAAGTCAGGGCCCCCCTCCCGTTTGTGATGAACTGCAAGCCGAGAAAAAGAATTGTACACTCTTAAGTGGTTAGAGTTAAAAAAAAAAAAAGAAAGAAAGATAATGTTTCACATGTAAAAATTACATGAAATGCAAACTGTGGTGTCCAAAAATGTAGTTGTGTTGCGCTCTGCCCATTCATTTACAAATTGTCTATCTCAGCTGTGGTCCTAGAGACCGTATGGCTCACGCAGCCTAAAATAGTTATTCTCTGGCTCTCCACAGAGAAAGTGTCCCAATCCCTGACCTAGCATATGCATTTTGGTTCTCACATTCCCCTACTGTGAACTTTCAGAATAAAAGGATGGGAAGCGAACACTGACACAATCATTCCCAAGGACCTGCCATATTCTCTTGATTTGTGTACCTGTCAGGGGACACATCACCTTGTCTATTTCCTATCAAATCTCTTTGCCTCCTTAAGTTGTAAATATTTGAACCATAAGATCTGTTTTAGCCCATATTCTTATTAAAAAGAAGTGCCTATTCTCCCTAAACCTCAAATCTATACTGGCTTAGTTTGGAAAAATAAACCAAAAGGGTGGTAGAAAAAGGTTCCGTTATACTGAAGCCCTTAAAAATTGATTTGTATCAATAAATTCTTTCAACAGGGTTTAAATACATATATGGACAGAAACAGGTAATATTGGTGGATATTGAGAGAAATCTATTTTCACAGTCATTTGGACAGAAGCCAAAGAGTTTGTTTTTACAATAAATTGAGTAATTTTTTTATTTTACTTTAAAGGAAGACTAGGCACCATGGCTCAGCCTGTAATCCCAGCACTTTGGGAAGCCGAGGCGGGTGGGTCACTTGAGGTCAGGAGTTCGAGACCAGCCTAGCCAACACGGCAAAACCACATCTCTACTAAAAAATATAAAAATTAGCCTGTAATCCCAGCTACTCAGGAGGCTGGGGCAGGAGAATCACTTGAACCCGAGAGGCGGAGGCTGCAGTGAGCCGAGATGGCGCCACTGTACTCCAGCCTGGGCAACGGAGTAAGACCCTGTCTCAAAAAAAATAAAAAGGAAAAGAAATAGTAAGAAGTATCAGTGTGCTAAAAAGGCAAATGTACTACGTCGGCCAATAAAAAAAAGAGATTTTCCAAAAATGTTCAACAAATGCTATTTTTCTTTCTTTGACTCAAATACTCTACTTTAAAGGAGAAAATAAATATATTTCCTCCATCTCTGTGAACAGCACCTTGTCCATCTACCCAGTGGCTCAAATAAGAAACCTGTAACCTCAACAGCACAGGCCTGTGGGTGTGTTCTCCATGTGACCTACCAAATCCATCTACTCCTCGCTCCCTCGCCTGCCAGCCGCCTGGGCCCGGCCACTACCATATCTCCTCCAGACAACCACCACTGCCTCATATCTGGCCCCTCCATTCACACCATGGCTTTCCTCCAATCCATTCTCCACACAGCAGCCAGGAAGAAAAACAAACTTTTTAAAGTACCATGATCCCTATCACTCCCTTGCCAACTGATAACTCTTTTTTTTTTTTTTGAGACGGAATCTCACCCTGTTGGCCAGGCTGGAGTGCAATGGTGCAATCTCAGCTCACTGCAACCCCTGTCTCCCGGGTTCAAGCGATTCTCCTGCCTCAGCCTCCTGAGTTGCTGGGATTATAGGCGTGCATCACCATGCCCTGCCAACCTTTTGTATCTTTAGTACAGACCGGGTTTCACCATGCTGGCCAGGCTGGGCTTGAACTCCTGACCTCATGATCCGCCCACCTCAGCCTCCCAAAGTGCTGAGATCATAGGCGTGAGCCACCGTGCCCGGCCAACCAACAGACAACTCCTAACGGGTTTCCACTGCATTAGGGAGCAAAGCCCAATCCCAAAGCAAGGCTACAAGGCCCCAGAGCTCCCTGACCTCACCCACCTCCTCCAGCTGCGCAGACTGCCTTTCAGGTCCTTCCTATCCTATGCAGGCCTCTGAGCATGCTGCTTCTCTACTAGGGAAGATTTTCTTTAGCTAACTTTTAGTCTCTACTAAGGTCTCTGCAACCCAGAGAGCCTTGCAGAGCTCCCACTCTAAATTAGCTCTTCTTGCAGCACCCTGATCTCTTCCCTGCACGACACTTGCCATAATTTAGCAGCATAAATGTATTTGTCTTTTTTGTCTTTTTTTAAAATCTTGTTATCTTTTAATTTTTATCTCTTTATTTATTTATTTTTAGACCAGGTTATGAAACTAGCTACTTTTTGCATTTTTGGTAGAGATGGTGTTTTGCCAAGTTGCCCAGGCTGGTCTCAAACTCCTGGGCTCAAGCGATCCGCCCACCTCCGCCTCCCAAGGTGCTGGGATGGATTACAGGTGTGAGGCATTAAGCCTGGCCACAGATGTATTTGTCTTCAGTCTGTCTCCCTGGTAGGGTGAAAGCCCCATCTCTGGAACACTAGTTTGATTAATTATTAGGTACGAAGCATTTTTCAGTGCCTCATCTAGAGTAATTGCACAAAGTGTTTATGGAAGGTGGGAAAGACTTCAATCCAAGAATTACTTTCTGAGGGTAATTTGCTTCCCTGTCTTCCATTCACCACTGGACTCCTTGACCTCGACCTCCATCTGTCTACAGAAAAGAGTCACTGTGGCCTCCTCAGTGATCAAGCCAGGGGACTGTGTTCACCAGGGCTCAGCTCCCTGCACCTCCCTGTTGGGCACCACCTCCTACCCCAAACTTACTTTCTTAGCTCCTATGACCTCATGCTCCCTAGGTCCCCCCTGGGCCACCTGGCACTCTGTTTTTGGCCTACTGTTCTTCTAATTCTACCTGCACATACATATTTGAGGTCCTGGCTGCCACCTGCAGCCGAATCTTCAGGATTGACCATCCATCCAAGCGCCTATTGAAGAGCTCCACCTAGTGGTCCTACAGACCAATGTGGCCAAATCTGAACCCTCATCACCTAACTGGCTTCTCTTTCTGTCCCCAGCCATCACACCTCTCAAGCTGGGCACCCTAAATATCTCACCAGTCTGTCCCTGACTTCCCTACGAGGCAAGCCCTTGTCGTCTCTGCTTTCAGACCTCCTGTGCCCAAGTCCTGTCCCCTTCAAAGCCACTCTACTCCATGCCATTGTTTTCAGAATGCCCTATTGAAAACAATGATCAAAGCTTGTTAAATTAATGCTCAAAACCACTCACGGCCCGTTGGCCCCAGTGGGAGAAAGCCCCTACGCCCTGGTGGGGTGTGAGGAGGTGCTATGGGGTTGGCCTCATCATCACCTTCACCTGCCAGTATATTCTGCTCCAGTAGCACCCAGCTTTACACCCGCAGCCACCTCATGCTGCTGTGAGACTGCCTGACTTTGCTCATGCCGCGCTTCTCCCAAGCAGACCCTGCACTCTCCTTCTAAGCTACTGTTTTGTGAGCACCTGTTATGTCTAAAGCTGTTCTGCAGGTTACATGCAGGTGGATCTGGGATCTGACTCCAAAGCCCAAGTTCTTGGCACTACACAATCTTGCTTCAGATGATGCTAAAACCACATGAATTCAACCACAAGATGTCCCTGCCTGTACTTATAGTATAATGAGTAACTACAAGCAGGAAGAACTACACCAATGACCTGAAGCATCTTCCAATAAGCTTTCTCAACCAACAATACCAACTTCCAAAAATCCTCAAAGATTAAGCAAAGAGGGGTCCTGTGAAAGATCGTGAAAGTCAGACATGAAAGATTTTTTAATTTCACAAGCCCATTTTAATTTGAAGCAAGGGACTTTTCATTAAGCATCCGACATGTCAGTACCTTCAGTTTGTAAGATTTAGAACTAATCTTTCTTGGCCGGGTGCAGTGTCTCACACCTATAATCCCAGCACTTTGGGAGGCCAAAGCAGGCAGACAGCCTGAGGTTAGGAGTTTTGAGACTAGCCTGGCCAACATAGAGTGAAACCCTGTCTCTACTAAAAAATACAAAAATTAGCTGGGTGTGGTGGGGCACGCCTGTAGTCCCAGCTACTTGGGAAGCTGAGGCAGGAGAATCACTTGAACCTGGGAGGCAGAGGTTGCAGTGAGTCGAGATGGCACCACTGCACTACAGCCTGGGCAACAGGGCAAGACTCTGTCTCTCAAAAAAAAAAAAAAAGTACTAGTCTTTCTTAAGTTCTTAAGCTCGGCAAGACACACAGATCACAGGTCATTTTGTTCTACACTGGCTGCCAGCATATTTACTGGCGCTTCCAAATCCACACGATAAGCTTACCCCGTTGCAATAATGTCAGCCAGCTGAGGTGTGTTCGGTGCAATTTTGATGGTGACCGTTTCAAAGTAGAGGTGCTCTTTCTGAGCATGGATGGTGTATGTCCCTGTGGTTATGTTCTCAAGGCGGAATGAGCCATCAGCTTTTGTTTTAACTGTAAAACAAAAACACACAAACAGAAGATAAGCCAAAAACAACAGTGTATCCTTACGTGTACACCAGAATACTTGAGACCAAAAGCTGCCATGTTCTCATATAGTCATCAGTTCCTCTCCATTTCTCTCTGTGATCCAAAAACAGCGCTGGCCATCAGCCTGGGGCTGCTGTGTCAGCCCACCTTTGATTTGGTTATTCAGGGTGACTACTGCTTCTGGAACACCATCTCCTTCGGGTCCGTTCAAGACCCTCCCGGTGACGGAGAATCCCATGACGTGGAACACGGGCTAGAAAACAAAGAACAAGAAGAAGGTGCTTGAAGGTGCTCCTGTGCCAGAGCCACAAAGCCTCCTTCTGCTGCGCCGGCCACCACCTACCATGTCTGCTCCTGCCGCCCACTTCCCAACACTCAGTGCCCCGGTCCTGTGTGCCAGCCGGGCTCCCTCTCACTTTACCCACATCTGTCTTCTCTGTTGTGTTCCCAACACACTGCTGAGCGTCAAACAACAGAAAAGTCTAGAGACTTACTTCCCTCGTTAAAAGGTCACTGACTCAAGCTTCTAGAAGCCCCCCACCCTTACCCCTGTGCCATCTCCTCCCCTCCAGATGCCCCCATTTTGGTGACCCACGTCTTCCTCCAGTCTCCCATGCACACCCCGGCATCACTTCGGATGCCCCGCCCCGCTCCTCCAGCATCGATCAGTCCTGTGGATTCCACCTCTGCAAGGTCTCACGTGCCCCCTCCTGTCTTTCCACCACGACCTGAACACAGGTCCTTATGAAATCCACCTAGGCCAGGCGCAGTGGTTCACGCCTGTAATCCCAGCACTTTGGGAGGCCGAGGCAGGCAGATCACTTGAGGTCAGGAGTCCAAGACCAGCCTGGCCAACATGGTGAAGCCCTGTCTCCACTAAAAATACAAAAATTAGCCAGATGTGGTGGCAGGCGCCTGTAATCCCAGCTACTTGGGAGGCTGAGGCAGGAGAATCGCTTCAACTCGGGATGCGGAGGTTGCAGTGAGCCAAGATAGTGCCAGCCTGTGTGAAGCAGCAAGACTCTGTCTCAAAGAAAAAAAAAGAAATCCACCTAGACCACCCTCCTCCACCACCATCACTGGCTCACACGTGGTCCCATGCTCCATGTGTCTGTGTCTGTGTCTGTGCCCCACTCGCCTGTGAGCAGCACACCTGTGCTTTCTCTGCAGTTACTGAGTTCCAGCCCTGATCTGTGTATCCCCAAGGTCACCACTGCTAACCTATTTTAGTATCTTCATCAAACTTACCAGTATCTGAAATGTCCTCGTTCAATTTCTTAGTTGTCTCCCTCCCACTAGCATGTTACCTCATGGAGACAGGGACTTTTTCTGTCTTAGTCACCTGGTACACAGCAGGCACTCAATAACTGACTCCTGAATGAATGAATGTGTGCACGCACGTGTGCAACAGCATTTGAGATGAAGCTTTAAATAATTAAATGACTTCCTTTTTATGCAGGTAGCCCTTCTTTTTTATTTTTTTCTTCAGCAAATGGTTTCTTAGTGATGGTCTCACATGACAGGTAGTCCTTCTTGATCTTTCCAAAAAGACATGTTTCATTCCATGCATTACCTACTTATTAATTCACATATGTACTCAACAAATATTTTTGCTGGGCACCTACTATGTGCCAGGCACTAAATCACATGTTAGGAAAACAGTAAAGAATAAGACACGGTACCTGACCTCAGGGAACTTACAGGGCCCCATTCCCTGAAATTCCATTCATCATTTTCAAAATATGTATTTGGCTGTAATCTGGGAATAGCTGTCTCTGCTCACCTGCCCCCATCCTTCTCTGCAAGCTACGAGAAGCAAAGTAAAGGCTTCATCTTCTTACCCTTCTCTTTCCCCTCCAGTGTACAGCAGAACGGTCAAACACTCCACTGAACCTTAAAATGCAGAGTCTGCACCCCACTGTGCATATGACCTAAAAGCCCGCTTCTGCCAGTTTAAGCGATTTTAACACAGTACTTTCAAATGTAATATTAAGAGAAAATGATTAAAATATAATTGCTTCGATAACTCTAACATTGGGTGGTCCACTTAGGAGAGGCTGTTATTTTCTTTTGGGATTTGTTCTAGCTAGCCAATTTTCTACAGTAACCATTTTCTACTTCTGTAATTAAAGGAGACGTAAGTGAGATGAAAAATACATTTACCATTTATGTGAGGGTCTAGGCAGTTTATCAAGCCATGTATCACACTGCCCATTCCTACCATCACGGTCCAAGCTCTGCCAGTTCTCACCTGGTTTACGGCCATGGCATCCCAACTGGTCTCCCACTTCCACCCTGACACCCTGCAAACTCTCCTCAATGCAGCTGCCAGAAGGATCACGCCACTCCTCTGCTAGGAACCTTCCAGTGGCACCAATTCTCACCCAGAGTTATAGGCAAAATGGCCCACCAAGCCCTGCACAATCTGCCCTGTCACCTCCCTGACCCTCTTTCCGCCTCCTCCTTCCTTGCTCATTCCCTCCACTCCAGCCACCCTAGCCTCCTTGGGATGCCCCAAACCCTTCAGCACACTCCTGCCTCAGGACCTTTGCACGTGCCGTTCCCTCAGTCTTACACACTCTTCCTGCAGGAGTGAAGTATGGTTCTCTTGTTCTTTCCCTTCAGGTTGTTGCTCAAATGTCACCTTCACAGGGAGGACTTCCCAAAAACACCCTATGTACAACTGCAACCCCTGTCTCCACCCTGATACTGTACGACCTCCTTTCTTCCTTTATTTTTCTAGAGAACACTTATCACCTTCTACTGTACTTTCTAACTTATACATCTATACATGTATTGACCCTTCCTGTCATTAGAACATGAGGTCTAGCCAGGTGCGATGGCTCACACCTGTAATCCCAACACTTTGGGAAGCCGAGGCAGGCAGATCACTTGAACCCAGGAGTTAGAGAACAGCCTGGGCAACATGGTGAAACCCCATCTCTAACAAAAATACAAAAATTAGCTGGGCATGGTGGCACGCGCCTGTGGTCCCAGCTACTCAACAGGCTGAGGTGGGAGGATCACTTGAGCCCTGGAGGCAATGGCTGCAGTGAGATGAGATCGTACCACTGCACTCCAGCTTGAGCCACACAGTGAGACCCTATCTTAAAAAAAAAAAAAAAAAAAAATGAGGTCCACAGGGACAAGCATTTTTGCCTCTTTTGGTCACTGCTGTATCCCCAGTCCTGGATGGTGCCTGAAACGTATGTCACTGGCAATCAATAAATATATTTCACTGAATGAGTAGATTTAACTAGGAATCCAGCTCTCTACGATAAGGACACCATGTGTAAGAATATAATACCAGATGGCATTTTTTCCAACAGCCCTTCCAGATAAAATAATTGATTTTTTTTTAAAACATGTTCGCAATACCTGTGCCTAGGGATGGGAACTCAAACACCTGTCCCTCCAGAAGACAGAAAAGCCTTACCTCGATTTTCAAGCTGTCATGCTCCACTGTGAAGTCAAGTCTGGAAGGCGCCACATCAAAGGTAATCCTCTCCCCTCGATAGAACGGAATCTGGAAGGAAGAGTCTGTTAATCACTAAGAACCACTAACATGATCAATCAGCAATATTAATAATCGATCTAGCAGCCCACAAATGACAAGGGGTTCAGACAGACCAAGAGAAACATTCATCATAACTGTTGCAGATTCGAAAAGAGGAAGCCTTGCCCTTTTTGTAGCTATTACGAAGGGGTGAGTGTCTCATCTTAAGTAAGTTACTGCTTAACAGCGTGTTCAGAGAACTGCAGGCCAACCATCTTTTCCTTTAACACCCAAACAGCATTGGCTTTTACTGTGTCATGAGAGTCCCAGACATAAACAGAACGGAAATCTGCTTCACTCACCACAGTGTAGCCCCCACTTGGCAAGGAATAGAAAGAGAACGAGCCATCTTCTCTGGAGACCGTGTAGCACAAATACACCAGACTCTCGTCTTGGGGCTGGAACCCAGGCACTGGTGAGACATTGCAGCCCAGGACATCCTATGCCAGGGGGTAAAAAAGACAAAACTTCCTTTTCCATTTACATGTTCTGAATACCATCAATTAGCCACATTATAGGAAAATTTTTTTAAGTTTCATGTCAATATATGTATTTCTGAAATCTAAGACACATTAATACAGAAAAAAGGAACAAAAATCTTGATATTCAAGTTGCAAAGTTAAAAACTGGCACAGTCTTCCCGGGAAAGATGACACGACTGTCCTTCCTTATGATGGGTCACCATTCTCCAAATAAGGAAACGGAGGCTCAGGAAGGTAATGTGACCGGCCCAGGGTCGCACAGCTAGGAAGAGGAATTTGTTTAAACCTGAGATTTGTTTAAACCCAGGTCTGATTTCAAAGCCTGTGTACTTTCCATCACATACCACTGCCTCCCAGTGTAGATGTGCAATGTCTTGTGAGTCAACAGAGACACATGATATTCTTGAATTCTTTTTTTTTTTTTTTTTTTTTGAGACAGTCTCACTCTGTCACCCAGGCTGGAGTGCAGTGGCGTGATCTCGGCTCACTGCAACCTCCACCTCCTGGGTTCAAGCGATTCTACTGCCTCAGCCTCCCACGCAGCCGGGACTACAGGCACGTGCCAACATGCCCGGCTAATGTTTTTGTATTTTTAGTAGAGACGGGGTTTCATAATGTTGGCCAGGCTGGTCTAAAACTCCTGAGCTCAAGTGATCCACCCACCTTGGCCTCCCAAAGTGCTGGGATTGCAGGCATGAGCTACCACACCCGGCCTGAGACAGACGATATTCTTAAGTGTTAAAATGATAAATCAACTCAGACCTGCATTTCTTACAACAGTACGTTCTGGGCTATACTCCCCCACCCTCCTACCCCTCACACCATCTCTTTTGTTCTTTTCTTTGCTTACCTCTTTAGTTACTAAAGAAGAAAAGAGAAGAAACTTCACCCCTTTCATGGGCTCCCCATCACTTCGGACAGAGCCAGACACATTGTAGCCAGCAACGATGAGGGGACTGGCCGCATTGGCATTGGAGTTGGTTACACGCACTGTGGTGCTTGCCTGTAACAGAAAAAGATTTTAACCTGTAAAAAAATAAACACTAGCAAAGTGCCTAACAACATGAGGACACGCTGAAGCTAAAATATTAACTGGGAAACATAATCTATAAAATTGCTTATTCAGTATGATCACTTCTTTTTTTGAGACGGAGTCTCAGTATGTCGCACAGGCTTGAGTGCAATGGCGCAACCTCGGCTCACTGCAACCTCTGCCTCCTGGGTTCAAGAGATTCTCCTGCCTCAGCCTCCCAAGTAGCAGGGATTACAAGCGCTCACCACCACGCCCGGCTAATTTTTGTATTTTTAGTAGAGACAGGGTTTCACCATGTTGGCCAGGCTGGTCTCGAACTCCTGACCTCAGGTGATCCACCTGCCCCAGCCTCCCAAAGTGCTGGGATTACAGGTGTGAGCCACCGTGCCTGGCTTATCATTATTTTTTAATGCCCAAAATGAAGTGAAAGGAAATGAGGCAAAATGTAAATAACAATGATTTTGTCTATATGGTGCTATTTTACTTGTATACTTTTCCAGCTTCCAAAATTTGTTTCCACTGCTTTATATTCCTCTATATGTTCCAATTTTTTTAATGAGCATATTTTGCCTTTTTTTCTATTTTTAATGATATATAGTGTTAACTGAAGATTAGCCTAAAGCTGCCTCCTTACATATTTTAAGTTTGGCCTAAAGGTTTCTCTGTACGTGTTGCCAAGTCTCAGCCAATTCAAGCAGCCACCCTTCAACTACTCACAGGCAGCCAACTGTTCAAACCATGTGCAAATAAGACAAACGTCCAGCTGTAACCAATCCAACTGTTTCTGTACCTCACTTCCACTTTCTGTCCGTCACTTTCTTTTTCTGTCCATAAGCCCTTTCCAATCACGCAACAGTGCCACAGTCGCTGTAAACCTATTCTGGCTCAGGGGGCTGCCCAATTGACAAATTGTTCTATGCTCAATTAAACTCTGTTTAATTTGCCTTAAGTTGTTCTTTTCACAATATGTGTATATTTTTAAACATTTTTGTTAAGGTACAATAAACACAGAGAAAAGTGTACAGATTCTAAGCACACAGCACAGGGCTTGTCACAAATTGGGCACTGGTTACCCAACAGAATAGCACCAGCAAGCCAGAAGTGCCCTCACACTTGCTTCCGGTCACTAACACCCCAGGAGGATAAACATTATCCTGACTTCTAACAACATGCTTTACTTGAAAATCCCAATCTCATATTAATAAACTCAGATTCTTCTATGCAGACAATTAACATACAATGTAAACCTTAAAATCTCTTCTATTTATAAATGTGTAAGCTCTTTCATTTCGAATAAATTTTTTTTTTTTTTTTAGATGGAGTCTCACTCTGTCACCCAAGCTGAAGTGCAGTGGTGCAATCTTGGCTCACTGCTACCTCCACCTCCCAGGTTCAAGCGATTCTCCTGCCTCAGCCTCCCGAGTAGCTGGGATTACAGGTGTATGCCACCATTCCTGGCTAATTTTTTTCTATTTTTAGTAGAGATGCGGTTTCACCATGTTGGCCAGGTTGGTCTCGAACTCCTGACCTCAAGTGATCCACCCACCTCAGCCTCCCAAAATGCTGGAATTACAGCATGAGCAACTGCACCCAGCCTCGAATAAAATATTTTTAAATGTTGCTGCAGAAGAGAAAAACCCCCAAAACCAAAAGTCATAAACAGTAAGAAGAGACATCTAGGTGTGAAACTATCATCAATTATAAGTGCGTAAAACCTACAGAGTAAAAATAATAATAAAACATATAGAGTAGAAGCTGAAATACTGATTCCAATGTTTCTTTAGCAAAAATGAGATACAGCTTCAATACTAACACACAAGCTAACATGTCAAGATGTCCCTTAAGTCTTATTTTAATTTGGTCTTTCACGGCTATTACAGAACCTCACCTACTAGGTGGAGTTCCTTTTTTGATCTTTGACTATAAACTATTTCAGTCAAACAAAAAAAGATATGCTAAAGAACACTTACATACCTTCTAACCAGCTAAACAAATTTAAAAAAATACAATTCAAGATGCTGGCATACCCCAAAGTCCCCCTCCTCCCTCTTTCTCTAGAAGTCAGTATCATTTTGAACAGCGTCTGCTATTCCCATACATGTCTTCATAATTTTTCTACATAAGACCGTATCCTCCCTGTCCCTACTAAAAATACAAAAATTAACTGGGCATGGTGGCAGGTGCCTGTAACCCCAGCTACTCAGGAGGCTGAGGCAGGAGAATCGCTTGAACCCAAGAGGCGGAGGTTGCAATGAGCTGAGATCGCGCCATTGCACTCCAGCCTGGGCAACAAGAGCAAGACTTCATCTCAAAAAAAAAGACTGTATCCTTAGCTAGGGGCAGTGGCACATGCCTGCAGTTCCAGATCCCTGGGAGGCCAAAGTGGAAGGATCGCTTAAGGCCAGGAACCAGAGGCCGCAATGAGCCATGAATATGTCACTGTACTCTAGCCTGGGCAACAGAGCAAGACCCTGTTGCAAAAAAAAAAAAAAAAGACTGTATCTGGCCGAGTGCACTGGTTTATACCTGTAATCCCACCACTTTGAGAGCCCGGGGCTGGTGGATCATTTGAGGCTAGGAGTTCGAGACCAGCCTGGCCAACATGGCAAAATCCCATATATACTAAAAATACAAAAATTAGCTGGGCGTGGTGGCACATCCCTGTAATTCAGCTGCTCAGGAGACTGAAGCCGGAGACTCGCTTGGACACAGAAGGCCAAGGTTGCAATAAGCCAAGATCACGCCACTGCACTCCAGTCTTGACAACAGAGCGAGACTCCGTCTTTAAAAAAAAAAAAAAGACTGTATCCATAAATGATTATCACAAGTATTTAAAATCGTATTTCCTTCAACTCTGTTTTTAAATGTAGTTACATTAATATATGTAGCTCTGGTTCATTCATTACTGCTGACATACAGCAGCCTATTGTATGATGGAACCCCAATCCATTCTTCTCTTAAAAGGCATTTACATTGTTTACAATATTTTGCTATTACAAACAAAGCTGCAATAAACATTCTCATACATTCTCCTTGGTCACGCGTACCACAGTTTCTAGAATGTTTAGTATATTTACAGATTTCTGTTTCAGGCTAAAAAAAGAACAACAAATCAATCTCGTCAGGGCCTTCTGTTGTTGATTTAGTTTAAAATAGCTATAGTTAATAAATCAGATCTATTTCACAGCAGGAAGACAACACTGTCACCTAAAACTGAAACTAACACAAGCAACGTCTGCTACAGTGAGGAGTTACACCTTATAAATAACTACCAAACTAAACAACAGCACCATTGGTTCTTCATCTGGTCCTGGAGAAACCATAAATTCTTTTCATATCCTAAATTGAAAAGCCCTACATCTGTCCCAAGACCAGCATATTATTGGCATGGCTATAGACGTAGCTGTCACACTCACCTCTTTCAACGCCCAGGTTGGATGAGTTGCGAGGATTTCATAATCTCCAGGCAGAACTTTAAAAAATGCAAACCTAAGACATAAAAAATAATCATTTAACTTTCTCCAAACAACCCAAGTATTTCTAATTCTATGACTAATGTTGGCAGCACAAGAAAACAATGTTGGAATTATCGCAAACTTCCATTAGCTTGTTAAATGAGCATGAATGAAATTCAATCCTTCACTGTACAAATCTGCATAAAAGAGCGCTTATTGAGCACTTACTGTGTGCCAAGAGGGGTGCTCCATGTGCTGATCGGAAAGAGGAGTGCTTACGTCTCCCTCAATCTCAAGGATTTCTGGCATAAAACCAATCCTTGTAGCACAGCAGGGACCAGTCACAGAACATTCGACTGGGTTTGACAGAGGTGACAGGCATGAACTGACAAGGAGAAGGGGACAGGAGTGTCAAAGGAAACACATGGGAAGGGAGAAGTGGGGTGAAAAAGAACAGAACAGATGCACAGGCTGAGGGGGATGCTGACCCAAGATGATGCAAATGACACAGGGCAGGGTAAACTATCACAAGCTTTGAATCCCAGAAAAAAGGCTTTAGAGAAACACAGATAAGTCATTCTGGGTTTTTGCACAAAGCAACTGAGATAAGAAACCAGCAGCTGATGAAAATTACTCTACTAGCCATAGACAGACTAACACCAGAGTGAGCCGAGCTAAAGCTGGAAATGCTGCTGCCAGTATACTAACATGTTTATCCCTTCAAATTTGTAAGGCAACTGACAAATGAGGAGGCTAAGTCCAGTGAAATGAACTAGA
The DNA here is from genome assembly GCF_028858775.2 of Pan troglodytes. Taxonomy (NCBI): domain Eukaryota; kingdom Metazoa; phylum Chordata; class Mammalia; order Primates; family Hominidae; genus Pan; species Pan troglodytes. The sequence continues at coordinate 18,708,678 of NC_072416.2, read as the reverse complement.
AAATGCATTTGATTTCTTCTTCTGTGGTATTTTATTGTATCAAATCTTGCCTGCAATAACTGGATAGGGCTTGGAAATCACATTACTACAAGTATTGGTAAGATTGAGCTTCTATTTCATTTTCATAATAGCCCAGTGCTACATGTTTCATTGTTTCAGTTAGTGCAGATGAAAGGTATTTAGAAGGCTCAAGACACTATTTTTTTCTAGTAAGGTCAACACCAAATTACTAGCCCAGAAAAAAAATTACAGCTCCATATTCCTGCTACACACCAGGGCTGGAGAGGCACCAGTCAAGCAGAAGTAAATGTTATTTCAAAAATGAAAACTAGTTTCAACAATAATAACTTTAAAATTGAATAACTTATTGACAGACTCATTATAAACTTCTATTTTGCAATTTACTCAGTTTGTATATTAACGGAGTTAGTAATGATTTGAACGCTTTCGGAATTATCAGTTTGAACTATTCTGGTATTAATCTTGGCATATCTGTTAACATTTACAACTCAACTATATACATCCATTAAATAAATGCTTTAAATCTGACTCAGCAAGGTCAGCTAGGCATCTGTTCCAACTACAAAGCAGTTTTGCTATAATAATGATAATGATTTTTTCTAATCATAACTGAGCTAACCTATTTGAGCTAATATGCCAGGCAGCTTGAAGTAATAATATTAATTTCATCTTTCCAGTACCTTAGGAGATAGGTTCCACAATTATCTTCATTTACAAAAGAGGAAACTGAGGCACAGAGGGGTTAAGGAACTTGCCCTAGGTCAACCAGCCAGCAAATGGGGGAGCTGGGATTCAAGCCCAGGTTGGCAGGCTCCAGAGCCAGGCTGAGCTGCTAAATGAAGACCCACTAAGCCCCAGGCCTTGAAGCAGGTGCTTTATGGGTATTAACTCTTTTTTTGTTTGTTTCAGACAGGGTCTTGCTCTGCTGCCGAGGCTGGAGCACAGTGGCACATGAACACGGCTCACTGCAGCCTCAACCTTCCAGGCTCAAGCAATCCTCCCGCCTCAGCCTCCCGAGTAGCTGCGACCACAGGAGCATGCCACCACACCCAGCTAATTGTTTTCCCCCGTGGGACTCTACTTGATATAATTTTTAAAATTATTTGTGGAGATTGAGTCTCCCTATGTTGTCCAGGCTGGTCTCGAACTCCTGAACTCAAGTGATCCTCCCATCCTGGCCTCCCGAAGTGCTGGCATTATAGGCGCAAGCCAATATGCCTGGCCAGTATGAACTCATATTTAATCATCCCATCAGTGCTAGGCAAGATGGGTCAAATGGATTCCATTTCACATGTGGGGAACTCAGCACTCTGAGGGGCATGAACTCACCCAAAGTTAAGAGGCTGAATCAGGATCTGAACCCAGAACTCCCTGAATCCAAACTCCCAAACCCAGCTCCATGACCCCTGTCAGAGCCCGGCTCTAAGGCAACACTAAGAGACAGGACGCTACTCACTTTCCGCCAGGCTGTGTAACTGTGGACTGGATCTTTGCTTCGGTCCCAGTGTTTCTCAGAGACACCTGAACTCCCGCAGGACCCAGGGGCTGCCCTTTGCTGAGGACCTGCCATGGAGAAGAAAGTTAGGGTCCACCCAGCAAAGCACCCTCCTCTCAAAGCACTGGCAGCCCTGCTTACAACTCCCAGGTGGAGCCAGGAACCCTCTTTGGGTCAAGAATCCCATTGAAAAGATGATATAAATCATGGATATGTTTCCTGGGGATGAGGTAGGAGAGGGAACAGTAACAGTAAAATAAGACTCTATTTCAATGAATCTAAGACATCATCAGTTATAGATTCACCATTATTGGTCTGGGTGGGTGTGGTGGCTCACGCCTGTAATCCCAGCACTTTGGGAGGCTGAGGCAGGCAGACCACTTGAGGCCAGGAGTTTGAGACCAGCCTGGCCAACATGGTGAAACCCTGTCTCTACTAAAAATACAAAAATTAGCTGAACGTCACGGCACATGCTTGTAATCCCAGCTACTCCTGAGGCTGAGGCAGGAGAATCACTTGAACCCAGGAGGCGGAGGTTGCAGTAAGCTGCAATCATGCCACTGCACTCCAGCCTGGGTGACAGAGGGAGACTCCATCTCAAAAAAAAAAAAAAAAAAAAAAGTAAATATACATAAAAATAAAAATATAAAAATTAGCTGGGTCAGGCGGCACACACCTGTAATCCCAGCTACTGGGGAGGCTGAGGCAGGAGAATTGCTCAAACCCAGGAGGTGGAGGTTGTGGTGAGAGAGACTGCGCTACTGCACTCCACCTTAGGCCACAGAGCGAGACTCTGTCTCAAAAAAATAAATAAATAAAAATAAAAATAAAAAAAGATTCACCATTATTTTGCAAACCATCGATAAAGAAAAAACTACCCAAGATCCCCATCTCTAACAAGAAGCCCACACATACAGCTGGGATGGCAGGGCCTCCCCCTCACCGCAAAGGTAGAGGAGAAAGAAGCCCATCATGAAGAGAAAGACAGGAAGGAAGGAAGCACATCTCAACCTCAGGCACAGGGCGGGTGGAGGAAAAACGACTCTCCCCTGAGAATCTGAATCGCGGGAGCTGGGGCACACACCCATTAGGACTCTAAATTCACACCATGGCGGTCCAAAAAAATCTCAGGACTTAAATGATGGGAATCCTCCTAGGTAAATGTCAGCAGATGCACGCTCTCTCTGGGAGAAGCTGACTTCAATTCACCCACAGGGACAGCAAGATGCCACAAGGCTTAGAGAGTGCGTCCTTCCAATTCGGCATCCCTGTAAAAGGCCATCCCTGACATAAACACTAACAGCGGCTGGGTGCACAGCTTACACCTGTAATCCCAGCACTATGGGAGGTGGAGGCAGGCAGATCACCTGAGGTCAGGAGTTTGAGACCAGCCTGGCCAACACAGCAAAAGCCCATCTCTACTGAAAATACAAAAATTAGCCAGGCATGGTGGCACACACTTGTAATCCTAGCTACTCGGGGGGGTGAAGGAGCGGGAGGGTGAGGCAGGAGAATCACTTGAACCTGGGAGGTGGAGGCTGCAGTGAGTCAAGATTGCACCACTGCACTCCAGCCTGGGCAATAGAGCAAGACCCTGTCTCAAAATAAAAAATAAAAAAATAAAAAACACCAACAGCCTATGCTCTGGGAGCAGAGGGGATGACCAGCAACCTCAATCTCACTCCTAAATACACCTGCTGCGTTCTACACAGGATGAAGTACAGAGTTCACAGGCTCCCTTGCCACTTATCCATGGGTCCCCTGTGGGATCAAAGTCCCCAGGTTAAAGTATCCTGCATTTTTTTAAAAAAGGATTTAGTATACATTACAGAGTGAACAGGAAAAATAATCAAGTTCCAAAGACAAACCTTGCCATTCACAGAGAACCCAGTGAAGACAAAGTTGATGTCTCCGCCCTTTGTGCAGATGTCACTGACTCCATCCACATGGAGTTCCACGGTCGTCGGCTCTGAGGAATGAAGCAGGGGAGGAAACGGGGGCACAAGACACAAAGGCAAGCTTAGTTTTGGGGTACAGTGAACCTAAGTAGAACGTATTTTTATTATTCAGATTTCATTTCACTTTTGAACACTTAATACACTCGTGTGTTTCCAAATCCAAAGGTACAAAAAAGTATTCTGGGAAAAGTCTCCCTCTCACCCGTATCCCCCTAGCCTCCTGGTTTCCTGCCCCAGAGGGAATTCGTGTTTAGAGTATAAAATAATTTTACAACGCCTTTCAGCTAAGTTATATCTCAGAGTTCCAGTGAAAATTCAGTGAGCACCAAATAATTTTATTTCCTGAATGCTCATCACCGACCAGGCACTGAGCTGAGTGCCTTTAATCCTCACAATTATCTTAAGAGACAGGCAGTAATAGCTGCAATTTACTGAGGGGTAAATTAAGGCACAGAAAGGTTAAAGGAGCTCCCAAGATCACAGAGCTTCTGAGTGACAGAGCCCCAATTCGACCCTAAAAGTCTGGCTCTGGATCTGTTCTCTGACCAAGGACATGAGCTCAGCCATGTTAAACCAGGAACACAAACTCCAGGGCCACAGGGGCCTCATGGGTTCGAAGTAAGCGGAGCATCCTCAGGGGGACTGTGGCAAATTGAAAGGAGACAACTGCCACTCAAGTCTGCCAACCACTACCATGCTTTGCCAGAGCTTCCAACTTCTCCGAAAAACTGGAAATCTGGATTTTATATATCATCTCTTGATTTTTCAATATCAGCAATTAACTCCATTTTTTAACTGAAGAGTTCATCATAATAGGGGTTAAGGTTGAGTTTTTGAAAGGTTAGGAAGAATATGCAGTAATGAGTAGAGGAAAAAATGGAAAACCATGAGATGAGATTTTCAGTTAAGATGAATTACACACGTGCTTGCACGCGTACATGCACGCGCGCACACACACACACACACAAAGACTCCAATAAAAAATGGGCAAAAGACTTGAACAGGAATCTTACCAAAATAGCTAGCCCATGGCAAATAAACATAAACATACGAAAAAGTGTGCAACCTCATTGGCCATCAGTGGAATGTAAATCAAGGCCACAGTGAGATAATACCACACCCCTACCAGAAGGGCTAAAATTAAAAAAAACTGACGATACCAAGTGTAGGTTAGGATGTGGAGCAATGGAAACCCTTGTACACTGCTGGGAGAACACAAACTGGTGCATCCACTTTGGATGTTTGCAAACACCTAAAGCTGAGCATGTATCAGCTCTATGGCTCAGCAACTTTACTCCTGTGATATACTCAGCAAAAATGCAGACACACATGTATCAAAATATACATACAAGAATGTTCACAGGAGCACTACTCTTAGTGGCCAAAATCAGTAAGCAACTCAAATGGCCATCAACAGTAGAAGAGATCACTGATACAAAATATGAATATAAAATATAAATATAGGCCAGGCGTGGTGGCTCTTGCCTATAATCCCAACACTTTGGGAGGCCAAAGCGGGCAGATCACTTCAGGTCAGGAGTTCGAGACCAGCCTGGGTCAACATGATGAAACCCCATCTCTACTAAAAATACAAAAATTAGCTGCGTGTGGTGGTGCACACCTGTAATCTCATCTACTGAGGAGGCTGAGGCACAAGAATTGCTTGAACCCGGGCAGAAGTTGCAGTGAACCGAGATCACACTCCAGCCTGGGCAGCAGAGCGAGACTCAGTCTCAAAAAAAAGAAAAAAAGAAAATAAAATATTAATATTTTATAAAATATAAATAATTTTATATTTATGCATCAGAATTCTGAACAGCAAACAGAATGAACTAAAGCTACAAATGATACAGATAAAGTTCATAATGTTGAGTGAAAGAAACCAGATATTAAAAAGTTCCCTGCATGATAGCATTTGTATAAAGTTCAAAACGACCAAATGGATCTCTCATTTGTAGAAGGTCAGGGTGGTGGTCACCTGGAGGGTGGGGTGGGATGGCTAATGAGCACCCAGGATGGGGACTTCTGGGGTGCTGGTGAAGTGCTATCTTGTCATCTGGATGGTGGATACATGGGTGTGTTCACTTAGTGAAAATTCATCCAAGGCACTTTTCTGAAAGCATAATTCAATTAAAAAGCTTATCAACAGCACCAGTTGGGGGTAGGGTGGGGGGTGGCAAACACAACACTCCTCCAGGCCACCAATCTGGACTTCTGCTTTGGCCATGAGCAGGGCTACATTCCTCTCCAGCTTTCTGGAACGTACCAGCCAGGCACCCCCCGCCCTATCCCTGACTACAAACTGATAAAAGAGCTGCTCTCACAGAGCCAAATTAGCTGTCAGCTGCCTGAGCCTCATTTTAGCCTTGGTGATGGCAGGTGCTAAATTCTTCCTTGTCTAATGCACGAGCAAGCCTGATATCAACAACGGTGATCCCTACTCCTCTCCCCAAGCCATGGACTGGGGTCACCCACACCTGTTCTGCTGAAACATCAAGAGTCTCTCCTCTTCAAAAATGTAAACTACCTCAAAACAGACCCTCTCTTCTGATTTCAACCCCATCCCCAACTCCCCATCTATGCCTGAAGACAGTTATATGAGGAAAGTTTGGAGCTTTTATTGGGATGTGTGCAGAAGGGCTGTTTTCAAATACTGAGTACTTGCTAATTACGTGCCAGCCACTATGAACACTCAGTATTGGTTTATTAATCCTCCAAGTACCCAGTGGGGCAGGGACTATAACTACCCTTGCTCGACAGTGAGGAGCCAGGCTGACACGGGGGAAGTAACTTGCCCAAAGGTATTTAACTGGTAAGGTTTAAGGCTGACAGTCTTCTCATCTCATGGGACATAAATCTGGATTTTTATGACAAATCTCACAATCTTTAAATGTTTCAATTAATTCCATAAAAAATTAAAAAACTGAGGGGGCTAAAAAAGAAGCCATCCTGGGACGGGAACCAAGTCCCCACTCTTGATTTCTATACTGTTCTACGGCCACGTAATGAGTGAAACTGCAAGGGAGGAGTTTCCAGAAAGGTAGAAGAAAAGATGTCTATTTTTCAAAGGTGACAGAAAGTCTTAAGGTAGATTAAGGTAAATCCGAACGAAACCAGAGTGATGGGGGCAAGGAGGGGAGGAATACAAACCCTCTTCCATACTGGAAATGATCCTTAATATTTTAATAGTTTATGCACTCTGCTAGCCTAAATTAATATTCGGCATATCATCTAATCTTTTACAAAGAATGTCTAGTGATTCAGTTAACTTACCAAAACTCCACCCCAGGGGAGGCTCAATCTTCAGAATGAAATCCCCCTAAAAGGAAAAAAAGAAAATGTAATTTCAAGAAATGAGAATTGTGACTCTGGCTTAATTTAGTTTAGTGTTATCATTTAATCTAGAATTTTTTTACACCGGAAATGAAATTCTAAGAGTAAGCCTTGTTCTTCTACATGGTACTGAGCACTGATTCTCTTCAGAAGCTACAAGCTGAAGCTGAACACCAGAAGTTTTCATCTAAACAATCAGAAGACAGTGCTGAAGCCCATTCATGAGTTCTAAAGACACTAGGTTCAGCCACTCACTGTCTTTTAATACTAAACATACTATAATTCTATTAATTGAGTCTCCCATTAAGCCCTCACGTGCCTACAGTTGCACAAGTTAGCATGTATCTTCAGGAACTAAAGTCACCTCTTAAAACTAGATTTGGCCAGGCACAGTACCTCACACCTATAATCCCAACACTGTGGGAGGCCAAGGCAGGAGGGTCACTTGAGGCCAGGAGTTCAAGACCAGCCTAAGCAACATAGCAAGACCCCATCTGTACAAAAAATGTTCTTAAAAAATTAGCTGGGTGTGGTGGCAGGCGCCTACAGTCTTAGCTACTTAGGTGGAAGAGGCAGGAGGATCACTTGAGCCCAAGAGGTCAGTGCTGCAGTGAACCATAATTGTGCCACTGCACTCCAGCATGGGCAGCGGAGGGAGATCCTGTCTCTAAACAATACATTAACTCATTAATTCAATAAATAAAACTACATTTTACTTATCAACCCTGGTTTCTTTGTTTTTGTTTTTGTTTTTTTTGAGATGGAGCTTTGCTCTGTTGCCCAGGCTGGAGTGAAGTGGTGCGATCTTGGCTCACTGCAACCTCCCTCTCCTAGGTTCAAGCGATTCTCCTGCCTCAGCCTCCCAAGTAGCTGGGACTACAGGCATCCACATGACACTCGGCTAATTTTTTTGTATTTTAGTAGAGATGGGGTTGCACCATGTTGCCCAGGCTGGTCTCACACTCCTGAGCTCAGGCGATCCACCTGCCTCAACCTCCCAAAATGCTAGGATTACAGGCATGAGCTACCACATCCAGCCTCCTGGTTTCTTGAGACTGATACTCATACTATTTAAAAATTAATTAAATAGATTTCAGGACAGACCCAGCTAGTCCATCTCTAGAAATCAATCCTATGCATTCTGGATGAAGAGTTAAGTTCAAGAATATTTCCTGGTGTGTTATGTTAAAATTACTACTATTTTAAAATTGGGGAAAGTCTATATGTCCAAGTAGTTAAATAAATTACAGTTTGGATTTGACTCTGACACACTATGCAGCGATTAAAAAGAAGTCAGTAGGCCGAGCATGGTGGCTCATGCCTGTAATCCCAGCACTCTGGGAGGCTGAGGTGGGTGGATCACCTGAGGTCAGGAGTTCAAAACCAGCCTGGCCAACATGGTGAAACACCATCTCTACTAAAAATACAAAAAAAATTAGCTGGGCGTGGTGGTGGGTGCCTGTAATCCCAGCTACATGGGAGGCTGAGGCAGAAGAATCACTGGAACCCAGGAGGCAGAGGTTGCAGTGAGCCGAGATCGCGTCACTGCACTCCAGCCTGGCTGACAGAGTGAGACTCTGTCTCAAAAAAAAAAAAAAAAGTCAGTAGATCTATCTATGCTAATGTTGAAAGCACGCAAGAGGAAAAAACCAAATGTCCCTCTGGTATTGAAAGCATTAACACAGGGGAAAAATGAAACTGCAGAATAAATCCTATTGTTTGATTTCATTTGTATTAAAAAATATATCAAAATCAAAACTATGTATATTGACTATTTTTGCAACTTCCTATGAATCTGTATTTCCAAATAAAAGGTTTATATGTGGGAGGATGGGATTGTATAGAGGTGTTTGTGGATACATATCTATGTGCATGTGTGCTTGTGTGTATTTGCATATATACATATGCATGTGTACCCGTGGATATCTGAATAACTATAAATAGAAAGCAATCTGTTAGGATGCACATCAAAATTTTATAAGAGGGCCGGAAACACTGGCTCACACCTGTAATCCCAGCACTTTGGGAGGCTGAGGCATGTGGTTCACTTGAGGTCAGGAGTTCGAGACCAGCCTGGCCAACATGGCAAAACCCCGTCACTACTAAAAACACAAAACATTAGCTGGGTGTAGTGGCAGGTGCCTGTAATCCCAGCTATTCGGGAGGCCGAGGAAGGAAAATGGCTTGAACCTAGGGGGTGGAGGTTGGAGTGAGCCAAGATCACGCCACTGCACTCCAGCCTGGGCGACCCAGCGAGACTCCATCTCAAAAGAAGAAAAAAAAAAAAAAAAAAAAAACCTTTATCAGATTATCAGAGGTTATCACTACAGAGGGAGGTAAAATTGGAGGGAAAAGGGTACAAATTTATTTCACATACTTCTAAAGACCTTGACTTTTTTTTTCACAAAGTTCATGAATTCATGTATTACTTATACAATTGTTTTAACAATACTTTAAGCTGCCTGCAAGTAACGGGTTCCATGAAATCAGAGTTTCTCAGCCCTGGCACTACTGACATCTGGGCTGTCGTAGGCAGCACTGTAGCGCATTTAGCTCCACATCTGGCCACTACTCACTGGGTGACTGTAGCGCACAGCCACAGATGTCACAACAAAAACGTCTCTAGACATTGCCAAATGGCCCTAAACACAGAGAGAGCCACTGTAAGAGAGGCAGTTTGTAAGTTGTCTCCCTCCAAATGTGGCTAGGATTACCATATTCCACTAATAATTTACAAAACAGATGAGCATTTGCTAGTGTAGGAAAGGGCATGGTTAGTGCAGCCTGGTGAGGCACACTAGTGACTTCCCATCATAAGTGACAAGCAGTCCCCTCTTACCTTATCATACAAAGGGATCATAAAGTAACCATTATTAGGGGCACAGTCTGTCTGGTATTTCAAAGTCCCATGCTTGGTGTACAGCTTTATCTGGAAAGGAAGGAAGGAAAACAGAAATCATAACATTGCCTTTGGGAATTAACTACACATGTTACACTTGAATGCACTCAGTCAGTATACATTCACTGAGGACCTATTATATACCAGCTTTTAACACGGGGCATTACTGGGGACAGAGGGAAATCAACAAACTCTCTCCCAAATCATGTGACTCAATGTTTTTCAGATTAGAAACCACCTACAGCCTATTACAATGCCTTATTTTTCAATGCTTTTCTGTGTATTTTAGTGGCTGTCTCTAGGTAGCTCGTGTAAGTTTCTGGGTCTAAAACAAATTTGCAAACTTTGCCATTAGTAAGGTGCTTATTAACATGCAAATTCCTGGCTGGGCACGGTGGCTCATGCCAGTACTCCCAGCACTTCAGGAGGCTGAGGTGGGCAGATCACTTAAGGTCAGGAATTTGAGACCAGCCTGGCCAACAAGGTGAAACCCTGTCCCTACTAAAAATACAAAAAAAGTTACCCAGGCATGGTGGCAGGCACCGGTAGTCCCAGGTACTTGGGAGGCTGAGGCAGGAAGATTGTTTGAACTCAGGAGGTGGAGGTTGCAGTGAGCCAAGATCATGCCACAGCACTCCAGCCTGGGAGACAGAGCAAGACTCCGTCTCAATAATAATAATAATAAAATAAAATAAAGTAAAATAAATTGCAAATTCCTGGGGCCCACCTCTATTTCTCAACTAAAGGTCTGGAATGAGGGCCAGAAATCTTCCTTACTAACTCTGAATAATTTCAAATACTTGGAGCAACATTCATCTAGAAACTTAATTTTCTCATTACTTTCATTCTCCGAAGAAAAAGAGACTAAAAAGACATTTAATATCTGTCCTCTCTTCAAGGACTCTCTAAAACTCTTACATTCTGAGCATTACCAGACACGAAGTGTTAACCCAGTAAGATGCCCAAATGCCATCTGAGTCTTCCACGTGTTGCGTGGCCTTGGGCAAGCTCGTGTTCGGTTTCTTCAGGTGTAGACACAGAGCCACTCCTTTTCATGTGGTTGTACAGATTCACATCAACGCATATTAAGCACCTACTATAGAATATGGATTCAAAGAAAAATCAGTTTGCGGCCAGGCATGGTGGCTCATGCCTGCAATCCCAGCACTTTGGGAGGCCAAAGAAGGAGGATCACTTGAGCCCAGGAGACCAGCCTGGACAACATAGCCACACCTCATACCTACTAGAAAAAAAATTAGCTAGGCATGATGGCACGTGCCTGTAGCCTCAGCTACTCAGGAGGCCGAGGCAGGAGGATTGCTTGAGGCCAGGAGTCAGAGGCTTTGGTGAGCTATGATGGTGCCACTGTACTCCAGCCTGAGCAACAGTGTGAGACACTGCCTCAAAATAAAACAAAATAAAATAAGTAAAATGGAAAAAGCAGTTTGTATTACTATTTAATATCTCTCTCTGAAGAAAAAGGCAACACAGTGTAATACGTAGGGAACATACCGGGCTCAAGGAAAATTTCCTAAATGTACCTGCACAGCTCAACCACTCTGAGGCTCAGTTTCCATGTCGGTAAAAGGAAGCAGTTGGGTCTCATGCACCTAAAAGCCTCACCTCCAAAATGCTAATGCTGTATGACCATGAAACAAACCATGACTCGAGCTGCAATGAAACAGTCGAATCTTACCAGCTAAGAAGATGTACAAAGTGACTAACTCATAAAATGAACATTTGAACATTTGGGAAAGGACTCGTGTGAAATAAGGTTAAGCCTGTATGTAAAGTTCTCTGAGGTCAGTGACCACAACTTCATTCCCGAGTGCCTGAGACAGTGTCTTGCTTACTCTAGGTACTCAGTGAATTTGCTACAGGTGACAAAGAGATTCAGATGCATGCATTTAAGGCAGGGACTGGAAATTCACCAGCCTAGACCGGTTAGGGAGGCAACATCAAGGGGCATTCATCCAAAAGGATTCAGATCACTACAAAACCCAAGCCAAGTGTGGCAGCCTAAAGATCGGCTGGTTTTCCAGAGAAATAAAGAACCCAGTTTTTAATGTGAAACCTGCTGATTGTTAAAGTATTAGCAACCAGTATAATTTTTTTTTTTAACAGTAAGGTCCCTGTTAGAGAACAAAATGTCAGTCTCATGAGAGTATGGAGTTTTGTCTGTTCTGTTCACTGTACTGCTATATCCACACTGGGGACAAGGCTTCAGTATGTGCCGGGGCTCAGTAAATAGTTGTTGACTCAATGAACACGATGTAAAAACACTCAGGATGGGACAAAGCTAGAGAAGAATGGCGGCAGTTGCATAGGAACACAAAAAAACACAATCAAGAAATAACTGTGAAATATCATGATTATTTCTACATCTTTCCTAAAGTACAATCAGGACACAGGATGGCAATGTAATCTACGTCAAGATGGCCAGTATGAAATGTCTGATTTCAGAATCTGAATTACTTACGAAAGAATGAGTGTCCCACACCATCTGGACAGGCAGCTCTTGGGCTTAAGGAACACACTTCGAAATGGGTCACAAAACCTGTCCTCTGCTCTCAAGGTCACTATTAGTATGAGGGTGAGGGTGGAGGGGGGTACCTGTCTTTTCCTTCCTTCCAGAACCCCTGGAAACTACAAGTTGCAAGAGGCCTTACCGGCCTCTTGCATTTCAGCTTCTGAAATGCCCTGTGCAGTCTACAGCCATACCACCCTGAACGTGTCCTGTCCCCAGTGCAGGCCTAGGAGGTGGCATAGGCACCCAGAAACATGTACCCAGGAAATCCTAGGAGCCTTGCCGCTGCCAGTGGGTAGATTCATTCAATGCCTGACCTCTGACCTCTTCAGACTGAAAAAGCAGCAAACAAGGGGGCCTTGAAGAAGATCACGGATCCGCTTGTTTAAGAAATGTATCTGCTGGGTTCCACTCTTTCTCTCCCAACACCATCCTATAGGTACAAAAACTGAAACCTAGAGCAAGGGCAGGTCGCAGAGCTGGTGGGGTGTGGAACTGACTCCCTCCCCCTCCCCCAATCCTCAGCAGCCCGCTTTGCAGAACACAGAGCTTCACCCTTCACTGCCAGCCCTGGAACAGCTCAAAGGTGCTTTCAGACGATCTTTGGGGTCTTATTCCCCAATCCCTCTCTTTGGCATTTCCCAGCCTCTTCCTTCGTTTTCTCCTAAATTACCTCCGAGGCACCCGCTCTTTTCCTCTTCCTTGTCCTACTCCACCATAAATCCCCTCCCAAAAATGAGGCCCAGGCCTTGCTCTGGTCCCCTCCCATCTACCGGGACAAATGACATTCTGCCCCTACCTCCATCCATCCCTTTCCTCTTTACGGGAACCTTTCTGGGTCATAATCCCACCGGGCTGATAAACATTTAACAGGACTTTACAACTTAATTTAAAACACACACACACACACACACACACACACACAAAAAAAACCTTCAGCACAAATCTCTAGGGTAATTCCATTAACTACTCATTAAGGCAATCAGGGCAGCTGGCAACTCTCCATTTTCAGAAGTGGAGGGGAGCCGGAGAAATAATAAATAGCTTTCCGGCCCCAGGGTTGCCAATACTGATCTACTAGGTCAGAATCTATGGGATGGGAATTGACGCTCTTTAAAATCATGCCGCGGGGTTTGGAGGAGCAGTGGATTAGAACTTCGGGGGGTTCTGGGATGTGGAGTTTGGGGGATAAGACATGTGGTCTCTAGGTTCTGGAATGTGGGTTTGGGGAAATCTGAGTTTCAGGGGGTCTGATTCGAGGAGATCTCAGGTCTAAGTTTTAAAGAAATGGAGTCTGGGCTCCAGGGAATTTAGGGTCTGGGTTTTGAGGATCTGGGGTCTGTGTTCCGGGGATCTGGAGTCCGGGTTTTGAAGAACCTGAGGTCTGGCACCCCCTCAGTCCTTAGACGACCCCATGATAAGAACCTCCCCTCCAGCGCGACCGGGGAGGGGCTGCAGGGAGCCCGCGGACAGCATAGCCTCGGAAGAGGTAAGGGCTCCAAGGACTCCACACCGTCCGGTGTCAGAGACGAGGCCAGCGCGGCCCAGAGAGGCTGAACCACCGGCCCGGCGACTCGGCGCCGGGCGGCGGGGCGGGCGCTCACCTCGATGAGCGAGTAGTTGATCTCCACGTCCGACTTGACGAAGCCACCGCAGCCCACCACGATGTCCTCCGAGCCGTGCGCCGGCCCCACGCCGCTCAGCAGCAGCACCACCGCGGCGGTGACCACCGCGGGCCCCAGCGGCCCCGCGCCCTGGCCCACCGGCATGGCCCGACCTCCCCCAGCTAGACCAACCGCCGGCAGCCGGGTGCCGCCCCTCACACTGCAGGCCGCAGTCGCCTTCCTCCTCCTAGGCCGGCTGACAGCCCAGGCCCCGCCCCGCCGCCGCCGCCGCCGCCGCCGGCAGCCGCCGCCGCCGCGCACGCGCGCTTCGACCCCACGGTCACAGCCCCAGAGGAGAGAACTAAGGCGCATGCTCGGCAAGGAAACGAGACCATCTCTGCCTTCTAGAGGCCTGGAGGACTCCGCGCAACATCTTGCTGGTGCAACGCAAGGTGCATGCCTACAGGGAGAAGCTCCAAAGATGAATTCTACTTTAGAATTCACCATCACAGCTGGAAAGGACGGGAGATTTTGTTGGTGGAATTATCTAACAACTTTCTCAAATCTTTCTGACCCATATATTTCGCAGGTAAAATATATAATCTCACAAAAAGCTTTGGGGCCGGGTGTGTGGCTCACGCCTGTAATCCCAGCACTTTGGGAGGCTGAGGTGGGTGGATCGCTTGAGCCCAGGAGTTCGAGACCAGCCTGGGCAATATGGCGAAACCCCATCTCTACACACACACACACACACACACGCACACACGCACACACACACGAAAAACGCTTTAGGAATTTGTGTAAGCTGGTGTATTTTTCCATGATAAATGATCGATACTTTTTTAAGCGAAACATGTTAATGTTAGCATATTGAAGAAAGTATGTAAGATTTATTTTAATCCTAGCTCTAATAACATATGCCTAGAAACAAATTTTGATGAGTTTTCTTCCCCTAAGGAAGAAGTGCATGCAGTCAGTATACTTTGAATTAGCTCTGCAAGATGAAACATGATTTGCCTGAAAACAAGCTCAAATCCAGCATATTTTGTCCCAAGAATGAATTCATATGTACACTGAATTTAACTACCAGTCACCACATCAAAATACACACCAAAGAGGCCGGGCACAGTGGCTCACGCCTGTAATCCCAGCACTTTCGGAGGCCGAGGCTGGCAGATCGTGAGGTCACAAGATCGAGACCATCCTGGCTAACACAGTGAAACCCCGTCTCTACTAAAAATATAAAAACTTAGCCGGACGTGGTGGCGGGCACCTGTAGTACCAGCTACTCGGGAGGCTGAGGCAGGAGAATGGCGTGAACCTGGGAGGCGGAGCTTGCAGTTAGCCGAGATCGCACCACTGCACTCCAGCCTGGGCAACAGAGCAAGACTCTGTCTCAAAAAAATAAATAAATAAAATTTAAAAAACACCAAAAAATTGCTTTTCTAACCTAATATTAGGATTTCTTCCATTTTGTCTCAAAAAAAAAAAAAAGCTAGTGCTTTATTTTGATAGGTTTTGTATTTTGTTTCCAAATGACAAAGTAAGACTGAATTTCCTGCTGCAATTTGCCATTGTGGCTAAAACTTAAGCAATAAACAACTAAGAAGCACAGGTTCAAACCATACAGTAGTCAAACCTTCATGGGGGCAAGGAGGGAATGAAGGGAATGACACATTGACCTCAGGGTCATAATCATGAGTGCATCTGATTTCAGTTTCTCGTGCTGCATTTTCACTCAAATACAGTAGACTCTCAACTATTCAGTGATAATGAGAAACCATTTAAATAATTCCTCTATTTATTGGGGTTTGTTATTTATAACCACAATTGAAATAGATGCCTTTTATGCAAATCACCAGAGGATTGAAAGCCACCAATTAGAAAGTGTAGGCCTATGGAAACCACTCATCTTACAGAATGGGAAACTGAGGCCCAGAGAGGAAAAGGAAGTTGTCTAAGACTCTGCATGCAGCCATAGGTTTTCCCGGAGCTAGAGAGCAGGAATTGGGGCCAGAAGCCGTGGCTTACTACTGTGATATGAACATGTTGGGAGTCCGAGGTGGGCAGATCATTTGAGGTCAGGAGTTCGAGACCAACTTGGCCAACATGGCAAAACCCTGTCTCTACTAAAAATACAAAAATTAGCTAGGTGTGGTGGTGCATGCCTCTAATCCCAGCTACTCAGGAGGCTGAGGCAGGAGAATCACTTGAACCAGGGAGCCACAGGTTGCAGTAAGCTGAGGTCTTGCCACTGCACTCCAGCCTGGGCGACAGAGTGAGACTTCATCTCAAAAAAAAAAAAAAAAGCAGGAAGTGGGATCCCCAAGTTTTGTTCTGGACTCACCCCAATTGATTTCTGCTGTGTTCTTCTTGACTTTCTGACTATTTCCCTCAAATTCATCTTCAAATATAGAAAGAAATGAAGCACCAGGACTGTGACAATGCCAATTCATGGGGGTGGGATTGGGGAGTGGCTTACAGAGAGACAGGGATTTAGCTTCCCCATAATTTCCATCAGTTTCCACCAAAACCAGCTCAGATAAGCAGACATGATTTACATGGAAACAGTAGACCTGCCACACTGAGCTTCATGACAAATCCTTGGGTTCTTTCTGTCCCGAAGCTTCCAGAAGACTCAGGCAGGAGGACAGCTGAAGGGGGCAGGGGAGGGGGTGCTCCCTGGGCCCAATACTGGATTTAGAGTGATACAAAAAGATCGGGGAAAACACGCTGTGGGGTCCCTGCAGAAGGCAAGAGTAGAAGATGAGGACAGGACCCCGAGAATTAGCAAGGCAGCATGGAGAGTGCAGAGGATTTTAATTCTTCTCCCAAACTGAGCACCTGTGCTTGTCTGTCTAAAAGAGCCGAATATTTCATTCCTATCTTGAAACAAGTACTTGCTCACTGCAACAACAAAGAAATTGGAAAAGAAAACTAGGATTCCCCAAGATCACTGTGTTACCACATTTCCATCTTTTTATCGATGCATTTATGCTAGTACGACATCGAGTCATTTCTAAGAAGTGGTGGCTGGGTCTTTGACACTTTGCTTTAAGACCCAAGAGAGAGCTGGGCATGGTGGCTCACACCTGTAATGGCAGCACTTTGGGAGGCCTAGGCAAGAGGATGGCTTGAGGCCAGGAGTTCCAAAGCAGCTTGGGCAACAAAGTGAGACAAGTCTCCACAAAAAAATTTTAAAATTAGCCAGGCTTGGTGGTGTGTGCCTGTAGTCCCAGATACTCCAGAGAGGCTGAGGTGGAAGGTTGCTTGAGCTCAGGAGGTCAAGGCTGCAGTGAGCCATGATGGCACTATTGCACTCCAGCCTGGGTGACAGAGCAAGACCCTGACTCAAAAAAAAAAAAAAAAAAAAGAGAGACGGAGAGAGAAAAAGACTCAAGAGAGGAAGGTAAATGCCTTGGCCTTCTTCTCCATGTTCCCTAATTTAGGCATATCCTTTTCTTTTTTGCTTTAAAAAAACCAAAGCCTATTTTATATTATAATCTCTTTTATTCAATCCTCATTTAGCAACCACCTTTTCATATTCATATATGTCTTCAATGGCATTTTGTTTGTTTGTTCTGAGACAGAGTCTCGCTCTGTCACCCAGGCTGGAGTGCAGTGGCACAATCTTGGCTCACTGCAACCTTCGCCTCCCAGGTTCAAGCGATTCTCCTGCCTCAACCTCCTGAGAAGCTGAAACTACAGGCACGCACCAAAACACCCAGCTAATTTTTGTATTTTTAGTAGAAACGGGGTTTCACTATGTTTGCCAGGCTGGTCACAAACTCCTGACCTCAAGTGATCCGCCCTCATCAGCCTCCCAAAGTGCTGGGATTACAGGCGTGAGCCACCGTGCCCGGCTGCAATGGCATTTTAAACCACTGGTTAGTAACCCATGGCCTCACTTATAACAGTAATAATAAAAGCTAAGTCTTCTGAGCATTTAATGTATATCTGGCAGTGTGCTAAACGCTTGCATAATCTCACTAAGTTCTCCCCACCACTCCACGGGTAGACAGTGTCCATTCCAGCAGTGAGGGGACTGTGACGTGGTCTCCATCCTATCTCCCTCGGATATTATGAAAAGTATCACAGAGTGTACACCCACTGTGATATTAGGAGAAAGCTCTCCCTTGGGTATTAGAATAATATCACAGGGTGTACACTCACTGTGATATCAGGAGTAAAATCACCCTCAAATATAATGAATAATATCACAGGGTGTACACTCACTGTGATATTAGGAGTAAGATCTCCCTTGGATACTATGAATAATATCACACAGTGCACACCCACTGTGACGCGGTACACCCACTGAGATATTAGGAATAATATCTCCCACGGATATTAGGAATAATATCTCCCTCAGATATTATCACACCCACTTTGATATTGGAAGTAATATCTCCCTCGGATGTTAATGAATAATATAGAAGGGTGTACACTCACTGTGATATGGAGAGTAATTCCTGCCTCAGATATTACAAATAATATCATAGGGTGTAAACCCACTGTGATATTGGGAGTAATATCACCCTCGGATATTATGAATAATATCCTAGGGTTTACAAACATGGTGTACACCCACTATGATATTAGGAGTAATATCTCCCTAAAATATTACTAATAATATTACAGGGTGTACACACAGGGTGTACACCCACTGTGATATTAAAAGTAATATATCTGTAAAATATGAGTACACCCACTATGATATTAGGAGTAGTATCTCCCTAAAATATTACAAATAATATCCCCCCAGTATATAACAGATGGAATAACATCACAGGGTGTACACCCACTGTGATATTAGTTATAATAATATCTTCTTGGGATATAAGGAATAACATCACAGGGTGTACACCCACTGTGATATTAGGGGTAATAATATCTACTTAGCACATAATGAATAATATGAGAGGGTGTACACCCACTGTGATATCAGAGGAAGTAATATCTCCTCAGGGTGTACACCCACTGTGATATTAGTAGTAATATCTCCCTAAAATATTACAAATAATATTACAGAGTGTACACACAGGGTGTACACCCAATGTGATATTAAGGGTAATAATATCTCCAGAAAATTTGACACACCCTGTGATATTAGCAGTAATAACATCTCACCAGGATATAATAAATAATATCACAGGGTGTACACCCACAGTGATATTAGATGTAATAATATCTTCCCATGATGTAATGAATAATATGACAGGGCGTACACCCACTGTGATACTAGGGGTAATAATATCTCCCCAGGATATAATGAATAATATCACAGGGTGTACACCAACTGTGATATTAGGGGTAATAACATCTTCCATGAATATAACGAAGAATATCACAGGGTGTACAACCACTGTGATAATAGGAATAATATGTCTCCAGGATAAAACAAATAATATCACAGGGTGTACTCCCACTGTGATATTAGCAGTAATGTTTCCCTCGGATATTGCAAATAATATCACAGGGTGTACATCCACTGTGATATCGAGAGTAATATCTCCCTCGAATATTATGAATAATACCACAGGGTGTAAACCCATTGTGATACTGGGGGTAATATCTCCCTCGGATATTATGAATCGTATCACACGGTGTACAGGGTGTACACCCACTGTGATATTGGCAGTAATATCTCTCTCAGATATTATGAATAATATCACAGTGTTTACAAACATGCTGTACACCCACAACGATATTAGGAGTAATATCTCCCTAAATTATTACAAATAATATCATAGGGTGTACAAACATGGTGTACACTGACTGTGATATTAGGAGTAATATCTCCCTAAAATATTATGAATAACATCACAGGGTGTAAACACAGGGATACAGCCACTGTGAAATTAGGAGTAATATCACCCCAAGATATAATCAATACTGTCCCAGTGGGTACACACGCTGTGATATTATGGGTAATAATATCTCCAGAAAATTTGATGAATAATATCACAGGGTGTACACCCACTGTGATATTAGGGGTAGTAACATCTCTCAAGGATATAACGAATAATATGACAGGGTGTACATCCACTGTGATATTATGGGTAACAATATCTCCCTAGGATGTAACGAATAATATCACAGGGTGTACACCCACTGTGATAATAGGAATAATAATATTTCTCAAGGATATAACAAATAATATGACAGGGTGTACATCCACTGTGATATTATGGGTAATACTATCTCCCCACTACATAATGAATAATATCACAGAGTGTACACCACTGTGATATTAGGGGTAATAACACCTTCCCCAAATATAACGAATACTATCACAGGGTGTTCACCCATTGTGATATGAGACATAATAATATCTCCCCAGGATATAACAAATAATATCACAGGGTGTACACCCACTGTGATATTAGAGGAAATAATATCTTCCCAGGATATAATGAATAATATCACAGGGTGTACACCCACTGTGATATTAGAGGAAATAATATCACAGGGTGTACACCCACTGTGATATTAGAGGAAATAATATCTCCCCAAAATATAATGAATAATATTACAGAATGTTCACCCACTGTGATATTAGGAACAATAATACTTCCCCAGGATATAACCAATAATATCACAGGGTGTACACCCACTGTGCTATTAGGACTAATAATATCTCCCCAGGATATTACAAATAATATTACAGGATGTACACCCACTGTGACAATACGGGTAATATCTCCCAGGATATTATGAATAATATCACAGGGTATACACTTACTGTGATATTAGGAGTAATAATATCTCCCCAGGATATAATGAATAGTATCACAAGGTGTACAGCCACTGCGATACTAGGAGTAATATAGTAGTATCTCCCCAGGATATAACAAATAATATCACAAGGTTTACATGCACTGTGATATTAAAGGAAATAATATCTCTTCAGGATATAATGAATAATATCACAAAGTATACACCCACTGTGATATTAGGGGTAATATTATATCTCCAAGATATAGTGAATAATATCACAGGGGGTACACCCACAGTATATTAGGGGTAATAGTATATCCCCAGAATATAACGAATAATATCACAGGGTGTACGCCCACCGTGACAATATGGATAATATCTTCCAGGATGTTACGAATAGTATCAAAGAGTATACACCCACTGTGATATTAGGGGCAATATCTCCACAGAATATTACAAATAATATCAAAAGATGTACACGCACTGTGACATTAGGGGTAATATCACCCAAAAATATTACAAATAATATCACAGCATGTACACAATGGTGTACGTTCATTGTGATATTATGATATCCATAGGGTATTACAAATAATATCACAGGGTGTACCCCCACTGTGATATTAGGAGTCATATCTTTCTGGGAGGTCACAGCGTGTACACGCATGGTGTAAATTCACTGGGATATTAGGAGTAATATCGCCCTAGAATATTTCGAATCATATCACAGGGTGTACACCCACTGTGATATTAAAAGGAATATCTTTCTAGAACATTACAAATAGCATCACAAGGTGTACACCCACTATGAGATTAGGAGTAACATCTCCCTAGAATATTATGAATAATATCACAGTGTGTACAGGCACTGTGATTTTAGGAGTACTGCCTTCTTAAGATATTATGAATAATATCATAGGGTATACACCCACTGTGAAATTAAAAGCAATAGCTCCCTACGATATTATGAATAATATCACGCAGTGTACACTCAAGGTGATATTAGGAGTAGTATCTCCCTAGGAAATTACGAATATTATCACAGAGTGTACACCCACTGTGATATTAAAAGTATTATCTTTGTAGGATATTATGAATAATATTACAGGGTGTACTCCCTCCGTGATATTAGGAGTTATATCTCCCTAGGATATTACAAATCATATCACAGGGTGTACACCCGCTGTGGTATTAGGTGTAGTATCTCCCTAGGATATAACAAATAATATCACAGGGTATACACCTACGGTTATATCAGGAGTTATATCTTCATAGAATATTATGAATAATATCACAGGGTGTACACCCTCTGTGATATTAAAAGTAATATCTTTCTAGGATAGTATGAATAATATCACAGGGTGTACTCTCACTGTGATATTAGCGGTAATAACTCCCTAGGATATCACGAATTCTATGACAGAGTGTACACCCACCATGAGATACGGAGTAATATATCTCTAGCATATTCTGAATAATATCACAGGTTGTACACCTACTGTGATATTAGGAGTAAAATCTCCCTCGGATATTACAAATAATATCACAGTGTGTACTCCCACTGTGATATTAGGAGTACAATCTCCTTCGGATATTACAAATAATATCACAGGATGTACACCCACTGTGATATTAGGAGTAATATCTCCCTTGGGTATTTCTAATAACACCACAGCGTTTACACACATGGTGTTCACCCACTGGGATGTTAGGATAATATCTCCCTTGGATAGTACCAATCGTATCAGAGGCTGTACACACGTGGTGTTCACCCAGCGTGATATTAGGAATGATATCTCCCTCGGATATTAGGAACAGTCTCTCCCTGGGACTTAGCAGAACGTAGCCCCCCAGTGTTAAATAAGCGACCACAGCAAGAGGTAGAGACGCAGGGACTGAAATGAAGACAAACATCTGACAAGTTTAAAACACGTATTTAAAATAGAATTTGTAAAATGCTTAATCTGCCGACTCAGGAGCCCGCGGTGCAGGGTGGGGTGGGAGTTGGCAGGTGACTGCTACACCTGCAGAGTGAGACTGCAGGGCTGCGGCCCTCCCTCCTATGCCCTTCTGTTCAGACACCCGAGGGGCCCATGTGCACTCCTGGGATCATACGACCAGAAAACAGGACCCTAGAGGTTTCTTGAGTTTCTGCTTACCAGGGCGGCTGGGTATAGCCCTGCCAGCCCATTGCATAATCTTCTAAGTTCTCCCCACCACCCTCCATTCCAGCAGCGAGGTGCCTGTGACGCGGTCTCCATCCTCTCGGCCTCGACCCGGTGGTCCCCGCGATTGGACGCTTAGGCGGTCACCAGGCCTCCTTGTTACTAACGTGTGCACACCTTTCAGTTCTCTCATCAGGATGAACTCCTGGAAATTGCTGGGTCCAAAGTGCTTGGGAAGTTTGGAGTGATTCTTGTTGCAGGGGGAAGAGGGAACTATGGAGGTGTCACTGAACTTTCAGGGGTTCCGGGACCCCCCAACCCGGTGCCCGTCCCAGCTCCCCGAGCGCCTCTCTTCCCCCCTCCCCCACCTCGCCTGTTTTCACCTCCCGTGGCCTCACTCCCGCCGCGCAGCTGGACCTTGCCCGGGGCCTCCCGATCCCGGAGCTCGAATCCCAGCCGGACCAGCCCAGCCCGACCAGCCCAGCCCCGCCTCTTCCCTGGCAGGATCGCGGCCGAGCAGTCTGCCCAGAGACTTAGCGACAGACAGACGCTGGGACCCACGACGACAGAAGGCGCCGATGGCCGCGCCTGCTGAGCCCTGCGCGGGGCAGGGGGTGAGTGCCCCCCATCGCGCCCCACTCTCCTTTTCCAGGCTTGGTTTGGCTGCAGAGCTCTCGGGCTGCGATACTGGGGAGAGGAGAGACCCCCAAATTCCTGGACCCGGGAAGCGAGGAGACTTACTCCGGCCCCCTCACTGCAGCGGGTTGGATTTCTTTCACCAAGCCAGCAGCCGAGAGCCCAGCTCTATTTAAGGGGCCACCAGACCTCCCAGCTACTAGGGGCTTTGACCCTTCTTTGCAGAAAGCTAGTGGGTCCCCCAAGCCCTCCTACCCCCGGAGAGCCCTTACCTCTCTGGTTTCTTTTTCCATTGCTCTTAGCAAAGGACTCCAGGGAGTGGAGTTCATGGAGTGGGGGTGGGGGTTGCAAACTGCCAGCATTTCGAGGGCCAGGGAGTTCAAGCAATAAACTGGCAATGAACTGAGGGCTTTCTCTGTGCCTAGCCTTGTGCCCAACCTTGTGCCATGCTGCTATGAACTTTGCTGCTATTAATCCATTTAATACAACTCATAGAGGTAGAGTCTCGTTATCCCCCTTTTGCAGGGAAGGAAACTGAGATACAGAGAGGTTAAAGTTTGCACAGCCGGTGAGTTGTGAAACCAGGAGGAGTAAAAAGATAGCGGAGAGAGAATTGAAGAGGCCACGTCCACTCAACTTCAAATTTCTTCTAGGGTTAGATAGGACCAGCAGACCTGCTGAGATGAAAATAACAGATCAAGCTGGGCCGGTGGCTCTTGCCTGTAATCCCAGTACCTAGGAGGCTGAGGCAGGAGGATTGCTTGAGGCCAGGAGTTCGAGACCAGCATAGAGAGACCCCCATCTCTACAAAACATAAAAAAAAAATTAGCCAGGCCTGGTGAGGCAGCTTATGCCTGTAATCCCAGCACTCTGGGAGGCCGAGGTGGGAGGATTGCTTGAGCCCAGGAAATTCGAAGCTTTGTTGAGCTTTGATTGTGCCACTTCAGCCTGGGCAACAGAGTGAGACCCTGTCTCTAAAACATAAATTAATTAATAATAAAAAATAAAAATAAATCATATATCAAGACCACCAGTCGAACGAGGTTTGGGGTCAGATAAGCCTGGGTCAGAGTCAGCTTTGCCACTTCCCATTTGTGTGTCCCTGGGGGAGGCAGTTCTCCGATTGGTGCCTCAGTCTGCTGGTTTCTGAAATGGAGACAGTACTGTCTGCGTCCTGGAGTTGTTATAAGGATTAACTGACAGTCCATGCCTAGCAATGATTATGGAGCCCAGGTCTCCTAGACCACATGGCCCAGTTCCCTGGTTTCAAATCCCAGCCCTTCCACTCCTCAGCTGGGTAAAGTCAGCAAAGTTACTCAACCTCTCTGGTCCTCAGCTTCTTCATCTGCAAATCAATATAATTGCAACTACCTAGGGTTAATGTCAGGATGAAAGGAATTGAGAATTAGTAGGTATTCCAAAGAGTACTTGGCACATTTTTGTGTAAATGTTAAAGATCCAAAAAGTTGCCTGGCCCCCCGGGCAGGTGAGCTGGGGACCCCTGCCTTGTACCATCCTAAGGGTCCTCTTTGTGTTCCCTCAGGTCTGGAACCAGACAGAGCCTGAACCTGCCGCCACCAGCCTGCTGAGCCTGTGCTTCCTGAGAACAGCAGGGGTCTGGGTGCCCCCCATGTACCTCTGGGTCCTTGGTCCCATCTACCTCCTCTTCATCCACCACCATGGCCGGGGCTACCTCCGGATGTCCCCACTCTTCAAAGCCAAGATGGTAGCTGCCATCCCTGGGAGCCTGGAACCAGGCAATGGTGGGGGGAGGCAGGGGACAGGCTGGAACCTGGTGAAGTCTTAAAGTAGACTCCTCCTATCGGGGTGTAGAAGGGAATCTGTTAATCAAACAGAGCAATATTAGAAAGGCTACAGAGGTCAATTCAGTGGAACACGGTTCTCCCAAACAGATTTTGTAATTCCGAAAATCCACGCATGCGCAAACATACGCATACACTCCCATGTTCCTGGACAGTTTATAGCTACCATAACCTGGCATTTTCCAAAACATACCATGTAGACTCTTGGATACACAAGGTAATTTTAGGGCCACATTAGGATGAACCTTTTAAAAAGTTATGCATTTATTTTTATGTTCCCCCACTGGCTGTATTATAGGACAATTTTTATATGTGATATGTATTTACCTTAGTGTGTTAAATAAACACTGGCATTCCAAGTGTGAGCCTTTCTGCTCATCCATCCTCTTCTACTCCATTCTTGTAGGGTTCCAAAGAATGTTCTTCAGAGTTCATTCATTCTTCTGCCATTGTATTAATTTTTACATTATCACTCACCACCAACCCAGGGGTTGGCAAACTTAAAGAGCCAAGCGGTACACAGTATTTGAGACTTTGTGAGCCAGGTAATCTTCCTTCTGAACACTGAACTCTGCCATTCCAGAATGAACGCAATAGTCATAACCATAGACAATAGTCATGACTGTGTTATTTTTTGTTTTTGTTTTTGTTTTTGAGATGCAGTTTTGCTCTTGCTACCCAGGCTGGAGTGCAATGGTGCCATCTCGGCTCACTGCAACCTCCGCCTCCTGGGTTCAAGTGATTCTCCTGCCTCAGCTTCCCGAGTAGCTGGGATTACAGGTGCCCACCCCCACACCTCGCTATTTTTTTGTATTTTTAGTAGAAACAGGGTTTCGCCATGTTGGCCAGGCTGGTCTCCAACTCCTGACCTCAGGTGATCTGCCTGCCTCGGCCTGCCAAAGTGCTGGGATTACAGGTGTGAGCCACCACCCCCGGCCAACTGTGTTTCAATAAAACTTTATTTGTAGTCACTGAAATTTGGATTTCATGTAATTTTCACCTGTCATGACATATGCTTTTTATTTTTCTTTGATGATTGATAGTTTGCCAACTTCTGCTTTAAACTGAGGTTCTTTGAGCAGTTCCTCCAACGTAACCTAGCTCTGGCCTTCCCTCTCGTGTGTCCACGTTCTCTCATTTTCTTCCTTTCTTTTATTCAATAGAGAAACCAAAATATATTAGAGAGACCCTAGAGACTTACTGGCCCAACAGAGAGTTGCTCCTTGATTTCATAGCAGGGATTGAAAAATGACTTGGAGAAAGGATAGTTTTTTACCTGGTGAGTACATTTCATTTCCTGCTGTTTCTCCATACCCAAAGTCATCTCATATGTGCACGACTGGAGCACTTCCTGCATTTTGGAAAACACTCGGTTGGCTCAAGCCCTTGCTGTGCATTATTTATATGACAGTTACAGGTCAGGAGTGATCTGCAATGCCCTTTACACATTGTTCACATTGGCACGTTGCTAGCTGGTGACCCTGGTATACTCAGTATCAGCCAGGATGTTGCAAAACCAGCTCCCAGTTGGACATGGGGCCGCCTACCAGTTTGCTGTGACCTCCCTTATTGCCCCCCAAGCTTATCTAAGCCTGTATCCTCAGGTGCTTGGATTCACCCTCATAGTCCTGTGTACGTCCAGCGTGGCTGTCGCTCTTTGGAAAATCCAACAGGGAACGCCTGAGGCCCCAGAATTCCTCATTCATCCTACCGTGTGGCTCACCACGATGGTAATGATGCCTTCAGTCTGGAGCCCGGCTTCCTCCCAGCTGCTGCTTTGCCTGCCACAGTGGAGAACAAGGGGAAGAGAAGAGGCTCCCCTCAGCCTCCCACCCTCCCCTAAGGGGCCTCCCTGACTTTCCCGTCCAGAGCTTCGCAGTGTTCCTGATTCACACCGAGAGGAAAAAGGGAGTCCAGTCATCTGGAGTGCTGTTTGGTTACTGGCTTCTCTGCTTTGTCTTGCCAGCTACCAACGCTGCCCAGCAGGCCTCCGGAGCGGTAAGTCGGGGCGTGGGCCACCCTGGGAAACCAAAATGGTGGCTCATGCCTTGGGTCCCTTCCTTTCTCCTCCTGTTTCCACATACAACTTATTCTCTATACAGTGACACACACAAGCCAGTCACTTACACTCTAGAGACACAAAATCCACTCCCGCACCTGTCAGTACCCATCATCGCATACATTTCTTATCAACACAATTTGCTGTCTTACACGCCCACATCACACGTGCCACTTGCACACGATGCACACACTTATAGGCACTGATTCATACATCGCACAAGTACATGCATGCATGCACACACACACAACCTGGGCACATACCCCTCCGTGCACACCTCCCCTCATGTCATGGATTCACCCTCCCCATGTTCCTATGCACCTATATTTACACACTCATTCTGCACACCACTCGTATTTCTGTTGCCCAATCTGGGAAGTAGCTTTTTTTTTTTTTTTTTTTTGAGAGGCTTGCTCTGTCGCCCAGACTGGAATGAAGTGGCATGATATCAGCTCACTGCAATTTCTGCCTCTCGGGTTCAAGCAATTCTCCTGCCTCTGCTTCCTGTGTAGCTGGGATTACAGGTGTGTGCCACTACACCTGGCTTATTCTAAATTTCTACTAAATTTCTACTAAAAATTTCTTCTAAACTTCTACTAAAAATTTTTGTATTTTTAGTAGAGACGAGGTTTCACCATGTTGGCCAGGCTGGTCTCAAGCTCCTGGCCTCAAGTGATCCACCCGCCTTGGCCTCCCAAAGTGTCGGGATTACAGGCATGAGCTCTTGTCATTGGGCCGGAAGCAGCGTTTCTCTATTAGGAGACATGATGGGTCATTTTCTCTGTAAAGAGAAAAACATGTAGCCTAGACCAGCTTCCCTCAGCCTCGGCTTTAGTAACGTTGTGGCCAGACAATTCTTTGTTGGGTGGACAGGGCTGTCTTGTTTGCTGCAGGGTGTGAAACAGCATCCCTGGCTTCTGCCCATAGGTGCCAGTAGCATACCATCCAATTGCAGTAACCCAAAATGTCTCCAGATATTACCAAGTGTCCCTGGGGGTGAGGAGGACAAAGTCCCCCACCTATTGAGAAGGACTGGCCTCGACAGTGTGCTTAGCCAAGGCTTCTGGGAGAGGGAGTTATCTTAACACCAATGAACAGGCTGCAGCAGGTTTCAGATATTTTACTTCATTATTTTATTTTTGTGGAGACAACATCATGCTTTGTTGCCCAGGCTGATCTTGAACTCCTGGGCTCGAGCAATTCTCTGACCTCAGCCTCCTAAAATGCTGGGATTAGAGGCATGAGCCACCACGTCTGGACTCACAGATCATTTCTTCAGTCCAGTGGTTACTCCATCCTGCCCCTAAAGGAGAAGGTAGAGAAGCATCACCCTGTCCTTAAGGACAGAGTTTTTATTTTTTGTTTGTTCATTCTGAGACAGAGTCTTGCTCTATTGCCCAGGCTGGAGTGCAGTGGCACGATCTTGGCTCACTACAACCTCCACCTCCCGGGTTCAATCGATTCCCATACCTCAGCCTCCCAAGTAGCTGGGATTACAGGCATGTGCCACCATGCCCAGCCAATTTTTGTATTTTTAGTAGAGACAAGGTTTCAATATGTTGGCCAGGCTCATCTCAAATGCCTGACCTCAAGTGACTCACCCGCCTCAGCCTCCCAAAGTGCTGGGATTACAGGCTTGAGCCAATGTGCCCCAGCCAATGATGAATTCTAGCCGTCCCATTTTAAAGATGAGGGAGACTAAGGCTAGGAGAAGGGAATGACGGCCTCAGGGCCACAAAGCTTGGGAGTGCAGAGCCCGAGTTCATCTCAGGCAAATTCAGAACAAACTTTCTGAGAGAAACAGTGGGGAAAACAGTGGGAGTTTAGGGAAGATGGGCCATATTGTCATTGGAATATCCAATTGTCTGCTATCTGCCAAAAAACAAATAAACAAAAAAAGCCCCAAAACTAGAAGAGTATAAAATCCAGTAGAGGAATCATGATTTAAAACTAGGGCTCTGGTTTAAAGCCATAAAACCTCAGTTCACACTAGCTTAATGAAAAGGGTAAGTCAAGGGGGTTCATTAGCTCATGCATTTATTAGCTCATACCCACGGGATCTCCGAGGCATGACTGATCCAGGCCTGGGACCAGGTACCATCACCAGATCTCCACTTCTGCCTCTTGGCTCTGCCATGTTAGCTTGATTCTCCAATGGAGTGGCAAGAAGAGCCACCAATACCTTCACACTTACATTCTAGCATGTAGCAAAGCCAGCAGAATCTCTCGATGGTTCCAGCTCTCAAGTACCCAGCATGGGGTGCTATGTGCATTCCTAACCCTGCCATGGTAGCCAAAAGACCAGAACGTATTCGTTGGGCAGGCCTCGTTCACCCACCCAGCCTCGGAGTAGAGTCAGTTCTGCACAAATCACACGCCTGAACACAAGCAAAAAATTTAGGAAGAAAGAAAATCAGTACATGGAAGAGATCTCTGCACTCCCATGATTATTACAGCACTGTTCACAATAAACAAGATGTGGAAGCAACCTAAGTGTCCATCAAGAGATGAATTGATAAAGAAAATGTGGTATATATACACAATGAAGTACTATGCAGCCATAAAAAAGAATGAGGTACTGTCATTTTCAACAACATGGATGTTAAGTGAAATAAGCTAGGCACAGAAAGACAAACTTTACATATTCTCACTTATTTGTGAAAGCTAAAAATTAAAACAATGTAACTCATGAACATATAGAGTAGATGGAAGGTTACTAGAGGCTAGGAAGGACAGTGGGTGGGGGAAATGGGGATGGTTAATGGGTACAAAAAAACAGAAAGAATAATATCTATTTGATAGCACAACAGGGTGACTATAGTCAATAATAATTTAATTGTACATTTTAAAATAACTAAAAGGGGCTGGACACAGTGGCTCACACCTGTAATTCCAGCACTTTGGGAGGCCAAGGCAGGAGGATCATCTGAGGTCAGGAGTTCAAGACCAGCGTGGGCAACATGGTGAAACCCTGTCTCTACTAAAAATACAAAAAAAGTAGCCAGGCGTGCTGGCACACATCTGTAATCTCAGATACTCAGGAGGCTAAGGCAGGAGAATCACTTGAGTCCAGGAGACGGAGGTTGCAGTGAGCCAAAATCAAGCCACTGCACTCCAGCCTGGGCAACAGAGTGAGACTCCAACTCAATAATAAACTAAAAAATAAAATAACTACAAGAGTAGAATGGATCATTTGTAACAGAAAGGATAAATGATTGCGGGGATGGAGACCTCATTTACCTTGATGTGATTATTATGCATTGCATGCCTGTATCAAAATATCTCACGTCATCCAGAAATATATATATCAGGCCGGGCGCGGTGGCTCATGCCTGTAATCCCAGCACTTTGGGAGGCCAAGGCAGGCGGATCACCTGAGGTCAGGAGTTCAAGACCAGCCTGGCCTACGTGGTAAAACTCCATCTCTACTAAAAATACAAAAATTAGCCAGGGGTCGTGGCACATGCCTGTAATCCCAGCTACTCAGGAGACTGAGGCAGGAGAATCGCTTGAACCCAGGAGGCAGAGGGTGCAGTGAGCTAAGATCATGCCACTGCACATCAGCCTGGGTGACAAAGCAAGACTCCGTCTCAAAAAAAAAAAGTATACATACACACACACACACACACACACACACACACACCTAAAATTAAAAAATAAAAAATGTTTTAAATTAAAAAAAGAAAGAAAATTAGGGTGTTTCTGACCAGATGACAGGGCAGAAGGTGCAAAAATCATTATGGTGTGGCAGCAGGAGCATCACAATTTGGACCAGATCATCTGCGTGTCCTTGAACAAGGTGCTGTCACTTCTCTGAGCCTTGGTTTCCCCATGAGTCAAAGGAAGCAAGTAAACTCCAGCTGATGAGACTGTGTATGGCAAGAATGCCACATGTGCCCAGGGCAGGGTCAGTGCTCAATAAAACCAGCTCTCATCTCTGCAAACCAGAGAACCCTGGCCAAGGGGGAGCAGGGTTGAAGATTGGGGTAGAGGGTGGAATGGAGAAAGGATTTCTTTTGTGGCACAAAGAAGAAGGTAAATTGTTTCTTCATCTCATTGTCCCAGCAGCTGTGGCCAATCATCACGTGGCTAAGGACAAAACCCAGACACAGCCCTGGCCCACCATTTGTATAGAGTATAGACAGAATATTATAAATTGGGTATTTGAAAATTAGGACCTGCTGGGCGTGGTGGCTCATGCCTGTAATCCCAACACTTTGGGAGGCCAAGGCAGGCAGATCACTTTAGGTCAGCAGTTTGAGGTCAGCCTGGCCAACATGGCAAAACCCCATCTCTACTAAAAATATTTTTAAAAAATTAGCCAGGCATGGTGGTGGGCACCTGTAATCCCAACTACTAAGGAGGCAGAAGCAGGAGAATCACTTGAACCCAGGAGGCAGAGGTTGCAGGGAGCCGAGATCATGCCACTGCACTTCAGCCTGGGCGACCAAGTGAGACTTTGTCTTTAAAAAAAAAAAAAGAAGAAGAAAATTAGAACCGCTAGGAAAGCCAGGGCTCTGGCTTTCAAATACTCTTGCCCTGGTCCCCAGAGTGGGCACTGACCCAAGATCAGAAACCTTTTCTCTCCTCTGAGCACCCTCCTCTGTCTCCATTCCTTATCTTCTGCTTTCCCTCCCACAGGGCTTCCAGAGTGACCCTGTCCGCCACCTGTCCACCTACCTATGCCTGTCTCTGGTGGTGGCACAGTTTGTGCTGTCCTGCCTGGCGGATCAACCCCCCTTCTTCCCTGAAGACCCCCAGCAGTCTGTAAGTCACCAAGTTCCAACCTCATTCCTGTTCCACTTTGAGGTCTCAGTCTCCCCCAGGTGACCAAAAGTCTTTAATTTTTTTATTCATTTAGCCATTCAGCAAAAAGTGTATCGCATTTCTACTCGATGCCACAGTTGGCAGACTTTTTCTATATGGGCCAAGAGAAAATATTTTGGACTCTGTGAGCCATACAGTGATCTCAGTGGCAATTACTCAACTCTGCCATTGAACGCAAAAGCAGAATATGTCAACAAATTGCATGGCTGTGTTGCAATAACACTATTTGCAGAAACAGGCAGTGGACCAGATTTGGTCATAGTTTGCCAACCCCCCGCTATGCCCTAGCAAGGGCATAAGGATCTATGGTGAACAAGCAGATAGAGTTTCTGTTCTCACGTAGCTACTGGTCAAGCAGGGGAACCAGACACTGGTCACAAAATTAAACAAATATGTTGAAAATTGGATGGTCACAGTGGCTCATGCCTGTAATCCCAACACTTTGGGAGGCCAAGGCAGGTGGATCGCTTGAGGTCGAGAGTTCAAAGCCAGCCTGGCCAACATGGTAAAGCCTCATCTCTTCTAAAATTACAAAAATTAGCCAGGCATGGTGGTGCACGCCTGTAATCCCAGCTACTCGGGAGGCTGAGGCAGGAGAATTGCTTGAATCTGGGATGTGGAGGTTGCA
The DNA here is from genome assembly GCF_028858775.2 of Pan troglodytes. NCBI lineage: Eukaryota > Metazoa > Chordata > Mammalia > Primates > Hominidae > Pan > Pan troglodytes. The sequence continues at coordinate 18,675,983 of NC_072416.2, read as the reverse complement.
GGGAGCCGAGACTGTGCATTTGCACTCCAGCCTGGGCAACAAGAGCGGAACTCCACCAAAAAAAAAAGAAGGAAAAAGAAAATTACCCTTGGGGTAAGTGCTCCATAGAAGATGCTCATGAGAGATTGAGAGATTTATAATAGGTAACAGTGAAGCAGTCTGTGAAATCAAGAAACAATTCTTTTGTGGAAGAGACTGATCTGACATCATATAAACAGATGTTCAAATGGGGCCAGATGCAGTGGATCATGCCTGTAATCTCAACACTTTGGGAGACCGAGGAAGGAGGATTGTTTGTGCCCAGGTGTTCTAGATCAGACTAGGCAATGTAGTGAGACCCCATCTCTACAAAAAGGTTTTTAAAAATAGCCTAGTGTGGTGGTGCATGCCTGTAGTCCCACTACAGAGTAGCTCTGTGGAGACTAAAGCAGGAGGATTGCTTGAATCCAAGAGATAAAGGCTGCAGTGAGCTATGATTGCACCATTGCACTCCAGCCTGGGTGACAGAGCAAGACCCTGTATTCAAAAAAAAAAAAAAAAAAATTGCTCGAAGGCTTGAGAATAGTTAAAACTATCATAGGAATCTTTTTTGTACCTACCAGAGTAGCAACAAAATTTAAAAATTAATAAGTTGTGATGGCAAAAACGTGGTGAAATGGGCACCTTCACGCCTTATTGGTAAAGAGTACAGACTGTTGTAATCTTCCTGGAGCACCTGACAAAAATCGCACGACAGGTCTGTCTTCACAACATTTGCCGAGGGACATTGTCAAGGATCTAATTTCTTCGTTATGCAGTGTCCTTCCTTTTGAGAAGCAAAGCAAGGTTTTGGTTTCAGTATAATCATAGTTGTTCTTCTGAGCCACTGTTATTTCTTACCTTGTGGACATTGTCAGGCCTGTGGCCCAACCTCTTTTTACGCTGCCTGCTGGGAAGCACCAAGCTCACTGGTGTATACCCCTGGCAAGGAGACAGGGCACCTCGATGTTTACTTTCAGTACTAAATACACCATCAGGGCTGGGTGTAGTGGCTCACGCCTGTAATCCCAGCACTTTGGGAGGCCGAGATAGGCAGATCACTTGAGGTTAGGAGTTTGAGACCAGCCTGGCCAACATGGTGAAACCCTGTCTCTACTAAAAACACAAAAAATTAGCTGTGTGTAGTGGCGCACACCTGTCATCCCAGCTCTTTGGAAGGCTGAGGCAGGAGAATCGCTTGAACCCAGGAGGCAGAGGTAGTAGTGAGCCAAGATCACACCACTGTACTCTGGCCTGGGCAACAGAGCGAAACCCTGTCTGGAAAAAAAAAAAAAATACACAGTTCATCCTGTCTTCCTACCCTTGCCACATACTTCCCTTCTCCATTTTTGTCTGTTGCAGAACCCCTGTCCAGAGACTGGGGCAGCCTTCCCCTCCAAAGCCACGTTCTGGTGGGTTTCTGGGTAAGTAAAGTCGAACGGAAGGGTTGGGGTGGTGCCTCACCCGCCTGCATTTGCTGCTCTGATTCCCAGCCATGGCCCTTCCCCTGTGCTTCCAAAGGCCAGCAAGTCTTTCTCCATCCCAGCCTCAGTGCTTTCTTCTTCGTGTTCAGTGTCTACCATCTGCATCCTGTTCCCATTCACTCACTGGAGTGAGATCTTGATTTGAATCCCGGCTCTGCCTGTTAGCAGGCCATGTCGCAAACCTCCAGAGTCTCAGTTTTCCCTCTGTAAAATGGGAATGACTTAACCTGCATGAGACGGAAAGTGCTTAGTGCTTGCACACAGCAGGTGCTTAATAGTAATAGAATTGTCTCCAATACTTGATTTCAGTCATTCCACCAACATTTAATAGGCACCTACTATGTGCTAAGCCCCAGGGGTGAGGAGATAAAGGAGCAAGTGTCTACTTTCTAGAGGGTTCCAGGCAGACTGAGAAAACAGCTGCTTCTCCAGGGCCAGCTCACAAGACACTTGAGCATGTGCTCTCTCCTAACCACATGGCATTCAGACCTCAGTAGCACCTGACATATGGATTTGAATCCTGGCCCTACCACTTCCTAGCTGTGTTGCTTTGGACAGTTACTTAACCTCTCTGTGCCTCAGTCTCCACTTCTTCAAAATGGGATTGATAGTAGCACTTAGCTCACAGGGTTGTGAAGCTTAAATAAGATCAGATCTGTAAAGCACTTAGAACAGGGCCTGGCAAATAATGAGTTTAAGTGGTAATTTTTTTTTTTCTTTTGAGATGGAGTTCCACTCTTGTTGCCCAGGCTGGAGTACAATGGCACTATCTTGGCTCACTGCAACCTCCGCCTCCTGGGTTCAAGCGATTCTCCTGCCTCAGCCTCCCGAGTAGCTGAGATTACAGGCATGCACCACTATGCTCGGCTAATTTTGTATTTTTAGTAGAGACAGTGTTTCTCCATGTTGGTCAGGCTGATCTCAAACTCCCGACCTCAGGTGATCTGCCCGCCTCGGCTTCCCAAAGTGCTGGGATTACAGGTGTGACCCACTGTGCCTGGGCTATTCATTTTCTCTCTTTTTTTTTTGAGACAGAGTTTCACTCTTGTTGCCCAGGCTGCAGTGCAATGGCACAATCTCAGCTGACTGCAACCTCCACCTCCCAGGTTCAAGCAATTCTCCTGCCTCAGCCTCCCAAGTAGCTGGGATTACAGGCGCCTGCCATCATGCCCAGCTAATTTTTGTAGTTTTTTGTAGAGACCGGGTTTCACCATGTTGGCCAGGCTGGTCTCAAACTCCTGACCTCAAGTGATCTACCCCCCTCGACCTTCCAAAGTGCTGGGATTACAGGCATAAGCCACCGCACCCGGCCTAAATGGCTATTAAATAAATGAAAAATATCAGGCTTTGAATGTGTGGAACTGGTAGAAAGAGCTTAGAGGTTTTCTAAACAGCTCTACTGGGGGGTCCAGCCCCTGCTTCCCAAACTTAAGCATTTATGGACCACTCTTGATGCTTTTTTGTCCTATTGGGGCAAAAACTAAATTGAGTCACTTTTTTTACTCGAATAAACTGTTTTTAAAAAGAAACTCTCTATCACTGCTAAAATAGGAAAAATCTATAGCATCACTTGCCATATAGGAGAACTCCAAAAATAATTTCAGGGAAAATCAAGCCACGTTAATAATTTCTATGTCAGAACGGTTGCTTCCCCAAGTTGGCTCTGCATTAGAAAAGGGAACTTGGTGGCCTGGCGCAGTGGCTCACGCCTATAATCCCAACACCTTGGGAGGCTGAGGCAGGTGGATCACGTGAGGTCAGGAGTTCGAGACCAGCCTGACCAACATGGTGAAACCCCATCTCTACTAAAAATATAAAAATTAGCCAGGTGTGGTGGTGGGAGCCTGCAATCCCAGACACTCAGGAGGCTGAGGCAGGAGAATCACTTGAACCCAGGAGGTGGAGGTTGCGGTGAGCCGAGATCACACCAGTGCACTCCAGCCTGAGCAACAGAGTGAGATTCCATCGCAAAAAAATTAAAAGAATAAAAATAAAAAAGAAAAGGGAACTTGGTAAGGCTTAGAGAAGAGTCAGAGACCAGAACCAGGCAAGACCTTCTGGCTGGTGTCATCAGAAAGATTAAAGAGACCTGAGGCCAGGCGCAGTGGCTCACACCCATAATCCCAACACTTTGGAAGGCCAACCCTGACAGATCACTTGAGGCTGGGAGTTCGAGACCAGCCTGGCCAACATGGCGAAATCCCATCTCTACTATAAACAAAAAAATTAGCCAGGGGTGGTGGCTTACGCCTGTAGTCCTAGCACTTTGGGAGGCTGAGGTGGGAGGATTGCTTGAGGCCAGTAGGTCGAGACCAGCCTGGCCAGCATGGTGATACACCATCTAAAAAACACAAAAATTAGCCAGGTGTGATGGTGGCTTGTAATTTCAACTACTCAGAAGGCTGAGGCGTGAGAATCGCTTGAGCCAGGGAGGCGGAGGTTGCAGTGAGCCCAGATCACGTCAGTGCACTCCAGCCTAGGCAACAGAGTGAGACTCCGTCTCAAAAAAAAATAATAATTAAAAAAAAAAAGCTGAGGGAGGAGTTCAAGCTTCTTCTACAATGATAGTTTTGGTCAACGGACTTCTGATTTCCAGGGAAATGTCTGTTTCCCTTGCCAAGGGCTATCCCTTGGTTTAGCCACTGAATCTCTCTGCACTTCTATTTCCTTCCCCATCTGTAAAATAGATCTATAATAATATACTCATACATTTATACAATTATAAACTATCAATTTACAGGCTGGGTGTGGTGGCTCATGCCTGTAATCCCAGCACTTTGGGAGGCTGAGGCAGGTGGATCGCCTGAGGTCAGGAGTTCGAGACCAGCCTGGCCAACATGGTGAAACTCCATCTCTACAAAAAATACAAAAATTAGCCGGGTATGGTGGTGGGTGCCTGTAATCCCAGCTACTCAGGAGGCTGAGGTGGGAGAATCGCTTGAACCTGGGAGGTGGAGGTTGCAGTGAGCCGAGATTGCACCACTGCACTCCAGCCTGGGAGACAGAACAAGACTCCATCTCAAACAAACAATAATAACCTACCTTATGGGTTCATGTAAGAATTAATGAGACAATCTTTGTGAAACGAGAAATGCCCTGCAGACATTAGGTGGGGTTAGTGAATTGCTTTCTTTTTATCCAGGGGCCAGTAGAGGTACAGAGAGGTTAAGTGACTTACCCAGGGTCACACAGCTACTCACCTGGCCAGGATCCTGCAGGGGTGAATGGCAGGAAAAGCTTTCCCTGGTGCCCCTCTTTTGCAGCCTGGTCTGGAGGGGATACAGGAGGCCACTGAGACCAAAAGACCTCTGGTCGCTTGGGAGAGAAAATTCCTCAGAAGAACTTGTTTCCCGGCTTGAAAAGGAGTGGATGAGGAACCGCAGTGCAGCCCGGAGGTAAGTGGGTGGAGGTCAAGAACTCACCTGATGCTCCTTCAGAAAAGCTCGTCATTGGCCGGGTGTGGTGGCTACGCCTGTAATCCCGGCATTGTGGGAGGCCGAGGCAGGCAGATCACAAGGTCAGGAGTTCAAGACCAATCTGGCCAACATAGTGAAACCCCATCTCTGCTAAAAATACAAAAATTAGCTGGGCATGGTGGTAGGCACCTATAATCCCAGCTACTCAGGAGGCTTGAGGCAGGAGAATCATTTGAACCCAGGAGGCAGAGGTTGCAGTGAGTGGAGATGTCACCATTGCACTCCAGCCTGAGTGACAGGGCCAGACTCCGTATCAAAAAAAAAAAAAAAAACAAACAAGACAAAAACAAAAACAAAAACAAAAAAAACCTCATCATTTGACCCCCAGTCCAGCCCCCAACGCTACTCTTGCTGCACTGCCGCCTCCCCACCTTGCCTTCCAGCTGATCCCACTAAGTAGTATCAGGCTTAAGATATGGTTCCTCCCAGAACGCATCACAGGTTCCTACAAACGGGGAACAGATTCCTACAAATGGGGAAATGGCAGAATGACAGGCAGCAAACAGAAGAGGTATTTTAAGGCCGGGGTGGAGGGTTGGGAGGTGACTCAACACACAAGCAGCTGCTCACTTACTATATAACCTGAGCAATTCCTTTCCCGGGCCTCAGTTTTCTCATCTATTCAGTGGGGATGTCATTAGCCCCAGCTCATAGCTTATGGGGATGAAAAAAAAAGATGATTTATGGAAAAGAATTTGCAAATGTCTTGCAAATGGGAAGTGCTCAAGCACTGTTAGTCATCCAGAGGGTGTTAAGATCTTTGGAGTTATCCACTCTGTCCACTCCTGCCCTCAGTGGCATCTCTGGGAACTTCTCTGCAGCCCTTAGAGCCTGGGATACCTCATTTGAGAAACTCTGGTCTAGATAAATGAGCCTGCATAGGATTAGATAAAATTGGGTTAAATGCTGCCCTGCCTTCAAATAGTGATGACCTTGGGCACGTTGCTTAACCTCACCGGACCTTGGTGTTTCAGGAGACAGAACAAAAAAGGAAGTTAGCTCTGTGGGAAGTTCACTGCATACTCTGGGATTTTGTGGTAGTTGTTGCAGATGGCTGAATCCCACACATTAAGAGAGACAGAGGAGAGAGAGACTGATACTATAGGCTCACACAGCTAAGAGGATCTAGCCTCAGGTGTTGCTGGATCAGGGGACTCAAATGATGTCAGGATTCTCTCCTTTCATCTCCCATCCCAACTATTATCTATGTGTTGGTCTCTCCATAAGGCCTATCCCTTCCCATGCAAGTCCAGCAAACTCCAGCAGAATAAGAGAGCATCTCTCTCCTAACGTCCATATAGTAAATCCCAAGGAAGGCCTCTAATTGGCCTGGCTCAAGTCATGTGCCTGTCAGGGGCCAATCCCATGCCCAGGGGGCTGGTGCCATGACTGGTGGTCCCTTCAGAGCCACAGAAGTGGGTAGGGGCTGTTCCCACAAAGGAAGGGCATGTGTTTTTCCAAACAGAATAAGTAGTGTGAGAGAACCAAAACATCAGTTCTCTCTCACCCCAGGCGTGGCTTGCTGGACCCCCTTCACTGGGTTGTGGTATGATCTCAGCTCACTGCAACCTCCACCTCCTGGGTTCAAGCAATTCTCCTGCCTCAGCCTTCTGAGTAGCTGGGACCACAGGCGTGTGCCACCACATCTAGCTGACTTTTAAATTTTTTTATTAGAGACAGGGTCTCACCATGTTGGCCAGGGTGATCTTGAACTCCTGACCTCAGGGGATCTGCCTGCCTTGGCCTCTCAAGGTGCTGGGATTACAGATGTGAGCTACTGCACCTGACTCACCCTCTACTTTTAAATGATTTTACGGAAGTGGCAGAATCCAGTCCACAGGGGCTCTGGAAGGAGCCTCTGCCAACTCCTGGCATCCCCAGCCAACATGAAAATTACAGGTCACCCAACACTAGAACTAAAGGGTAGAAACATTCTCCAGAACAGTTTGAGAATCCTCCCATAAACAGTTGACAGAAAGAAAGGGGAAAGATGGGGTTATACAAAGACCAGGCTCCGTCAGCTTCTGAAACAACCGACTGCACCCACAGAGAACTTTGGTTTTCTTTCTGAAGTATTTTGCAACCACTGGGGGAAGGGAGAGGGCGTCCTCCTGAGAGGCCACACAACAGCCACCTGCTGGTCAAGTCGGCTTCACTAATTTTTGTATTTTTTATTAGAGGCGGGGTTTCTCCATGTTGCTCAGGCTATCAGACTGGCCCTGAACTCCTGACCTCAGGTGATTCGCCCGCCTTGGCCTCCCAAAGTGCTGGGATTACAGGTGTGAGCCACCGTGCCCGGCCTCCACCACTCCCTTTTGTATCCCCCAACTCACACCTTGCCCATGCCACTCATGCATACCCCCTGCCTTGCCCCACCATCATTTGTGAGATCTGCACTAAATGGCCTTCAGTCCAGAGACCAGACGTCAGACAGCAATCTGGACATCTTCCTTGATGGGAGGTGAGACCTGCAGGAGAGGAAAACACTTGCTATGGAGCCTGCAGGCTGAACACACTGACTCTCTGGGGCAAACAGCTCAAATAGAACTGAGCAAAACCTCAGCCAGAAAGAAAACTTGCCAGTCAACTCTTCCCCGATCCCATTTTGCAGATGGAAACACTAAGGCTCAGAGGAGAGGAGACAGAGCAGGCATTGGAACCACAGTCTCCTGGCTCCAAAGCCAAGTTCTGTCCACCCAGCCAAGCTCCTTCCTTCCTTCTATAAATTTTTATAACAGTATGTGCGGGGGGCACTCTTATTAGGCCCTTTGCACACATCACTCCATCTGTTTTTCCCATTCATTTGACAAGTGTTTATTGAGCTCCCACTGTGTGCAGGAGCTGGACTCTATACTAGGGACATCTCGGTGGAAAACACAGGCAAAGTCTACCCACCTGGGGTTCTAACGAGACAAAGAGAGGGTTGGAGCCATGGGCATGGCTGCGAAGGCAATGAATTAAATGGCAGGATCAAACAGGAAAGGGTGGGCAGGGATGCTCTCTGTATGGAAGGGGCATCTTCTTGGCTTTGAGATCCAAATGCCAAAATAGTTGTGAGCAGCAGGCCACACCCACTCAGTAACAGAGCTGAACCACAACCCTCCATAGATGCCAAACCAAACACCAGATCAGACCAATAATGTGGGACAGAGACCTTGGCCTTGAAGGGTCTGGCCACCTGAGCTCACCAGAGGTTTTTTCTTATGCTTCTTTTTTTATTATTATTTTATTATGGTGAGGTTGGGGGTCCTTAGTGCACAAGAAACCCTCTACGAACCATAAATCAAGATCTAGGCTCAAATCCCTGCTCTGCCCTTGCTGTGTGACCTCGGGTGGCTGTCGCCATCTCTCAGAGCCTCAGCTTCCCCTTCTGTAAAATGGAGAACCTAATAATGCTCACCTGGCAAGGGGATCCAGGGGAGTCAGTGAGCTCCTTCGTGTAAAGAGCTGATCCCAGCACGTGGCCCCGGGTCACAGATCTGTAATGGGGATTGAAATTACTGATAAGTGGCCAGGCATGGTGGCTCACACCTGTAATCCCAGCACTTTGGGAGGCCGAGGCAGGTGGATCACCTGAGGTCAGGAGTTTAAGACCAGCCTGGCTAACGCTGTGAAACCCTGTCTCTACCAAAAATACAAAAATTAGCCAGGCATGGTGGTGTGTGCCTATAATCCCAGCTACTTGGGAGGCTGAGGCAGGAGAATTGCTTGAACCCAGGAGGCGGAGGTTGCGGTGAGCCGAGATTGCTACACTGCACTCCAGCCTGGGCGACAAGAGCGAAACTCCGTCTCAAAAAAAAAAAAAAAAAAAAGAAAAAGAAATTACTGATAACCTTATAGGTTGTCAGAGCCACAGGGGACTCAGCAGGGGACCACACCCATCCTCTCACACACAGAGAGAGGAGCAGTGTCCCCGCCCAGGACCACACAGCAACCGGACTGTCAGCAGCTGCATCGCCCCAGCCTCTCCTTTCTGGCCCAGGGCTTCTGACCTGCCTCACAGGGGCCCTCGGGCCTCCCCCATCTCCTCCTCTCCCTCCCTCACCTTAGCTTTTCTCTGTGGTCCCTGGTTATAGCCAAAGGCTGGGGATCTTATTAGTTTGAGGCAGCCTGAGCTTCTGTCTGCACTTTCACCCAGAGCTAGAGCACCAGGCCCCATGCCCATCAGCCGTGATTCTCCACCAGTTCAAAACCACCTAAGGGCTGGCTGATTGTGTGTGTTGGGGACGGGGTGCTGTTCTTCCTCCAGGTTGACAACACGATAGGTTGAAAAGTACATGAGAGTCCAGGTGTGGTGGCTCACATCTGTAATCCCAGCACTTTGGGAGGCCGAGGTGAGCAGATCACCTCAGGTCAGGAGTTCAAAACCAACCTGGCCAACATGGCATAACCCCTTCTCTACTGAAAATACAAAAATTAGCTGGGTATGGTGCCACTTGCCTGTAATCCCAGCTACTCGAGAGGCTGAGGTGGGAGAATCACTTGAACTGGGAGGTGGAGGTTGCAGTGAGCCGAGATCACACCACTGCACTCCAGCCTGGGCGACAGAGCAAGACTTCGTCTCAAAAAAAAAAAAAAAAGATAAAAGAAAAGTGCATGGGCTCTGGAGACAGAGAACTGGAATCAAATTCCAGTTCTTTTACTTCTCAGCTGTGTGCCCTTGGGCAAGTTCGCTTCTCTGAGCCCCAGTTTTCTCATCTGTGAAATGGGAACAACACCTGGCTTCTCAGGGGGTCTTAGGATGACTGGGGAGTGCCTGGCACATAGTAGGTGCTCAACAGGTGTGCTTTCCCATGGCCATCTAAGAGGCCTCAGAGTGCCCTCCTGCCCTGCCCCCCAACTCCCATGATTGTCTCTTAAGTGGGTACTCAGGGTGATAAGGAGGAACAGGTGAGGGAGCCAGGCTAGATCCACACCCACCCATCTCCACTGTTGGGAAAACAACCCTTTAATGCCTGGCCCTGCCGCTGGCGGCTGAGAGTATAAAATGGGACCCAGAGCTAATTTCTCCCTTCCCCTCAGGCACAACAAGGCAATAGCATTTAAAAGGAAAGGCGGCAGTGGCATGGAGGCTCCAGAGACCGAGCCCTTCCTACGGCAAGAAGGGAGCCAGTGGCGCCCACTGCTGAAGGCCATCTGGCAGGTGTTCCATTCTACCTTCCTCCTGGGGACCCTCAGCCTCATCATCAGTGATGTCTTCAGGTTCACTGTCCCCAAGCTGCTCAGGTGAGTCCCAGACCTCAAGTGCCCTGCTAAGGTGGGTGGTCTCTTAGTGGCATCCTTCCAGGGCCAGGGGGCTTCAGCTCTCCTGCCTCTGCCTATACATCTGGTGCTCGGGACACTGGATGGTGGGTGAGAAGGATACTGAGGAAGGGAAATGGATTAATGAGAAAGTGACTGACCCCCAGAAGGGCAAATAAGCAAGCTCTTATTTGACTGCATCAATTAGTTTTTGCTGTAAAATGCCCCAAAAGTGAGTGGCTTAAAATGACAAACATTCTTTTATTTAGTTCATGGTAATGTGGGTCAGTAATGTGGGCTGGGCTCAGCTGGGTGGTTCTTTTCTTGGCTGGGTTTTCTCATGTGCCTGCAGTTGTGTATCTGAGACTGGGATGGCTGTCTCTGCTCCATGTGGGTCCCCATCCTCCAAAAGGCTAGCTCAGACTTGTTCATGTGGGTGCTTGGGAGGGTTCTAAGAAATAGACCAAAAACCACATTTTCTCTTGAGGCCTAGGCTCAGAGCCAGCATGGCTTTACCTCCACTGTACTCTGTTGGCCAAAGCCGGTTTTGTAGCCAGCCCAGATTCAAGTGGTGTCTGCTCAGCTGACATAACAAAGCATCACAGACTGAGACTGAGTGGCTTGAACAACAGAAATGTATTTTATCATGATTCTCGAAGCTGGAAGTTCGAGATTAGTATCTGCAAGGTGGTTCCATCTGAGGCCTCTGTCCTTGGCTTGCAGTTGGCCACCTCCTCCCTGTGTCCCCATATGGTCTTTCCTCTGTTTGCGCCCCCTGGTGTCTCCTTGTGTGTCTACATTTCCTCTTCTTAAAAGGACCCCAGTCAGATTGGATTAGGGCCCAGCCTAATGACCTCATTTTTAACTTCATTGCCTCTTTAAAGACCCTATTTCCAAATACAGTCACATTCAGAGGTACTGGGGGGTCGGGGCTTCAACATATAAAGTTTGTGAGGACACAATTTAGCCTATAACAAGTGGGAACAAAAACTCCACCTCTTGATCTTGAGGAGCTGCAGTCAGATTGAAAAGGAGTATGGACAGTGGGGGAAATAATGGAGACCATTATTGCAAAAAAAAACACACTGACTGATCCTCCACACCTGGACTAGTTTGGGCCGACTGATCCTCCACATCTGGACTGGTTTGGGCAAAGGCAACACCCTTAGGCACCTCCTCTCACCAGCTGTACCTTCTCCCTCCTTCCCCTGCAAGCCTTTTCCTGGAGTTTATTGGTGATCCCAAGCCTCCAGCCTGGAAGGGCTACCTCCTCGCCGTGCTGATGTTCCTCTCGGCCTGCCTGCAAACGCTGTTTGAGCAGCAGAACATGTACAGGCTCAAGGTGCTGCAGATGAGGCTGCGGTCGGCGATCACTGGCCTGGTGTACAGAAAGGTGAGCCCTGGGGGACAAGAGCAGGTCTTCCCAGCCAGGAAAAGCAGTATCACTGAGCAGGCAGTAATGTTATCAGCAGCTGAGAACGCATTCAGTCCTTGCTTATTAGAGTCACTCACCATACATTCTCACTTCCTTAGTTATTTCTCTGTATTATATGTATTTATTTTCTTGAGACGGAGTCTTGCTCTGTCACCCAGGCTGGAGTGCAGTGGTGCGATCTCGGCTCACTGCAGCCTCCGCCTCCCGGGTTCAAGTGATTCTCCTGCCTCAGCCTCCTGAGTAACTGGGACTATAGACACGTGTCACCACGCCCAGCTAATTTTTATATTTTTGGTAGAGACAAGGTTTTGCCATGTTGGTCAGGCTGGTCTCGAACTCCTAGCCTCAAGTGATCTGTCTCAGCTCCTTAGTTATTCCTGTAAGGTCTTGTGTGATCTGTCCCTAGGGTGTCTCTGACCTCATCCCGTCACCTCCTCCCATGCTCACTCTCCTCCAGCCACACAGGTCTCCTTTCAGTTCCGCAAACACTCCAGGCACCCACCCACCCTGGGGCCTTTGCAGTTATTCTCACTGCCTAGACACCGTTTCCACTCCCTCTAATCTAATTTTAATTTTTGAGCCTAATTTTAACTTCCACTCATTCCCCCTTGAGGATAAAGGATTAACCTTCTGATAAGGTGGCCTGTCAGCTGTGTTCCCAGACAATACTGCTTGAGGTAAAAATGACCCCTAGGCTGGGCACAGTGGTGCACGCCTGTAATTCCAGCAATTTGGGAGGCTGAGACAGGAGGATCACTTGAGGTCAGGAGTTCAAGACCAGCCTGGCCAACATGGCGAAACCCCATCTCTACTAAAAATACAAAAATTAGCCAGGCATGGTGGCGCGTGCCTGTAATTCCAGCTACTCGGGAAGCTGAGACAGGAGAATCGCTTGAACCCGGGAGGTGGAGGTTGCAGTGAACTGAGATCATGCCACTGCAGCGCAGCCTGGGTAACAGAGCGAGACCTCGTCTCAGAAGAAAAAAAAAACAAAACAAAAAAACCCAAATTGCATCTGGGCTGGAAGTTCTGTCCATTGACTGTGAATACCTGGTTGGAGGCCATAGCTTTAGACTTCTCTCTGTGCAGTGGCTCTTGTCCCTTCCCAGGACTCTGGAAGCTAAGTCCCTGGACTGCTGCCCCAAGAGCTATTGGCTCCTGTGGGGTATGGAGCATCTGAGCCAGGGCAGGTCCCGTCCCATGTAAGTGTCATTCCCTGACACCTGAGCTGTCACCTAGGGGAGGAGGGGACAGAGGGGACAGCTCCTAGGTGGCCAAGAGGGCAGCTCTTGATGCTGTCCTGCCAGAGTGCTGCGTCCCAGGCTCCTGTTCCCCTGAGCATGCCAGAGCTGGGTGTGCCCTATCCTGTCTTAAGAGTCCACATTTCCTTGAGCCTAAGAGGAAGCCCGCCTGGTGAGCAGGCATTGATCTTCCTATTCCCCACCCACCCGCCAGGAGGCCTTCTTTGATCTCCTGATGAGATCAGATCCCTCCTCTCTAACCTCTGGGCTTTTTTTTTTTTTTTTTTCTGACAGAGTTTCGCTCTTGTTGCCCAGGCTGGAGTGCAGTGGCACAGTCTCGGCTCACTACAACCTCCGCCCCCTGGGTTCAAGTGATTCTCCTGTCTCAGCTTCCTGAGTAGCTGGGATTACAGGTGTGCGCCACCATGCCCGGCTAATTTTGTATTTTTAGTAGACAGGGTTTCACCATGTTGGCCAAGCTGGTATCGAACTCCTGACCTCAGGTGATCCACCCACCTCAGCCTCCCAAAGTGCTGGGATTACAGACATGAGCCAACACGCTCAGCCTGGGCTACTTTTTTATGTTACTCATCATAACTGCCATTAAAGCATGAGTTATAGAAATATTTTTGTTTTGTCTTATTTTTTTGAGACAGAGTCTCACTCTGTCACCCAGGCTGTAGTGCAGTGGTGCAATCTTGGCTCACTGCAACCTCTGCCTCCTGGGTTCAAGCAATTGTCCTGCCTCACCCTCCCAAGTAGCTGGGATTACAGGCGCCCACCAGCATGCCCAGTTAATTTTTGTATTTTTACTAGAGATGGGGTTTTGCCATATTGGCCAGGCTGATCTCGAACTCCCGGCCTCAAGCAATCCACCCGCCTCAGCCTCCCAAAGTGCTGGGATTACAGGTGTGAGCCACTGTGCCTGGCCAGTTATATAAATCTTTATTATAGAGCCTTGTTCCCCACCTCAAACTCCAGTCCCGGGGGAGCAAGCCTCATCTCTGTTGTTCACAGCTGTATTTTCAGTTCCCAGCTCAGTGTGAGTCACACAGTGGGCACTCTTCAAAGACTTGCTAAGTGGAGAATTTCTATGTCCAGTCATTCCTGGATCACTTCTTCACTCCCTCACGCAGTCACAAAGGGAGGGCTGCATGTGGAATTTAGCATTCAACAGGCTGGAAGAGGTCCACTGTGACCCCAGGGTTAAGGCAGATGTGAGGCTGCCAGAGAACCAGGTTGGTGTCACAGAAGCACGTGAAAGGTCTCACCCTTGTCATGCCTTCGTCACCCTGGATTCCATTCCTTGTGTAGGTGCTTACAAGGGCTGTGACTTTGGGCAAGGTGCTCAACTTCTCTCTGCCTCGGTTTCTTTAGCCATAGAATGGGGTTAGTAAATGTTCATTTCATTGATTCTAGTCTCACATTTTTTTTTCACTCTAATACTTCCAAAATCGAGATGTCTCTTACATGTCTTAATTTAACTGGAAGTGGTATTTTCCTTGGTGAGAGAATAATAGAGAGCAATTTATCCATAGAATTTTTTTTAAAGACAGGGTCTTGCTCTGTTGCCCAGGCTAGAGTGCAGTGGCACCAACATGGCTCACTGCAGCCTCAACCTCCCGTACTCAATTAATCCTCCCTCCTCAGCCTCCCCAGTAGCTAGCTAGGACCACAGGCGCACCACAACCATGCCTGGCTAATTTTTTCTTTTTTTTCCCCCCGAAATGGATTTTGCTCTTGTTGCCCAGACTGGAATGCAATGGCTTGATCTGGGCTCACTGCAACCTCTGCCTCCTGGGTTTAAGCGATTCTCTTGCCTCAGCCTCCCAAGTAGCTGGGATTACAGGTGCCTGCCACCATGCCCGGCTAATTTTTGTATTTTTGGTAGAGACAGGGTTTCACCATGTTGGCCAGGCTGGTCTCCACCTCCTGACCTCAGGTGATCTGTCCACCTCGGCCTCCCAAAGTGCTGGGATTACAGGCATGAGGCACCGCACCCGGCCCCCTGGCTAATTTTTTAAAGTATTTTGTAGAGCTTGGGTCTTACTATGTCGCCCGGGCTGGTTTCGAACTCCTGGGATCAAGCAATCCTCCCACCTCAGCCTCCCAGAGTGGTGGGATTACAGGCAGAGGCCACTGCACCTGGCCTGGCATTAGAGGGAATGAATATGGTAGTGCCTGCTTGGTACCATTCATGGCTGTGAGCACCCCGGGGAAGGATAAGGCTGTTCATTTAGCACAGTGCCTGCGACATGGTGAGCACTGGGCAGATGACCACCGTTATCTGTGTTAATCTGGTGTTTTCGTGCATGTTATTCATTATTATGCCTCCCGTGCTTTAGGGATCTTGGAGGATTTTCATTTTTGTCATCTCCGTGGATCCTCAAAGAGCCCTGAGAGGTTGGCCTAAGAGACTTTACTCACCCACCTCGCAGACGCGTGAAGTGGGGCTCACTGGGTGGAGAAGCCACCTGGGGCATCCCTCTGCCCCGGCCTCCCCACTTTACTTCTCTCCTTCTGCCCACCCGCCAGGTCCTGGCTCTGTCCAGTGGCTCCAGAAAGGCCAGTGCGGTGGGTGATGTGGTCAACCTGGTGTCCGTGGACGTGCAGCGGCTGACCGAGAGCGTCCTCTACCTCAACGGGCTGTGGCTGCCTCTCGTCTGGATCGTGGTCTGCTTCGTCTATCTCTGGCAGGTATGCGACAGGAGGAAGACGGGATTTGAATGGAGTCCCCCACCCCTCCTTCTCCCCCTCCTCCTCCCCTCTCCCACCCTTCCCCCTCCTGACTTAGCATTCAAGAGGCTGGAAGAGGTCCACTGTGACCCCAGGGTTAGGGCAAGTCTGAGGCTGTGGGAGAACCGGGTTGGTGTCAGAGAGGCACATGAAAGGTTTTACCCTTGTTCTGCCTTCATCACCCTGGATTCCATTCCTGGTGTAGAAGCTTATAAGGCTTCCTCCCCTCTCCCCCTGCCCCAGCCTCCTCCTCCGGCCCCCCTCCTCTTGCACCCCTCCCTGCACCCTCCCTCCTCCTGCATCTCTCCCACCTTCTGCCCACGCACCCCCTCCTCTTCCTGCACCCCTTCCTTTTCCTCCTTCCCCCTCCTCCTCCTCTTCCTCTCTCCTGCTCCACCTTCTTCTTCCTTTCTGCTCCCTGTCATCTTCCCTCCCACTTCTTCCCTTCTCCCCTCTTCTCCTCTACCGTCCTCCCTCTCTTCCCTCTCCTCTTCCCTCTCCTCTTCCCTCTCCTCTTCCCTCTCCTCTTCCCTCTCCTCTTCCCTCTCCTCTTCCCTCTCCTCTTCCCTCTCCTCTTCCCTCTCCTCTTCCCTCTCCTCTTCCCTCTCCTTCTCTTCCCTTTCTTCTTCCTCTCCTCCTTTTTCTCCTCCCCTTCCACCCCCATCTCCTCCTTCTCCTCCTCCTCCAATCCTGTCTCAATTTGCCTACTATTGTCTGACATGATGGGAAAAGCCCTCAATAAGGATGACCTTCACTTGACCTTGGGCAGGAAGTTCACCCTCTCTGGGCCTCAGTTTCCTCTGTAGAAAGATGATGATGATGATGACGATGACGTTGATACTTCCCCATGTGCTATTAGGGTACCCAGTAGGCAAGTTAACCATGTTTTGAAGTTACCAGTAACCCTGGGGCACCACCATAGCCACTGTCCACAAAACACAAGAGGAGAACATTTTAGGGGGAAAAATTGCTACTTAGTGTTCAAAAAACACAAAGTAGCCATCAGGAAACAACCAAACAAAACAAACAAAACATTTACTTTCCAACTTCATTCCTTTAACGTTGTGGTATAGGATTTTCTTTTTTTAAATTAAAATCAGACTCTGGGCCAGGCACAGTGGTTCATGCCTATAATCTCAGCAATTTGGGGGGCTGAGATGGGTGGATCACTTGAGGCCAGGAGTTCCAGACCAGCCTGGCCAACCCCGTCTCTGCTGAAAGATACAAAAATTAGCCGGGCATAGTGGTGGGTGCCTATAACCCCATCCACTCAGGAGGCTGAGGCAGGAGAATCGCTTGAGACTTGGAGGTGGAAGTTGCAGTGAGCTGAGATAATGCCACTGCACTCCAGCCTGGGTGACAGAGTGAGACTCTGTCTCCAAAAAATAAATAAAAATAAAAATAAAATTAGACTCTGTATCGGGAACTGCCTAGGCTCAAATCCTGCTTCTGACCACTTACCAGTTGTGAATCCGTGTGCAAGGAACCTACTCTCTCTGTGCCTCCTGTTCTTGTCTCCAACGTGAGGATCATAATTAACAGTAGCACTCCTGCCCCAGAGGGGCTGAGGCATTAAACCAGCCTATATGTAGAAAGCACTTAAAAGGGTGCTGGGCACACAACTGCACCCTGTAGGTATTTGTAATATTATCATTAGTTACTTTTCCATAAAGGATAAGACAGTAGATGCTTTTTACACTGGAGGCCACACCATCTCTCCTGCAAATATTCATCTCTGCCCTTGGAGTGCAGAAGTGGCTGTAGACCATACTAAGCAAACAGGCATGGTATTCCTCCAATAAAACTCTATTTATGGATGCTGACATTTGAAGTGCATATCATTTTCATATGTCATGAAATAGTATCCTTTTGATTTTTTTTTTTTTTCGAGACAGAGTCTCACTGTGTTGCCCAGGCTTTGGTGCAATGGCACAACTTCGGCTCACTGCAACCTCCACCTCCCAGGTTCAAGCAATTCTCCAGCCTCAGCCTCCTGAGTAGCTGGGATTACAGGCGTGCACCACGACATCTGGCTGATTTTTGTATTTTTAGTAGAGACTGGGTTTCACCATGTTGGCTGGGCTGGTCCTGAACTCCTGACCTCAGGTGATCTGCCCACCTCAGCCTCCCAAAGTGCTGGGATTACGGGCATGAGCCACTGTGCCTGGCCTTGTAAAAACTGTTAATGGCATTTTGATTGTAATTGCTGAATATTCCAAAAAAAACTCGAATGCTCATGCATATGATTGTTTTTGCTAGGGCTAGGGGCCAGGACTTTTTCCAGTGTCTTCACCTTGTATTCCAGGGCCTTGCAAACAATAGGCAGGTGCTTAGCAATTACAACATAAGGCACTCAGACAGAGCTTGATGTGCAGTACATAAATGTCATCATTAGGAAGAAAGAGAGGGAGAGAGGAAGAACATGGGAAAATTCAGGGCAATTGATCAGGTTGACCCCACCGTTGCTAAAAATCAGATGAGACCAGGCGGGGCACGGTGGCTCACGCCTGTAATCCCAGCACTTTGGGAGGTCAAGGCCGGCAGAACACTTGAGGTCAGGAGTTCAAGACCAGCCTGGCCAACATGGCAAAACCCTGTCTCTACTGAAAATATAAAAATTAGCCGGGCATGGTGGCATGTGCCTGTAATCCCAGCTACTAGAGAGGCTGAGGCAGGAGAATCACTTGAACCCGGGAGGTGGAGGTTGCAGTGAGCTGAGATCACATCACTGCACCGCAGCCTGGACGACAGAGTGAGACTCCTAAAAAAAAAAAAAAAAAAAAAAAAAAAAAAATTAGATGAGACCAACAAGGTATCCATAGATAATGCACCATGTTACTTCGCTTGTGTACTTTTCCTGCCTCTTGGTAGACAGTTCCTAACATCACCGTGAGGCCTTGGTGAAGGAGGAGTGGACACTGAGGTTGCTACAGTTTAATGATACCATTTTTCCCCCAGACAGAGATGTTCATCTTCTGCTCACATTCCTTGAGTGTTTTTCTAAGCCCTGCTGTGGGCTGGTGTTTACCCTCTGCGCACTTCTCCATTGAGCCACTAGGTAGCGCCATTGCCGCATAAATGAAACAAACTGGCCCAAGGTTAGAAAATAGTGTTCCCAGGCCAGGTGGGGTGGCTCAAACCTGTAATATCAGCACTTTGGGAGGCTGAGGTGGGTGGATCACTTGAGGCCAGGAGTTCGAGACCAGC
This sequence comes from Pan troglodytes, assembly GCF_028858775.2. NCBI lineage: Eukaryota > Metazoa > Chordata > Mammalia > Primates > Hominidae > Pan > Pan troglodytes. Next base: position 18,657,145 of record NC_072416.2, on the reverse strand, counting down.
CTGGGCAACGTGGTGAAACCCCATCTCTACTAAAAATACAAAAATTAGCCGAGTGACACACGCCTGTAATCCCAGCTACTCAGGAGGCTGAGACAGGAGAATCGCTTGGGAAGCAGAGGTTGCAGTGAGCCAAGATCATGAGACTCCACTCCAGCCTGGGTCACAGAACAAGAATCCATCTCAAAATAAATACATAAATAAATAAATAAACATAGTGTTCCTAAGGACTGAGACGGGAAACTGAGGCACACAGACTGGAGTTGGGGTGGGGCTTGTCAAGAGAACGGGTCCAAATAACCTGTGCAGAAATCTCAGAAAGTCACAGCAACTTAAAAATCATTTATTCTACCCCCTACTTCCACATTTTCCAGATCTAGAAACCAAAGCTGAGAGGGGGAAGATAACTATCCCAAAATCACCACGTTGGTGGGGGAGCAGGGTTGCCAGAGAAACACAGGACATTCAGTGAAGTGTGAGTTTCAGACAAACGGAAGAATTTCTCAGTGTATGTCCCAAATATTTCACGAGACTTAGACTAAAACCTTATTCACTCTTTATCTTCAAATGTAACTGGGCATTCTGTATGATGATTTACTAAATCTGACAACCCTTGCGAGGGATGAAATGAAGATTAGGAAAATAATTAAACGCAATAAGAGAAAATGCCAAATGAGAACAACTCTATTCCCATTTTGCAGACAAGAGAATTGCACCTGAGGGAGGTGACTTGCCCCAAGGCCACACCCAAAACTCTCAGGGTCAGGATTTGAACCAGGTCCTGATTCCATAGGTCTCAACTTTACTGTTGTGGCTGGGAACACCCCCCAGTCCCACTCGTGTGTGTGCACAATCTGTCTTGAATATAACTCTCTCCCTATTGTGTAAGAGGGCTGTTTCCCTCCCTGACATTGAAGGACCCTACCTTCAGCAGGCATCTCCTGACACAGCAGACCCCATGAGCACAGATCCCTGGGACCTGGTGGCTGCCCTTATCAGATTCCCTGACATCCCCATTTTAGGACCCAAGTCTGACCACCTTCAGGATCTGCAGCTGTGTTACAGAAAAGGGGTCCTGATCCAGATCCCAAGAGAGGGTTCTTGGATGTCATGCAAGAAAGAATTCAGGGCGAGTCCATAAAGTGAAAGCAAGTGTTTGTTTTTTTTTTGAGATGGAGTCTCACTCTGCCGCCCAGGCTGGAGTGCAGTGGTGCGATCGTGGCTCACTGTAAGCTCCGCCTCCCAGGTTCAAGCTATTCTCCTGCCTCAGCCTCTCGAGTAGCTGGGATCACAGGTGCCCACCACCACACCTGGCTAGTTTTTATATTTTTAGTAGAGACTGTGTTTCACTATGTTGGCCAGGCTGGTCTCGAACTCCTGACCTCAGGTGATCCGCCCGCCTCCGGCCTCCCAAAGTGCTGGGATTACAGGCATGATCCACCGTGCCCGGCCAAAAGCAAGTTTTTTAGTAAAGTAAAGATCTAAAAGAATGGCTACTCCATAGAGAGAGCAACCCAGAGGGCTGCTGGTTGCCCATTTTTATGGTTATTTCTTGATGATATGCTAAACAAGGGGTGGATTATTCATGCCTTTCCTTCTTAGACCATATAGGGTAACTTCCTGATGTTGCCATGGCATTTGTAAACTGTCATGGCGCTGGTGGAGTGTAGCAGTGAGGATGACGGCAGGTCACTCTCGTAGCCATCTTGGTTTTGGTGGGATTTGGCCGCCTTCTTTACTGCAACCTGTTTTATCAGGAAGGTCTTTGTGACCTGTATCTTGTGCCGACCTCCTATCTCATCCTGTGACTTACGATACCTTAACCATCTGGGAATGCAGCCCAGTAGGTCTCAGCCTCATTTTACCCAGCCCCTATTCAAGATGGAGTTGCTCTGGTTCACGTGCCTCTGAGAGCTGGGCTCCTCGGGATCTCCTGACATCCTGCCCCTTCTGTCCCCAGCTCCTGGGGCCCTCCGCCCTCACTGCCATCGCTGTCTTCCTGAGCCTCCTCCCTCTGAATTTCTTCATCACCAAGAAAAGGAACCACCATCAGGTTTGGCTTTTGGGAAAGGGACGGACCAGGCAGGAAGTAGGGAGGAAGCCACAGGTCCTGGTGTGGGAGATGGGGAGGGGAGAGCTGAGTGCGAGCCCACGGGTCTGGCTTTGTTCTTGTCGTCTGTGAGCTGCCCATCACTCAGACCTGCACCCCCTCCCGCTACCGTCTCAATGGACAGTGGCTCCGTCCCTCCAGTGTTCAGGCCACAGGCCCTGGGTCAGTTCAATGCCTTTTTCTCTCACATCCCATCTGTCAGCAGATTTGCTTGGCATCACCTTCAAAATGCATCCAAAATGTCACCCTTCCCAGCACAGGCTCTCCAAACCCCATGATCTGTAACCCAGGTCACAGCAGCAAGCCCCTGGCTCACTCCCCGCTTCTGCCCTCAGCCTCTCTCCACTCCCAGCCAGAGGAGACCTATGCAAACCAAATACGTTGTACCCCTCCTCTACTCAGACCCACAGCGGCCCCATTTTCCTCAGACTGAGCCAAAGACCCCACAGTGGCCCACCAGGCCCGCCCTGAGCTGGCCTCATTGCTTCCAACCTCACCTTCTACCCGTCTCCCCTCCTTCCCTGCCTTTCCCCGCACATCTCCCATCCTCAAACCTGCCCGATCTCACACATCCCCGCAGGCCTTCGCTTTAGCTGTTCCCTCCGCCTGGATCACCCTCACTCCCGAAGACCCTCCGTCGCCTCCCTGTAGTCAGGGCGGCTTCCCTCACCACCCTCCAGCAAGGAAACAGCACGTCCATCCCTCTCCTCCCAGCAGCAGCCTCTCCTTTGCCTGCCCTGGGTTTGTTTTTGCTTTTTTCCCCCCACAGCACTTCCCACATCCTACAGGGCCCTGCAGGAAGCACCCGACAGGGGTTGATTGCCTTGTTCTCCTTAACTGGAAGTTTGCAACAGCACAGGCCACTGACTGTGGCCAACTCGGCATCTAGTTAGTGCTTGGCAGGCAGAAGGTTCTCAGTAAGTGTTTGTGAACTATGGAAGAAAGGAGGGAGGGAAGAAGGGAAGGAGAGAGGAAGGGAAGAAGGAAAGGAGGAGAGGAAGGAGGGAGGGGAAGGAGAGAAAAGGAGGGAGGGAAGGAAAGACAAGAAAAGGGAAGAAGGACAGAGGGAAGGAGGGAAGGAAAGAATTGAGGGAGGAAGAGAAGGAATGAGGGAGAGAAGAAAGCAAGCGGGGAGGGAGGGAAGGAAAGAAAAGGAAAGAGGGAAGGAAGAAAGCGAAGGAAAGAGGAAGAAAGGAGATAGGGAAGGAAGGAAAGAAAAGGCGGGAAAGAGGGAGGGAGGGATGGGGGATGGAGGGAAGGAGCTTATTTCCTCTCTTGGCCCAGCTGTCCCAGTGTCCATCTGTCACCTGGGCTGTTTCTCCGGCCTCCTGTGTGGCCTCCTCTAAAACATTCTAGGCCGGGCACAGTGGCTGACACCTGTAATCCCAGCACTTTGGGAGGCCGAGGCGGGCAGATCACCTGAGGTCAGGAGTTCAAAACCAGCCTGGCCAACATGGCATAACCCTGCCTCCACAAAAAATACAAAATTTAGCCAGGCATGGTGGCGGGCGCCTGCAATCCCAGCTACTCGGGAGGCTCAGGCAGGAGAATCGCTTGAACCCAGGAGGCGGAGGTTACAGTGAGCCGAGACCGCACCACTGCACTCCAGCCTGGGCGACAGAGCAAGACTCGGTCTCAAAAAGTAAAACCTTCTCCAGGCAGCTGCCCCTCTGATGATGCCCCCAGCCCCATGGTGAAGCACAGGAGACCCTGAATTCCTCTGCCTGACTTTAAAGTGCCAAGTGACCCTGCCCACATGCTCCTCTGGTCACACTGAGTGTCCTCTGAGTCATGCTATTCCCTGTGCCTGGGTTTTAGCTGCCCCCGCCACCCCCCTACCCCCCAGCCCCCACCCCCCACCCCCATCTCAAGCCCCTCCCCTCCCTCTTCTCCAGCTCCATCCCCCCATCCTCTGCCTGCTCAGCACCCACTTCCTGGTCATTTAAGATTTAGCTCAGGCTGTAATCCCAGCATTTTAGGAGGCTGAGGGCAGAGGATCACTTGAGCCCAGGAGCTCGAGGCCAACCTGGGCGACATAGCGAGACCCCAACTCCACAAAAAATGTAAAAGGTAAAAAAAAAAAAAAAAAGACGTAGCTCAGGCATCAACCACCTCCAGGTAGCCTTCCTGATGGTGCCATACCCAGGTGGGCTCAGGCTGCCTCTGTTCTCCAGGCATCAGAGGCTTCCTCCGTGGGGCACACTGTCCCAGGGGCACTCCTGCAGAAGTCCAGGTACAGGATGATGGTGGTTGGACCAGGAGTGAGGGTCAGAGATGCTGAGAGGCAGACAGGTTTGGGACGCAGTTTGGTGAGATGAATGGGATTTGCTGAAGGGTGGCTGTCAGGGTGCAGGGAAGAATTCTCAACTGTCCCTGTCTTCATCTCTCTTCTTCCCTCCGATCCCAGGAGGAGCAAATGAGGCAGAAGGACTCACGGGCACGGCTCACCAGCTCTATCCTCAGGAACTCGAAGACCATCAAGTTCCATGGCTGGGAGGGAGCCTTTCTGGAAAGAGTCCTGGGCATCCGAGGCCAGGAGCTGGGCGCCTTGCGGACCTCCGGCCTCCTCTTCTCTGTGTCGCTGGTGTCCTTCCAAGTGTCTACATTTCTGGTGACGTCACTCTAGTCTCTATGCTGAGCAGCACTGAGGAAGGAGTGCGGGGGTGGGGGCAGGGTGAGGTAGGTGGAGCCCCCCAGATCCTACCACCCTGTCCATCAAAACCCACTCATTCTGGATCCTGTTCTCTCTGGGTCCCTGCTGTCTTCTACAAGAACTAATTAATCATATTATTCTAGCAAAGGTGGCAGTGGCTGATAAAGTCTGCTGAACTCTCAGAGAGAGTTCCAGGCTTCTACCGATGTGGGGAGGAGGGTACAGATGCAGGGGGGTGGCAGAGGTAGAATCCTGGGTCAGAGTGACTTCCCTGATCCTGGCCAGCAGATGTCCATAGCCACCCTGTCACTGGACGTGATCCTTGTCCTGCCATTCTGTAATTTATTTCATATTGCTGTCAGAACAACCTTCCTAAACCACAGTTTTAAAAAATTGGATACATAGGCTGGGTGTGGTGGCTCATGCCTGTCGTCCCAATACTTTGGGAGGCCGAGGTGGGTGGATCACCTGAGGTCAGGAATTCAAGACCAGCCTGGCCAACATGGCGAAACCCTGTCTCTACTAAAAATACAAAAATTAGCTAGTTGCAGTGGCGGGCGCCTGTAATCCCAGCTACTTGGGAGTCTGAGGCAGGAGAATCACTTGAACCCAGGAGGCAGAGGTTGCAGTGAGCCGAGATCATGCCACTGTACTCCAGCCTGGGCGACAGAGCAAGACTTCATCTCAAAGAAAAAAAAAGCACCACAAATGGCACCAACACCTAGAGCCCTCAAGTGCTGCTCCTGCCTGCAACTTTAGAGTCATCTTCCAAGGGACTCTAGAATCACAAGTTCCACCACGTCTGGAACAACAGGGCTACCAAGATCAAAAACTCTGCTGTCCCCCGATGCCTGACCTAGAGGCATTAGGTTCTCCCCTAGGTTCTAGTGACGCCTAGAGCCGTGGGGCTGCGCACTCATCACCATTAGCAATGCGCTGTGTCTTTAGAGAGAGCCTTATGTAGCTTATGACTGCGGAGAGGACATGTGTTAGCAGGACTGGGAGTGGGATCTACGGAGGGAAGCACATGCGGACATGGCGGGTGGGCCACATGGACCGTGTAGGCACCACAGCTTGCCCAGGCTGCCCTATCCATGCTTGCGTGTCTCACTGTTGCCCCATGTGTCCCCCCCACCCCCCAGGTCGCACTGGTGGTGTTTGCTGTCCACACTCTGGTGGCCGAGAATGCTATGGATGCAGAGAAAGCCTTTGTGACTCTCACAGTTCTCAACATCCTCAACAAGGCCCAGGCTTTCCTGCCCTTCTCCATCCACTCCCTCGTCCAGGTGAGGTGGGTGCAAGGGCTGGAGCCATCCTGGGAGAGTGCGTGGGCTACACCTGGCTCCAGCTTCCCTACCCCTGCCATTTGCAGAGGAGAGGGAAGACAGAGTGGGAGGGAGAGGGATGGTGTGGAGCTGGAAAAGGGGCAGGTAGGGGCAAGAACAGAGGCGGGCAGAGAGTACAGCAAATACATCTGGAAGGGGTCAGCCTTTGGAGGGCAATGTGCAGACCTTTCCACACACACCCTCAGGACATGCATACTTGTCCATCTGCCCAGCAATTCCACATACAAGCAATCATGTCAGTTCCCTTTTTTATACAAAGCGATTTTGTTTCTCTTCCTTTGCTATCTCTAGTCCTTTCAGCATGATGAAAACAAGAAACGGCGGCATACCTGAGCCATCTCCATGTTTTTTATTTTTTATTTTTATTTATTTATTTATTTGAGATGGAGTCTCACTCTGTCACCCAGGCTGGAGTGCAGTGGCGCAATCTCGGCTCACTGCAAGATCTACCTCGCAGATTCAAGTGATTCTCCTGCCCCAGCCTGCCAAGTAGCTGGGACCACAGGCATGCACAACCATGGCCAGCTAATTTTTTTTTTTTTTTTTTTTTGTATTTTTAGTAGAGATGAGATTTCACCATGTTGGCCAGGCAGGTCTTGAACCGCTGACCTCAGGTGATCTGCCCACCTTGGCCTCCCAAAGTGCTGATTACAGACATGAGCCACTGCACCCAGTCTTATTTATTTATTTATTGTGTTTTTAGTAGAGACAGGGTTTCACCATGTTGGCCAGGCCAGGCTGGTCTTGAACTCCCGACCTCATGTAATAAGCCCGCCTCAGCCTCCCAAAGTGCTAGGATTACAGGCATGAGCCACCGCGCCTGGCCGCCTTATTTATTTATTTATTTATTTATTTTATTTATTTATTGAGACAGTGTCTCACTCTGTCACCCAGGCTGGAGTGCAGTGGCACGATCTCAGCTCACTGCATGCTCAAACTCCTGGACTCAAGTGATGCTTCTACCTCCCAGCCTCCTGAGTAGCTGGGACTACAGGCATGGGCCACCACATCCGGCTAATTTTTTTAATTTTTTGTAGAAACAAAGAGTCTTGCTATGTTCCCCAGGTCTCCAACTCCTGGCCTCAAGTGATCCTCCTGCACTTGGCTTCCCAAAGTGCTGGGATTACCGGCATGAGCCGCTGCACCTGGCCTAATCTCTATTTTAACGACTGGTCTCTTTCTTCCCCAAAGATGGGTTTGTGACTGGGAGAGAGCGCCCCCAGGTGGACAACATTTGAAATTGTTCCACATAATGGCTTGATAACCTTATTGGAAAAGCCACCATCCTCTTCCCAGATCTTGTCTGCAGAATGGCAGCTGGCTTGCTTCGGTGTCACTGATTTGTAGGATCGCAGAGGTGGGAGATCACCACCATCAAGGTCACCACTTGGGTTGCATCGTTTCCCATGAACTAGAAAGCTTTGTCCTCACGCCTCCTATGCACAGAGCTTGGTAGACAGGAAGCTGTTGCCACACATCTTGAGACACCGACACCCAAAACCCGAGTTCTTTGCTCTTCTTGCTGGGTGACCTGCGGCTTCGGTTTTCCTAGGCCCGGGTGTCCTTTGACCGTCTGGTCACCTTCCTCTGCCTGGAAGAAGTTGACCCTGGTGCTGTAGACTCAAGTTCCTCTGGAAGCAGTGAGTGCTGAGTCTGGCAGGAGGGGTGTGGGAGGGATGTGGGGATGTGGGGGCCACCCCGGCCCAAAATGGCAAGCCAGCATCAGCACTGGGGGGAGATGGGGGCTGCGGGCAATGGATGACACGTGCAGATCACGCCATCTGCGTGTCACTTGGAAACTGGCACCGTGCTGCTCTTCTTTCTGCTAGCCATTCAGCGACCACTCACTGAGCGCCCACTTTGTACCATCCTGGGTGTACAACAGGGAACACTCTAACACAGTGGTCCCCAAGCTTTTTGGCACCAGGGACTGGTTTTGTGGAAGACAGTTTTCCCACGGACCGGGGCGAGGCGCGTGGTTTTGGGATGATTCAAACACATTCCATTTATTGTGCCCTTTATTATTATTACATTGTACCATATAATGAAATAATTATACAACTCACCATAACGTAGAACCAGTGGGAGCCCTGAGCTTGCTTTCCGTCAACTAGATGGCCCCAAAGCGGGTGATGGGAGACAGAGATCATCAGGCATTAGATTCTTATAAGGAACACGCAACCCAGATTCCTCACATGCACAGTTCACAAGTGTTCATGCTCCTATGAGAATCTATTGCTGCTGCTGATTTGGCAGGAGGTGGAGCTCAGGCGGTGATGGGAGTGATGGGGAATGGCTGTAAACACAGATGACACTCTGCTCACCTGCCCTGCGCTCACCTCCTGCTGTATGGCCCAGTTCCTAAGAGGCTGCAGACTGGTACCAGTCTGTGGCCTGGGGGTTGAGGACTCCTGCTCTAACAGACCAGGTCCTTGTCCTCATGCAGAAAGTCCCAGGTAATAAGCATGACAGCATTTTGATCAAGCTGGAAAATAGCAACATTTCAAGCACCATTGCACGATGAGACTTACCAAGCTCAAGTTACCTGGGCTTCCCCCTCCACCCCATCCTTCTTTTACGCCACGGGCCAAGACACCCTCTCCCTTGTTGCAACGAAGAATCTGGGCAAACTGTGTACCTGGAAAACACCCACATAGTGGTAAGAAGCTGAGCCTGTGGCATTCAACTGCCCAGGTCCAAATCCCAGCCCCAGCACTGACTAGCTGGGTGATCCTGACAAGTAGATCATCTCTCTGAGCCTCCGTGTTCCCATCTCCAAAATGGGCATGTTAATCATTATAGCAGCTAATTGTGAGGATGAATTTAGTTGATCTGGGCTAAGCCATGAGAGCTTTGATTTTTAGAAAATCTTTCAGGCGATTCTAACTACGTCTTAAGGATCAAGAACCACTAATCTAATTACGCTTGTTATCACAGTGAAATAATAATAATAATAATTAGTATTATTTTTGAGACACAGTCTTACTCCGTCATCCAGGCTGGAGTGCAGTGGTGCAATCTTGGTTCACTGCAACCTCCGCCTCCTGGGTTCAAGCAATTCTCCTGCCTTAGCCTCTCGAGTAGCTGTGATTACAGGCGCCCACCACCACGCCTGGCTAATTTTTGTATTTTTTGGTAGAGGCAGGGTTTTGCCATGTTGGCCAGGCTGGTCTCAAACTCCTGACCTCAAGTGATCCTACCACCTCTGCTTCCTAAAGTGCTGAGATTACAGGCATGAGACACTGTGCCGGCCACAGTGAAATTAATAACACCCCCTTCACTCTGGGAAGGCTGGGATTTGATGATAATTTATTTCAGAAATTCACTAACTTTTTCCATAAATGACCAGATTGTGCATATTTTAGGCCTGTGGGCCACACAGTCTCTGTCACAACTGCTCAAAGCATGAAATATAGAAATGAATGGATGTGGCCGTGTTCCAATAAAACTTTATTTATAAGAAAAGGCAGCAGGCAGGATTTGGTCTCTGGGCCACAGTTTGCCTCCCCCTGGATTATGTAGCCATGGGACACGGACAGAACAAGAACCCTGCGGGGTCACCCACAAGCCAGTGAGTAGCAGGGCAATTTGTTCAGTGGGAGAGATTTCTTCCTGCAGCCTCTGCCCCTGGCGGGGCGGCGGATGGTGCCTGGGGGCCTCTCCGATGCAGAGGCCGGCCAGGTCAGGGGTCTCCTGTAAATGGCCTCTTGTGCCCTGCAGCTGCCGGGAAGGATTGCATCACCATACACAGTGCCACCTTCGCCTGGTCCCAGGAAAGCCCTCCCTGCCTCCACAGGTACAGAACACCCGTAGTAACCAGCCTCATGTTTTTAGGGAGAAGATGCGTGGGGCTCCTGCTGCCTCCCACCTGAGAGGTGGTGTAGGTTTCCAGCCTGGGACTGGAGGGTGGTTTAGGCTGGGCTGGGGCTCTGCCGGGGAGGTTCTCAGGATACATCTCTACCTCCTGAAGGTGGGGACCTGCACAGCACAGACCAGTATCTCCTGCAGATGGGGACCAGGGCATCTGAGCCTCCCCCATTAGGGGGAGACACCCCTGTGCTCCCAGGCTGGCCAAGACGATGCCAAGGGAGGGCTGGCTGAGAGGAGCCCCAAGGTTCAGCCCTATCAGCTGTGCTCACTTCTGTGCCTCCTGTATCAGTCCGAGGTCATGATCATCTATAGTCTCCAACTCTATCGCTTGGTCTTTGTGGCCAAAAATCTCAGACAGCCCTGAAACTCCCTAAGAAGAGAAGGAATATGCCCCAGGTAGTATTTGTATTGGTTGTCATTCACTCACTTCATCGATAGAGCACTAGGTATGGGCCACGCTCTGTTCTAGGTATTGGGGATAGGGCGAAGGAAACAGACAAGGGCCCTGCTCTCTTGGGGTGACATGCTGATAGAGGTGAGGCCCAAACAGAAAACCAGAGCAAGGGAACAGAGTACGATGGCATGTCTAGCGAGGGAAGGCTTTGCATTCAAGCCGAGATCATAAGGAAGGAGTGTCTGGGAGAAGAGCTGTCTTTTTTTTTTTTTTTTTGAAACGGAGTCTTGCTCTGTCACGCAGGCTGGAGTGCAATGGCATGATCTCGGCTCACTGCAACCTCCACCTTCCGGATTCAAGCAATTCTCCTGCCTCAGCCTCCCGAGTAGCTGGGATTACAGGTGCATGCTACCACACCCAGCTAATTTTTGTATTTTTAGTAGAGATGGGTTTTACCATGTTCGTCAGGCTGGTCTCCAACTCCTGACCTCAAGAGATCCACCTGCCTCAGTTCCCAAAGGACTAGGATTACAGGCATGAGCCACCGTGCCCGGCCTGGGAGAAGAACCTTCTAGGCGGTGGGAATGGCATCAGCAAAGGTCCTGGGGCAGGAGAGTGCCTGGACCTGGGTTTCTCAACCTCAGCACGGTTCATATTTTGGGCTGAAACTTCTTTGTTGGGGGCTGTCGTGTGCATTGTGGGATGTCTAGCAGACCCAATCTCTACCCACTAGATGCCAACAGCACCCCCTACTGGTTGTGACATCCAAAAATATCTCTAGGTCTTGCCAAATGACTCCTGGGGGATGCAGTCACCCCCAGGTGAGAACCACTGGCCTTTTGTGTTCAAGAAACAGCAAGGAGGTCAGCAAGGCCAGGGCCGAGCAGCTGAGGCACAGAGCGGAAGGAGGCGGGAGATGTCATTCCTGATGGTCAGGACTTTAGCTCTGACCCTGAGTGAAATGGGAGTGCTGGCGGGTTTAGCTGGGAAGTGTCATGATCTGACTTGGGTTTTAACAGATCCCTCTGGTCACTGGGTGGAGGATGGGCTGTGGGACGCGGACAGGAGTGGGGCGGGACCAAGAGTAGGGGGAGGGAGGGAGGAAAGAGCCTATTTATCGCAAGAGCCAAGGCAGGAGGCCAGGCTGGTGAAACCCTCAGGCTATAGTCAACTCTGTGTGTGTGCGTGTGCGTGGTGTGCATGTGTGCACACATGTATGCGTGTGAGCATGGATTGATTGGGTATGTGCATGCACTTGTGTGTGTGTGGATGCGTGCCCACATTGTGTTGCTGTGCATGCTAGCATGCTTGTATGAGTGTGCAAATGTGCATGCATGTGTGCACGCTTTGTGTGCATGTGTACATGCACAGATGTGCACAGGATAGTTCCTCAAATAGCTAGACAAGGACTGGGAAAAAGAACAGCCCCACAGGTCCTCTTGGAGACTCCCAGAGCAGGAAAGCTCAGCTCCATCTGGGGCTCATCCTTCCTCACAGAGGCGGGCTGAACCCTAACCAAGGTCATGTCTCCCCTCTTGCGTGTCCAGAATAAACCTCACGGTGCCCCAGGGCTGTCTGCTGGCTGTTGTCGGTCCAGTGGGGGCAGGGAAGTCCTCCCTGCTGTCCGCCCTCCTTGGGGAGCTGTCAAAGGTGGAGGGGTTCGTGAGCATCGAGGTGAGGCCACCCCCAGCCTGTCTGCTAGGATGTCCCCATCCTGAAAGCCCCACTTCCTCGCTGCCTTCCCACCCTCCCCATCCCAGCCAAGTTCACTTTCACTCATTCTCTCCACCTCTCACCCACCACTGAGAGCCCAGCTCCCACTGCTCCTCAAAACCTATCCCACCTCTGTCCCCATCATCCTCCTGTGACCAAAGTAAGTTGTGTTTTAGGGTGCTGTGGCCTACGTGCCCCAGGAGGCCTGGGTGCAGAACACCTCTGTGGTAGAGAATGTGTGCTTCGGGCAGGAGCTGGACCCACCCTGGCTGGAGAGAGTTCTAGAAGCCTGTGCCCTGCAGCCAGATGTGGACAGCTTCCCTGAGGGAGTCCACACTTCAATTGGGGAGCAGGTGAGAGTTTGGGGGTCTTTTTGGGACAGGGAGACATTGCAGTTGGGAGTCATTTGGGTCCCCGACTCATCATGGGCAGTATGATGGAGAAATGAGAGGAATGGTTAGGGAAGTAGCGGAGAAAAAGGGCTCAGCTCAGCGTCAAGCACATGCTAGGTGCTCAATACGTAATCACTAATTGATAAGCAGAAATAGACACAAAGAGAGAGGCAGAGAGTTGTGGCAGGGATTGGCAGTGAGGAGCTCTCTGACAACTGAGAGTGAGAAGACCTAGACTCCTGTCTTACTCTGCCCTGCCTTGCTGAGTAATGTTGGTGTAATTGCTTCCCCTCTCTGGGCCTCACCAAGGGGTCTGGACAGAGATGTCCAAGAAACAGGATATATGCATCTGGAGCTATGGATTGGGCAGGGGTTGGCAAACTGTGACCCCAAGCCAAATCCAGCCCACCACTTGTGGTTTTGTTTTTTGTTTTGTTTTGGAGACAGAGTCTTGCTCTGTTGCACAGGCTGGCATGCAGTGATGCAATCTCGGCTCACTGCAACCTCCGCCTCCCACGTTCAAGCAATTCTCATACCTCAGCCTCCTGAGTAGCTGGAATTACAGGCACATACCACCACACCTGGCTAATTTTTATATTTTTAGTAGAGGCAGGGTTTCACCATGTTGGCCAGGCTGGTCTCAAACTCCGGACCTCAGGTGATCTCCCCATTTACCTCAGAGACAAAGCCCAAGTCATGACAATCCCTGGCAAGGTCCCTGTGACCTGGCTCTGGTATCCATTAGCCCCATCTCCCATCATCATCTCTCAGCTTTACTGCAGCCACCTTAGTCTCTGTGATATTCCCTGATCCCCCACAGCACACTCTGGCCCCAGGGCCTTTGCACTGCTGTTCCCTCTGCTGGAAAGCTCTCCCCAGGAGTCCCCAGGGCTCATCCCTCACTTCTATCACCTTCACAGAGAGGCCTTTCCTGACCACCTTATCTACCACCACAGCCACCCTGCTAATGTTAGTGCACCCTACACCTGCACCTGCTTTTTCTCTTTTTTTTTTTTCTTTTTCTGAGACGGAGTCTCGCTCTGTTGCCCAGGCTGGAGTGCAGTGGCACAATCTTGGCTCACTGTAACCTCCACCTCCTGAGTTCAAGCATTCCTCCCACCTCAGCCTCATGAGTAGTTCAAGCAATCCTCCCACCTCAGCCTCATGAGTAGCTAGAATTACAGCCATGTGCCACCACAACTGGATAATTTTTTTTTGTACTTTTAGTAGAGATGGGGTTTCACCATGTTGGCCAGGCTGGTCTCAAACTGCTAACCTCAAGTGATCCACCCAGCTCCGCCTCCCAAAGTGCTGGGATTACAGGCGTGAGCCCCTGCACCTGGCTCCCCCTGCTTTACTATTTATTCTTCATAGCACTTTCCACCTGATGTGCTGTCTGCGTTACTTGTTTATGGATTGCCTGTCTCTGTCCCCTTCATGAGAATGATGGATCCATTAAGAGAGCAGCAACTTTGTTTTGCTCATTGCTGTTTCCCCAGAGCCTAGAACCATGCCTGGTTTATGATAACGAGGCAGTAGTTATTAGTGGAATGACTGAATGTAAGAATGAATGAATGGCTGGGTACGGTGGCTCATGCCTGTAATCCCAGCACTTTGGGAAGCCAAGGCGGGAGGGTTGCTTGAGGTCAGGAGTTTGAGACCAGCCTGGCCAACATGGTGAAGCCCCATCTCTACTAAAAATACAAAAATTAGCCAGGCATGGTGACGTAACTGTAATCCCAGCTACTTGGGAGGCTGAGGCAGGAGAATCGCTTGAACCCAGTAGGCAGAGGTTGCAGTGAGCCGAGATCAAGCCATTGCACTCCAGCCTGGGTGACAGAGTGGAACTCCATCTCAAAAATAAATAAAAATAAGTTTTAAAAGAATGAATGAAAGACAAGAAGGCCTAGATAGAAGGAATAAGTTAAAGTAATCAATAGTGCACAAGGGAAATTATAGTTAATGATCATTTACTTGTATATTTCAAGATAGCTAGAAGAGAAGGATTGTTGTGTTCCCAATACAAAAGATAAATATTTGAGGTGATGACTATCTCAGTTACCCTGATTTGATCATTACATATTGTCTACAGCAGGGGTCCCCAACCCCTGGGCCATGGATCAGCACCAGTCTGTGGCCTGTTAGGAACTGGGCAGGCAGCACAGCAGGAGGTGGGCAGAGGGCAGGCGAGTGAGGTTTCATCTGTATTTACAGCCATTCCTTATTGTTCCCATCACCGCCTGAGCTCCACCTCCTGTCAGATCAGTGGCAGCATCAGATTCTCCTAGGAGCACAAACCCTACTGTAAACTGCACATGTGAGGGATCTTATGAGAATCTAATGCCTGATGATCTGTCACTGCCTCCCATCATCCCCAGAAGGGACTATCTAGTTTCAGGAAAACAAGCTCAGGGCTCCCACTGATACTGCATGATGGTGAGTCATTATATATTACAATGTAATAATGATACAAGTAGGCCGGGCGCAGTGGCTCACGCCTGCAATCCCAGCACTTTGGGAGGCCAAGGTGGGTGGATAACCTAAGGGCAAGAGTTCGAGACCAGCCTGGCCAACATAGTGAAACCCCATCTCTACTAAAAATACAGAAACTAGCCAGGCGTGGTAGTGGGTGCCTGTAATTCCAGCTAGTCAGGAGGCTGAGGCAGGAGAATTGCTTGAACCCAGGAGGCAGAGGTTGCAGTGAGTCAAGATCACGCCATTGCACTCCAGCCTGGGTGACAAGAGCAAAACTCCATCTCAATAATAACAACAACAACAACAGTAATAATAATATTAGAAGTGCACAATAAACATAATGTGCTTGAATCATCCTGAAACCATCCCCCTGCCCCCAGGTCCATGGAAAAATTGTCTTCTACAAAACTGGTCCCTGGTGCAAAAAAGGCTGGGGACCACTGCCCTACAGGTATCGAAATACCACTTGTGCCCCTCAAATAGTTACAACTATTACATATCAATAAAAACTAAAAGAAAACAATTAAAATTAAAATAAAAAAGTAGGACTGAAAAGCTGCCACTGGATGAGGGAATAGGGAAATGGATGGTGGTCTCAATGGAGAAAGGGAAACAGGAGTTGGACTCAAAGGGATACAGAGAGTGAGCAGGAGGAGACAGAGTGGATTGGGAAGTGTAGGTAACTCCTCCAGGAAGCGTGCTTGGGAAGTGGAGAAGTGAGGTCGGGTAAGGATGGAGGCATTGTTGGCTCGAGAGCGAGTGCCTTGGAAGCTGGGCCTGTCCCCAGGGAATAGGCATGTTGAGCTGTACCTCACCCTGATGGGCAGGTGTGCCCTGACCTGCCGCAGCCTGGGCACCCCAGTTTCACCCTGTAGATGCTGACTCAGGCCACTGTTCCTTTTGTGGCCACAGGGCATGAATCTCTCCGGAGGCCAGAAGCAGCGGCTGAGCCTGGCCCGGGCTGTATACAGAAAGGCAGCTGTGTACCTGCTGGATGACCCCCTGGCGGCCCTGGATGCCCACGTTGGCCAGCATGTCTTCAACCAGGTCATTGGGCCTGGTGGGCTACTCCAGGGAACAGTAAGTTTGGGAACATGTGTCAGACAGTACAGGGCAAAGGCAGAGGAAGCACTTAGCATCCAGTCCTAACCCAAGTTTATCTCACCTCCCCCTTCCACTTGAGTCCAATTTCCTCTTTGTATTGGTCAGCTTTTGCTGTGACAATGCTATGTAACAAACAAGCCCCAGATCCCAGCAGCTTACAACAGCAGGTGTTTCTTCCTTATGGATCTGTGATTTAACTACTACAGCTTTGCCTTGGATGATTGGCCAGGGTCAGATGTACTCCTTGTCTTCTTGTTTTGAGACACAGGCTAAGGGAGTCCCCTCTGTTTCTCTATTTGGATATGCTGTTTACAAGAAAGGCGGCAGGAGCACAAGAAGGGGAGCTGTCCCCACTCTGAGTCCAGGGACAATACCCCCACCCCAACCCCCAGCTCAGGAGGCTGGCCAAGCACATGTGTGTAACTTTTTTCTTTTTTTTTTTTTTTTTTTGAGATGGAGTCTCGCTCTGCCTTTCAGTCTGGAGGGCAGTGGTGTGATCTCTGCTCACTGGAAGCTCCGGCTCCCGGGTTCACGCCATTCTCCTGCCTCAGCCTCCCAAGTAGCTGGGACTACAGGTGCCCGCCACCACGCCCGGCTAATTTTTGTATTTTTAGTAGAGACAGGGCTTAGCCGTGTCAGCCAGGCTGGTCTCGAACTTCTGGCCTCAAGTGATCCACATGCTTTGGCTTCCCAAAGTGTTGGGATTACAGGCATGAGCCACTGCACCCGGCCACATGTGTGTAACTTCTACCCCTTCCCTGCCCAGACACGGATTCTCGTGACGCACGCACTCCACATCCTGCCCCAGGCTGATTGGATCATAGTGCTGGCAAATGGGGCCATCGCAGAGATGGGTTCCTACCAGGAGCTTCTGCAGAGGAAGGGGGCCCTCATGTGTCTTCTGGATCAAGCCAGACAGCCAGGAGATACAGGAGAAGGAGGTACTAGGTGGGCTTTGCTGATTCTCCATGCCTGGCTCCTGCCACCCTTGGGGGAAAAGGCTCAAAGGGTCCTACTGGCATGAATGGAGTGCTCTGGTCACACCCTGTCTGCAGGCCTAGGCCTGGAAGCAGACAGCTCTCTTAATAGGTCACCTTTCTCCGAGAATAGCCAATAACACCATCTATGAGCCAGGGGCTGTGCTAAGTGCTTCTGTAAAAAATACACTATTTCATTTGATTCTCACAGTACCCCCAGCGGCATGTGAAGTTATTGCTGTCATTTTACAGATGAGCAAACTGAGGCAAAGAGAGTTAAATCACTTGCCCAAGGTCACAAGATTAGAACTTGAGTATGTCCAGCTCCAGAGTCTATGCTTGGAGTTGCTATGGAGACAGCCCAAGAAGGACTCTGATGCCTAGAAAGCTACACCATGCTAGCTAGGGTTTCTAATAATCCAAAAAAACAGTGTGCTGGATACATGGCAAGGTTCTGGAAGTAAAGTTGCCAAGCCAAGCTCACCCACAATGACTGAAAAGTAGCAACTAACAGCACATCACAGAGGTTAGCTCATTTAATCAACATAATGCCCCTGTGAGGCTGGTACTAGAATCATTTCCATTTCACAGATGAGGAAACTGAGGCCCAGAAGTTAAGGAACTAGTCCCAGGTTACATGGCTTGTAAGTGGCAGCACTGGGATTTGAACCCAAGCAACTTGATTCCAGAGAATGTGTTTTTTAATCGCTACACTCTATACTATCCTTTCATGACAAAGCAAGGATTCACATCCAGGTCTCTCTCAATCTCAGGCTTTGCTTCTTCTGAGAACATCTGCTTAGCACTGGCCCACCCTGGTTAAAACCTTAAGTGTTGATTCACAATGTCACAGTCCTGAAGCTTGAAGATAGAACTTGCCTGTTTGTATTGGTCAGCTTTTGCTGTGATGATGCTGTGTAACAAATAGCCCCCCAAATCTTAGCAGCTTACAGTAGCAGTTATTTGTTGCTTACAGGTCTGTGGTTAAACTACTACAGATTTGCTTTCAGTTACTGGCCACACCTGGGGGATAGTGGTGGGGAGGTGTCCTTCCTAGGGGAGATGGTACCTGAGGGTAGGTGAGAGTTAGCCAGAAAAGAGCATTCCAGACACAAGGAACTGCTTGAGCAAGGCTGTTGGGGGAAACAGAGGTAACTTGACTTTGTACAGTGTTAAATGCTGTTTTTCCAACCTCAAGTTCATAGTAGGTGCTCAGTTATCACTGATTGAAGAAATGAATGAGTGAGTGAATGCCTGAAAGATGTTCCTGGAAGAACTCAGATTGGGGTGTTGAGAGAGGTTGCTGGAGACGTGGCAGGAGCCAGATCAGGGGAAATGGATGGTCAGAGCGGTTAAGGCCACATAGTCAGTGGGTGTCAAAGTGGGTATCTGGGCCGTGTTGTGTGACAGGACTCTCTTGACCTTGCAGAAACAGAACCTGGGACCAGCACCAAGGACCCCAGAGGCACCTCTGCAGGCAGGAGGCCCGAGCTTAGACGCGAGAGGTGAGTCCACCATGGCGCCACACTCAGAAGGGCACAGGCTGAAGCTGAAGTAGCTGAAGGGACCACCCGCATCTCGGGCAGTTAGGTGGGCAACCAAAACCATTATGGATAGAGAACCTGCTGAAGTTCCCCCATGGTGCCCTGCTGAGGGATAATTTACCAAAATTGGTCCAGTTAGCCAAGATGATTAGGCCCCCATAAGGCCAGTTCATGGAATGAACAATATGCCTTCCAATTGATGGATGTCTTCAAGTGGGCCGAGGCCAGCTTGCTGGAGTTGTCTGAATGCTGCAGTAGGGCAGGACTGGTTCCTCCCCATAGCTGTAAACCACCATGCCAGGCCCGGCCACTTATGCTTTGACAGGCTGGCTATGCACAGGGCTTGGGTCTGTATGCACAGCATCACTTGACGCTGGGCAAGGGGCCAGGAGGAGGCCTCCGGTCCCCTCTTTTCTCAGCTCCCTCCAGCCAGCCAGGACACAGCTGGGCTCACTGTGGAGCTGTCTGCAGCAGAAGGACCTGCTGCCTGATACTCTCCCCTCTTAATGAGAAGGGTCTTGGGAAGCAGAACAACAGGCCACTGATACCAGATGGCCTGAGCTTAAGTGCCTGCTATACAGGGGTGGTGGGCGGCAGCGATCTTGAGGGGACTCAGTCCCCGGGGACCACTGGGGCTGACCCCCATCCCAGCTAGCCACCCTGAGGGCACTTCTCAATCACACACACACTGAGAAATCCCACCACCTTCACAGCGCACAAGAATCTGAAGTAAGATCAGATGGATAGGTAATCATGTTAAAAGAAAACCAGTAGACACATTAAGGCTGGGATTAAGGCTTACACCTATAATCCCAGCACTTTGGGAAGCTGAAGCGGGTGGATCACTAGAGGTCAGGAGTTCGAGACCAGCCTGGCCAACATGGTGAACCCGTCTCTACTAAAAATAAAAAATAAGTAAATTTAAAAAAAAAAGCTGGCGTGGTGGCATGTGCCTGTAGTCCCAGCTACTCGAGAGGCTGAGGCACGAGAATCGCTTGAACCTCGGAGGCGGAGGTTGCAGTGAGCCGAGACTGTGCCAAATTAACCTCTAGCAAATTTAATGTGTCTGAGGTTTTTTGTTTTTGTTGGCGGGGGGGGTTGAGATAGAATCTTGCTCTGTCGCCCAGGCTGGAGTGCAATGGCACAATCTCGGCTCACTGCAATCCCCGTCTCCCAGGTTCAAGCGATTCTCATGCCTCAGTCTCTTGAGTAGCTGGGACTACAGACACATGTGACCAGGCCTGGCTAATTTTTGTATTTTTAGTAGAGACAGGGTTTTGCCATGTTGTCCAGGATGGTCTCAAACTCCTGACCTCAGGTGTTCCACCTGCCTCAGCCTCCCAAAGTGCCAGGATTACACGCGTGAGCCACTGCACCTGGCTAACAGAGGTTAACTAAGCAAAGAATGATCCGCACATTGGGCAGTCCCTGAACCAGAATACATCCAGAGAGGCTCTGGTACAGCCACGGGGTCAAAGATTAACAGACAGAAAAAGGAAGGTGAAGGACAGGAAACAGAAGTGAGGTACAGAAACAGCTGGATTGGTTACAGCTCAGCGTTTGCTTTATTGGAACATGGTTTGAACAGTTGGTTGCCTTTGATTGGCTGAAACTCAGTGATTGACACAGGAGTAGGTTGCAGTCTGTTTGAGTCCAATTAGGTTACAGTTCACTATGTACAGGGAAAACCTTTAGGCCAAACTTAAAATGTGTAAGGAGGCAGCTTTGGGCTAACCTTAATTTAATAGAAGGTAGGTAGACATGTATATGTAGATATACAGGTATGTAGATGAATGGATAAATGGATGGATGGATAGATAGATAATATTCCTATTTTTACAGCTGAGGAAACTGAGGCACAGAGGTTAAGTCAGCCCACTCATCCACAGATAAAACATTCAAAGAGTCTTTAGCATCTGAATTGTGCATAATTTATATTCTGCCAGTTGGACTGACAAATCTGATGGTATACAGTAGGAGCAAAACAATTGCAAGAAAGCTTAAGCCAAAATAAAAATTCTGAGAACAGGCTGGGTGTGGCGGCTCATGCCCGTAATCCCAGCACTTTGGGAGGCTGAGGCAGGTGGATTGCTTGAGCTCAGGAGTTTGAGACCAACCTGGGCAATGTAGCAAGACCCCAACTCAAAAAAAAAAAAAAAAGAAAATTCTGAGAACAGAGTTCCAATGGTCGGCAAGTTAAGTTCATCCTGTGAAATGGCATCAGAAGAATGGGCTTGCTTGACCCTGGGGTAATAGATGGCATTTAGCTGGGTACCACATGGGAAGAAGGGAAGTGTGATATCTGGTCAGTATTCTGTTAGATGAATGAATGAATGAATGAGTACAGAGTGTACCCAGAGCTCAGTGGCTGTCAGTGGGCCTGAGGGTTAGGCACATACACCCCACCATTGGGAGAGACACTGACTTTGTCTTCATTTCCTCTAAATGACAGGTCCATCAAGTCAGTCCCTGAGAAGGACCGTACCACTTCAGAAGCCCAGACAGAGGTTCCTCTGGATGACCCTGACAGGGCAGGATGGCCAGCAGGAAAGGACAGCATCCAATACGGCAGGGTAACCACCAGCTTCACCCACCCCTCCCCACCCACCGCTGCCACCTCCAGGGGCCCAAGTCCTCCCACCAAATGTAGCACTTGGCAGTGATACTCACCTTTCTTGAGCACCTACTATGTGCCAGTAGCATTCTAGATGTTCATTTTCTTAATCCTCACAACCACCCTAAAAAATAGATATGATAGCTCTATTTCAGACATAAAGAAACTGAATTCTTTTAAAATTTATTTTATTTTGATTCTGAGAAAGTGGCTCGCTCACTCACCCAGGCTGGACCGCAGTGATGTAATCATAGCTCACTGCAGCCTCGACCTCCTGGGCTCAAGCAATCCTCCTACCTCAGTCTCTCAAGTAGCTGGGACTACAGGCGTGTGCCACCATGCCCAGCTAATGTTTGTATTTTCAGTAGAGATGGGTTTTGCCATGTTGCCCAGGTTGGTCTGGAACTCCTGGGCTCAAGTGATCCTCTGGCCTCTGCCTCCCAAAGTGCTGGGGTTACAGGTGTGAGCCACTGTGCCCAGCCAAGAAACCGAAGTCTTAAAGAGTTAAGAGACTTGTTTGCGTTTTCATAGCTAGCCTGGGACACAACCTGGGACTCAAATCTGGGACTCAAATCTAGGCCAGTCTGAGTCTGAAGCTTACACTGTTTCTCATCTTCTATACTGCTATGTATCTCCACCCACCTACTTACCCGTTCCATCATCCACCTAGATGCTCATCCACCCACCCACCTATCCATCCCACCCACTCCTTTATCCATCCCATCCATTCACCTACCCACTGATTTATCCATCCCATCCACCCATTTATCCATCCATCCCACCCACCCATTTATCCATCCTACCCACTCATTTATCCATCCCACCCCCTCATTTATCCATCCCACCCACTCATTTATCCATCCCACCCCCTCATTTATCCATCCCACCCACTCATTTATCCATCCATCCCACCCCCTCATTTATCCATCCCACCCACTCATTTATCCATCCATCCCACCCCCTCATTTATCCATCCCACCCACTCATTTATCCATCCATCCCACCCCCTCATTTATCCATCCCACCCACTCATTTATCCATCTCACCCATCCAACCACTCATTTATCCATCCCACCCACCCACCCATTCATTTATCCATCCATCCCACCTACTCATTTATCCATCCCTCCCACCAACTCATTTATCCATCCCACCCACTCATTTATCCATCCATCCCACCCACTCATTTATCTCTCCAACCCATCCACTCACCCACCTACTCATTTATCCATCCCATTCACTTACCCATCCATCCATCCCACCTAACAATACATCCAACCATTCCCTCACCTATGCATCTGTCTGTTCAGCTGTTCATCCATTCATTGATCTTTCCATCCATTCATCCACTCATTCACACACCTACCTACCTACCCACCCGCTCATTTATTAACCCACCTACCCTCTCGACCATCCAGCAAACATGTACACAATACCCACTATGTGCCAGGCTAAGTCTGGTAGAGATTAGACACTAGTGAGGATAGATGGAGAGTAAATAATTATGCTAATAAGTAAGCTATGTCCAATAACAATAAGTGCTATAAAGAAAATAAGAATGATCAGGCGCAGTGGCTCATGCCTGTAATCCCAACACTTTCAGAGACTGAGGCAGGAGGATTGCTTGAGGCCAGGAGTTCGAGGCTGCAGTGAGCTATGATCACGTCACTGCAATCCAGCCTGGGTGACAGAGTGAGACCCTGCCTCTTAAAAGAAAGAATGATGAAATGGAGAACACTGAGAAACCATACCATGGTTGGTATGGACAGGATGCTCTGAGAAGTGACATTTGAGCTTCCCCAAAGAAAGTGTGAAGGAACCAATCATACAAAGGGCAGGAGAAAGAGCGCTCCAGGCAGACAGAGCAGCAGGTGCAATGGCTCCGAGGTGGGAAGTAGCTTAGGGTGCCAGAGAAAGGGGTCCCATGAGGCTGGCGGGCAGTGAGTGGGGGCGAGATAAAAAGCTTGGAATTTCTTTCTTTCGTTCTTTCTTTCTTTCTTTTTTTTTTTTGAGACAGAGTTTCGCTCTTGTCGCCCAGAGAAGAGTGTAATGGTGCAATCTCAGCTCACTGCAACCTCCACCCCCTGGCTTCAAACGATTCTCTTGCCTTAGCCTCTCGAGTAGCTGGGACTACAGGTGCCTGCCACCACACCTGGCTAATTTTTGTATTTTTAGTAGAGATGGGGTTTCACTACGTTGGTCCAGGCTGGTCTCAAACTCCTGAGCTCAGGTGACACACCCGCCTTGGCCTCCCAAAGTGCTTACAGGTATGAGCCACCTCTCCTGGCTGGGATTTCTTCTAAGAGCAAGAGACAGCCATAGACAGGCCAACGACAAGATATAATTAGATTAATGTTTTCAACAGTCCCGTCTGGCTGCAGCTGTGCAGAGAACTTCAGATTTGTAGAAGCAGGACCTTAAGCCAGTGGCTGAACCTCTCTGTGCCTCAGTTTCCTTATCTGTGAAATGGAGGTTGTTATAAGGAGAGACACATGCCTGACCTATGGTGGGTGTTCAAGAAAACCCTTCTAGCTGGGTGTGGTGGCTCACACCTGTAATCCAAGCACTTTGGAAGGCCGAGGAGGGAGGATCGCTTGAGGCCAGGAGTCTGAGACTAGCCTGGACAACATAGCGAGACTCCATCTCTTTAAAACTATGAAAATTAACAAAACATGGTGGTACAAACCTATAGTCCTGACTACTCGGGAGGCTGAGGCGGGGGGATTACTTGAGCCTAGGAGTTCAAGGCTGCAGTGAGTCATGATCATGCCAGTGTACTCCAGCCTGGGTGACATGGGCGACAAAGCAAGACCCTGTCCTCAAAAAAAAAAAAAAGAAAATAAAAAATATTAATACTAGCTCCCTGGGGATTGTATAGGAGATGGGGGTTCTAAGGCTGGCTGAGGCCTGTCGGGGAAATGGTGCTCCTGGTGGGAGGCACGGCGGGAGAACCGGTGAGGTCTGCGTGGTGGTTCCATCTGCCATGGGCATGTTTTCTGGGAGCCTCGCCTGGCCTTGCCTCAACTCACCCCTCCCGCTGGGGGCTCTCTCTGCCTCCCTCTCCCTCATGTGTGCTACAGGTGAAGGCCACAGTGCACCTGGCCTACCTGCGTGCCGTGGGCACCCCCCTCTGCCTCTACGCACTCTTCCTCTTCCTCTGCCAGCAAGTGGCCTCCTTCTGCCGGGGCTACTGGCTGAGCCTGTGGGCGGACGACCCTGCAGTAGGTGGGCAGCAGACGCAGGCAGCCCTGCGTGGCGGGATCTTCGGGCTCCTCGGCTGTCTCCAAGGTACGCCTCACCTGCCCTCCTCATCCCCCTCCTCCCAGCTCCACCGAGGGGTGCTCAGGGCTCCTTTGCCCCACCCCTCCCTGGGTCACCCTGTCCCCCTGGAACAGTGTGCAAAACGTCTGGGGTCCAGGCAAAGATCTGTGTCCTTAAGATGAGGCTGGAGGGAACGGGGAGGACAGGGCACATCCCTCCTTTTCTGGAAGCTTCAGAACCTCTCCCAGTCCCTCCCCACTAGCGGAAGGTGTCTGCAAGGCCTGCCTGCTGGTGGCTTTCAGTGCCTGCCCCCAAACCTCCAGACAGAGCCAGACCCTCCCTAACAAATGCATCACCGCTATCACTCCTTCTTCTCCTTGTCAAAAATGGAAAGACTTCTTGAAATAATTGTAGATTCACATGCAGTTCTAGGAAATAAGGCAGCCAGCTACCTTGAACAGTCTGCCCAGTTTCTCCCATTGGTGATATTTTGCAAACTGATAGTAAAGTATCACACAAAGGATCCTGACACCCATCAATCCATGGATCTCAATTATTTATTTATTTATTTATTTTGAAACAGAGTCTTGCTCTGTTGCCCGGGCTGGAGTGCAGTGCTGCCGTCTCGGCTCACTGCAACCCCCATCTCCGAGGTTCAAGCAGTTCTCCTACCTCAGTTTCCTGAGTAGCTGGAAGCTAGGATTACAAGTGTGCAGCCTGGTTAATTTTTGTATTTTTAGTAGAGATGGGGTTTCACCATGTTGGCCAAGCTGGTCTCGAACTCCTGACCTCAAATGATCTGCCCGCCTCGGCCTCCCAGAGTGTTGGGATTATAGGTGTGAGCCCCCCGCACCCGGCCCTATGGATCTCATTGTGATTTCCCCAGTTTTGCTTGCACGTGGGTGTGCGCATGTTTGCCTCTGTGCAGTTGTATCCCCTGTTCTGTCTCTCGCATCCATCACGATGGTTGACAGTTGAGATACTGAACAACCCCCTCACCACGAGGCGCTCTCATGTTGCCCTTTTGCAACCACACCCACCCTTCTCCTGCCTCGCCCACCCTGTCCCCAACCCCTGGTTCTTCTCCTTTTAATACGTGGCCTGGCTGAAGGGAGTAACAGGAGTGCACATGTGAGTTTGGCTTCTTATTTACACACACACACACACACACACACACATATATATAGACTGGGTCTGGCTTTGTCACCCAGGCTGGAATGCAGTGGCACGAACTCGGCTCACTGCAACCTCTGCCTCCTGGGCTCAAGCAATCCTCCCACCTCAGCCTCCCGAGTAGCTGGGACTACATGCACATGCCACCATGCCGGCTAATTTTTGTTTTTGATAGAGACAGGGTTTCGCCATGTTGCCCAGGCTGGTCTCAAACTCCCGGGCTCAGGCAATCCTCCGCCTCAACCTCCCAAAGTGTTGGGATCACAGGCATGAGCCACCACGCCCGGCCTGGCTTCATCTTTAAAGGACAGTTGCCTCGTTTTCATGGTGATTCGTCCTCATTCACTGGGTGACATTGGCCACATCACCAAAATGCTGTGAGCCTGTGACCTCCCCTGTAAAATAGGGGGCGCCAGGCCTGAACTTGAGGACTCTTCTAGTCCTAAGAACCTGTACACGTACTCACCACAACTGCATGTACAGTGGAATACTCAAGGCGAATGGTTACTTAACCAAGAGGAAATTAGGGATTCTCAGAGTCAGCCGAGCCCTGGAATTAACCCAAATCCTCATTTGGGTGGCAAATAGCCCTTTCAAAATCCTTCCACTTCCATCTCTCATTTGATAGCTAAGGGCAAGTCTTACTCTCCCCTAAAGATGGAGAGATGGGAGCTGAGAGAGAGAAATTGGTTATGACTCTCGAATACAAAGAATAAAAAATTCAGCTCCAGGCCAGATACGGTGGCTCATGCCTGTAATCCCAGCACTTTGGGAGGCCGAGGCGGGTGGATCACTTGAGGTCAGGAGTTCAAGATCAGCCTGGCGAAAATGGTAAAACCCCGTCTCTACTAAAAATACAAAAATTAGCCAGGCGTGGTGTCAGTGTTTGTAATCCCAGCTACTTGGGAGGCTGAGGAAGGAGAATCGCTTGAACCTGGGAGGTGGAGTTTGCAGTGAGCAGAGATTGCACCACTGCACTCCAGCCCGGGTGACAGAGCAGGACTCCGTCTGAAAATAAACAAATTCAGCTCCATTTCAAAGTGTTTAAGCAACAAGAGAATTGATTGGCTCTTGGGACCAGTATCCATAGATTTCTGGCTTCAGGTATGGCTGGATTTAGGGGTCCAAACAAGAAATCGCTTTATTTCCCTCCTCTGTGACAGCTTCCTGTCCAGCTTAGCTGCTCCCCCTGGCAGTAAGATGATATTCCACAGCTCCAGCTTGGCTACCTCCAACAACCAAGTACCACTTTTCCAAAAGTTCTAGTGAAGTCCCAGGTCTCCCTGTCATTGGCCTGACTTGGGTTATGTGTTCATCCCTGAACCAACTGCAGTGGTTTGGATTGGCCATGGGTGAATTTGCCCCACCCCAGAGGAGAAGTTAGCCCCACCCCAGGCATACAGATTAGCACTGGGAGGAAGGATGTACATTTCTCTCACAGGGCTACTGCCAAACAAATTGCCACAACTTGGGAGCCCAGCACAATTGAAATTTGTTCTGTCACAGTTCTGAGGCCTAAAGTCTAAAATCAAGGTGTCAGCAGTGTTAACTCTTTGTGGAGGTTTTTTTGGGGTTTTTTTGTTTGTTTATTTTTTCTGAGACGGAGTCTTGCTCTGTCAACCAGTCTGGAGTGCAGTAGCACGATCTCGGCTTATGGCTCACTGCAACCTCTGCCTCCTGGGTTCCAGTGTTTCTCCTGACTCAGCCTCCTGAGTAGCTAGGACTACAGGTGCCCGCCACCACGCCCAGCTAATTTTTGTATTTTTAATAGAGAGTAGGGTTTAGTAGGGTTTCACCGTGTTGCTCAGGCTGGTCTCGAACTCCTGACCTCAGGTGATCCACCCGCCTTGGCCTCCCAAAGTGCTGGGATTACAGGCATGAGCCACTGTGCCCGGCCCCTTGTGGAGGTTCTGATGGAGAATACGCCCCAGGCTTCTCTCCTGGTTTCTGGTGGTCGCCGGCAGTCGCTGGCATTCCTTGGCTTGTAGATACACCCTCCCATCTGTGTCGCCATCTTCATATCTCCTGCTGTGTCTCTGAGTATCCTCTAGTATTCTTATATAAATGGCAGTCACTGAATTTAGGACCCATCCCAAATGAATTTGGGGGGACACTCTTCAACCCATTACATCAAGAAACAAGCAGGGTACAGGTGCAGCGGCTCATGCCTGTAATCTCAGCACTTTGGGAGGCCAAGGCAGGCAGATCACTTGATCCCAGGAGTTCGAGACCAGCCTGGACAGCATAGCAAGATCCCATTTCTACAAAAAATACGCCAAATTAGCCAGCATGGTGGCGTACACCTGTGGTCCCAGCTACTCGGAGGGTGAGGCGGGAGGATCGCTTGAGTGCAGGAGGTCAAGGCTGCAGTGAGCCATCATCATGCTACTGTACTTCAACATGGGTGACAGAGTGAGACCCTGTCTCAAAAAAATATAATAATCAGGATGGCCAAGCCATAAGATGTCCACCATAGGGTGGCGGGAGAGACCTGCGCAAGGCCCTATGGGCCGCTCCTGAGGGTCTCCAGCCTTCATGCTCTTACCTCCTCTCCCTCCCCAGCCATTGGGCTGTTTGCCTCCATGGCTGCGGTGCTCCTAGGTGGGGTCCGGGCATCCAGGTTGCTCTTCCAGAGGCTCCTGTGGGATGTGGTGCGATCTCCCATCAGCTTCTTTGAGCGGACACCCATTGGCAACCTGCTAAACCGCTTCTCCAAGGAGACAGACACGGTTGATGTGGATATTCCAGACAAACTCCGGTCCCTGCTGATGTATGCCTTTGGACTCCTGGAGGTCAGCCTGGTGGTGGCAGTGGCTACCCCACTGGCCATTGTGGCCATCCTGCCACTGTTTCTCCTCTACGCTGGGTTTCAGGTACGGAGAGGTCAGGGAGGCTTCTGGGACCAGCTGAGGTCAACTCAGCCAGTCCCCTGTCTCTGGGGAAGACTCCATATATGAGGTTTCACCCAGCTGGACATCTAGGGGCTGTTCCTAGAATTCCCAGGGACAGGGACACTACAGTGTTTCTGGTATCTCCACTCGTGTCTGTCTCTAAATGTTCACATCAAAGTTCTTTTTTTTAGAGAGACAGAATCTTGCTCTCCTGCCAAGGCTGAAGTGCAATAGATGATCATAGCTCCCTGCAGCCTTGAACTCCTGGGCTCAAGTGATCCTCCTACCTCAGCCTCTCAAGTAGCTGGGACTACAGGCACGTGCCACCATGACTGGCTAATTTTTAAATTTATTTTTGTAGGACAAGTGTCTTCCTGTGTTGACCAGGCTGGTCTCGAATTCCGGGCCCCAAGTGATCCTCCCACCTTGGCCTCCCAAAGTTCTGGGATTACAGGGCATGAGCCACTGTGCCTCACGGCACAGTTAAATATTAAGGGCCAGAGCCTTTCACGCGTAATGTTTTTATCCTGCTGTAATTTCTTCCTCTCCAATTATCTGGAAGCCAAAAAGGCATTGCAAGTTCTCAAAGGCTATTATATTAAGCTAGATTCTTTCAATTGCTGGGACCAGCGACCAACTAAAATTAGCTTAACCAAAAGAATAGAATTTAATGGCTTATATTTCCTCG
This sequence comes from Pan troglodytes, assembly GCF_028858775.2. Classification (NCBI taxonomy): domain Eukaryota; kingdom Metazoa; phylum Chordata; class Mammalia; order Primates; family Hominidae; genus Pan; species Pan troglodytes. Next base: position 18,627,943 of record NC_072416.2, on the reverse strand, counting down.
GGGGCATGGGCCCAGTTGTCATCAGGACACAGTGACTCTCTCCATATCTTCACTCAGTGCTTCTCAAAGTGTGGCCCCAGGACCAGCAGTAGTATCACCTGGGGACTAGTTAGCAATGTACATTCTTAGGTCCCAGCCCAGGACTACTGCCTCAGATACTATGTGGGTCGGCCCATGAATCTAGGTTTTAATTAACCCTCCAAGTAATTCTGATGTACACAAATGTTTAGGAACCACTGGCTTACCTCTGGTCTAATTTTGTACACGCTGTCTTTCCAGGGCAGGTCTGATGGCCACTAGCTATCATATCATCTCACCTTAGCAACTCAACATGCAAAAAACGTTTCTTCAGCTCAGTAGTCATATATTAATCCCAGGGAAGGTTCTGATTGGCCCTTTGTGGATCATGTGTCCATCTCTGAACTCGTCACAGTAACTGAATGGATAGTAGATTCTGATACACTAGGCTGCATCATGTGACCACCTCTCTGATCAGGTCCCATGATTGACAGCACCCCAACCCAGCCCTTTCCCACAGGAAACCAGAAGTAGAAAACATGGTAGTCAGATAAAAACCATGGCTAGGGCTAGGCATGGTGGCTCACACATCTAATCACAGCACTTTGGGAGGCTGAGGTGGGCAGATCACTTGAGGTCAGGAGTTCGAGACCAGCCTGGTCAACATGGTGAAACTCCGTCTACTAAAAATACAAAAATTTAGCCAGTGTGGTGGCGCATGCTTGTAATCCCAGCTTCTTGGGAGGATGAGGCGGGAGGATTGCTTGAGCCCGGGAGGCAGAGGTTGCAGCGAGCTGAGATTGCACCACTGCACTCCAGCCTGGGTGACAGAGTGAGACTCCATCTCAAAAAACAAACAACAAAACCCATGGCTACCACTGTCCCCGACAAATGTCCTAGGTCTTCTCTAAGTTCACTTGACTCCGAGGATGGGCTGTTTCTGTCTCAAGCTTTAGAGTCAAGCAAAGATGGGTTTAAATCCAGGCTCTATCACTTACTGTGGCACTCAGGACAGCTGCTGAATCCCCCGAGCCTTGGATGTTCTCACCACTAACTGATGAATGACGCGAATGCTCACTCTGCAATGAATGAGACACTGTGTGAAAAGCCTGGCACATACAGTTGGGTGTTCAGCAAATTCAGTTCCTCCCTGCCTGCCTGTCTGCCAGCTGCACCCAACCTGCAGCTGCAAACCAAATAACGAATATTTTCTGCACATCACCTGGCATGTAACCCTTGGGTTACATGAGTGAAACTGACTTGGCCAACTGCCTTCATTGCCCCTTACAGTTTTGTTCTCCCAATGACCAGCCCTAAATGAAGTAGTCGGCCTCAGTGCTGGGAAGTGAGACACTTAAACTAAATTGGTGGTTTCTCAACCCTGGCTGTCCCTTAGAATCATCTGGAAGGCTATTTAAACAGCACCAAAGTCAAGGTGACATTTCCAGAGATTCCGATTCAGTCATTCTGGGGTGGGGCATTAGAGGTTTTTGAAGCTCCCCAGGTGATTTTCAAAAAAACCATAGAACTCTGATTCTGCAAGGAAATGAGAACCCAGAGAGGGCAAGCAACTAGCCCAAGGTCACACAGTAAGCTGTTAACAGATCCTGGTCTGGAATCCTGTACTTGGGGCTCTCTGTGCTTCTGGAAACTACCTCTCTATGTCTGTGGCTTCTCCTCTCCCCTCTCCCATCCATCCTTCTCAGAGCCTGTATGTGGTTAGCTCATGCCAGCTGAGACGCTTGGAGTCAGCCAGCTACTCGTCTGTCTGCTCCCACATGGCTGAGACGTTCCAGGGCAGCACAGTGGTCCGGGCATTCCGAACCCAGGCCCCCTTTGTGGCTCAGAACAATGCTCGCGTAGATGAAAGCCAGAGGATCAGTTTCCCGCGACTGGTGGCTGACAGGTAGGAAGAGCCAGGGCAGAGAAGACCTTGCAATTCATCCATATCCTTAGAGGGTGAGACCTGAGGTCATATTGTATGGTAGAGAGGTCACCCAGAGAGTCAGGGACATAGTTGAGGCTAGATCCCACAGGCAGTCTATCGGTTCTCACCGTGGGCAGATGGAACATGACCGAGAGATTCTCAACAGCAGGTGGGCGGGGGGTACAGGAAGAAGCTTCTGTTGCCAGGCAACTGGATCAACCTCTTTTGCCTTGGTGATAAAGCAGCCATATAAGCATCCTCAGCCATCTTTAGGTACTAAGCAAGAACAAGAACACAAGCTTTAAGCACAAATAGACACAGGTTCAAATCCCAGCTCTGCCACTTACCAGCTGGTTGATTTCAGGCAAGTTACATAACCTCTCTGAGCCTCATTTGTCAAACTGGGATCGTGCTCATGGAGTGGATATGAGGATTAAATACAGACACTCATAGGTAAGACCTGTAACATGCTTACTGCATGCCTGGCACTGTTCTGAGCAATCTATGTAGATTAATTTATTTAATTCTGCTAACAGCTTCACCAGGAAGAAACTGTTCTATAGATGATAAATCCTAGGCACAGTGAGGTTTGGAAACTTGTCCAGGATCTCACAGCTAATGCTGGCAGAGCCAGGATTTGAATCCAAGCAGTCTGGTACCAGAGTGTGGAGAGGGTCAAGTACACACTAGGTGCTCAATACATGTGAAGTCCTTTTTCCTTTCATCTCAGGTCCCCAGCCAGCTGGGGCTGTGTATTAGTCCATCTTCACACTGCTAAAAAGAACTACCTGAGACTGGGTAATTTATAAAGAAAGGAAGGTTTAATTGACTCAGTTCCACGTGGCTGGGGAGGCCTCAGGAAACTTACAATCATGGTGGAAAGGGAAGCAAGGCACGTCTTACATGGCAGCAGGAGAGGGAGAGCATGAGGTGGGAACTGCTGCATCCTTTTACGCCATATGATCTTGTGAGAACTCACTATCTCGAGAACAATATGGGGAAAACTGCCCCCATGATCCAGTCACCTCCCACCAGATCCCTCCCTCCACATGTGGGGATTACAATTCGAGATGAGATTTGGGTGGGGACACAGAGCCAAACCATGGAGGCCACGGTTCAGGCCAGGGGAATGGCAGGTGGACATGGCTTGGCAAATTCCAGGGACAGAAAAGCAGCCACACAGGGAAGCTCTTCAGAACACCAAGTGTACCCCAGACCCTAAAGTGGGCTTAGTTGAGACAGGACGGTGTCATCTTCCTCTACTCCCTGAGCCTGGGTTGCATGTGGAGGCCATTGCTGGGACCCCTGTGTGTACAAAGCTGGTGTGATGACCAGTCCTTGTGCCCAGAGAAGCATCTCCCTGCAGATGAGAGTAACCACTCACCCTGCTGTCGCTTCCCTTTGCAGGTGGCTTGCGGCCAATGTGGAGCTCCTGGGGAATGGCCTGGTGTTTGCAGCTGCCACGTGTGCTGTGCTGAGCAAAGCCCACCTCAGTGCTGGCCTCGTGGGCTTCTCTGTCTCTGCTGCCCTCCAGGTACTCCCCACATCCCCAAACTGGGCTTGAGGGACAGACAGAGGCAGAGACTGTCGGACCCCTGCTAGTGGGACCTTTGAAGACCCTGTGTCCAAACCACCATGGTGTGTGGAGTCCCTCCACCAAGGAGGGACATGCAGTTCTACAAGAGCCAGACTCAGCTGAGGTGAACTTGCAACCTTGGGCAAGAGTCTTTCCTTGTGGAGTGTCAGTGTGCTCCTTGGAAAAACAGGCCAGAAATCCCACTACTTCTGATGTTATAAAGACTAGTTGAGACAAAGCATATCCTCTGGAGGACATTTCTAGTGCATTGTTAACTTTTGTTTTGCTTTGAAGACAGAGTCTCTCTCTTTTACTCAGGCTGGAGTGCAGTGGTGCAATCTCGGCTCACTGCGAACTCTGCCTCCTGGGTTCAAGCGATTCTTATGCCTCAGCCTCCCAAGTTGCTGGAATTACAGGCGTGAGCCACTATGCCTGGCTAATTTTTGTTAACTATTAACAGTATGTAATGTCAGTTCATGACATCTATGAAAAAATATATATATATATACATTCATAAGCATTTGTTATGGAGGAGGCATTAGTCTAAGAGCTTTATACGTTTTTGTTCGTTTTGGTTTGTTGTTGTTGCTGTTTGAGACAGGATCTCATTTTGTTGCCTAGGCTTGAGTGCAGTGGCATGATCTTGGCTCACTTCAGCCTCCATCTCCAGGCTCAAGGGATTCTCCCACCTCACTTTCCCAATTAGCTGGGACTACAAGCATGCACCACCATGCCTGGCTAATTTTTTTTTTTTTTTTTTTTTTTTTTTTTTTGCTAGAAACAGTTTTGCCATGTTGCCCAACCTGGTCTCAAACTCTAGGTTCAAGTGGTCTGCCTGCCCCAGCCTCCCAAAATGCTGAGATTATAGGTGTGAGCCACCATGCCCAGCTGTTTTGTTTTGAGACAAGGTCTCACTCTTTCGCCCAGACTGGAGTGCAGTGGTGTGATCACAGCTCACTGCAGCCTTCAATTCCTGGGTTCAAACAATCTTCCTGCTTAGACTTCCAAAAAGCTGGGATTATAGGCATGAGCCACTGTGCACAAGAATTTTATAAATATTAACTCACTTAATACGGCCCACAACCCCATCAGAGAAGCACTGTTATTATCCCCATTTTACAGTCAAGGCTGCTAAGCTTAAGGATGAAGTAAGAGGCTGGAGCATGTTGGGTGGCAGTGAGGGCACTTTCCTACTGCATCCAGAAAGGCCTCTCTGAGGAGGTGACTTAGGAGGAAGTGAGGTTAACAGCAGGAAGAAAAGGCCTGGGAGTTGAAGGTTCATCCCTGGTGTGTTAGAGGAACAGCAAGAAGACGGGTGTGGCTGGAGAGGGTGGGTGAAGGCAGGGGTGCTGGGAGACAAGGTTGGGGATGGGATGGCAGGGCTAGAGCTGCTAATGGCTCATAGGGAGGAGCTTGGAGTGGTTCTAAGTGTCATGGGAAATTGGTGGCCACCCAGTCGCTGCGAGAAAGCTGTCAGAATGGAATCAGTGGGCCTGGGTCCTGCTGGGTGTCCTTGGGAGGGCCACACACCCTCTCTGATCCTGTCTACTCACCTGCATCAAGCTGGTTTGTACAAGCTGATGTCTGAGGGCTTCTTTTTGCTCTGCATGCTCTGATTCTACTGAAGGAAGAGAGGGACCTGTTGGTTGTATCCAAATCCCAATCCCCTGGGCCCAGGTCCTCAGACTGTCCCATTCCTGCCTCCCCTCTTTACTCCCCTGGGTCTGGCCTCCCAGAAAAGGTTGGGAAACCAGGGGGGCTGTTGCAAGCCCTCAAGTGGCCTTGCCAAACCCAGCCAGAGAGGCTTTCTTGCACCAGGTGACCCAGACACTGCAGTGGGTTGTTCGCAACTGGACAGACCTAGAGAACAGCATCGTGTCAGTGGAGCGGATGCAGGACTATGCCTGGACGCCCAAGGAGGTGATGGCAGGAGGTGGGGAGGGGGTCCCAGCAAGGACATATTGTGGGGGGGGGGGCAATGGGTCCCTGTTGACATCTGCTACAGGCTTTGGAGTTTATACCCTCTTCTCCCCTCACTCAACCCCCACCACTATAGGTCAGAGTCACAGAGAGGGTGGCAGCAGTGGTTAGGAGGATAAGGTTTGGAGCCAGGCCAAATCTTGGTTCCTTTGCTTCTGAGCTTGAGGAAAGCAGGTCACCCATGGGAGTGCAGGGAACCACGAGGAACAGCATTGCAACAGCAACATAGCTGCAACATGATAGTAACATAATGGCAACAGCAACACAATGGCAATATTCCAGAACATGAGAGTAATGCAACAGCAATGTAACAGTAATGTAACAGCAACATAACCACAATATTGCAGTACCAGAATAGCAACATAGCAGTGTAATAGTCACATAATAGAGACATTATAGTAACATGATGGCAACATTCCAGCAATACAACCACAACATAGCAATGTAACAGTAACATAATAGCAACATTTTAGTAACATGATAGAAACAAAACAGCAACATAGCAATGCAATAGTAACACAACAGCAACATCATAACATGACAGCAACATCCCAGCAACACGACTGTAACAGAGTAACAGAGTAGCAACATAACAATGTAACAGTAACAAAACAGCAACATTATAGTAACATGATGGCAACATTCCAGCAAAATAACTGAAATTATAGTAACGGAATAGCAACATGGCAATGTAACAGTAAGAAAACAGCAACATTATAGTAACATGATGGCAAAATTCCAGCAACATAACAGTAGCATTATAAGGACAGAACAGCAACATAGCAACACAACGGTAACAGAACAGCAACATGATATAATGTGTTAGCAACATAACAGTAACATTACAGTAACAGAACAAGGAAGAATTAATTAGTTGATGAATAGGGTAGAAGAAATGGTGAGAGATGGACAGATGAATGGATGGAATGGGATGGAAGAATGAGAGATGGAGGGATGGGATTGGAGATGGATGGATGGATGGATGGATGGATGGATGGGTGGGTGGGATGGGGTGGAAAAAGGATAAGAGATGGATGGATGAATGGATGGATGGGATTGGGTGGAAGAAAGGATAAGAACAGCAGCATAGCACTAATGTAACAGTAACATAACAGCGTTGAGTTTACTGGGAGGATCAAATGAGATCCTGCAAAGAAATGATTTAATAGAGTGTCTGGTCCATTGCAAACACTCAATACATGTCCACTGCTCTTATTAGCCCTATTTCCCAGATTGGAAAACCAAGACTCAAGGGGGTAGAATGATCTGTTCAAGGTCACGGGAATAGCAAGGGCAATATTGGTCTTCCCACTGCACAGTCATGTCCTTTCACAAAGACAAAGAGAAATGTCTGCTCCCACTATAGAAAAAGAGATTATTTTATAATGAACAGTGGCTAATAATAACAATAAAATAGACTAAAAGTAGCCACCACCATCTGTTTTTAGCATTGACATAGTCCATGCCCTCTCTTGTTGAATTTCCATAACAACCCTGTAAAACAGCAATAAATACGTCCATTTTGCAGAAGAGAAAACTGAAGCTGAGAGAGGTGGGCCATCTTGTGTGAAGTCTTAGAGGAAGGCTCCTCTGACTCAGTTTCCCCTCCTGCTCCAGGCTTCCTGGAGGCTGCCCACATGTGCAGCTCAGCCCCCCTGGCCTCATGGCGGGCAGATCGAGTTCCGGGACTTCGGGCTAAGATACCGACCTGAGCTCCCGCTGGCTGTGCAGGGCGTGTCCTTCAAGATCCACGCAGGAGAGAAGGTGAGTGGTTCTCTCACAATGTCTTCTTCATGGAGTTTAGGCCAAAGGACTCCAGGGGCAAGGCCCTAAACCCTGGGCACCAGCTACCTCCACAATGTCCCCACCTCAGGTCCCCTAGCTTTCAGACCCATTACCCCCTAAAATGAACTCCTCACCTTCCCCAAACCTGCTTCCATCTGGTGACTTCCTCATCCACCTTGGTGTCCCCAGATGAGGAAGCAACTCTGTGACTTCCTTCTTCCTTTAACATTAACCCAGCACCCAATATGTGCTGGGCAGTGTGTTCAATGCTCCAGGTACATTTTCCAGTTTGCACAAATGGGATATTTGCTTTCAGCTGGGAGACGCTGGGAAAAGCACTTCATAGCTCAGTCACAGTTTTCCCATCTGTAAATTGGGACTGGTAATACTGATCTCTGAGTTGTTGTGAAGTTTGAGTTAATACATAGAACATGCTTAGCTCCTAGAAGGTGCTCCAGAAATGTTTACTAATGCTTTTATTATTTCCATTTTCACTCTCACAACAACCCCATAAGTGAAGTGCTAGTACTATCCCATTTTACAGATGCCTCATCAGGCCCCTTCACTGAATCCCTTTCCTCCCTCCCTCTGAACCGACAGAGGCTTCCTCCCTGTCCTCTCCTTGTCCCCTAATAAGCAGTGGATCCTGTCTCACCAGCTCCAATCTGCTCTCCTGTGATTTTTTTTTTTTTTTTTTTTTTTTGAGACAGAGTCTCACTCTGTTGCCCAGGCTGGAGTGCAGTGGTGTGACCTTAGATCACTGCAACCTCCGCCTCCCAGATTCAAGTGATTCTCCTGCCTCAGCCTCCGGAGTAGCTGGGATTACAGGCACCCGCCACCACACCCGGCTAATTTTTGTATTTTTAGTAGAGACAGGGTTTCACCAGGGTTTGGCCAGGCTGCTATCAAACTTCTGACCTCAATCACCCCCCTCGGCCTCCCAAAGTGCTGGGACTACAGGCATGAACCACCATGCCCAGCCATCCTGTGACCTTTATCAGCATGAATGACACTGCATGTCATTCCCCTGCTCAAAACCTTCTACTAGTTCCAGCTTCCCTTGGGGTAAAGTGTGAATTCCTGAGCTTGGCATTCAAGGCTCTACCCAACCCAGGCCCTGCCCACCTCCGCCTCTCATTCATTGCTCTGCCAGGGCTTAGCCAACATTGTGGAGCAGCTGCCTCTCGGCCAGGGGGGCACATGGTGCTGTGAGCTCCGTGAGCTTCTAGTTTTGGAAACCCACTTGGTGTGGTTTACCTGGAGTGTTCCCCTTCCTTGAACTCCTATTGATCCTTCAAGCTTCCATGCAAGTATCCGTTCCTCCATGAGGTCTTCTCTTATTACCTCTGTCAAATCCCAGGCAGCATGAGCAGCACTGCCTTGCTTCCCTTAATTGCCAGAGGTCCAGACCTTGATAATAAACAGCATTGTTGGCTGGGTGCTGTGGCTTATACCTGTAATCCCAGCACTTTAGGAGGCCAAGGTGGGCAGATCACTTGAGGCCAGAAGTTTGAGACCAGCCTGGCCAACATGGTGAAATGCCGTGTCTACTAAAAATACAAAAATTAGCCGAGCGTGGTGACAGGCACCTGTAGTCCCAGCTACTAGGGAGGCTGAGGCAGGAGAATTGCTTGAACCTGGGAGGTGGAGGTTGCAGTGAGCTGAGATCGCACCACTGCACTCCAGCCTGGGCGATAGAGCAAGACTTTATCTCAAAAATAAATAAATAAATAAAGCATTGTTCATCACACTGTATTACATTTACTCAATTGCACTGTTTCCTAGACCGGATGGTGGGCACACTGGAGCAAGGACTCTTTAATTTCTATACTTCCGGTGCCTAAACAGGTACTTGGCGTACAGTGGGGTGACCCACATGTTTCCATCATTAATTAAACAAATAATGTTGAACCCACACCATGTGTCAGACACTGAGGATGCAATAGTAGCAAGAGAGATAAGGATGGAGGGTGGATAACAGAATGGGAGATGGATAACAGAATGGACACATGGATAAGATGGAGGATGAATGGAAGGATGGATGAGGGAAAGATGGACTGGATGGATGGATGGGAGAAAAAATGAATGAAAGGATTAGTGAATTGATGGATGAATAGGGAAGAAGAAACGAAAGATGGAGAGATGAATGGATGGATGAATGGAATGGGGTGGAAGAGAGATGGAGGGATGGGATTGAGGATGGATGATGGATGGATGGATGGCAGGATGGGGTGGAAAAAAGGATAAGGGATGGATGGACGGACAGACGGATGGGATGGGGTTAAAAAAAAGGATGAGAGATGATGGAGAGGTGTAAATAGAAGGATGAGGAAAGATGGAGGAACTAAAGGAAGGGTGGGGAGAAAGATGGGAGAGAGAGATCAGGATAAGGGAAAGATAGAGAAGAACACAGATGGAAGACTGGATGGATTGATGGGTGGATATATAGAAAGGTAGACAGATGGAAAGAGAGATGGAAGGTGGACCTTTACACAATGAGGGATGGATAGACAGATCTCGGGTACAGCAGAAAGATCTCCCCAATAAATGCCCACAAACCCTCTGGTCAGAGCAGGCCTTTCCTCCCAACCCCGGGCAGGTGGGCATCGTTGGCAGGACCGGGGCAGGGAAGTCCTCCCTGGCCAGTGGGCTGCTGCGGCTCCAGGAGGCAGCTGAGGGTGGGATCTGGATCGACGGGGTCCCCATTGCCCACGTGGGGCTGCACACACTGCGCTCCAGGATCAGCATCATCCCCCAGGTGAGGCTGGTGGAGGGGGTGGGCAAAGATGGGAGGCATGGTGGGACCCGGCTCTGACCCACCACCCCTCCCCGCCAGGACCCCATCCTGTTCCCTGGCTCTCTGCGGATGAACCTCGACCTGCTGCAGGAGCACTCAGACGAGGCTATCTGGGCAGCCCTGGAGACGGTGCAGCTCAAAGCCTTGGTGGCCAGCCTGCCCGGCCAGCTGCAGTACAAGTGTGCTGACCGAGGCGAGGACCTAAGGTATGGCCGTCCCACCATGGCTGGGACCTGCAGGTGGGAGAGGAGGGGATGGCCATGCCCTCCCCAAGGGCCTTCAGGAAATGCCTCCCCCGATAGGATTATCACTCTGTTACATTAATAACCACGTCTCTTATCTGCAATTCCAAGCAGTCTCTGAATACCAAGGTTTTCCCCCCTAAATTAGCAGTTAGTCTTCTATATTTACTTGGTGGCAAAACCCAACCTCAACTGACACAGGGCTACTGATAGCCTTTATTGCTCTTGCTCAGTATTTATTTTGCTATGAAAATACTGTTTGATATTGGGTGGTAACCTCACCACTCACTGGGACTATAAGTAATATAGGATTTTTTATTTTTTTTGGTAAATGTCAAGTGTGGACTGGGCACAGTGGCTCATGCCTGTAATCCCAGCACTTCAGGAGGCTGAGAGAGGAGGATTGCTTGAGTCCAGGAGTTCGAGACTAGTCTGGGCAACATAGCAAGACCCTATCTCTATGGACAACAGTATTAGCCAGGTATGGTGGCATGCACCTGTAGTCCTAGTTACTTGGGAGGCTGAGGTGGGAAGAACGCTTGAGCCAGGGAGGCGAAGGTTGCAGTGAGCCAATATTGCACCACTGCACTCCAGCCTGGGCTTCGTCTCAACAACAAAAAGTTGTGTGGAAAGGTACACATAAAATTTACTATCTCAACCTTTTTTTTTTTTTTTTTTGGAGACAGGGTCTGGCTCTGTCATTCAGGCTAGAGTGCAGTGGTGAGGTTAAGGCTCACTGCAACCTCCACCTCCCAGGCTCAAGCATTCCTCCCATCTCAGCCTCCCGAGTAGCTGGGGTTACAGGTGTGAGCCACCACAGCCAGCTCATCTTTTTATTTTTTGTAGAGACAGGGTTTCACCATGTTGCCCAGGCTACAGTCGAACTTGCGTAGGCCTCCCAAAGTGCTGGGATTACAGGTGTGAGCAGCCACACCGGGCCCATCTCACCCATTTTTCAGTGTATAGCTTCTGTAGTGTTAGGTACATTCACACTGTTACACAACAAAACTACAACTCTGTACCCATGAAACCCTAACTCTCCGTGTCCCCCTCCCCCAGCGCCCAGCCACCAGCATTCTCCTTTCTGTCTCTCTGAGTGTGACTACTCTAGACACTTCATAGAAGCAGAATCATAGGATCTGTCCTTTCGTGACCGGCTTATTTCACACAGCATGATGTCTTCAAGGGTCATCCACATCGTAGCATGTGTCAGATTCTCTACCTTTTTAAGGCCGAATAATTTTCCACTACATGGATAGACCACATTTTGCTTATCCATTTATCTTCCAGTAGATACCCAGGCTGTTTCCACCTCTTGGCCGTTTTGAATAATGCCACTATGAACATAGGTGTATAGGTATATGCCTTTAAAAAAAACAAAGTGGCTGGGCGTGGTGGCTCATGCCTGTAATCCTAGCACTATGGGAGGCCGAGGCGGGTGGATCACCTGAGGTCAGGAGTTCAAGACCAGTCTGACCAATATGGTGAAGCCCCGTCTCTACTAAAAATACAAAAATTAGCTGGGTGTGGCGGCAGGCGCCTGTAATCCCACTTACGTAGGAGGCTAAGACACTGAGACAGGAGAATCGCTTGAACCCGGGAGGCAGAGGTTTCAGTGAGCCGAGATTGTGCCACTGCACTCCAGCCTGGGTGACAGAGTGAGACTCCGTCTCAAAAAAAAAAAAAACAAAAACCTAAGGTGTTCTGGATTTATAAACCCCTCTGACCCTGAGGGTGTCTGAAGGGCTTGTGGTAGGCAATAATTTCCAGCACTAGAGAGGCAGCGTTGCTTGGTGGGTAAGAGTATACACAGGTGACAGACTGCCTGGGCTCAAATCCAGGTCCCCCACCCCACACCCCCACCCCCGCCCCGCCACTTACTAGCTGTAGGATCTTAGGCAACTTATCTTCTGTGCCTCAGTTTCCTCATCTGTAAGGCGGGAGTAATAGCACCTACCTACCTTGCAAGGATTGAATTATATGCACAAAGTTGTTGAAACAGTGGCAGGCATAGAGCAAAGAGTAAATACTCATTTTAGTCCTGAGTCACACTCCTGATAACATCATTTCACAGAGTTGGAATTGGAGGCCTGGGGCTTGCCTGGGGTCACAGAGCTTAAAAGTAGTGAGGTTGGGACAAGAACCCGGCACTCTAATGCCTGCATGACCATAACAGGTTCTGATCATGTAAAAGGATGCTGTTTCATGGAAGGGCTTACTGTGCAAGACAGCCATGCTGGGGCCCCAGGGGCCAGTTCCCACCTGGGTCAGGGGCTCACTGGGCTCACAACCTGGAATCTCAACTCCTCCACCCTCCACGAAGGGTGCTACTCCATGCCAAGGGCTTACTCTGTGACAAGCCCACACACTTTTTTTTTTTTTTTTTTTTTTTTTTTTTTGAGACAGAGTCTTGCTCTGTCGCCCAGGCTGGAGTGCAGTGGCACGATCTCGGCTCACTGCAAGCTCTGCCTCCCAGGTTCACACCATTCTTCTGCCTCAGCCTCCTGAGTACCTGGGACTACAAGCGCCCGCCACCACAGCCGGCTAATTTTTTGTATTTTTAGTACATACAGGGTTTCACCATGTTAGCCAGGATGGTCTCGATCTCCTGATCTCGTGATCTGCCCATCTCAGCCTCCCAAAGTGCTGGGATTACAGGTGTGAGCCGCCGTGCCCCGCCACCCACACACTTTGATGTGCCATGTCGTCACAATTCAGTGAGGACAGATCCATTAGGAGCACAGACTCTGAGGTCAGAGGACTTGGGTTCAAATTATGGACCCACCACTAGCCTTGAGACCTTGGTCAAGCCACTGAGCTTCTCTGTATCTGTGTCTTCTTCTCTCAAAAGAGGAGAACAATAATATCTACCTTGGTGGACATTATGAGGATTGAGTGAATATATACAAGCACTTAGAATGTGTTTGGCACAAGGTGGAAACTAGAAATAGAACTGGAAATAGCCATAAACAGGCCAGGCACGGTGGATCACGCCTGCAATCCCACCCAGGTGTTGTACACATCTGTATTTAAGGCCCACATGACACCAGCCTTGAATGTCTTAGGAAGACTGTAGATTTGATTCTTGAAGCAGCAGTGAGTCATTGTAGGTTTGTTTGCAAGGACATGACTGAAGTGAAAGCTGTGCTTTCGCTGTTGGGGGAAATATAAATTAGTATAGTCGCTATGGAAAATAGCATGATGATTTCTCAAAAAACTAGAAATAGAACTACCGGGGCGCAGTGGCTCACACCTGTAATCCCAGCACTTTGGGAGGCTGAGGTAGGTGGATCACCTGAGAGTTTGAAACAAGTCGGACCAACATGGTGAAACCCCATCTCTACTTTAAAAATACAAAAGCCAGGCATGGTGGCGCATGACTGCAATTCCAGCTACCTGGGAGGCTGAGGCAGGAAAATTGCTTGAACTGGGAGGCGGAGGTTGCAGCGAGCTGAGATTGCGCCATTGCATGCCAGCCTGGGTGGCAGAGCAAGATTCCATCTCGAAAAAAAAAAGAAAAACAAAGAAGAAAAAAAGAAAAAGAGCCATAAACAGAAAAAAGAAAATAGCAATTTCACAGGTGGGGAAACTGAGGCACAAAGGGTTTGAATTACCTGCCTACAGTCAGCCTGCTCAAAGATGGCAGGAACAGGCTTCCTATCAGCTCTGCAGACCCCAGACCCCAGACCCCATGTGTGGGGATGCCTGAACACAGGCACCTCACTCCTGCACTGTTTCAGGGACCTGTTTCTGGGCATACCCACACATCACCATGTGCCGACAAACGCACATCTCACCTAATTGTCCCAATTGTTCCCAGCGTGGGCCAGAAACAGCTCCTGTGTCTGGCACGTGCCCTTCTCCGGAAGACCCAGATCCTCATCCTGGACGAGGCTACTGCTGCCGTGGACCCTGGCACGGAGCTGCAGATGCAGGCCATGCTCGGGAGCTGGTTTGCACAGTGCACTGTGCTGCTCATTGCCCACCGCCTGCGCTCCGTGATGGACTGTGCCCGGTAAGGCCCCCGCCCCGGCCTGACCTCACAGCAGCCCTGCAGTGGTGGGGGAAGGAGGCGGAGGCAGTCCTGGGCCACTGGGCTTCGGGTTAGAGCTGGAAGGGTCCTGAATGGGGCCAGAGCGGGAGGAATGCCCGGGAACACATGCCAAGTGGGAAAGCTGCCCAAGGACATGCGCCCAGCACACGCTTCCAACCCAGCTGTGAGGGCCAGGGAGCCGCACGGAAAGCAGGACTTCTATGGAGAAAACCTCAGTGCAGACACACTGGGCTCTCACAGCTGCCGAGAGCCTGGGCTGGTGTCCAAAGAGCCTCTCTGTGTCCCTCTCCCCCACAGGGTTCTGGTCATGGACAAGGGGCAGGTGGCAGAGAGCGGCAGCCCGGCCCAGCTGCTGGCCCAGAAGGGCCTGTTTTACAGACTGGCCCAGGAGTCAGGCCTCGTCTGAGCCAGGACCCTCAACCATACCCCAGTCGGACCAGCCCACGGAGCCTGCAGTGCTGGAGATGGAAGTGACCCGTGGTCATCGATAGCTCCACACGATGTTGAGTCTAGACCCGTGTTTGCTCTCTGGGAGGAAAATGGCAGAGAAAGTGGCCGATTATCACAGAGCATCAGAACCGGAAGGACCTAGCAATACACAGGTCTGCCCGGGCAGGGCCCATCTCGCCCTGTCCACCCTGCAGCCAATGTCAACAGCGACTCTCAGTCCCGCTGTACTCTGGACTCAGCTGGGGGCCTCAAGCACATGCCCAGGCTCCCCGCTAGACCCTTAAATCAGAATCCCTGAGGCTGGAAACTGCCATGCTGTGTGTACTTTTTACAAAGTAACACTTTTATTTTGGGATAATCCCAGACTCACATGCAGTTAAAGAAACAATAATATAGAGAGATTCGTGTACTTGCTACCCCATTTCTCCCAATGGTAACATCTTGCAAAACTCTAGTATAGAGCATCACAGCCAGGGTATTGACATTGACACAACAATCTTGCTCGATTTCCTGTTTTACCTGTACTCCTGTGTGTGTATGTATTTTGTCCCATGCAGTTTTATCACACATGTAGGCTCATGAATCCACACCAGGGTGAGGATATGGAATAGCCACCACCATTTTCCGACCACACCCATCACTCTCGCTCCTGCCCCCAGTGACCATGCTCTGTTCTCCAGTTTGTGTGTGTGTATTTTTTTTTTTTTTTTTTTTTCTTGAGACAGACAGTCTCACTCTGTTGCTCAGGCTGGAGCGCAGTGGCACAATCTCGGCTCACTGCAACCTCCACATCCTGGGTTCAAGCAATTCTCCTGCCTCAGCCTCCCGTGCAGCTGGGATTACAGGCGTGTGCCACCATGCCTGGCTAACTTGTGTAATTTTTAGTAGATACGAGGTTTCAGCATATTGGCCAGGCTGGTCTTGAACTCCTGGCCTCATGTGATCCACCCTCCTCGGCCTCCCAAAGTGTTGGGATAACAGGCGTGAGCTACCGCGCCTGGCCGAGTTTGGTACATAATTTTAAAGCTCCCCCATAGGATTCCAATGTGCGGCCAGGACTGAGAACTACAGCCCTCGCATCTCCCGCTGCTCCTCCTCCCCCACCAGAGATGAGCTCCAAGGACACAAAAACCAGGTGCCCCCCCATGCCAAGCATGGGTCCTCTCCACGCATGAGAAAGTCAAATATGCAAGTTCGGTTTCCAAAACAAACAACAGAGGAGCCAAGACTTCACAGCCCTCAATGGGAGAATTTGCCCAAGGACTTGGTTTTTTTTTTTGTTTGTTTTTTTGTTTTTTAATCCGAGACAAAGTCTCACTCTGTCACCCAAGCCGGAGTGCAGGGGCGCAATCTTGACTCACTGCAACCTCCACCTCCCGGGCTCAAGCGATTTTCCCACCTCAGCCTCTGGAGCAGCTGGGATTACAGGCGCCCACCACCACGCTCAGCTAATTTTTGTATTTTTAGTAGAGACGCGGTTTCACCACGTTGGCCAGGCTGGTCTCAAACTCCTGACCTCAGGTGATCCGCTGGCCTTAGCTTCCCAAAGTGCTGGGATTACAGGCATGAGATACTGTGCCTGGCGGATTCATTTCCTATATGTGGTTGCTAAAAACCAAATTCCAGCTTCCTGGGGGCGCCCCAGCACCCGTCGGAACACCTGGAGTGTTTCTGTTCACAGTTCCGCTCCAGATGCTGCTGACAGCCAAAGGCTGGACCCGGCTGAGCGTGGAGAACTTGCTGTAACCAAGGGTGGTCAATGCACAGCTTGTTGCATTCCTCACACATTTCTTTTTTTGTTTTTTGAGACAGAGTCTTACTCTGTCACCTAGGCTAAAGTGCAGTGGCAAGATCTCGGCTCACTGCAACCTCTGCCTCCCAGGTTCAAGTGATTCTCCTGCTACAGCCTGCTGGGTAGCTGGGATTACAGGCACCCACCACCACACCTGGCTAATTATTTTTGTATTTTTACTAGAGACGGGGTTTCACCATGTTGGCCAGGTTGGTCTTGAACTCCTGACCTCAGGTGATCTGCCCACCTCGGCCTCCAAAAGTGCTGGGATTACAGGTGTGAACCATCATGCCTAGCCTCCTCACTCCTCTTTCTGACAGCGGTCAGTATATTAATACTGGACTCACCAAACCAGCTGCAGGCACCGGAAAAGAGGGACTAAGTCTAAAGTAGCCAAGCTTAAGGCCACACATAGATCGCTGGGAAGGGCAGCGTGAGACATTAGACAACTCCCTAGATCCTAACATTATGTATGCTAGTCAGGGAGTCTCACTGACCTCGTGGCATTGCCGCAAGAACAACATAATACATGGATATGTGTTCGTAGAAGCAGAGAAGGCAATCCCCCAGGCTTTCTGAACCTTATTGACATGTGGGGCCAGATAGTTCTGTGCTGTGGGGACATGTCCTGCACATCGTAGGATGTTCGGCAGCGCCCCTGGCCTCTTCTTCACTAGATGCCAATAACATCCTCCCTCTACCACCACCAGACTTGTGACACTGCCATTCATCCCCCAAGGGGTCAAAGCCACCTGGTTGGGCTAGGTGCAGTGGCTCATGCCTGTAATCCCAGTGCTTTGGGAGGCGGAGGCAGGTGAATCACTTGAGGTCAGGAGTTCGAGACCAGCCTGGACAACAAGGTGAACCCCTGGCTCTACCAGACGTATAAAAATTAGCCGGGTGTGGTAGCGGGTTGCCTATAATCCCAGCTACTCTGAAGGCTGAGGCAGGAGAATCGCCCGAACCCGGGCAGAGAAGGTTGCAATGAGCCAAGATCACACCACTGCACTCCAAGCTGGGTGACAGAGCAAGACTGTTTGAAAAAACACAAAACAAAAAGACCTACTTGGTTGAGAATCCCCGGTCTAACCTGCCCCGCTGCCATCCATCATCCACAGATACTTGAGCAGTGGCTTTGCTGGTGTCAGGGGTGGCGGGGCAAGGACTCCACCTTTTCTTAAGGACACAGGGCCTGCTCCGCCCGTCAGGTCATGGGACTTTCTGATGGCCCATCCTCACAGGTTTTGTGATGCCCCTTTTGGCCTGGAGTAAACTTCTAACTGCAGCTTCTATGACCTTCAAAGTGGGGCAGGGAGTCCGCATTCTTGACCTGCCCCTAGTCATGCCTGCAAAGCTGTGGACCCACAAGTACCTATTCCCAGCTCCATTTCACAGGTGAGGAAACTGAGGCTCAAGGGGTTGACAGAACTTGCCAAGTTGACCCAGTCAGTAAGGACAGAGTGGGGATCTGTTTCTGGGTGTAATACCAAAGTCATTGCACAGGGCACGTTTGTCCTTTAGAGAAAGGAAGGGCGGCAGATGCAGCCTGTCTTTTCTCTGCCTGGAGCTGAGCCACCTGCCTTGCAGAGTGACCCTAGGCAGGGGCTGCCATGTGGGCATTTGGCAAACTCAGCTGGGGATGACCCAGGGCCACCAGACTCTCTTTCCTAGGCTGTGTGCCAGGGAGCAGAGGGTGGGCCACAGGCGGCCAGCACGTGGGAACCGGCACCTGCCAGCCTGCTAACGAGACTGCTGTTGGGCCCACACCACGGCAGTCTGGAGACACGCCAGAGGGGATGCCCAGGCCATTAATACCCCCGCCATGGGCTGCTGCCAGCAGGGTCTGGCTGGTGGGTGGAACACGAATTTCATCCAGCAAGGCTGCAGACTTCCTCTCTGGTCAGTGCCTGCGCCCAGTACTCTTTAAAACTCAACAGTCCACCTCGCCACTGCAAACACGTAACTACGTATACCTGACACTGCTTTAAATGCCCGCCACGCACTCATTCAGTGGACCAGAGGAGGAAGCCACCTCACTGGGCCCCTTACTGGAACGTTTTGATGAGGAAGGTACTACCATCAGGCCCTTTTGACAGATGAGAAAACAAACAGAATGAGTGGCATCTCTGCCCAAGCAGTCTGGCTTCAGAGCCCGTGTCCTCACCATCAGTCACTCACTCTGTCACCCAGGCTGGAGTGCAGTGGCGCGATCTTGGCTCACTGCAACCTCCACCTCCCAGTTCAAGCAATTCTTATGCCTCAGCCTCCCAAGTAGCTGGAATTACAGGCACTCGCCACCACACCTGGCTAATTTTTGTATTTTTAGTAGAGGCAGGATTTCACCATGTTGGCCAGGCTGGTCTCAAACTCCTGACCTCAGGTGATCTGCCTGCCTCAGCCTCCCAAAGTGCTGGGATGGCAGGCGTGAACCACCGCACCCGGCCAGTGCGTGTTTTCATAAGGTCACGACAGCCACCAGGTTGAGGACACTGATGTGTGTGTGGGTGGCTGGGGGCAAAAGCCTCGAGACCACTGGGGAAGCTGTTGTAGGGATGCAGGGAGAAAGTGGGGTGGCTGGGACCAGCGTGGTGGCAATGGGAGGATGGGGAGTGGATAGATTCTGGGTGTTTTGCAGAAAATCAAACAAATTTGCTGTAGGACCCGATGGCGGGTGTGAGGACAGATGAACAGTTCAACACTGGAAAGCACCAGCCCCCTCCTTACGCCACTCTCGTCTGGGGGATCCTTTCCAATGTGGAGAGTTCTGCACAGTGAGCCCAGGGCCAGCACGTAGTAGGTACAAAACAGAGCTTCCTTCCACAGTACTTCCACTCCCCTGGATGAGGAGTTATGCCTCACTCTGCCTCCTCTTCATAAAGTGGATTAAACTTGAACTCAGCCCCGGATTCCACCTGAGCATGCAGCTGCCCCACCCCAAGACACTGGCACAGATGCACACCAGGTGAGCTCTCTGGGACTGCTTAGGATCTGACCTGGGATTTTAATACTCAGGGTCAGGCTTTGAGATCTAAACACATCTCACATCCATATTAAGATTCCTGCTGGTAGATCCAACTACTACTCTTTCAAAATGGAGTCTCGACTTGCTCTGTTGCCCAGGCTGGAGTGCAATGGCTTGATTTCAGCCCACTGCAACCTTTATCTCCCACATTCAAGCAATTCTCCTGTCAGCCTCCCCAGTAGCTGGGACTACAGGCATGTGCCACCATGCCCAACTAATTTTTGTGTTTTTAGTAGAGATGGGGTTTCACCATGTTGATCAGGCTGGTCTTGAACTCCTGACCTCAGGCAATCCACCCACCTCAGCGTCCCAAAGTCCTGGGATTACAGGCATCAGCCACTGCACCCAGCCTCAACTACTTCTAATTTAACAAAAAAAAAGTTTTTATATAGAAAGAGTTCCACTATGTTGCCTAGGCTGGTTTTGAACTCTTCAGCTCAAGCAGTCCTCCTGTCTCAGCCTCTCAAAGTGCTGCGATTACAGGCATGAGCCACCTTGTCTAGCCAATACTGCTAATTCTAATAGTCACAACATCACCAGTTTTTCACTGGGCACCTTCATACTCTGTGGTTCCTAATGCAAGCCAATGACATCATTCAGGCACGAGCCACCATGCCCGGCTGGCTGATACTACCTATTCTAATGGTTATGACCTTACTGGCTTTTCACTAGGCACCTTCATACTCTGCAGTCCCTAATGCAAGCCAACAGTTTCAATGGGGCATGAGTCACTGCACCCAGACACTACTACTCATTCTAATGGTTACCACCTCGCCGGCTCTTCCCTGAGCACCTTTGTACACCACAGTCCCTAGTGCAAGCCAACAATTTCAATCAGGGGACAGGAAAGCTTGAGGGAACAATGGCAGTGCTAGAACGTTCTATCTGCACATGTACTTGGTGCATGGTTTTAGGTGTGGCAGAAACGGTGTGCTCCCCAAATACAGACATTCCTTACTGCCCAGACTCACCCAGTTCGAAGTTAGAAACCAAACACACTAGTCTGACTACTCCGCTATCCAAAACTCCAGAACCACATCAGTTAGGAAAGGGAGAAATCCTTCTCTTCCACAGGCACTGCTCCATTTCCCAGCTCCCGCAATGGTTGGGTTGGGGCCATGTGACTCATTGTGGCCAATGGGCTGTGAGTGGGATTGACTGCGTCAGTTCTGGTTTCAGACACAGAAGAGTGACTGAGAGTCGTCCACTCTCCCTTCTCCCACTGTGGGGACCTGGAGGCCAACCCTTGGGAGGCCATGTCACAAAACCAGGACAGCCTGGATCACTTGTCACACGGAAGTCACCTACCCTAGAGAGGCAGCTGACCCTCACCAAGAACTGCGTGAGCAAGAAATAAAGCCTTGCGATCATTTCCCAAGATTTTACGGCGAATTTGTTACTGCAGCGCAGCCTCGCCTCTCTGGACTAACATAAAGGGATTTTCAGGCCAGGTGCCTGAACCCTAGCACTTTGGGAGGCTCAGGCAGGAGGATCCCCAGAGCCCAGGAGTTTAAGAACAACCTGGGTAACATAGCAAGACCCTGACTCTATAAAAATTTTAAAAAATTAGCTGGGCACATGCCTGTAGTCCCAGCTACCCAGGAGGCTGAGGCAGGAAGATTGCATAAGCCCAGGAGTTTGAGGCTGCAGTGAGCTATGATCGTGCCACTGCACCCCAGCCTGGGCAACAGAGTGAGACCCTGCCTCTAGCAAAAAAAAAAAAAAAAAAAAAAAAATGGGGGCAGGGGGAAGGCAGGATTTTCAAGGATCGTTCTGGCCACATGTGATTTCTGCCTCACCTGTGTCTTAGAACCTGACCGAGGCTACGAGTACCTCACACATCACTGCTCACAGGGTAAGTACGATCAGCCTCATTGTACAGACAAAGCAAGTGAGGCACAGAGGCTGAGTGACTTCCCCAAGGTCACAAGAACAGCAAATGACAAGAGCAGGACTCAAGCCAGGGTCTGTCTGACCCCAAAACCTGGGCTCCATCCACCTTGCGGCTGTCCCGCCTTCCCACTAAACCCCATCTGACTAGTGATCTCTACGACTTGCCCTTTCTGGCAACAGCTCCCACTAGAGGCGACTTGTTGTCAAAAGGAAAGAACAGAAACAGGAAGATGCCACATCCTGACCCTGCAGAGGACATGGCTGGAACCCTCGCCGAGGCCCCAAAGGAAAGGGAACCATTCTTTAGAAAGAAATAAAATATATAGATATATATATATATTTTTTTTTTACTGCAAATGTTCGCATTTCCAGTGTAAGTCATTACAAAAGGATCCCCCAAAACTTGGTTTATCTAATGTGAAAGAATGGTATAACTTACAAAAAATAAATATATGCATTTTCGCCTAAAAGAAAGATGCTCTCTGGGTTTGACGTCGGCGGCGTAATTCTTAGCAAGTCTGAGTCTTGGGGCAGCCTCAGCTCTGGCTGCTTTCCGGATTCCACTTTGGGCTCTAACGAGACACCTTAAAGAACAGGCTTTAAAAGATGCTGCTTCTCCGTTTTCTTCCAGGAACACAGAGACCAACACGGTCAAACACAGGGCGAGCTTCTCACTATTTCCTGGGAATGTTACTTCTCAGCCCAACACTTCTCTTCCCAAGAAGTTCAAGTTTTGAGACTGTTTTTCTCCCCGGAACAGTACTTAAAAAAAAAAAAAAATCATTGATATTCAAAGATGGGTTCTTTTCATGTCCTGGAAGAGCATCAGTAACTAAATATCAAGTTCTCCACAATGCTGCCCCCCCTGGGGGGCTAACCGGATGCCAAGGGAGAGAATTAACATCTAAAAACAAGGAAAAGACTCAAGGGGACATTTTTTTGGTACCCACTGGTAATACTTGGGAGGTATTTCGTGTTCTTTACTTTGAAAGCTTCATAACCATGAGCAGGTACCATGAGAGGGAAAGAAAAGAGGCGGTAAGAAAAAAGAACAAAATCAATCAACACTGTAAGCAACCAACACTGCTTTGGGCCAGGCCCCTAACACGTTTTTCTGCTAGGACTAGCATAGTACCTTCCAGCTGGTTGCTCACTCTCAGTCTCTATTTCTAGTGAAGGTCAAATTCCCATGAGGCCATCTCCTTAATATTTACCCCACATCAATCATGGTGGGAACAGTGATAACAGCATTGATTGTTCTTACAATGTTGAACAAAAGAAAAAAGCAAGGGAAAGCCTGGAGTGGGGGTGGGTGGGGAGGGAAGCCCCAGGTGGAACATCGGCCCTGAGACAATCCCCTGGCCCTACAGTTCCAGGTCCAGGTTAGCCATTAGTCCAACCAGGTCCCTTCCAGGAGGACAGGCGTGGGAGTGCAGAGGCTGCCTCTGGCCCGAAACGAGAACTGGTAGAGCTGGCGCTGAGATGCTGGTTCCCAGCTTTTGAGTGCCTGGAAGACCAGATGTTGGTAAGAGGACCATCCAGGGCCCTGGGACACTGCCAAGGGGAGAAAATGATTTTCTCCAGGCCCCTCAACCACAAAACCGCAGCCCCAAGGAAATGAAGTGTTCCTGGTGGACCCAGACAAGGATGTTAGAGGTGATGGGAGCCAGAAGCATCTCAAAGACTTGCAGTCCACAGACTTCGGCTGGAGAGATCCGAGGCAGTAGGCTGAATTTGGTCACTAGGATCTTCTATACAACCAATTCCTCCAGAAGTCTGGCTGCCAAAACTCCTCCGTGGGAAGCACCAGGAAACCACTTGCATTCCCGGGGGCATGAGGCTGTGTGTGTGTCTCAGGGCACCAGGGGCGGGGCGTGCATGTTTTGGGTGGTTCGCATCTCTGTCTCTCCTGTGTCTTCACAGCCAGTTCCAGGCAGGGGACCGGATGGCGGTGGCTGCTGCTTTGAATATGTTTTGGTTGTCTGGGTTTGGTTTTTATGTTTTGGTTTCAGTGTGGGAGGCTTGGTTTACCAGGGGTACTGACTCCTCCCTGGGCGCTGGCATGTAGGCCCTGCAGTTCTGACCAGATATGCCAGCTCTGGGGCTCACACCAAGCCGGCGTCTTTGGCCATGCTGTAGAAAAGACCTCTCTGCTGCAGGAGGTCCGATGGGGCGCCGTACTCCTGGATTTCTCCTTTGTCCAAGACGATCACCCTGAGGGAGAGGGGATACAGACATGAGGGGAAGGGGAGGGGTGAGCACCTCGTGCCCCTGGGACAACTGACCTGGGCAAGTCACTGCTTCGGGTCAGGCCCCTAACACTTTTTGCTAGGACTGGTGCAGTACCTTCCAGCTGGTTGCTCACCCTCAATCCCTATTTCTAGTCAATGTCAGATTCCCATGAGGCCACCTCCTTAATATCTACCCCACATCAATCATGGTGTGAATGGTATTAACAGTGTTGACTGTTCACATTCACTGCTCCATTACATTCAGAGTAAAATAAAAAGATCTTACCATAGTCTACAATAACGATTGGCAACATTTTTCTGAAAAAGGCCAGACAGTAAATACTTCAGGCTCTGCAGGCCATATGCTTTCTGTTACAACTACGCATCTCTGCTGTATTTATAGTGTGAAAGCTGCCAGAGACAACAGGAAAATGAACAGATGTGGCCGTGTGCCAATAAAACTTTATTCATAAAAACACACAGGGGGCCAGATCTGTGGCCTGTGGGCCATAGTTGGCTGACCCCTAATATTTTAGGTCCTGTAAGATTTGACACTGCCCACTTCTGTCCTCACTTCTATGTCCTATATTTCAAAAGCACCAACTCAGCATCTGCCACTTAGTAGGTGGTACTCAGTGAACTAGAAACATCATGTCAGCTGGGTGCAGAGACTCACGCCTGTAATCCCAGCACTTTGGAAGGCTGGGGCAGGAGGATCACTTGAGGCCGCAGTGAGCTGTGATCCCACCACTGCACTCCAGCCTGGGCGACAGGGTGAGACCCTGTCTCAAAAATAAATATATAAAATAAAATAGAAACTGATGTCACTTCCCTGCTTAAAACCTTCCAATGGCTTTATAGGGCTCTTAGAGTAAGTTCCAAGCTTCTCACCGTGGTTACATGGTGCTCTAAGATCCAGCCCCTGCCTACCTTTCTGGCCTCATCTCCTGCCCCTGTCCACTCAATTCCAACCTCTAGGTACATGGCCTCCTCATGCTAGCCTTCAAATTCATTAAGTGCATTCATTTTTACATTTGGCTGTACCGGCTGCCTAGAATGTTCTTCCTTTAGATCCAAGGTTGGCAAACTGTGGCCTGCAGGCCAAATCTGACCCCTTGCCTGTTTTTATGAATAAAGTTTTATTGGAACATAGCCATGCTCATTCATTTGTGCACTATCTATGACTGCTTTCACACGGCAACACTGGAGTCAAGTGGCTGAGAGGCCATGTGGCCCACAAAGCTGAAACTACCCCAGCCCTTAAGAACAAGGTTGCAGATCGCTGTCCCAGATCTTCTCAAGGCTGACTCCTTTTCATTGTTCAGGTCTCAGCTAAAATGTCACCTCTTCAGAGATGACCCACACAAAACTCAAAACCCCCCAAGACCCTGGCACTACGGCCGCATTCTGACTTTTGTGGTCCCCGGCACTGATGCCTACGGAGGTGGCTTTCTCCACACAAAATGCTAGAAATTCTATTTTATGACCGTGTTAGTATAAGTAAAATCCAGGTTGGATTATATTCTTTTTTTTTTTTTTTTTTTTTTTTTTTTGAGATGGAGTCTCACTCTGTTGCCCAGGCTGGACTGCAGTGGCACAATCTCAGCTCACTGCAACCTCCACCTCCCAGGTTCAAGCAATTCTCCTTCCTCAGCCTCCCAAGTACCTGGGATTACGGGCACGCACCACCACACTTGGCTACTTTTTGTATTTTTAATGGTGACAAGGTCTCACCATGTTGGCCAAGCTGGTCTCAAACTACCGACCTCAAGTGATCTGCCTGCCTCGGCCTCCCAAAGTGCTGGGATTACAGCCGTGAGCCACCGCACCTGGCCTGCTTCTGATTTTTTTAAAAAAATAAAACCTTTTTGTGGGCCCCACGCACTGGGCCTGCAGTGTTCAATGGAAACAATGGCCCTGCCCGGCACTCGCTATCCCGTCTCCTTGGCCAAGTGTCCTTCCCAGCACCTGCTGCCCTCTGGAATCCTGTTGGTTTGTTGCTCTGTATATTTTTTGTCTCCTCCATCTAATAAGCTACTTGGTCCTGGAGGCAGGGACTTTGTCTGACAGCAGCCTACAGAGTCCCCAGGGTCTGAGAACACCGCAGGTGCGCTGACGTGAATGAATGACTAGATGATATTAGAAATACCTGGTACCACTGGGCACAGCGGTTCATGCCTGTAATCCCAGCAATTTGGGAGGCGGAGGCGGGCAGATCGCCTGAGGTCAGGAGTTCGAAACCAGCCTGGCCAACATGGCAGAACCTTGTCACTACTAAAAATATAAAAGTTAGATGGGCGTGGTGGCACATTCCTCTAGTTCCAGCTATTCGGGAGGCTGAGGCAGGAGAAATGCTTGAACCCCAGAGGCAGAGGTTGCAGTGAGCCGAGATCGCACCACTGCACTGCAGAGAT
Organism: Pan troglodytes; assembly: GCF_028858775.2. NCBI lineage: Eukaryota > Metazoa > Chordata > Mammalia > Primates > Hominidae > Pan > Pan troglodytes. The sequence continues at coordinate 18,601,762 of NC_072416.2, read as the reverse complement.
GGAGCGAGACTCTGTCTCAAAAAAAAAAAAAAAGAAATAGCTGGTACCATCCAGGATGAAGAGAGGATCCACCCACTGGGGCTGTCACTAGGGATAAGGACAGTGTTGAATGAATTAATGAATTAATGAATTAATGAGTGAGCCAGTGAGTAAGGCAAACTCCCAAAGCCTAGAGGCCACTGTGCCAGGGGCTTCACCTTGTGTAGTCCATGATGGTGTTGAGCCGGTGGGCAATGGTGAGGACGGTGCAGTCCTCGAACTGTGTCCGGATGGTGGACTGGATGAGGTCGTCCGTTTCCAGGTCCACGGCTGCCGTGGCCTCATCCAACACAAGGATCTTCGTCTTCCTCAGCAGGGCCCGGGCTAGGCACACAAGCTGGCGCTGCCCAACACTTGACCAGAAGAAAAAGACCAGGAGATAGTGTTGGGTCAAACCACCCCTGACCCTGAACCTAGGCCCAGGCTGGGAGAAGCGAAAGGAGACACTCCATGTTGCTTGACCAGGAAAGCATGTCCACTCCCAACATCTGTCTGCAGCAGACATCACTAATCAATCAGAGCACATCTCCTATTCAGCAAGATGCAGGTTCAGAATCATTCTCAAAACAGCGGCTCACACCTACAATCTGAGCACTTTGGGAGGCTGAGGTGGGACGATAGCTTGAAGCCAGGAATTTGAGACCAGCCTGGGCAAAAAAGCAAGACCCCCATCTCTCCAAAAACAAAAATAAACAAATTAGCTGGGTGTGGTGGTATGCTCCTGTAGTCCCAGTTACTGGGAGGCTGAGGCAGGATTGCTTGAGTCCAGGAGTTAGAGTCCGAGATCAATCCACTGTACTCCAGCCTAGGCAACAAAGTGAGACACTGTCTCTTAAAAAAAAAAAAAAAAAGAGCCGGGCACAGTGGCTCACACCTAGTATCCCAGCACCTTGTGAGGCTAAGGCGGGCGGATCACTTGAGGCCAGGAGTTTGAGACTAGCCTGGACAATGTGGTGATACCCCATCTCTACTAAAAATGCAAAAATTAACTGGGTATGGTGACAGGCACCTGTCATCCCAGCTACTTGGGAGGCAGAGGCAGAACAATTGCTTGAGCCCGGGGGCGGAGGTTGCAGATGAGATTGCGCCACTGCACTCCAGCCTGGGTGATAGAGCGAGACCCTCCGTCTCAAAAAAAAAAAAAAAAAAAAAAAAAAAAAAAAAAGGCCTCATATCCATGCACCCCTATCCAACTGTGGGGCCATGAGAGGTGGCTCTGGAATCAGACATGTTCCTTGCTTTGGCCAATGGGACACCAGCAAAAGTAAGGACGGCCAAAAGAATACTGTTAGATGCAATAGGGGCTTGCACGCTCTTGTGCCCCTGCCATCGCCATGACAACATGCCCAAGCTGGTCTGCTGGAGAATGAGGGATGCACGGAACATACCCTTCTTGCCCCACCTGAGGCCAAAAGCCAGCTGACCCCGAGATCAGCCAACAGCCAGCTGACTCCCAGACATGCATGTGAGCCCAGCCGAGATCAGCAGAGCCACCTGGCTGACTACCCTCGTATGGCAGCAATGATCGTTGCTTTATGGTTGAACATGCCTGAGGCTTTATGGTTGGTTATCATGGAGATGGATAACAGAACCAGAACCAGGCACTAACAACCACCACCAAAGCGGGACCCCAGAGGTTCCGCTGGTGTGCCAGGCATTAATGCTTTAGTTGCTGGGTCATGGACAGAGCTCCAGGATCCTGGTAGAGACCAAGACAGCTGGGGTAGTGCGTGGGGACTTGGGGGCTCAGAGCAGTGCTAGTGACCAACTGGTATAGAAGACTTTCCACAGCTTAACAACTGACAGCCACTATCAACTGAATGGAGCTGGTGTGTATAAAAGGAAATGTACTGGTCATCCTGGTTATTCTACCTCATGGTACAAAGAGCCTGGATTGAGACCCATTTTACAGATACAGAAACTGAGGCTCCAAGAGGTGAAGGGACAAATGGTCATCTGGGACTCAAATCCAGGTGACACAGATCTGGACAGAATCTTCAAACACCCCTACCGAGATGGCGCCTAGGACACCTTATCCGGTGTCTCCTTGTTCACCCCCGCCTACCTGAGGTTCTCCCCGCCTTCCGCACACTCGTGGTCCAGCTTGTCAGGAAGGGCTGACACGAAGTCCTTCAGGTGGGCCAGCTCCAGGGACGTCCAGACTTCTTCATCCGAGTACTGGCTGAATGGGTCCAGGTTCATTCGGAGGGAACCCGAAAACAAAACAGGGTCCTGTTCAGAGAGAAGAGAGTGGACGGCATGTGACACCTGTGTCACGCTGACATGGATGGAGGCGACCTAAGGACTTCTGGCCAGGACTGTTGAAGGTGGGGTATCAGAGCTCCTTGGAATCACTATTTCTGGAGATGTTAATAATGGAGGAAAAGGCCAGGTACGGTGGTTCACGCCTGTAATCCCAGCACTTTGGCAGGCCGAGGCGAGTGGATCACTTGAGGTCAGGAGTTCGAGACCAGCCTGGCCAACATGGCGAAACCCTGTCTCTAGTAAAAATACAAAAATTAGCTGGGCATGGTGGTGCATACCTGTAGTCCCAGCTACTCAGGAGACTGAGGCAGGAGAATCACTTGAACCCGGGAGACGGAAGTTACAGTGAGCCAAGATTGTGCCACCGCACTCCAGAGCAAGACTCTATCTCCAAAAAAAAAAAAATTGCCTTAATAATGGAAAAATAAAATGTCTGGAAAGTCTGAGTTTGGCAGAATACAACAGATTTCCTTTCCATACAACTTCCTGGAGCCTTCAATATGCAAGTGGGTTGAGAACCTCGAGAAATGAGACACAGCACAGGTGATTCCTAACAGTAAAGTCCCGTGGATTCTCCCGTCATCCAACCACAGAAGAGAATCTTCTAAGACACTTTAGGGAAGATTACACTAAAAGGCAACATATTAAGGAATCCACCTGCGGGGATTGGTCTAGAAAATCCTTATTTCAGCCAAGCATGTTGGCTCACCCCTGTAATCCCAGCACTATGGGAGGCCGAGGCCGGCAGATCACTCGAGGTCAGGAGTTTGAGACCAGCCTGGGTAACATGGTGAAACCCCGTTTCTACTAAAAATACAAAAACTAGCCACACGTGGTGGTGCGTGCCTATAATCCCAGCTACTTGGGAAGCTGAGGCAGAAGAATCGCTTGAACCCAGGAGGTGCAGGTTGCAGTAAGCTGAGATCGTGCCGCTGCATTGGGTGACAGAGTGAGACTCCGTCTCAGTTGAAAAAAGAAAAAAGAAAGAAAAAGAAAATCCTTATTTCTCACCAAATACTGTGTGTTCTCACTTGTAAGTGGGAGCTAAACTCTGGGTACTCATGGTTGTAAAGATGGAAATGATAGACACTGGAGCCTCTGTAAGTGGGGACAGATGGAGGAGGGTAATGGTTGAGAAACTCTCTCTCGGGTACTTTGTTCAATAGTTGGGTGATGAGATCCATAGAAGCCGAAGCATCAGCATCACACAATATACCCATGTAACAAGCCTGCAGGTGCACCCCGTGAATCGAAAATTAAAAAGAAATTAAAATTGAAATTTCTTGTCTAGCTCTTGGAAGGGTTAGAGATGCTCAGTCTGACTCTGGCAGCAGAGAGAGAAGACGGTGTCTTTTTGGATTTTTCTAGATGCTCCGAAACTACCCCTCCCGGGGACAGGAAGTCGGGACTGATAGTCAGTTAATTCCCACGTTGTTAATCATATACTAAGAGGAAATTCAGGGAAGCAGCAGCACAGCCTAACTTCAATAAAAACAATGAAGGCCAGCCACGGTGGCTCACGCCTGTAATCCCAGCACTTTCGGAGGCCAAGGTGGGTGGATTGTTTGAGCCCAGGAGTTCAAGGGCAGCCTGGGCAACATAGTGGAACCCCATCTCCACAAAGAAGTACAAAACAAATTTAGCTGGGTGTGGTGGCATGTGCCTGTAGTCCCAGCTCCTCAGGAGGCTGGGGTGGGAGAATCGCTTGAGCCTGGGAGACGGAGGTTGCAGTGAGCTGAGATTGCGCCAGCGCACTCCACTCTGGGCAACAGAGCGAGACCCTGTTTCAGGAAAAAAAAAAAAAAAAAAAAAAGAACGATGAAGTAGGGCCAAATGTATGTTTCCCCAAAAATATACATACACCACTGTCAGTGCAATCATAGGGCTTGCCAGCTCTGGCTCACCCCCTGGGCCACACCCAGACCCCACCTGGGGGATGATGGTGATCTTGAAGCGGAGGTCGTGCAGGCCGATCTTGGCGATGTTGATGCCATCGATGATGATCTCTCCTTCGGCAGACTCGTTGATCCGAAATAAGCCCAGGGTCAGGGACGACTTCCCAGCTCCCGTCCGCCCCACGATGCCGACCTGCAGGACAGAAGGGCCCAGGTGTGGTGGGAATGCTGGCATCCGGACTTCTCCCTGCCCCAAAGTGCCCTCATCTCGGCCCCACCTCAGGCATCAGTCATCTGGTCGACCCAACTCCACAGCCCTCTCTCTCGCCCGCTGCCCAGAGACACTCCTTTAAGGGTGTTTCGGCCGAAGGTCAAGAAGGACTCTCTTCCCTTTGCCAGGATCCCGAAAGGAATGACTCGGCTTTTTATAAGTTACTAGCGACCTCAAAAGAGATACAGAAGAGGCAGAAGGAATTTCCAACAAAGCCCTATTTGTTTAGACTCAAGAAACTATTAAGTAATAATCAGGCATTTCCTCATTTCCCCACTGTTTTTCACACCTTTGATGGTGAGTTTCCCATCATGAGTTGTTGAAATATCTGAAAGATTCAGGCAGATCTTCCGGCCCTTTGCTATGACCTGGTCTCCATGCATCCTCTCTTGAAGAAACTAGGTTCTCTAGCTAATGGCCAAAGGATGACGTTCCTGACCTCCAATTCTCCCCTTCCTGCCTGGCTCTTGAGAAATGGGCTCCCTCTTCCCTCCTACAGGGGTGTCACAGAGCAGCATGCGTGCAAAAATTCTCATGACGTGAGATAAGCCATAAAGACTCAACAAGGGCTGGGGCACGGTGGCTCATGCCTGTAGTCCCAGCACTTTGGGAGGCCGAGGAGGGTGGATCAGAGAAGGTCAGGAGTTCGAGACCAGCCTGGCCAACAAGGTAAAACCCCATCTCTACTAAAACTACAAAAATCAGCTGGGAGTGGTGGCATGCACCTGTAGTCCCAGATGCTCGGGAGACGGAGGCAGGAGAATCACCTGAACCCAGGGGACGGAGGTTGCAGTGAGCCGAAACAGCACCACTGGACTCCAGCCTGGGTGACAGAGTGAGACCCTGTCTCAAAACAAAACAAAACAAAACCAAAACCAAAAACAAAAAAAGACAGCAAGAACATCACCCACTCTGCTCTTCTCTGTAACTCAGAGAGAAATTATCTGCTGGGAACAGAATGTTCTGAGCTTTGTGGGAGGGACGTAGGAACAGTTCAATAAGTCCATACGTTCAGAGGCGAAAGCAGCCTTGTCCCCCAGCAAATGGCCAGGAAGACTGTCAGACCAATTCCAGAGGATAGTCTAAGGGTATCACTCAGGTCAAGGAACCTCTTCCAAGAACAGCTTGGAACCAAGAGAAGGTTCCAAAATTCTGACAATTTCTCACTTCCCTTGAGCCACCCCCTAGAAGGGATGGTGACACCTTATTCTAGAGATCACAAATTCTAATGTTTTGGAGGGGCCAACTAGGCACTGAATGGGACAGGGAGGGACTGGCGTGAACCAGGAGGCTCACAGGTTGACTAGAAAGAGCCAGGCGGGGGAGGATTGACCTGATGTTGCCAGATGTTCTGATCTTCCAAAAAAAGCAGAAAATAAATTTTTATATTAAGTCTTCCAGATTTTTCAGTATTTGCAACTTATTCAAATTTCTTCCAGGCCAGGTGCAGTGGCTCATACCTGTAATCCCAGCACTTGGGGAGGCTGAGGCGGGTGGATCAGTTGAGGTCAGGAGTTCAAGACCACCCTGGCCAACATGGCAAAACCCCATCTCTACTAATAATACAAAAATTAGCTAGGCATGGTGGCGCATGCCTGTAGTCCCAGCTACTCGGGAGGCTAAGGCAGGAGAATCACTTGAACCCAGGAGGCAGAAGTTGCAGTGAGCTGAGATCGGGCCCCTGCACTCTGGCTTTGGCAACAGAGTAAGACTCCATCTCAAAAAAAAAAAAAAAAAAAAAACCAAAAAACAAAAAAAGAACTTCTTCCAGGGGCCAGGAATGGTGGCTGATTCCTGTAATCCCAGCACTTTGGGAAGCTGAGGCGGGCAGACCGGTTGAGCTCAAGAGTTCCAGATCAGCCTGGACAACATAGTAGGACCCCCATCTCTACAAAAAATACAAAAATTAGCCAGGTGCAGTGGCACACACCTGTACTCCCAACCATGTGTAGTCCCCCCACTTGGGAGGCTGCCGCTGCAGTGGGCTGAGATCACACCACTGCACTCTAGCCTGGGTAACAGAGCAAGACCCTCTCTCAACAACAACAAAAAATCTTCCAAAACAAATCTGTGGGGCTCATTTGGTCTTCGGGCTGTCAGTTCACCCAAAAGCCTTCACTTCTGCAAGCTGTATGCGCTCTGAACAGCTTTTACTGCCACAGTCCACTCCCAGCCCCCCGAAAAGCCATTCAAGCAAAGGTGTGGAGCCGTGAGTGACTGGGGAGACGCTGCAGCTAGGTTCACCTGCCCGATGGCACCCTGTGCCCGACCGGGAATGGGTGAGGGAATGGGGCGATGTGTACCCACCTTTTCTCCCCCATTGATCGTGACATTGATGTGCCTGAGAACGAAGTCCAGGTCCTCTCGGTAGCGCAGGCAGTAGTTCCGGAATTCCACTCGGCCCACCTGGGGCCAGCTGCTGGGCGGAGCTGTCTCCTGGATTTGCCAGGGCGCCTTCGATCGCAGTGAAGGGAGAGAGTAAGGAATTCCCAGTCCATCCGGTAAAGCTGTGACTCCCCTGACCTCCCCTCTCACTCACTCTGCTGCCCAAGGTGGCCTCCCAGGCCTCAGCACTGGGGGGTTGCCCTTCCTGGAATGTTATTCCCCAAATGACCCCCTTGCATCCTGTGGATCTCTGGTCGATACAGAACACCCTCTCAGCCCTGTGTCCCTCTGTCCCCTCCCGCACTGCCTTCTCCTTCAGGGCACTGCCTGTCCCCAGCCCTCTTGGGGCTCGCATGCTTGAGTGTATTCTGTCTCCCACACCCACTGCACCAACCACTCAATGAGGACAAGCTCTAATTGTTCACTGCTGTATCCCAGGGCTCAGAGCACACAGTAGGTGTTCAACACACATTTATGAACATAAACAAGAAGAGTGACACAGCTGCTGATATAGAAAGTGAACTAGTGGTAGAAGGCACAGAAACTGAGAGGACATGATCATCCCTCAGTAGGTCAGAGATACCTTCTGTAAAGCTGTCATCTCTGTGTAATAGATAATGGCTCAATGGATCATAGTTGTTCATTTTTGTCTGCCAGAATTAACGTGACGTTCATGCTCACCATTCTTTTAAAATAATTGTACAACTGATTTGTATAGACAATGTTCTTTTTCTTTTGAGATGGAGTCTCACTCTGTCGCCCAGGCTGGAGTGCAATGGCATGATCTCAGCTCACTGCAACCTCTGCCTCCCAGGTTCAAGCGACTCTCCTGCCTCAGCCTCCTGAGTAGCTGGGATTACAGACACCCGCCACCACACCCAGCTAACTTTTGTATTTTTAGTAGAGATGTGGTTTCACCATGTTGGCCAGGCTGGTCTCTAACTCCTGACCTCATGATCCGCCCACCTCTACCTCCCAAAGTGCTGGGATTACAGGCGTGAGCCACCATGCCCGCCACAGACATTGTTCTTAACATGAACATGATAGGTAAACTTTTAAAAAGTTTTTCTGATAAAATATAAATGTTGCCCCCAGATTCTTTTAACGTCAAGGAAATGTATAACAGCTTGTCAGAGACTTCCTATGGAACAAAGAATTTTTTAGGTAACTATCATTAGGCTGGATCAGGTAATAGATGTATTTCAAAAGAGCAAGTGGAGGTATATCTTATCCATATCTTTAGGCTGTGCAGAATTTTAAGGTTTAGACAACAGTGTGCCATTTTATGCACAGACTGGCTCTAGGTATTTGAAGAGCGCAATACAGAGAGTTTAAAAAGTGATTTTGTAAAATCTACACTATGGTCTCTGTTTCTCCAAAGTAAATGTGATTTGTTCCTCACACTGCAGTGAGTAAAAAAGAAACAAGAAAACAATAACATAAATATTGAAGTATGTTTCAATGTTGGGTGAATTTTGTTTTTAGATGCCAATAAAACTTACTTTTTGATAAAAAAAAATTTAAATAAATATTTATAAATGGAGTCAATGAAATGAGTGGTCTTCTCTGGACAGACACGACAATAAAAGTGAGTTACCCTGGCTGCCCACCCCGGCAGGAAGGCAAGGATAAAAAAGCAGCATCTGTATCGCAGTATCTCATCCAATCCTCACAGCAATCCCATGTGGGGGGTCCTTTCATTATCCCCAGTTTACACACAAGGAGACTGAGACACAGAGAGGGGCGGTAACTTGCCCAGGGACACACAACCCTCCTTTTGAAAAGCAGTTCAGTTCAGCATTTCCTGAGGCCCACAGCTGGATATGGCCTGGGCCAGGTTCACTGGTTTTAGCCTCGGGGAATGCACCTCCCCGTCCAGGGCACACACAGGTGCTGAACCAGGCTGCAGAGCACATGGCCAAGCTCAGGGGCACTGCAGACGGCACATAACAAGAAAACGCCGGGCAACTTTTAGGCAAGATATGCAGCCCTTTTGTGGACGTGCTATAAAATCACAGCGTTGCCGGCGCAGTGGCTCACACCTGTAATCCCAGCACTTAGGGAGGCCGAGGCGGGCAGAACACTTGAGGTCAGGAGTTTGAGACCAGCCTGACCAACATGGTGAAACCCTGGCTCTACTAAAAATACAAAAATTAGCTGGGCCTGATGGTGGGAGCCTGTAATCTCAGCTACTTGGGAGGCTGAGACACGAGGATCACTAGAATCTGGGAGGCAGAGGTTGCAGTGAGCCAAGATAAAACCACTACACTCCAGCCTGCGTGACACAGCAAGACTCCTCTGTCTCAAAAAAAAAAAAAAAAAAAGAACACCACCACCGCCAACAACAAAAAGTATTTTTTATTTTGTAGAGACGATGTCTCACCATGTTGCCCAGGATCGTCTCAAACTCCTGGGCTCAAGTGATCCATCTGCCTTGGCCTCCCAAAGTGCTGGCATTACGGGCGTGCCCGGCCAAAAAATAAGTATTATTATTGAGCGCTTACAATGCAACTAAGGCAAGTTGCTCTGCTCAGCACTTGAGACCCATAATCTCATCTGAGCCTCACAGCAGCCCTTAGAGGCAGTGACTGTTACTATACACAGATGCAAAGGTGCCTCATGGTTAAAGAAAAGGTGTCACAGGATAACAGGTAGATCCCACTTATGTTAATAGAAAAAGAAACAAGCAAACAAACGTGTTGGGGTAAGTGGGAATCCGCACAGGAAAGTTCTGGGGGAAATTCACCCGAATGCTAATGGGGCCTCTCCCTGGAGAGGAGAGGAACGGGGCGAACAGGAACAAACTGTCTTTCTCCACCATAAACTTCTTTTTTTGTTTTTTTGTTTTTCGAGACAGAGTCTCACTCTGTCACCCAGGCTGGAGTGCAGTGATGTGACTTCAGCTCACTGCAACCTCCACCTCCCGGGTTCCAGCGATCCTCCCACCTCAGCCTCCCAAGTAGCTGGAATTATAGGCACCTGCCACCATGCCCAGCTAATTTTTGTATTTTTAGTAGAGACGGGATTCACCGTTGGCCAGGCTGGTCTCGAACTCCTGGCTTCAAGTGATCCACCCACCTTGGCCTCTCAAAGTGCTGGGATTGCAGGCGTGGGCCACTGTGTCCAGCCCTGTATTGATTTTTTCTTTTTTAAAACAACAAGCGTATCTCTATTTTATAATATATGTACATAATTGAAGGGGAGATGCTATAACAACACAGTGAGCGGAATGGAGAGAAGTATGTGGAACTTTATATATAAAAATACATGCAAATGCAGAATAGGGGTAGGACTAATGAGGACAATTACTTTCTCTTGGGTTTGTCAAACACGATCCTTCTAAAAATATAAAAGTCAGTCAAAAGTAAAATGCTTTTAAAAACTGAACTCAGGCCGGGTGTGGTGGCTCACTCCTGTGATCCCAGCACTTTGGGAGGCTGAGGCGGGTGGATCACGAGGTCAGGAGTTCGAGACCAGCCGGGCCAACGTGGTGAAATCCCTTCTCTACTAAAAATACAAAAATCGCCTGTAATCCCAGCTACTCAGGAGGCTGGGAATCGCTTGAACCCAGGAGAAGGAGGTTGCAGTGAGCTGAGATCATGCCACTGCACTCCAGGCTGGAGCGAGACTTAAGTCTCAAACAAACAAACAAAAAAAAACTGAATTCAATCTAACTGAACGCTTTAACTGGGTGAATTGCATGGCATGTGAAATTCACATGTCAATGAGGCTATTATAAAAACTAATGAAATAAGTTAGCTGGGCGGGGTGGTGGGTACTTGTAATCCCAGCTAATTGGGAGGCTGAGGCAGGAGAATCACTTGAACCCAGGAGGTGGAGGTTGCAGTGAGCTGAGATCGTGCCACTGCATTCCAGCCTGGGCAAAAAAAAGCCAAATTCCATCTAAAAAAAAAAAAAAAAACCTAATGAAATACCTTGTAAATGAATTAAATTCAGTGTCAAGTTGGAAGCTGCCGGTGTAATACACCCTTGGTTCCTCACGGGGGCACTCACGCCATTCTTACAATGCTCACCCGTGACATGGGACCTGGTTCACCCAGTCAGAATGTTAAAGGAGTGGGCGGAGGTCACCTCTGTGAATTCCTCAGGGGGACAGACCTTACAGAGGCCTTGGTCTCACTCCCAAGGGGCATCTCTCCTCAGGAGGCCGGGTAGCATGACTCCCATGGCACTGGATAGGGTCTCTGAGGAGGCACAGGCTCAACGCCTAGGTCTGCCATGTACCAGCCATGTGATCTTGGGCAAGTAACTTCAGCTTTTTGTCTCAGTTTCCTCACCTGTAAAATGGGGGTAATAGTAGCATCTAAATTATAGGGCTGGGCTGGGGGCATGGTGGCTCCCGCTTGTAATCCCAGCACTTTGGGAGGCCAAGGCAGGCAGATCACTAGAGCTCAGGAGATCGAGATGAGTCTGGGCAACATGGCAAAATCCCGTCTCTACTAAAAATACAAAAATCAGTCGGGTGTGATGGCATATGCCCGTGGTCCCGGACACTCAGGAGGCAGAGGTAGGAGACTCACTTGAGCCTGGGAGGCAGTGAATGAGATCGCACTACACTCCAGCCCGGGCAAGAGTGAGACCGTGTCTCAAAAATCAGTCATAGAGCGGGGTAAAGACTGAGTGCATTACTCTGTATTAAACGTTTAAGTCTGGGCCTGACATTCTACAAGGCACTACGTGTGTCCCTGTTATCATTAATGTAGGGTGGGGGTGTCGCCAGGCATTATTGTGATTATCTATTATCACTGCTGTTCCTACTCGTGCTGGTGTTCAGGGCCTAAGAAGGCAGTTATTAAGGGCAACGCAACATCAAAGACTGGAGGCACGGGTCCTAGTCCCAGCTGTTCTACCAAGCCACGTGGGACCTTGGATCAGCTGTCGTCCCTCCCCAGGTTCCCTTTTTCTCCATCTATAAAAAGGGGACTGGGGTTCAACAACCGCAGGGTTTCCCAAACTTTGGTCAGTTCCCAGCTACATCATTCGTGTAGTATGCATGTACTCATTCTCTTGTTGTTTTAATATCCTTAATCAAGTCACTTAGACTTAATTTCTCAACTTACTTAAGAGGAAAATTTATTACAATCACAAAAGGAAAAGTAGTAGTATTTTCCTTAACAGGAATCCCCTATACAAATACATAACAGGCCAGGCGCAGTGGCTCACGCCTGTAATCCCAGCACTTTGGGAGGCTGAGGCAGGCGGATCACCTGAGGTCAAGAGTTTGAGACCAGACTGGCCAACTTAGTGAAACCCCCATCTCTACTAAAAATACAAAAATTAGCCAGGCATGATGACAGGCACCTGTAATCCCAACTATTTGGGAGGCTGAGGCAGGAGAATTACTTGAACCTGGGAGGAGGAGGTTGCAGTGAGCCGAGATTGTGCCACTGCACTCCAGCCTGGGTGACAGTGAGACTCCACCTCACACACAAAAAAACCAAATTCATAACAAATAACAGAAGGTTATTTCTGATAGACAGAAGCCGTCCTGTTGAAGACTCCAAGTGTGAGGGCTGCTGTTTATCTGTCTGTTGAACGGAGATCATCTCAATTGCTAAGGTGTTAAAGACCTGCTAGCCCCAGACTAAGACTTTCTCTGTGATACCGTCAAAAGTTATGAAAGAGAATTAGAGGGGGAAACTTCTTCACAATGTGAATACCTTCTGAATGCCCTGACAGCATCCCACAGTCTCGTATATGGATACCCCAGATCTTGGGTAAAGCCAGTAAACTATTTTCACCCTAAAACCGGGCTCTAAATAAGTGCTGCAAAAAGACTGGACAAGCATAAGATGCACTTCTACCTGGTGAGGTATCCAGCTCAGAGGCAGAGGTGCACAGGATAGGGTCCAGAGATCTCCTTGGGGTAAAGCTACACCAAAGACCAAGAGGTCCAGCCAGGGGCCCTTGCCTACCTCCTTCTCAGTCTCTGAGTACTCCTTGAGCCTCTCCACGGCCACGATGTTGGTTTCCATTTCAGATGACATCCGAACCAGCCAGTTCAAGTACGTGGTGACCTGTGAGTGGAAGAGTCACGTGGCATTTCTAGAGTAAGCAGGCGTACTTGACTTTCCTTTTTCTTTTTTTTTTTTTTCCACTGAGATAATAGGAAACAAATTATTTTCAACAAGTATGAATTATGGGAGGCTGAGGCGGTCAGATCACCTGAGGTCAGGGGTTTGAGACCAGCCTGGCCGATGTGGCGAAACCCCATCAGTCACTACTAAAAATACAAAAACTAGCCAGGTGTGGTGACGCACACCTGTAAACCCAGCTATTTGTGAGGCTGAGGCAGAAGAATCACTTGAACCCAGGAGGCAGAGGTTGCAGTGAGCCGAGATCCCACCACCGCATTCCAGCCTGGGTGACAGAGTGAGATTCCGTCTCCAAAAAAATAAATAAATAAAAATAAAAGGTTATGAATTATGAAACATTCAGGTAAGAAAGGTACCGAAATTAGCAACCCCAGGTATAAGCCATCACCCAGGCCTGCCACATTGCCATCTCCTAAGCACACACATTTCCAAAATAACTCATGGGCCACATAATAAGAAACTGGAAAATATTTTTAGCCAGGTGACAATATGAAAACACAATGTATCATCATTTGTGAGATGCAGCTAAAGCAGTTCTTAGAGGGAAATTCATAGCTTTAAAAGCATTCCCCTCATACCTGGAAGTATCCTCTTGGGCCACTAAGGAATCTGTGTGACTGATGGGGAAAATCCTGGCCACATGTCAAATCCGTCTCCTGCTCTAGTTGGTCACCAGGCACTGTAGCACTGTACCTGTTCCTCAAACTCCATACCTCTCAAGTTCCTCTCCCCCATTCCTGTTGGAGCTGGAATCCAAAGCCAAGGACAACTGGCTCCCCCATTAACAGACTTTAATAATCCAGCCATGAGCATCCCCTCTTACCTGCAATGAGTAAGACACTGAGAGGCCCACCAAGCCAGCGCTGAGGCTGTGCCTGGAGATCACCGCAAACAGGGCAGCAAACAGAACGATGCAGTTGCCCACACACTCCAGCCGCACGGCCAGCCACCTGCACCAAGACACACAGGCAGACAAACAGGCATGGAGTCAGCTCTACAGAGACTTGGCTTACAGCTCTTGGGGGAGGAAGGGGATTCTTTGCTAACTCAAGTAACTCCGCAATAGTTCCAGAGAGAGTCCTTCCTGGCACTGCTTTTTCAAAACGTGCACAATGGGCGCAGGGTAGGGAGGGCCGAAGGCACGAGGCCAGTAAATCCTCATTAATCTGGCAAACCCAAGGATTAAAACAGAGCTCTCCAGAGGCAATCTTCCCTGGAATCTGAAGCTTGCCTTTTTAAGAACCAACTTTTTTCTCATTGAAGCCTTTAAAATACATACACATAGGCCGGGCGTAGTGGGTCACTCCTATAATCACACATATATATATATATACACACACACGCACACACACACATACATACACACACACACACATATAGTGCATTAACAACAACAAATAGATGTCCTGGAAATTCCTAAATACTAAGAAGACATCAACTATAAGAGACACTAGGGATTTAAAATAACCATCGTTTCTCGGCCTTTTGGCTAAAAACAAGTAGAAAATAACAGTCTCTTGTTACGAGACAGATCTGGGAGGGGAGTGCGTAACTAGTACGAGTACACATCATTGTAATGTTCCCAAACCCAGACTCTTCATTTCAAAGTGTTAAAATATACTATTTTACCCTTTAAAATAGAAACAGAAATCATGTTTTCTGTCATTTTGTTTTTTTGAGATGGGGTCTTACTCTGCCATCCAGGCTGGAGTGTGGATGACATGATCACAGCTCACTGCAGCCTCAACCTTCCAAGTTCCAGTGATCCTCCTGCCTCAGCTTGAGTAGCTGCGACTACAGGCCCATGCCACCACACCTGGCAAATTTTTGGTTTTTTGTTTTGTTTTTAGAGACAGGGTCTCCCTAGAGTGCCCAGGCTGGTCTCCAACTGCTGGGCTCAAGTGACCCTCCTGCCTTGGCCACCCAAAGTGCTGGGATTACAGGTGTCAACCAATGTGCCTGGTCATCTTATTTGTTTAAAGCTAGGTTTAGTATGGTATCATGTACCATCAGAACTATTTTATTTTACTTATTTTATTTTATTCTTCTCTTATCTTCTATTATTTCTTCAGATAAGAGTTTCGCTCTCGTTGCCCAGGCTGGAGTGCAATGGTGCGGTCTTGGCTCACTGCAACCTCTGCCTCTTGGGTTCAAGTGATTCTCCTGCCTCAGCCTCCCAAGTACAGGCACCCACCATCATGCCCGGCTAATTTTTTTGTATTTTTAATATAGATGGGATTTTGCCATGTTGACCAGGCTGGTCTTGAACTCCTGACCTCAGGTGATCCACCCACTTTGGCATCCCAAAGTGCTGGGATTACAGATGTGAGCCACCGTGCCTGGCCATCTTATTTGTTTAAAGCTAGGCTTCGTATGATATCATATAGCACTAGAACTATTATTTTAATGTTCTAAAATATAAAGCATTCTAGGAAGATGGGGTGTTGATCTTTTCTCCATTGCAGCCCTTATGAACCAAGTGACTGATCCTCACTACTCCAACAGACACAGCCAGATTGTGACAAACTCCCTAAAAATTCTGAAGGGAAGTCAAGGTCTCTAATCATTCAGGGTTAGCCCACCCAGACTTACGCTATGGGATTAGAGTGTGTAAGACGGGCTAATGGTTATGGGACACCTCTGGGGTGCTGTCACTTTTTCAGAAAAGTCTATAAGGATGCAAATGGGTGAGAGGGACACTTCTCTAAATTCAGCAAATAATTAGCAAACGTCTGCCTCTTTTGGATTGATGCTATTATCTGTGATCCACAAGATGTCAATCTCCCACCCCCATCTCCTTTTTTTGTTTTTCCAGAGACAGGGTCTCACTCTGTCACCCAGGCTGGAGTGCAGTGGTGTAATCATAGCTCAATGCAACTTTGAACTCCTGGGCTGAAACGATCCTCCAGCCTCAGCCTCTCGAGAAGCTAGGACTACAGGCACACACCACCATGATGGGCTACTTTTTTTTTTTTTTTTTTAAGAGAGATGGGGGTCTTGCTATGTTGCCCAGGCTGGCCTGGAATCTCTGGCCTCAATGGATCCTCCTGCCTCAGCCTCCCAAAGTACTGGGATTACAGGCGTGAGCCATGACATCTGGCCCACAAGATGACAATCTCATATGGTTTAGCTTAGTATTAGTAAATTGCTTCTGATACACATCACCCAGGGGTGCATGATCACCCCCAGATGGGAACAGCGGTATGAAGATACTCAATAGCAGAGTCGGTCGCTGGCAGTCTTGCATCACTAGGATGACAGTTAACGGGAAGCACTTGCAGGGCTTTCTGACTCCAGAAGAGCTGTGTCCCTGCGCTTAAATGCCGCGGGCACTGCATGTCTACAGTGCCGCTGTCTGCTCTTAATGATTCATCTGTCCTCCGTGCTCATCAAGCCTCTCCATCCTTTCTGCAAGGCCGGGGTTTGGCTTTATACCCAGCTCAAGGTGTGAGGAAAAGATCGAGGCAAAGAGACAAGGTGCTAAGGCGGCCTCTTCCACCCCCTCCTGCAGGCCCACCATGCCCACCTGTTGGCCACGATGCTGGGGTAATAGGCCTTCTGGTTCTCGTCCACCTTCAGGTCACTCTGGTGGATGAAGCGCTCCTGCTCCTCGAAGGCTCGAATGACGCTGACCCCCAGCAAGGTCTCGTTGAAATGGGAATAGACCGGGGAGCGGCTGACCGACTCGAGGCGCTTCAGCTGCCGGGAGGAAGCCACGTAGAACCTCTGGGGTAGAGAACAGACGCGGGGAGGTGATGAAGGTTCCCTCCTGCCATCCTCCCAGGGCAGGGCTGTGCTGGAGAACATCTAGACGTAACCGATACCTCCAGGAGGCAAAATGTTAGAGCCGGGCTGCCCTCACAGGGGTGCCCACTCACCTGGTGAACCACAGGAATAGCACCACCAATGACAAGGACAGTGACAATAATAGCTCACGCTTATACAAAGCCCACAGCCCCAGGCATCGTTCTAAGCAGTTTTACAAACATCAGTTCATTCAATCCTCACAAAAAACCTGAGGTGCTCGTTCCTGTATGTGATGGCTAAACTAAGGCACAAAGAAGCTAGTTAATCTCCTCCCCAAGGTCACATGGCTAGCAAGGGGCAGAACTGGGATTCAAACCCAGGCCATCTGGGCTGCAAAGTGCTAACCTCTACCCTGTACTGCCTCTCTGAAGCCTTTCACCTCTAGGGTTTTCTGGAACCAGCAGTGTGGTTTTCGGCACAGGCTTTGAGGTCAACGAGACCTCAGTTCAAATCGTGACTCAACTACTGACTGGCAATATAAACACGACTAACACTTTACTTCTGTAAGCCTCAGTTTCCTTATCTGTAAAATGGGAACAACACGGCTTGCTCGGCCGGGTGGGGTGGCTCATGCTTGTAATACCCGCACTTCAGGAGGCAGAGGCGGGAGATCACTTGAGGCCAGGAGTCTGAGACCAGCCCAGGCACATGGCAAAATGCCATCTCTACAAAAATAAAAAATTATTAAGAAAACAAACAAAACAAAACAAGGCTTGCTTCACGGGGTCATTGTGAGGGTGACATGTAAGAGTTACAGTCTTATATGTGATATGTATTTGCGTGGACACATTATTTCATAAATCATATAGATATGCATGATGTCACTAAGCACAGCGCCTGGTAATACTAGGTTGAACCACAGGAAATGGCTGTTTCTATAGATAAGAAATGAGTATTAGCAGTTTCATACAGTTTGACCTAACAGTAAGCATTCAGTTAGCTGGTGACTATTGTTATCATTAAGTGACAGAATTCCGCCTGTTGATCACATCCCCTCAGGAGTGACTGTGTCCATGCAATGGCCTGTTCCAGCACACTCAGCCCAGCTGAGATGCCCATGAGGATAGGGTCAATCTCGTCACCCCCCTCCTTCAATGGCCTCCCAGCGCTGTTAAGAGTTGCCAACCATGCTTCTTCCCTCAACTCATCTCGTCCTGTAACTCTCCCCTTCCTTCCCTGCACACAGGCCGCCTGCCTCCACCACCATGCCCATCCCGTCCAGGCCATTCCTCATCACCCAGCAGATGGGAGCACAGATGTCACTTCCTCGGGAAGCCCTTCCCATCCTCCATGAGCACCTTCTCCGGGCTTCAGTGTCCCAGCTCCCGGGCTACGATGATACGTTTCACAAGCAGCTCCACCCACCCTCGCGGGCAGATGCTTCATCTGCTCTGCCTCCCCCAACCTGGGCATTCAGCCAGTGCCAGGCACCAAGAGCCTCCCGATAAGTCTTGTTAGATTCAGAACAAAAGCCAACCACCTTCTGCAAGCTTTGTGGAGCTGTGGATCAGAGGCTGCACCAGCCATGTGAGGACACTGCGCTCTCCTAGCCTAGGTTTTTTCTCATCTACGCAAAAGGAACTGGTGAGCCCGGGGTTCCTGATTCCACAAGGTGCCTACAATTGCTTATCGACAGGAGAGCTGGGAAAACTAACAAAGGGTTGCTAGGAACTCAGCCTCCCTGCATCCTGCCCTGGGCCAGGTGTACTGGGCTGCTTTGGGGCAGAGTCCAATAAAAAGCATCAATAGCAGCAGGTGGCTTTTACAAGGCCTCTGTGGTTGGCAGCTTCTTTCTGGGTGGCGGCACGGGCGTTAATTGCAACCCACAGATGGAGAGTCTTCTGGGGCCCCAGAAGCTCTGTAAGTGAACCCAGGCACTGCACAACCCCACGCAGTCTCAGAATAGCTGTTCTGCCAATTCCTGGAATGTGGATCAGATATAATTTCTTCTCCAGCTGTTCCCACCGCCTCCCATGAAATCCAGACCCCTCTGCATGGCTGAAGGCCCAGGTGATCTGCCCCATCTTACCCTGGACCACATCTCCTTCCTCTCTTACCAGCTTGCTTTCTGAACAATCCAGATGCAAATCGCTCTCAAGTGTGTTACCTGTTCACTTTCCTCCACTTGCCACTGCCTCTGAACCTTACTTACTGGAAAAATCTAACTGAGATGAATATTTGTTCAGGAATGATCTTATTTTATTTTTTAAGACAGAGTCTCGCTCTGTCACCCTGGCTGGAGTGCAGTGGCACAATCTCGGCTCATTGCAACCTCTGCCTCCCAGGTTTAAGCAATTCTCCTGCCTTAGCCTCCTAAGTAGCTGGAATTGCAGGCGCCCACCACCGTGCCTGGCTAATTTTTGTATTTTTAGTAGAGATGGGGTTTCACCATGTTGGCCAGGCTGGTCTCAAACTCCTGACCTCAAGCGATCCACCTGCCCTGCCGATCTGATGTTTTTTTGAGACAACTCGCCCTGTCACCAAGGCTGAAGTGCAGTGGCACAATGTCAGCTCACTGCAACCTCCACCTCCGAGGCTCAAGTGACCCTTCCATCTCAGCCTCCCAAGCACGTGGGACTACAGGTGCACGCCACCACACCCAGCTAATTTTTGTATTTTCTGTAGAGACCAGGTTTTCCCATGTTGCTCAGGCTGGTCTCGAACTCCTGGGCCCAAGCAATCCTCCTGTCTAGGCCTCCCAAAGGGCTGGGATTAAAGGCATGAGCCACTGCACCTGACTGAACTTCATATAAATGAAATCTCACAGTACCTACTCTTTTTCGTCTGGCTTCTTTTGATCACTATAACATCTGTGAGATAAACCCAAATTGTTGTGTATTAGCATTTCATTGCTTTTTACTACTCAACCATAAATTGTATAATTATATCACAATTTATTTCTCCACGGTCCTGTTAATGGACATTTGAGCTGTTTCCAGTTTGGGCGATTATGAATCAAGATGCTGAGAACATTCTAAGCACTGCCTTTGCTCTTTTTTGTTTTTAAAATATACACTTAGGAATGAGACTGCCTAGTGAGAGGATAAATGTAAATTTAGCCAAAAAGCCATTAAAAAATTTACTATTCTATAATCTCAATCCTTAAAAAGACGATGTTTTCATGTATCTGCCTCCCTTCCAGTCCTGCCCACACACATTATGCATTTCATCTCAGTGATAACGACAGTGCACCTAGAACTTGGTCCTTTGCTGAAATCGTTTCCTTTGTTGATGAAAAATAAAAATCCTGGGTGCTCCAACAGCTGAGTCTTCTAATTATCCCTGCTCAAAGCCACATGGCTCCACGGTGTACCTAAGGTCCTGCTATTGGCAGACATTTAAGTTGCCTTCAACACTGCATTTGGCCTGTTTTGTTCTTTTTGGGTCTTTCAGGAAATTTTCCAGCTGGTGTATGAACACAGATAACATATTTTGTAAATGCAAAAAAAAAAAAAAAAAAAAAAAAAAAAAAGCTGGCACCAATTTCAAGAGGATGTAACCAGACTCCAGGAACTGGACCTACTCTCTCTGATTCCATCACTGTTCATTCTCATCAATCATTGGGCCACAGTGTGGTGGGGCGCAGGGGCCGCATGATTAAACCAAGGCCCCCTGGACGCCACCTGAACAGCTGTGCAGCATGGTTTGAGATATGGTGAGCTTCATGGTTTCTTACTCTTGTTTTGCTTTGCAGCTGGAATACTCCCATCTAAACAACCCATCCCTACTGGCAATTGTGCTGCGGTTAATCCTTTAGGGGTAACGGCAGTTTTGGAATTGGACAGACTTGAAGTTGCACTCTCAGCTCTCCCACTTAGCAAGATGCTCCACCTGTCAATTGAAAACATGATCTATCCTGCGATATCCTAAGAAACCACATGTGTTCAAAGAACATATAACCGTTTCTGCAGAAGGGATGCAGCAGAGACGACTGACTGCCTACACAATCTCTCCTTTCCCAACAGAAACTTCTCTATTTTTTTTTTAGACAGAGTATCACTCTGTTGCCCAGGCTGGATTGCAATGATGCAATCTTGGCTCACTGCAACCTCCACCTCCCAGGTTCAAGCAATTCTCCTGTCTCAGCCTTCAGAGTAGCTGGGACTATAGGCACATGCCACCACACCTGGCTAATTTTTGTATTTTTAGTAGAGGCGGGGTTTCACCATATTGGTCAGGCTGCTCTCGAACTCCTGACTTCAGGTGATCCACCCGCCTCGGCCTCCCAAAGGGCTAGGATTACAGGCGTGAGCCACCGTGCCTAGGCCCAACTAAAAGTTTTTGCTGGGAAGTGCAATGTGCCCAGCTGAAACACGGCACTTTCCAGGGTCCCTTGTGAATAGAGGTGGTCCCATGACTAAGTTCTGGACAATTAGATGTACAGGTGTCCCTCTAATCCAAGGTTGCACTTTCCATGGTTATATGGTTTGGCTGTGTCCCCACCCAAATCTCATCTTGAATTGTAGTTCTCTTAATCCTCATGTGTCATGGGAGGGACCAGGTGGAGATAACTGAATCGTGGGGGCAGTTTCCCCCAACCCTCATGATAGTGAGTTAGTTCTCACAAGATCTGATGGTTTTATAAGGGGGCTCCCCGACTTCGTGGTGCTCTCATTCTTCTTCCTACTGCCATGTGAAGAAGGACATGTTTGCTTCTCCTTCTGCCAGGGCCTCCTCAGCCATGCGGAACTGTGAGTCAATTAAACCTCTTTCCTTAATAAATTACCCAGTATTGGGTATTTCTTCATAGCAGTATGAGGACAAACTAACACACATGGTTTCGGTTATCCATGGTCAACTGTGGTCCAAAAATAATCTGTAAGTTTTAAATTGTGCACCCTTCTGAGTAGTGTGATGAAATCCCCCCCAGTCCCATCCGCGGTGTGAATCATCCCTTTGTCCAGCAGGTCCATGCTGCAGACCCTCCCTGTCAGTTTAGTCACTTAATAGCCATATTGGTTATCAGACTGACTGCCACTGTACTGCAGTGCTTATGGGTAAGTAATCCGAATTTACTCAATAATGCCCCTGGCTGGGCTCAGTGGGTCAATGCCTGTAATCCCAGCACTTTGGCAGGCTGAGGCGGGCGGATCACTTGACGTCAAGAGTTTGAGACTAGCCTGGCCAACATGGTGAAACCTCGTCTCTACTAAAAATACAAAAACTAGCTGGGTGTGGCGCATGCCTGTAATCCCAGCTACTTGGGAGGCTGAGGCAAGAGAATCACTTGAACCCGGGAGGCAGATGTTGCAGTGAGCCGAGATTCCATCACTGCACTCCAGCCTGAGGGACACAGCTAAACTCTGTCTCAAAAAAAAAAAAGTAATAAAAATAACGCCTCTAATGTGGAGAAGTAGTGATACTGGCATATTGTTATAATTGTTCTATTTTATTATTATAAATTACTGCTATTAATCTATTATGCCAAATTTATAAATTAAACTTTATCATAGGTATGTATGTACAGAAAAAAACAGGATATGTAGGATTCAATACTATCTGCAGTTTAAGGCATCCATTGGGGGGGTCTTAGAATGTGTGCCTGCAGATAAGGGAGTAGTGCTGATTCAGCACCCATATGCTCCCTTGCCCTACTTCCCTTCCTTGATCTCGCTGACTGAAATATAGATATAATGGCTGGAGCTCCAGCAGCCACCTTTGACCAGGAGGCCAACTTAAGAATGAAAGGGGCCTGGCACAGTGGCTCACGCCTGTAATCCCAGCACTTTGGGAGGCTGAGGCAGGCGAATCACGAGGTCAGGAGATTGAGACCATCCTGGCTAACACGGTGAAACCTCGTCTCTACTGAAAATACAAAAAAAAATTAGCCAGGCGTAGTGGCGGGCGCCTGTAGTCCCAGCTACTCGGGAGGCTGAGGCAGGAGAATGGTGTGAACCCGAGAGGTGGAGCTTGCAGTGAGCCGAGATCACACCACTGCACTCCAGCCTGGGAGACAGAGCGAGACTCCATGTCAAAAAAAAAAAAAAAAAAGAAAGAATGAAAGGCTTGTATAAATATGGTAAGATTTTTTAAATTTTTAAATAAAAGCAGGTATCTGGGATATTAAACTCATGAAGCTGCAATACCAGCCCTGAACAGCCTACCTCTAAGTTTCTATTATGACAGAGAAAAAGAAAACGTCTATCTTATTTAGGCTGCTATTATTCATGTTTTTTCTTTAGTTCCTGCCTCCTGCAGGAGGCTTAAGAACTAAAGAATTTTATACTTGAAGAAATTTTAGGCTGGACGCAGTGGCTCACACCTGTAATCCCAACACTTGGGGAGGTCGAGGTGGGCGGATCACCTGAGCTCAGGAGTTTGAGACCAGCCTGGCCAACATTGGTGAAACCCCGTCTCTATTAAAAATACAAAAATTAGCCGGCCGTGGTGGTGCGCACCTGTTAACTCAGGAGGCTGAGGCAGGGGAATCACTTGAACTGGGAGGTGGAGGTTGCAGTAAGCCAAGATTGTGCCACGGCACTCCAGCCTGGGTGACAGAGCGAGACTCTGTCTCAAAAAAAAAAAAGCAATTTTAATAATGAAGTTGTCTTTATAGTGAGAGGTTTTGTTTCCTTTTTGAATTGACAGGTGGAAAAGTAAAACTTAGGAAAAAAGTGCATTCCACAAAAAAGTGCATTTTGTTATTGTGAGCAAAAAAACAATTTAGGTATTCGAAACTGACAAAAACAAATCTACATGCTTCAAAAGCACCACACTGGGGACATGGTAAGATAAAACGAGGCTTTAGGTAACACTGGTATATAATGCACAGTAGGGCTTGTCCCGAACACTAAGACCTCACCCCTTACCTGGACGAAGAAGTAGATGAGGCCGAGGGGCGGGATGATGATGGCGGCGATGGGCGTGGCCAGCAGGATAACGATGCAGGCACCAATGACGTTGAACAGGGAGCCCATGAACATCTTGATGACCTCCGGGATCATGGAGTCCACTGTGTCCAGCTCCTTGGAGAAGCGGTTCACCAGGTTCCCACTGGGGGTCCGCTCAAAGAAGCTCATGGGTGACCGCAGGATGCTGTGCAGCAGGTCCACGTGCAGACAGCGGGAAGCCAAGATCCCCCCGATGGACACGGCCATGGAGT
Organism: Pan troglodytes; assembly: GCF_028858775.2. Classification (NCBI taxonomy): domain Eukaryota; kingdom Metazoa; phylum Chordata; class Mammalia; order Primates; family Hominidae; genus Pan; species Pan troglodytes. The sequence goes on along the minus strand of NC_072416.2, from coordinate 18,577,882 downwards.
AGCCAAACACGGCGATCCCTGCAGACACTCGGAGTTAAAACTCCACAATGCAGAGAGGGAGCTGACCAGGCACTGCAGGGAGGAGTGGCCATGTGGACGAGGCAGGCCTGGACTCCCAACTTCTAATAATAATAATAATGATGAGCCAGGCATGGTGGCTCACACCTGTAATCCCAGCACTTTGGGAGGCCGAGGTGGGTGGATCACTTGAGGTCAGGAGATCGAGACCAGCCTGGCCAACACAGTGAAACTCCGTCTCTCCTAAAAATACAAAAATTAGCCAGGCGTGGTGGTTGGCGCCTATGATCCCAGCTACTCGGGAGGCTGAGGCAAGGGAATCGCTTGAATCCGGGAGGTGGAGGTTGCAGTGAGCCAAGACTGCGTCCACTCCACTCCAACATGGGCGACAGAATGAGACTCCGCCTCAAAAAAAAAAATAGTAATAATGATGATGATGATAATGGCAGCTATTATTCACAGGGTACTTCCTATGTGCTAAGCACTGTGCTGGGTTTTACATGTAACTAATTTTTATGATGACTCTGAATAACTTCTATTACTACCCAATTTACAGATAAGAAAACTGAAGTCCAGATAGGTGAACGCCTTTGCCCTTAGTATACTGTGCCTAGCAGAAGCAGAACTGGGATTTTAATCCAGACAGCCTGCTCTTAATCCACATGCCATATTCTTCTAGACCAGGGGTCCCCAACCCCGGGGCCACAGATTGGCAGCAGTTCATGACCGGTTAGGAACCAGGCCCCACGGCAGGAGGTGAGTGGTGGTCACCTCCGGAGCATCAGCGCCTGAGCTCTGCCTCCTGTGAGCTCAGTGGTGGCATTAGATCCTCCGAGCAGTGCGAACCCTATTGTGAACCATGCATGCAAGGGACCTAGACCGTGCGCTTCTTCTGATAATCTAACTAATGCCTGATGATCTAAGGTGGAACAGTTTCATCCCGAAATCACCACCCACCATTTCCATGAAACCAGTCCCTGGTGCCAAAAAGGCTGGGGATAGCTGTTTTAGAACAGTGCTGAGATAATTTTCTGAAATGATGGCTACTGAGCACTTGAAACGTGTCTAGTCTAATCAAATAAATCTTTAATTTTATTTTTCTTTTGAGATGGGGTCTCTCTCATCCTGTCACCCAGGATGGAGTACAGGGCTGTGATCACGGCTCACTGCAGCCTCGACCTCCTGGGCTCAAGCAATCCTCCCACCTCAGCCTCCTGAGTAGCAGGGATTACAGGCATGCGCCACCACGCCCAGCGAATTTTTGTATTTTTTGTAGAAACAGGGTTTTGCCATGTTGCCCAGGCTGGTCTTGAACCCCTGGACTAAGCAATCCACCCGCCTTGGCCTCTCAAAGTGTTGGGGTTACAGGCGTGAGCTACTGCGCCCAACGTTTATTTAATTTTAACAGTTGAAATTAAAATAGCCACCTGTGTCTTGTGACTACCACACCAGACAGCACAGCTCTGGAACAGACGTTGTTGCTGTGTGAGTTCAGATAATACCACACCCTCTCTGTCCTCTACCTTCCCTCAATTATAATTTGTAGGCCACAGTCCTTTCCCCTAATGGCAAGGAAAGGGGAGGGGAGGGATTGAGAGACTCAGGGAATCCATGTGTGCTCTGCTACCGGTGGGTTTTCCCAAAGCCACCTCCTGGAGATCCTGAGACATTGGTGGTCTCTCAAACAATCCACAGGAGGGCACTGTGTGTTCCAGAGCAGCAGCTTCCTAGGAACAGAGAGGCTTCAATCTCGGCCTCTTTAATCGGGAAGACACCCAATAGGCAGGGGCTCAAGCAACAGGCTCTGGAGTCAATGTTGCCAAATCCCATCTCTGCCACTTACCAGCTATGGGACCTCTTACTGGTCACTGAATCTCTCAGTTTCCTCATCTGTAAAATGGGACAATGACGCTGACCTCGGAGCACTGTCGAATGTGAAGTCCCCACCTGGCAGTGTGCCTGGCATACAGAAGTGCTCAAATGTGTCAAGACCATCCATTTACTGTGTATATATCATACGGACCATACATGTGTATTTGCAAACATGGCTCTCATACTGCATAGCACAGTGGATAACAGCGTGAGCTCCTGAGCCAGTCCGCCTTGTTCAATGCCAATGCTGCCATGTATTAGCTGTGTGACTTTTGGCAACTGACTCAACCTCTCTGGGCCTCAATTTCTGTATCTCCAAAATGAGGGAAATATTAACTCCTACCTCACAGGACTGCTGCAAGGATACAGTAAGTTAAAACACGTGGAAGTGTTTAGAACAAATCCAAGCACCAAGTAAATGCTCAGTAAATGCCAGCTGTTATTATCAACGCTGCTGCATTTGAGGACTCCCATAGGACCACACAGAACAGTATAGAGCAGGGTTTTTTGTTTGTTTGTTTTATTTTTTGAGACAGGGTCTTGCTCTGTCACCCAGGCTGGAGGGCAGTGGTGCAATCATAGGTCTAACTGTAGGCTCAAACCCCTGGGCTCAAGCAATCTTGTGACCTCAGCTGCCCAAGTCGCTGAGACCACAAGCGCATACCACCACGTGACCTGTAGTTTATTTTGTTTATCTATTTTTTCTAGAAACAGGGTCTCACTACGTTGCCCAGGCTGGTCTCGAACATCTGGCCTCAAGCAATCCTTTGACTTCAGCCTCCCAAAGTGTGGGATTACAGGTGTGAGCCACCATGCCTGGCCAACAGCAGGGTTTCTCAATCTTTTGACAACCAAAAGCATCTCCAGATATTGTCAAACATCCCTGAGGGACAACACTGCCCATAATTGGGAATTACTAGTATAAGCCAATTTCCGCCCTCAGTCAGCAGGCAAAAGTCCGCAAATGAGACCTCATGGAAGCTCTGTCACCGTGACAAAGCAAACATGGTCAAGGGGGTCCTCCCAACCCTCAGTGCTTCCAGAGGCCTCTGTTCTCAACTGTCCTCATCTGTAAAATGGGCACACTGGAGCACTCCTCCCGTCTACCACCAAGGCCCATATGAACAAAGCATTCAAACACCCACTCTACAAATATCTGAGTGTCTACTAGCTGACAGCTACTATTTTTCTGGGTTTGGCTTGGTTTGGGGTCCCACAAAACGCTGAGGACTCTAAGGATCCATTTCTATAATTAGACAAAGCCACAACAGGGGCCCAAATCAGGCGGGGTGGGAGACAGTGGCACCAACCTTGTGAAATGCCCAGGGCTCCATAGACGCTCAGCCGGACTTTCGTGTGCTCCTGAGTCCCGTTGACGATGGGGTCATCAGTCCAGAGGCTGAGCCAATAGTTGGAAGCCAGCGCGGACACATGGTTACACATGAAAAGGAAGATGCTGAGAAAGGAGATGAAGAGTCCGATGGCCTTCATGTAGTCCCAGTACACGGAAAGCTTGACCTGGAGATCACAGGAGATAAGGCAGCTTAGCACATGCACGCACCCAGCCCCAGCCCCACAAGGTCGGGGGCTTCACCAGCACTGCGCCACCCAGCTGCCTGCCTTTGCTCCTACGTAGAACACCCCTCCCCTTTAGCTATTCAACAAAGTCAGCAGTAAACAAAGTCGAGGGCCAGGCGCCGTGGCTCACACCTGTAATCCCAACATTTTGGGAGGCTGAGGCGGGCAGATCAACTGAGGTAGAGAGTTCGAGACCAGCCTGGCCAATATGGCAAAATCCCGCCTCTATTAAAAATATAAAGTTAGCCGGGTGTGTGGTCGGCACCTGTAATCCCAGCTAATTGGAAGGCTGAGGCAGGAGAATTCCTCAAACCCAGAAGGCAGAGGTAGAAGCAGTGAGCCAAGATTGCCCCACTGCACTCCAGCCTGGGCGACGGAGTGAGACTCCGTCTCAAAAAAAAGAGACAAACTCAGGGTCTCTGCCCTCATGCATGGAGCTTCCAGTCGCGTAGTGAGATAGGCTCCCATAAAGTCATCCCAGATAAATGCATCATCACAGAGAAGGGCTGTAAACGGTGCCCAATTCCACGTGAGTATAAAATCGGACATCCTGACCTAATGCAGTCTAGAGAGGTATTGGGGGAGGTTTTCTTCGAGGAAGTGACATTAAAGAGTTAAACCAAGGCTGGGCACAGAGGCTCATGCCTGTGATCCCAGCACGTCGGTAGGCCGAGGCGGGTGGATTACCTGAGGTCAGGAGTTTGAGACCAGCCTGACCAACATGGCGAAACCCCTTCCCTACTAAAATACAAAAATTAGCTGGGCATGGTGGTAGACACATGTCATCTCAGCTACTCGGGAGGCTGAGGCAAGAGAATCGCTTGAACCCAGGAGGCGGAGGTTATAGTGAGCCGAGAATGCGCCACTGCACTCCAGCCTGGGTGACAGAGTGGGACTGTCTCTAAAAAATAAAAAAAAATAAAGAGTGCTGGGCATCGTGGCTCACACACCTGTAATCCCAGCACTTTGAGGGGCGGCAGCAAGTGGATCACCTGAGGTCAGGAATCCGAGACCAGCCTGGCCAACATGATGAAATCTCACCTCTACAAAAAATACAAAAATTAGTCAGGCGTCGGGGCACATGCCTGTAGGCTGAGGCACAAGAGTCGCTTGAAGCCGGGAGGTGGAGGTTGCACCAAGCCAAACTTACTGCACACCAGCCTGGGTGACAGACGGAGACACTGCCTCCAGGGGGAAAAAAAAAAAAAAAAAAAAGGAGTTAAACCAGCTGAAAATGGAAAAAAGGTGGCAGAACCAGCATGTGCAAAGGCCCTGAGGTAGGAGGGAACACAGTGCATCTGGGGAACTGAGAGAAGGCACTGGTGGCTGGAGCCAGGAGATCATGGGGCAGCAAGGAACAAGAGGCTAGAAAAACCGGTCGCAGTCAGACCACACATGGCATGGGAGACTCGGGTCAGGATTCCAACTTTTAGCCAAGACTGACAGAAAGTAGAAGCCACCAATGAGTTTTAAGCAACGTGTGACATGTTGCCTGGCAACCAAGGCCAAATGTCACCTCAACACCACAATTGGGCCAGCCTCCTCCAACTCTTTTTCACTCTGAGCACAGAATACCATCTCACCCATCTTCCCAGTGCCCAGTTCGCTCCAGGAGGTGAAGTTTGGAGTTTCTTTCCCTCGTATATTCCCTGTGGAGCCCAGCATGGGGCTAAACAAATGTGTCTAGCTGCCTGACATGAGAGACAGGGCAATCTGCTTTAGGCCAGCCCCCACCTAAACCACCTGACTTGGTTTCAAGAAATTCCAGGGATCTTTACCCGTGTCTGTGCTCATTGTCATTTCAAGCTTTTCATGCTGAATTTTGGGTCATAAAAATCATCTGGACTGGGTGCGGTGGCTCACACCTATAATGCCAGCACTTTGGGAGGCCAAGGCAGGACAATCACTTGAGCCCAGGAGTTTGAGACCAGCCTGGGAAACACAGTAAGACCCTGTCTCTACAAAAAATTTTAAAATTAGCTAGGTGTGGTGGTCCACACCTATAGTCCCAGCTACTCAGGAAGCTGAGCAAGGAGGATCTCTTGAACCCAGAAGCTTAAGGCTGCAGTGAGCGTTGGTCATACCACTGCACTCCAGCCTGAGCGACACAGTGAGGCTCTGCCCCTCACCAGAAAAAAAAACAAAATTTATCATCTGACCCTACGGTCTAGCTGAAAGGTAACAGATGAAAGATAACAGGTCTGATGTGTAACTGATTGCTTCCTTTTGAGTTTTCAAGTCTCCATTCTGGAAAATGAAATATGTGGGTGAGGAGACAGGTCATAATTAAGAATGTGTTTATTTCACCACTTGGCTTTGTCATGCGGCCAAGTTGCCTGCTGTCCCTGAAATTAGCCTGCAGCGTTCAGGAACCTCTTTCTCATGAGTAGTGGAATGTGGTGGGCTCAGGGGTCAGAAATGACAAGTGTGTGGCCAGGTGTGGTGGCTCACATCTGTAATCCCAGTACTTTGGGAGGCGGGCCAGTCACTTGAGCCCAGGAGTTTAAGACCAGTCTGGGCAACAGGGTGAAACCTCATCTCAACAAAAAAATTAAAAAAATTAGTCAAGCGTGGTGGTGCACACATGTAGTCACAGCTACTTGGAAGGCTGAGGTGGGAGAATCACTTGAATCTGGGAGGTGGAGGCTGCAGTTAGCCATGATTGTGCGACTGCACTCCATCCTGGGTGACAGAGTCAGACCTTGTCTCAGAAAAAAAAAAAAAGAAAACAAATTTAAAAAAAAAAAAAGGCCGGGCGCAGTGCCTCATGCCTATAATCCCAGCACCAGCTCTTTGGGAGGCTGAGGCAGGCAGATCACAAGGTCAGGAGTTTGAGACCAGCCTGGCCAACATAGTGAAACGCCATCTCTACCAAAAATACAAAAATTAGCTAGGCATGGTGGCGCAGGCCTGTAGTCCCAGCTACTCGGGAGGCTGAGGCAGATAAATTGCTTGAACCCGGGAGGCGGAGGTTGCGGTGAGCGCCATGGCACTACAGCCTGGGCAACACAGCAGGACTTCGTCTCAAAAAAAAAAAAAAAGACACAAAGAAACGATAAGCGTGTTGTGCCTGGCTCCACTCTTGGTCCAACTTTGACAAGTAACAAGCCCCCTGGCTTTGATGTTCCTTGAATATAAAATTGGAGTTAAATGAGGATTAAATGGGCCTGGCATCTCTGGCCCTTCCTTCCCATGTCCTGCGATTTGGGGTAACTTCTCTGGCTTCCTGGAGGGTCACTAAGGGTAAGGCGAGAGAGGACACCAGAGTCACCTCTGCCCCTTGTTACGGTCCTGACTCTGATGACAAGTTAAGGAAGAAGCCAGGAACAGACAGTCCTTGGAAGCTCTGGACACATCCGGGCAGATCTAAGAGAAAGTGCCCCAGCCCCACTCCCCGGCTACCACCTTTCATGTTTTTATTTGTTTTTCTTTATCTGCATGCTTATTGTTTACCTACTTTAAAAATTCCATTCCCTTTAAAAAACAAAAAACAAAAAAAACCACATTTATTTTTAAAAATAAACTTTGGATCACCACCATAAATGGAGAATTACTAACACTTGCCCAAAATAGACGATCTTTAAAAACAATAAAACAGGAGCTCAAAACCCGGTCTCCTTGTTACAAAGAGAGGATAGTGGTTGTTAGGTTGAGAAGGCAGGGTAGGGCCCAACTGGGACTTTCTCAGGGACGTAATCATTAGGACCAAATGAGAGATGAAAAACAGGCCGGGCGCGGTGCTCACGCCTGTAATCCCAGCATTTTGGGAGGCCAAGGTGGGTGGATCACCTGAGGTCAGGAGTTCAAGACCAGCCTGGCCAACATGGTGAAACCCTGTCTCTACCAAAAATACAAGAATTAGCTGGGCGAGGTAGCAAGTTTCTGTAATCCCAGCTACTCAGGAGGCTGAGGCAGGAAAACTGCTTGAACCCAGGAGGCGGAGGTTGTAGTGAGCCGAGATCGCACCACTGCACTCCCGCCTTGGTGACAGAGTGAGACTCTGTCTCAAAAAAATAAAAATTAAAAAAAGAAATGAAACAAACATTCCTCTGTCATTTAATGTGTCTGTGCACAACCGGACACCATCTCATGCACAACTGAACCCCACGCTGCAGGAAGCCCTGATTTAAAGCATCCAGCTCACCTCTAGCGAATGAGACGCCCCTGAGCTGCTCAGGCAGTCAATAGAGCAGAGACTACAAGTACTAACCCTGGAGTTGGCCAGGGTTCAAATCCCAGTTCTGCCACTGACCAGGGGTGACCTTGAGTAAGTCACTTAGCCTCTCTGGCCTCAGTTTCTGGTGCTGTAAATAGTATCTTCACAGGTGTGTTGTGATGGACAGGTGAGTTAACATAGACAAGGCACTTTGCACAGTGCCCAGTGCACAGTGGGCGCTCTATAAACTCCAGCCACTATCATCACTTAAGGAGCGAATCTCACCTGCCCTGTCTGCGCCTTGTCAGCCTCCATCAGCTTCCAGGTCTCCTCCTTCTTGGCCTCAGCTTTCTGCAGTTCTGCGGTGCTGTTGTGGTGCCTGCTGATGTCCCCGCTATAGGAGGAGGAGCTGCTGAGCTGTCTGGAGAAGCAAAGCACAAGGGTGTCAACCGCACAGATGCCTTGGGCAGGGTCGGAGGGCTCCCTGCTGGGACTGCTATTGTGGGTCTGAACCATGGCATAAGAGACGGAGTGTTTCCACATGCACACGTGTAAACATATGTATGAATATGTACGGCACACCCCACCATGTCACTCTCCAGGGTTATAGGTACCCAGAGAAAGGCAGTGTCTCAGGCAGGAATGAGACCTATGGGAAACGCAATCTGTGATGATCTCTGGGGGCCTGCAAAAAGCCCATGACAACTGGTATATAAAAAGTGCGTGCTTTTTTTTTTTTTTTTTTTTGAGATCAATTAGAATTCATCTCAAAAAAAAAAAAAGCCAATAAAAGATAAAACAGAAAGGGCACATCGTAGATCATTTTTCAAACATGAAAAAGATTCAAAATGTAACACATGATGAAAAACATAGGGCAAAGTACCCAGCTAGTTCGATTTTCTTGTTTTACAAATGTGGTGGGCACTGGGGTGGGATCTTGCCCTGACTGCTCCTTCATGCAAGCGTGTTACTCAGAAAGTACTATTTGGCCGGGCGCGGTGGCTCACACCTGTAATCCCAGCACTTTGGGAGGCCGAGGTGGGCGGATCACTTGAGGCCAGGAGTTCAAGACTAGCCTGGCCAACATGGTGAAACCCCGTCTCTACTAAAAATACAAAAATTAGCCAGGCGTGGTACCGTGCACCTGCAGTCCCAACTACTTGGGAGGTTGAGGCAGGAGAATGGCTTGAATCCCAGAGGCAGAAATTGCAGTGAGCCATGATTGCACCACCGCACTCCAGCCTCAGCGACTGAGTAAGACCCCGTCTCAAAAAAAAAAAAAAAGCACTTTTCGCACATCAGTGGTCATCAGCTTTATGCAGACCCCCAGAGAGGATCACAGATTGCGTTGCCCACAGTTTTCTGTTCAGTGGCTGACATCGCGCCACTGCACGCTGCACACTGCACTCCAGCCTGGGCGACAGAGGGAGACTCATGTCAGAAAAAAAAAAAAAAAAAGAAAGAAAAGAAATTATGGAATTATGCAGGCCATGCAAAACACAGCTGTGGCTCACCGCCGTGGAAATTTCTATACTTTCCTCTACCTACTTATCTCCTGCACAAAGATTATAAGCTAACTGAGGTCAGGAGCCCCATGTGAGTCATCCCTGCACCCCCAGAACTGTGTCCCCTGAAAACACTTCCTGAAGGCCAAATAAACCTCCACCACCTCCCCTCTTTGAATTAGCGCCTGGGATTGGGTAAACTTTCCTTACCCATGAGATCTGTGCAAAGGTCTTTAGTTAAGGCCTAGTGAGGTGGAAGTGGCCCTCAAATCCGAAAGGAAGAGTGAGTTTTCAGGGAGTGGCAGAGGAAGCAATCGGAACCAACTCTGGATGGAATCTAGAATTCAGATGGGGAGCTGGGGCTTCCTGCTTCATGACCTAGGACTTCACACATCCACACACCTCGATGGAAAATCTTACATCCTTCTACACTCATGCACTGTCTGGAGTCTCCCACTAGAATTTAGGCTGTGTAAGATTGAGAAGTGACAGCGTGCTGGCAGCCCTCGCAGCCCTCGCTCGCTCTCTGTGCCTCCTCGGCCTTGGCACCCACTCTGGCAGCGCTTGAGGGGCCCTTCAGCCCGCCGCTGCACTGTGGGAGCCCCTTTCTGGGCTGGCCAAGGCCAGAGCCGGCTCCCTCAGCTTGCGGGGAGGTGTGGAGGGAGAGGAACAGGCGGGAACCGGGGCTGCACAGGGCACTTGCGGGCCAGCGCTAGTTCCGGGTGGGCGTCGGCTCAGTGGACCCCGCACTCAGAGCGGCCGGCCAGCCCCGCCAGCCTGGGTAGTGAGGGGCTTAGCACCTGGGCCAGCACCTGCTGCACTTGATTTCTCAACAGGCCTTAGCTGCCTCCCCGCGGGGCAGGGCTCGGGACCTGCAGCCCACCATGCCTGAGCCTCCCCACCTCCCCGCTATGGGCTCCTGCGCGGCCCAAGTCTCCCGGACGAGTGCCGCCCCCTGCTCCATGGCGCCCAGTCCCTTCCACCACCCAAGGGCTGAGGAGTGAGGGCGCACGGCGCAGGACTGGCAGGCAGCTCCACCTGCAGCCCCAGTGCGGCATCCACCTGGTGAAGCCAGCTGAGCTCCTGAGTCTGGTGCGGACTTGGAGGACCTTTATGTCTAGCTAAGGGATTGTAAATACACCAATCAGCACTCTGTATCTAGCTCAAGGTTTGTAAACACCAATCAGCACCCTGTGTCTAGCTCAGGGTTTGTGAATGCACCAATCAACACTCTATATCTAGCTAATCTAGTGGGGATGTGGAGAACTTTTGTATCTAGCTTGGGGACTGTAAACGCACCAATCAGCACCCTGTCAAAACGGACCAATCAACTCTCTGTAAAAACAGACCAATCGGCTCTCTGTAAAATGGACCAATCAGCAGGATGTGGGACCAGATAAGAGAATAAAAGCAGGCTGCCAGAGCCAGCAGTGGCCACCTGCTGGGGTCCCCTTCCACACTGTGGAAGCTTTATTGTTTCACTCTTTGCGATAAATCTTTCTGCTGCTCACTGTTTGGGTCCACATTGCCTTTGTGAGCTGTAACACTCACCATGAAGGTCTACAGCTTCACTCCTGAAGCCAGCGAGAGCACAAACCCAGCGGGAGGAACGAACGACTCCAGACGCGCCACCTTAAGAGCTGTAACACTCACCGCGAAGGTCTGCAGCTTCACTCCTGAGGCCAGCGAGACCACGAACCCACCAGAAGGAATAAACTCCGAACACATCCGAACACGAGAAGGAACAAACCCCAGACATGCCATATTTAAGAACTGTAACACTCACCGCGAGGGTCCGCGGCTTCAGTCTTGAAGTCAGTGAGACCAAGAACCCACCAATTCCGGACGATAACCATGTCCGGATGATAACCATGGCAAAAGCGACACCTACCAAGTGTTTGTCTGTTCCAGGCACAGTGCTAGGCCGCATCGTCTTTGCTCTCTCCTGACCCCTATAGCAACTGCAGGTCCACGATCCTTTCTCAGATCTCCGCGGTCAGGTACGTTTAGGCTCTGACTTTGTCAATTTTTGTTGTTGTTTTGCTGTTTTCTGTTGTTTTTTTGTTTTGTTTTTGTTTTTTGAGATGGAGTCTCACTCTGTCACCCAGGCTGGAGTGCCATGGCGCAATCTCGGCTCACTGCAACCTCCACCTCCTGGGTTCAAGCGATTCTCGTGCCTCAGTCTCCCGAGTAGCTGGGACTACAGGTGCCTGCCACCATGCCTGGCTAATTTTTGTATCTTTAGTAGAGACAGGGTTTCATCATGTTGGCCAGGCTGGTCTTCAACTCCTGTCCTCAGGTGATCCGCCCGCCTCAGCCTCCCAAAGTGCTGGGATTATAGGCGTGAGCCACCCTGCCTGGCCCACTTAGCCAGTTTTTTAAAAGCTAGGATGGTTAATATACTGCATACGCTATAAATCCCCAGGGATCTAAGGAAGCCCTCTATAATCAAACACGAGCATACTTCCTTTTTTGTAGAGATGAAGTCTTGCTATGTTACCCACTGTGGTCTCAAACTCCTGGCCTCAAGCGATCCTCCTGCCTCAACTTCCCAAAGTGCTGAGATTACAAGCATGAGCCACCACACCTGGCCTTGAGACAGTTTTAAATCGAATGCTGCTTCACAAAGCCTGAATCCAGGCCCCGCCAAGAGACCTGAGCAAAGACCCACACCATGTAGGGAGCACGAGTGTCAGAAGCGTGGACAGATGGTTAAATCATGAGGCCTGTGTGTGTTGTGCCACCTGGCAAAAAGAGTGCCACATTCCTTCTTTGGGCCTCTGTACTCTGAAAAGCAAGGTCCTTGGAGGATTTGGGAGGGAAGGTAAAAGCCCAGGCCTTCCAGGACCTCAGGGGGCTGAGGCCTTTTTTTGTCCCTCCTCTTGTCCTCCCACTGGCAGGGCAGGGTCCTCAGGTTGGGGCCTCCCTCCCCGCCCTTACCTCTGCAGTTGCTTCCCTGCACTGTCCGTCACCAGCATGCCATTCTCCATTTGCTTTGCTTCCTTCCCTGGACCGCTGACGCCTGTGACCCCTGGCAGAAGAGAGACAAAGGGGGCAAGTGGGGTTATGAGGCAGATGCTAAAACCAAGGGCAACAAAAAACGGCCACTTCAGTGAGGAGACCGCAGAGCACCTGGCCGCCAGGATGATCAGAAAGTAGGAGATCTGCTCTGCAGAGGCCATGAACAGGCTGTCTGGTTGTGGGGCAGGTGGTATCTGGAGCTCAGTCCCTTGGGGTAGGGACAGTGCTTTGCAACTGTGCAGAGGGCTCCATCCACTGAGGGCACTGGGCCTGAGCCAGCATCCTGTGCCAGCAGCAATGGGTAAAACCCAGCCCAGAAAACAGTAGCCCTGCTGTGTTAAGCTCACTTCCTAGGACCAGGATGCAAGGAAACGCATGAGGGAAAGGGCATAGCCCCGTGATTCCCAAGCATTGAAAGAAGAAGTGATATTCAAAATAGATAACCAATTTGACAAGGCCATCAGCCAACAGGCAGAGGCCCGGAGACCCCTGTAGTGCCAGGAGTTAACCCTTCAGTTCCTAGACCACAGAGTGGTCCCAAGAGTTCAGGGTAAAAGGTACCTGGGGCAGTGGCTGTTTCCACAGTAATAAAGTATTTCAACATTTGAACAACTGGGGAACCAAGTTCTGCCAACAACCAGGTGAGCTTCAAAGTGGACCCTTCCCTGATTGAGTCTTCAGATGAGACCCCAGCCCTGGCAGATGCCTTGGTTGCAGAATTAGGAAGGACACTGATAAGGACACCAAGGGACACAGCAGCTGGATATCTGCCCTGATCCCAGGAAGAATCCACCCAGCATCAACAATAATCACCGGAACATCAACAATGACAATGACAGCCAACATTTATCAAGTGCACTCGGGCACCGTGTGTCATGTCAAAACAGATCATATCTCTTTCCCGGTTCACAATAACTCAGTGATGATGATGACTACTGCCCCCACTCTGCACTGACTGCCTCATTCTTTGGTGCCAGGAGAGAAAGCAGCACAATGTAAGGCACCACAGGGCTGACCCCAGAGAAGGTGGGAGAGGACCCAGGACAGAAGATACAAAAGGGATAAATATGCAGCCAGCAGCATGGTCAGGGTGACCCTGGGAACATGCTCGGGTGATGACACAAATAAAAGCAGAGCTCAAAAATGCAAAATCTTGCAGAAACAGCCACAGGGAGACACAGACACACCTGGAAGGGAAGAGGGGGCTGCAGATCATTCCTGGACGCAGAGAGGCACTCCATGCCAGGAATTCTCAGTCTTGGTTGTAAATGAGTCACGGGGGGCTTTATAAATGAGCAGGTGGCTGTCGGGCACGGTGGCTCACACCTGTAATCCCCAGCACTTTCGAGGCCGAGGCAGGCAGATCGCTTGAGACCAGGAGTTCAAGACCAGCCTGGCCAACATGGAAAAACCCCAACTCTCTTCTAAAAATACAAAAATTAGCTGGGCGTGGTGGTGCATGCCTGTAATCCCACCTATTCGGGAGGCTGAGGCTCTAGAATCGCTTGAACCCGGGAGGCGGAGGTTGCAGTGAGCTGAAATCATGCTACCACACTCCAGCCTGGGTGACAGAGCGAGACTCTGTTTCAAAAATAAAATAAAATAAAAATAAAAATAAAATCTAAAAAACACGAATAAAAGAAAAAAAACCAAAAAATTAAAATTAAAAACTGAGCAGGTGCCCTCGTGTCCAGCCCAGTCCCTGCTGTGAGTCTCGATTAGAGCACGCTCCAGGAACTGTGATATGTGGGAAGTGTTCTCTCACTTCCTGGCTGTGCCCCTTGGGGAAATGATAAATCTGTCTGAGCCTCATCTTCCACATCTGCAAAACAGGAACAGCAGACCCAACCTTCATTTGCGAGAGGGTGAAACGAGAGTGCATGCAGTGTCTGGCACAGCAAGTGTTCAGTGATGGCGACCCCCGTGTTGCTTATTACTAAATACATTTTTAAACAGGTTCTACAGAGAATTCTAGGCACAGCCAGGAACTGAGAAACTCTGCTTTAAACATTCCCTTTAATGTCAGCATCTGTTTTGTTTTGTCTAAACTAACTAAACACTAAATTAAAAAACAAACAAAACACAAATAGCCACATCACCCAGGAAGGAAGAATGATACCAAGCAGGACTTCCCATGCAGCCTGTCCTCACACACATGTGTGACACTGGGAACCAGCCATGCCCTTAACCATCTTTCTCTGTGCAGGGATGAGAATGTTCCAGAACACTCCCAGGGACCCCCATCTGGAGGCTGCATGCCGCAGAGAGCCCCCCATCTCCTACCAGCAGCCTCAGGCCACCCTCCTATAAGCCTCAGCCCTCACTTCTCCTGTTCCTCACTGAGCGCAGCCACCATGGTCACTTGGGAGCTTCTGCAGGCATGCAGTGCTCGCTAAGGCTGTCTTACCCTCTCAACCCACCAATTAGCCCACAGGTCGAACTGGGCAGCTGGAAAATTCCACTCTGCATGGAGGAGGACCAAGCGCCTAAGAGGAGGAATCTGAACATCGGTTAGTCCACCATCCTCTCAGCATTTTTTTTTTTTCCTTGTCTTGAGACAAGGTCTTCTCTGTCGCCCAGGCTGGATTGCAGTGGTGCCATCTTGGATCACTGCAACCTCTGCCTCTTGGGTTCAATCGATCCTCCCACCTCAGCCTCCCAGGATGCTGGGATTACAGGCATGCACCACTGTGCCTGGCTAATTCTTTTGTATTTCTAGTAGAGACGGGGTTTCACCATGTTGGCCAGGCTGGTCTCAAACCCCTGACCTCAGGTGTCCACCCACCTCGGCCTCCCAGAGTGCTGGGATTACAGGAGTGAGCCACTGTGCCTGGCCCCCTGTTGGCTTTTTGAAGGGATCAGCTCTCCCTCTTCCTACAGCCTTGGTGGGCCTGTCAATCAGGGTGCCTCAGATTCCCCCAGCCAAGGTGGGCACTGTCTGAGGTCGCCCCATAAAAGCCCCTCTCCCAGGATTTGAACCGTCATCAGTGGTCTACAAGGACCAAAGACAGTTCAAGTTCACCTGTCCTCAAAGAGTCTAGTCTCCCAGAGTTCCCATTTCCTGAGTCCTACTTGCTCAGTTCTGCCTTTGATTCATGAGTTTACCTGGTATCCTTCCAGGAAACACCCTCTGTTTGTTTAAGGTGGCCAGATTCAGCTTCTGCTGCTTACAAAAAAAGCCCTTGGCTGGGACCCTAAGCCACACACTGCAGAAGGCAGGAGGGATGGGTCCAGTCTGGCCACTGGAATTCCACTAGGCGACATCCCTCTTCAGGGTCCCCACCACCACCTGCTGCAGTTCCCCAACAGGCGCTGATCACCCTGCATTGTCTGGGCCCATGTGTGTCTTGACTGTGCCCCAGGATCTATGCGTGGCAGCTCACAATCAAACTGTTGCCATTTATTGTCCATCTACTGTGTGCCAGGCACTTCATAAGCATGGTCCCCTCAAGGCATGCTGGTCACGGTAACGTGATGCATGAAACAGTAGAGCTTACCCAAGGTCATCAGTGACAATAAAGGTATCTGGGGACTCAGGCTGTATCCCCCAGTGCCAGCCTCAAAGCCAGACACACAGTAGGTACCCAGTAAATGTGTGCTAAATGAACCAATGAACAACCGGAGGGGTGAAAACACAGACATCTGACGGCACCTCCCCAGACATGCAGCGACAGTCTCGGCCCATCTCTGGCCTCATTCTATGAGCCAAGCCAAATCCAACCCGGGCAGTACTGACCTGCTTCCTCCTCGTCCATCACTGTGCTGCCTGGGAATTCAGAAGACCCAAGATATTGTTAAGAAGCAAAGCGAAACTCCCGCCCTAAGCCCCTATCTAAATAAAGGAGTGAAGGGACTGTCTTTTCTAAAGGGGGAGAGGCAAGAATGGCTGAAGGGTCTGCTCCATTTGTGTGTCAGTTTCCCCATCCCACACGTGCTGGGTGGATCCGGGACAAACACACTGCCCAAGACCAACCCCCTTCTCCAAAGTCATAACTGTGTTGGGTTTTTGTTTGTTTGTTTGTGACAGAGTTTCACTCTTTAGCCCAGGCTGGAGGGAAGTGGCGTGATCTTAGCTCACCGCAACCTCCGCCACCCAGGTTCAAGCAATTCTCCAGCCTCAGCCTCCCAAATAGCTGGGATTACAGGTGCCCGCCACCACACCTGGCTAATTTTTGTATTTTTAGTAGAGACGGGGTTTTGCCATGTTGGCCAGGCTGGTCTCAAACTCCTGACCTCAGGTGATACACCTGCCTTGGCCTCCCAAAGTGCTAGGATTACAGGCGTGAGCCACCATGCCTGGCCAAAGTCATAACTGTGTTTAACCATAAATAGAGCTAAACAAATAATGCAGACCAACCTTCAGTCTTCAGGCTTGTTTTTACGCAGGAGAGGAAAAGAAATAAAGTATTACAGTAGGCAGGCCAGGCATGACACTGGGAGGTGGCATGGGCATCAGCTCCAGCCCCTTTGAGGACAGACACTGCTCCTGAGAGGGGCTGGCCCCACACAGAGCCAGATGCACATGTGCCCAAGAGGAGAAGAAAAGGTGACTTAGCCCAGATATCACCCTGGACCCTCCTAGGCTGGGATGGGGGCTCCTTCTCTGTGATTTCCCAGGCCCTCAAGCAGCCCTCCATCACTGCATTTAGCACTATGATACCCTTAATTGTTTGGCGTTTGTCTCTCCCATCAGACTGTGAGCTCTCAAGGGCATGAAGTGGGTCATATCCATCACTGTATTACCAGCACCTGGCACAGCAGGTGGCCAAGTGCAGTTACACAGGATGCACACTGCACAACTCAACGTGGGGGGCACCATTCCACACAGAGGCTCACGTACCAGGTGGCCTTGTGGCACACAGCAGGCACTCTGTACATACCCGACAGACAGATGGGCAGACTGACAAGTGTATAGTCAAGTCAAGAAGCAGAGCTGACTTCCCATTGCCAGAGGGGCCCCTCTCATAGGCAGGACTGACAAAGCTGCTTTCTAAAGCAGACCTGAGAGGGGGTGAAATCCACTCCTAGTCTGAGGTATTTATCTGCAGTGTAAACATCCAAAGCCCTCCGGCCTACCCACTGCTTATGCAGGACATGCCTTGAACAGCCAAGGCGCGATTCATCCACTCACTTAACACATTTACTGAGTGTCTACTATGTGTCAGGCTCTTTTCTTAGTCCTTGGGATGGAGAGACAACCAAAAAGCCCTCAGAGCAGCCGGGCACGATGGCTCATGCCTGTAATCCCAGCACTTTGGGAGGCTGAGGCGGGTGGATCACTTGAGGTCCGGAGTTCAAGACCAGCCTGACCAATGTGGCACAACGCCGTCTCTACTAAAAATACAAAAATTAGCCGGGCGTGGTGGCAGGCATCCATAATCCCAGCTACTTGGGAGGTTGCGGCAGGAGAATCACTTGGACCCAGGAGGTGCAGGTTGCAGTGAGCCGAGATTGCACCATTGCACTCCAGCCTGGGCAACAGCGTGAGACTCCCAAAACAAACATAACAAAACAAACAAACAAAACCCTCAGATCTTAAATTCCAAAGGAAGAGATCAACAATAAACGAACAAGTAGATCCATAATTTACTCCAGGCAGCAATAAGTGCCACAAAGAAATCACAGCAGGGAAGAAGAGGGAAATGAAGGCTGGGGGCCAGGGTGGAGAATGCTCTAAAGTAGCAAGAATTCTTTCTTTTTTTTTAAAGCAAACACACGAAACTTGTAATTCAGTGACTGTCACTGAGTTCACGCAACCACCAGGTGTTGGATTTTGGATGCTGTCAAGCCAGGTGCTGTTTCTACCCTTGACCCACGTTAAGTGCTGCCCCGGGTCTGTGTATTCCGCTGCCAGCCCTCTCACTGTTTATTCCACCAACACTGCCTTTACTCAAGAAGGTTCTGGAACTCTGCTTGGGCAAGGTCCAGCAGGCCAGCCTCCCCGGAGGGAAGAATTCAACTCACAGCTTTATAGTCAATGCCTCATTTTTGACCAAAAACGGCATTCACTGGCTGCCTCACTGACCTCCTCCCCTAGCCTCGGCAGAGAAAGCTCTTCATCCTCAAAAGAGGAAGAAATCCGGCCTCTGAGGACAGCCAGAAGGAATGTGGGGGTCTGTCTGATGAACTCTCTCGGCAGCTGCTCTGTGCTGACAACTAATTTGTGTAACTTGGGGAGGTGCTTATGGCCCATTGTTAAGAAAAGAAATCAAAAGGTGGCAGGAGATGAGAAAACTCTAAGATATGCTCTCAATCTTGTCAAGGGAAAAGGCCTAGGAAGGAAGGACAGGTGAAAAAGATGCCAAAGCTAACAACAGCTCTCCTTCTGGGCAGTGAGGGCAGAAAGATGTTCTTTTTCAGGAGTTTTTTGTTTTGTTTTTTGTTTTTTTTGAGACAGTCTCGCTCTGTTACCCAGGCTAGAGTGCAGTGGCACAATCTTGGCTCACTGCAAGCTCTGCCCCCCGGATTCACGCTATTCTCCTGCCTCAGCCTCCTGACATTTCTGTATTTTTAGTAGAGATGGGGTTTCACCATGTTGGCGAGGCTGGTCTCGAACTCCTGACCTCAGGTGATCCGCCTACCTTGGCCTCCCAAAGTCCTGGCATTACAGATATGAGCCACCTTTTTTCCTGATTCTTTGTACTCTTTTGTAGTTTGCAAATGTCTACGATGAGCACATATTGCTTTTATAATCATTAAGAAAAACTCGGTAAATACTTAAGAGGGAAAAATATTTGCCATGAGGTTAACAGATGGTTCAAGCAAGGTTTTGAAAAATGGCCACAGGCCAGGTGCCGCGACTCATGCTTATAATCCCAGCATTTGCATTTTGGGAGGTCAAGGTGGGAGGATCGCTTGAGCCCAGGAGTTCGAGACCAGCCTGGGCAACACAGAGATATCCCATCTCTATAAAAAAACATAAAAATATATAAATAAAATTTTTTAAAAGAGAAAAATGGCCACATTGTTGGAATAAAGATCCTTCTCCCAAGAGGACAAGGGAAGAATTCAGCAGTGTGAAGTCGGAGCACACAGGGTTTCTTGCTCATGGTGCTTTGGATGTCCCTGGCAAGGGGATTCCCTGTCACGGGGGTCAGGGTAAGGGGGAATTCGTCTTCAGTGCTGTAGGATGTTTAGCGACATCGCTGGCCTCTACCCTGGTTGCCTGCCAGGGGCAAACCCCACTCCAGTTTTGACATCCAAACATGTCTCCAAACATTGCCAACTGTCCCCAGGGTGGGGGCAATTTGCCCCTGATGGAAAACCACTGCTCTAGGTATTAAGTTCCTAAGAAAGAAACCAGAGTCATGAAGATGTGTTTTACCTTCCAGGTATGAAGGTTAATGAGCCATTTTTTAAAATCCCTTAAAAATGTGCTCCCCTAAGGGGCTTGAGGCAATCTGTGAAAATGGTTCACTATTCACTTTATCCAGAAAACACCACAGAATCATGCAGATCAAGAGGTTCAAATCTTTGTGTTCACCTTAAGAACATTTGTGAGGCCGGGCATGGTGGCTCATGCCTGTTATCCCAACACTTTGGGAGGCTGAGGCAGGAGGATCCCTTGAGGCCAGGAGTTTGAGACCAGCCTGGTCAGCATGGTGAAACTCCATCTCTACTAAAAATGCAAAAATTAGCCGGGCGTGGTGGCACATGCCTGTAACTCCAGCTACTTGAGAGGCTGAGGCACAAGAATTTCTTGAACCCGGGAGGTGGAGGCTGCAGTGAGCCAAGATCGTGCCACTACACTCCAGCCTGGGCAACAGAGTGAGACTCTGTATAAAAAAAAAAAAAACGCCAGGCGCAGTGGCTCACGCCTGTAATCCCAGCACTTTGGGAGGCCGAGGCGGGCGGATCATGACGTCAAGAGATCGAGACCATCCTGACTAACACGGTGAAACCCCGTTTCTACTAAAAATACAAAAAAAATTAGCCGGGCGTGGTGGCAGGCGCCTGTAGTCCCAGCTACTCGGGAGGCTGAGGCAGGAGAATGGCGTGAACCCGGGTGGCAGAGCTTGCAGTGAGCCAAGATCGCGCCACTGCACTCCAGCCTGGGCGACAGAGCAAGACTCCGTCTCAAAAAAAAAAAAAAAGAAAAAGAAAAAGAACACTCCTGAAAGCGCCCAGGCCATCAAAGGTATGCACATACAAAAGGCCACAAAGTATCAGAAAGATGCCACTTTACAGAAACAACATGTACCATTCTGACATTATAATGGTGGAGTTGGTAGATGTACCCAGGCCAAGAAGTGGGGCTGGTCACAAGGTCGGCAGCCCAAAAAGAGCACTGAATTTCTGCTGCACATGCTTAAAAATACAGAGTCACACTAAACTTAAGGGTTCAGATGCAGATTCTCTGGTCCTTGAGCATATCCAACTGAACAAAGCACCTAAGTTGCGTCGCCGGACCTACAGAGCTCAGGGTCGGTCGGATTAACCCATACGTGAGCTCACTCTGCCACATCCAGATGATCCTGCCTGAAAGGGAACAAACTGTTCCTAAACCGGAAGGGGAGGCTGCACAGAAGAAAAATATATCCCAGAAGAAACTGAAGAAACAAAAGCTTATGGCATGGGAATAAATTAGGAATAAAAGGAATGCCATTAAAAGTTAAAAAAAAAAAAAAAAAAAAAGGAGAGAGGGAGACAAACAGTAAAAAAGATATATTTCTTAGAAATCAGTAAACTGAATATCCCGGGAGAGAGGTCGGTATGGCCCCATTCACAAGCCTGGTTCCTGCCCATCCCCCCTCAAGGATTCTCCCAAACCAAATACCAACACCTGCACCCCTTCAGCCTGGGTGTTCTAAAAAAAAGAGCTGATTAATCCAACAAGGAAAAAAGTTCCCCTTTAGGAAGAGCCAAAAATGTGGTTTAAACAAACCCAAGGTCATTGGCGCTTCGAGTTGGCGAAGGCTGGGCAAGACCAGACCCTGATGTCAAGACTTTATAGCCAGGGCCCCTCCAGAGCAATGGAAAAGCGTGGGTGGTGAGAGAGGGGGGTGCCCCAGTTTGATGTAAGACCCACTGCCAAGGACTTCTATGTAACCTCAAAGGCAGGAGGTGGGGAGGTCAAACTGGGAAAATGAACGCACGAGGTGCCAGGGTGGTGGGCGGCATTTGCATCACCAAATTAAGTGCTGATGTGTACAAAAATCACAAAGCATCTGGCAGCCTTCCATATTCTGTATACACTGCTTGGATACTCTAGCAGCTGGGAAAGAAAGTGGGGGTGTGGAACCTATCTGGGGCCAAGAGAGTTTAAGGACATTTTTTGCTCACCTGGACGGAAGGGTAGAGAGACAGACCTCACGCTGGGCAAAAGATTCAGCTAAACCCACACATTTTGATTTAGAGAGCACAAAGGGTATTGTCACCTAAAAGTAGCCTGCCAAGCAGGTCAGTGAAAAAGTCACCAAGAAGTTGCCACAATGCATTGCTCGGGCTGAGAGATAGACAAAGGGGGATTCTGCAGCAAGAAGAAACAGGCTAGACTCAAGGTAGAACTTCCCAACCACAAGGGAATGAACATGCAGAAATTCAGTCTAATCAAATAATTTAAAAGCTGAAGGGAATGTCAGCTATCATGCACTGGCAAGAAACAAAAATCCAACTGTTTTTTGAGACATGGTCTTGCTCTGTCACCCAGGCCAGATGGAGTGCAGTGGCATGATTTTGGCTCACAGCAGCCTGACTCCCAGGCTCAAGCGATTCCCCCACCTCAGCCTCCCGAATAGCCGGGACTACAGGTGTGCACCACCATCCCAGCTAATGTTTGTACTTTTAGTAGAGACGAGGTTTCACCATGCTGCCCAGGATGGTCTTGAACTCCTAACCTCAAGTGATCCACCCGCCTTGGCCTCCCAAAGTGGTGGGATTACAGGCACAAACCACCACACCTGGCCACCAACTTTTCCTTTAAAACCACCAGGGCTCATGACAGCAGTATTCACAAGAGTCAGAAAGTGGAAAAAACCTGAATGTCCATCAACCAGTGAACAGACCAACACAGTATGGTCTATCTGCACAATGGCATACTATTCCGCAATAAAAGGAAATGAAGCTGCAACACAGATGAACCTTGAAAACATCACGCTAAGTGTAAAAGCCGCCAGTCACAACATTCCACCTATTGTGATGCCATTTATATGAAATGTCCAGAATAAGCAAATCTAGAGAGACAGAAAGATTAGTGGTTGCCTAGGGCTTGGGAGGTGCTGGGGAAAATAGGGAGTCATGGCTGATGGATTGGGGTTTCCTTTGGTGGTAATTTAAAAAAGTTCTAAACTTGACTGTGGTGATGGTTGGATTGTGTGATTTAAGTGGGTTAATTGTATGTTGTATGAATTTTTGTTTTGTTTTGTTTTGTTTTTTTGAGACTAAGTCTTGCTCTGTTGCTCAAGCTGGAGTGTAGTGGCACGATCTCGGTTCACTGCAACCTCCGCCTCCCAGGTTCAAACTATTCTCCTGCCTCAGCCTCCCCAGTAGCTGGGCCTATAGGTGTGCGCCACCATGCCAGGATAATTTTTGTATTTTTAGTAGAGACAGGGTTTCATCATGTTGGCCAGGCTGGTCTCGAACTCCTGACCTCAGGTGATCCACCTGTGTCAGCCTCCCACAGTGCTGGGATTACAGGCGTGAGCCACTGCGCCCAGCCTACGTGTGTGAATTACATCTCAAGAAAGCGCTTATTAGAGACCACTAGGACCTCTGCAGAGAAGGAGCTCCCACCCCAGGCAAAGGATGAGAAACTCAGAGACCAACTTGAGAACCAACCCTGCCAGCAGCTGCTGTGTATCCTGCGGCTGGTCACTTTGCCTCTCTGACACTCAGTGGCTTCCCAGGGCAGTTAGACCAAAACCCACCTGGAAGGCCCTGCAGGACAATCACTGTGCTGACCTCTTCTCCTGCCCCCCACGTCCTGGCACACCATGGTCTGGCCACACCACCCTTTTTGTTTTGTAAACAAATTGAGCTCATGCTGGTCCTGAGGCCTTTGCACTGGCTGTTCCCTCTGCCCACAACACTGTTCCCAGATCTTCTCCCTGCTGGCTCCTTCCCATGCCAATGCAACCTCCCCAGAGAGGGTTTCCCTATCCCCTGCCTGAGTTGCCACAATGACACCCATCACTCCTCAGCCCATGGCATTGTCTTTTTTGTTTCCCCTCCAAAGCACTTAATAGCATCTGAATTGTTTTTTTTTTTTTTTTTTTTTTTTTTTTTTTTTTTTTTTTTTTTTTTTTTTTTGTAGAGTTGGGGTTTCAGTATGTTGGCCAGGCTGGTCCTGAACTCCTCCTGGCCTCAAGGGATCCACCCACCACGGCCTCCCAAAGTGCTGGGATTACAGGCGTGAGCCACGGTGCCTGGCAAATTTTTTGTATTTTTTGTAGAGATGAGGTTTCGCCAGGCTACCGAGGATGGTCTCAAACTCCTGAGCTGGAGCGATCCTCCCACCTCAGCCTCTCTATGTGTTGGGATTACAAGTGTTGGGAACCACCACGTCTGGCCCTGCTGAACTGCTTTATGAGGGAGGAAAGTGAAGCTCAGATGGGTCTGAAGGGCAGGCCTGAGGTCACACAGCTGGGGAGATGAGCGGCCGGCGATTGAACCCAGACGTCACCAATCCGAGCCTGCCAGTTTAACTCCGTGCTTCACCTCACAACCCTCACATCTCTTGTGTCACGTATGTCCTCAGTTTCTCTCAGCCCCGAGAGCCAGGACTTTAATTACCATCGTTCCCATTTTTGCCATAAGGACCCTGAAACTCATCAGGTCCAAGGTCATGTTCCAGGAAGGCGCCAGACCCTGCCCTGAGGTCAGCTGAGCTGAAGCCTGGTGCTCCCGTCCCATGGCCATAAAGCACCGAGACTCTCTCCCAATTCAGCGCTGCAGGGACCAAGGTGGTTTTCCACATTGCTTCTTTAGGGGGCTCCATCCAGCTCCCACCCTCATGCCCTGATGAGTCGCCTTCCCCAAGTGGCTGGTGGCAACCTCAAAGAGGCCAATGTGGCCCTCCAAGGTGCCAGACACCCTGAGCGGGTGGAACCCTGGGGCTGCCCCTACCGTTCTCTGCGTCCTGCTCCTGCTCTGTGCTGGCATAGGTACGCAGGAACTCAGCGAAGGCGCCGTCTCGGGCCAGCAGCTCCTGGTAGGAGCCCATCTCAGAGATCTTGCCGCCACTCATGACGATGATGACGTCCACCTGCGGCAAGTAGCTCATGCCGTGCGTGACCAAGATCCGCGTCTGTGGGCAAAGGGGACACCCGGCCACGTCAGTGCACATGTGTGAGACTGCCTAGCTTGGCAGAGTGAAGACTAAAGGAGGAATGAGCCGACGAACACCTGGCGGGCAAAACTCAGGTCTGAAGGTGGGACATGCACCTGCGATAACAGCATCCAGGAGCAGCTGAACCTGTGCACACGGTCCTGTAACATGCATGTGCAAAGGGCCTGCCACGCCTCAGGTGCTGAGCTAAAAGCTGGGGAAGGGGAAGGAAACAAAGACCCCTGCCCCAGATTCCAGGGCCTCAGGAGAAATGAACACTAGTAGAATAGTGCTTGCTGAATGGCGAAAACACAGCAAAAAGGGGAACGGGTGTACCAAGTGTGCGGGTTTTGCAATTTTAACAAAGGTAATGGGGAAGGTTATTTTTTAACAAAAACCTGAATGACAAGAGGTAGGGAGGGAACCGTACAAGTGTGTAAAGGAATAAAAGGATGGTGCCACAGCAAAACAGTTTGTATGCAATGGCTTTTTTTTTTTTTTCTTTTTTTCAGACAGAGTTTCACTTTGTTGTCCAGGCTGGAGTGCAGTGGCACAGTCTCGGCTCACTGCAACCTCCGCCTCCCAGGTTCAAGCAATTCCCGTGCCTCAGCCTCCCTCCCGCGTAGCTGGGATTACATGCGCCCGCCACCACACCTGGCTGATTTTTTTGTTGTTGTATTTTAGTAGAGATGGCGTTTCACCATGTTGCCCAGGCTGGTCTCAAGCTCCTGACCTCAGGCAATCTGCCTATCTCGGCCTCCCAAAAGTTTTAGGATTACAGGTGTGAGCCGCTGCGCCCAGCCCAATGGCTTAATTTTTTTCTTTTCTTTTTTTTTTTTTTTTTTTTTTTTGGAGATAGGGTCTTGCTCTGTCACCCAGGCTGGAGTGCAGTGGTGCGACCTCAGCTCACTGCAACCTATGCTTCCTGGGTTCAAGCGATTCTCCTGCCTCAGCCTCCCAAGTAGCTGGGACTACAGATACGTGCCACCATGCCCAGATAATTTTTGTATTTTTTTGTCAAGACAGGGGTCTCATCATGTTGTCCAGGCTCATCGTGAACTCCTGAACTGAAGCGATCCATTCACCCTTGGCTTACAAAAGTGCTGGGACTACAGGCATGCGCTACTGTGCCCAGCTCTGGCTTAATTTTTTTCTAAAACAACTCCCACTGTCAGCCACCCCCAAAACCACTACAAAATATGCACATGCATACATTTTATCTGCAAATCTGAAAGTCTGGGAAGACATTCATCAAACTATTAATAGAAGTCAGCATACGTTTCCTTAAACAGCTAACGGTCAATCTTTTCAGCTTTATGGATCTTACAGTTGCCATGGCACCAACTCAGCCCTGCCGAGTTGAAGTATCTGTAGATGATGCTTTAAAGAACAGGACACGTGCGGTCCCTCACACCTGTAATCCCAGCACTTTGGGAGGCCAAAACGGGAGGATTCCTTGAGGCCAAAAGTTTGAAACCAGCCTGGGAAACATAGTGAGACCTGTCTCCACAAAATAAAAATAAAAATAAATTAGCCAGGCATGGTGCTGCATGCCTGTGGTCCCAGGAGCTACTCAGAAGGCAGGAGGATTGATTCAGCCGAGGAGCTGGAGGCTACCATGCCATGACAGTGGCACTGCACTCCAGCCTGGACAACAGAAGAAAACCATGTCTCCAGAAAAAAAAAGAAAAAAGAAAAAAAACACACTGGCCATGTTCCAATAAAGTTTTATTTATGGACACTGATATCTAAATTTAATACGATTTTCAAATGTCATAAAATATTCTTCCTGTTTAGATTTCTTCTATTTAAAAATACACACATCATTCTTAGCTCAAGAGCCATATAAAAAGCAGGCAGTGGGCCAGATTTGCTAACCCTTGCTCTCTAAGAGAAGAATTAAAGATTAGGGATGCAGGATGAAGAGGGACTATTTTATTTACTTTATTTATATATATTTTCTGAGACGGAGTCTCGCTCTGTTACCCAGGCTAGAGTGCAGTGACGCAATCTCAGCTCACTGCAACCTCCACGTCCCGGGTTCAAGACATTCTCCGGCCTCAGCTTCCCGAGTAGCTGGGATTACAGCCATGCACCACCACACTCTGCTGATTTTTGTATTTTTAGTAGAGATGGGGTTTCACCATGTTGGCCAGGCTAGTCTCGAACTCCTGACCTCAGGTGATCCACTGGTCTAGGCCTCCAAAAATGTTGGGATTACTCACCGTGCCCAGCTTTATTTACTTTATATACATGCACACACACACACACACACACACACACACACACACACACACACACATATATTATAAGAATATATACATATTCTTATACTTTTCAATTTTGTTACAATGGGCATGTATTAGTAATTTTCAAAAATGTTTTGTACTATTTTAAAATATGTTTACACAGAATGTTAGTGGTATGTATGGGAACAACTACAAGAGGTCATGTAGCACGATGTTTCCTGTATATATACGTGTAACAAGATAACCCTATTTAAAAAGTTTACACACAGAGCAAAAAGACTTGAAAAAAATACAAAACCTCTAACCAGTGGAATGTGTGTAACTGCTTCCATTTTTCTTTTTCATGTTTTTCTTAATCTATATGCCCCCCATGGGGATGTGTTAGTTTTAAAATTAGGGGAAACAGCCGGGTGTGGTGGCTCACGCCTGTAATCCCAGCACTGCAGGAGACCCAGGCAGGCAGATCACTTGAGGTCAGATGTTCGAGACCAGCCTGACCAACATGGTGAAACCTCGACTCTACTAAAAATACAAAAAGTTAGCCAGGCGTGGTGGTGGGCACCTGTAATCCCAGCTACTTGGGAGGCCAAAGCATGAGAAGTGCTTGAATCCGGGACACGGAGGTTGCAGTGAGCTGAGATCATGCCACTGCACTCCAGCCTGGGCAACAATAGCGAAACTCCACCTCAAAAAAATAAAATCAGGGGGAGAAAAAAAAGAGCCAGTGTGTACCCATTATCACAACTGCCCTATAAAAAGAACACAGGAACTATTTCCTATCACGTTAAGGTGTTGTGGCAATTTTCCGACCCCTCTACCCACAGACACCTCTGCAAGTAAGAAAACGCAGCCTGCTAGGTCACAGGCAATGTCTTGGGGTGGGATTCCCCGCTAAGAAGCCAGCCCTGTGACTTAATCAGGAAGAGAGGCCTCCCTTGGCCATGCAAAGGCAACGAATTTAACTCTGCGTGGAGGACTTACCCCTATAAAGACAAGTACAAGACGGCTATCTTAGGAAGGCTTCCAAGACAAGCATGAGAAATGTGTTCTTTAAAGTCCAATTAAAAACAAAGAAAGCCAGAGAAAGTCAAGGACTCCTAAAGGGGACATGTTCTGACTTAACCAAAGGGCGAGACGGCCCAACACCAAGCCCCGCCCCGCCAGCAGGCACCTTGTTCTTCAGCATCCCCTTGGGGCCAATCACATTTTCAAAGATGTGTTTTCCCACATGGGCATCCACTGCTGAGAGGGGATCATCGAAGAGGTAAATGTCAGCGTTGGAGTACACGGCCCGGGCCAGGCTCACGCGCTGCTTCTGGCCCCCAGACAGGTTCACGCCCTGGGGAGAGACATACACAGGAGTGGGTTTCCTGGGAAATCTTGAGACTCACGATACGTAGAAGCAGGCCGAGTGTGGTGTGATCCCAGAACTTTGGGAGGCCAAGGTGGAAGGACTGCTTGAGGCCAGGGGTTTGAGACCAGCCTGAGCAATATAGGGAGACCCTGTCTCTACAAAAAAAAAAAAAAGAAAAGAAAAAATTAGCCAAGCCTGCTGATGTGTGCCTGTAGTTCCAGCTATTCAGGAGGCTGAGTGGGAAGATGGCTTGAGCCCAGGAGTTCGAGGCTGCAATGAGCTATGGCTGGGCCACTGCACTCCAGCCTGGGCAACAGAATGAGACCCTGTCTCTTTAAACAAGAAAGAAAGAAAGGCATAGAGCCTGCTCAGGACACAGCAGGTCCCGGGTGAAGGCCCTGCAGAGCTGCACCCACCTCCTCTTCTTTAAGTGTGATGCTGAAGGCATGAGGTCACGCCTGCACAAACCTGGAGCCAGGCCCCAGCTCCACCACCACCAAGGAAGGGATCACAGGCACAGGGTTTAGCCCCACCTGTCAACTGGGCAAAAGAGAAAACCTGAATCTCCCGTGAGGTGCTGAGCAGGGCACCTGGCGCACAGCGAGTGCTCAGCGAAGGGTGGCTGACGGCACCAAATCATGTTGACCAGTGGGAAGGCCCTGATCTCTTAGTCTCATGGAAGGCGTTGGTGGACGTGGTCATATTATTGTTACTGCTGCTGTTGGTGACAGCTGCCGTGTTTGCCAGCTTACTCTGGATCTGTTACTGTCCGGCAAAGCCACATATAGGTGAAGCAAGGCTCCGGCCTGGGGACACTGAAATCCAGCCCACATCCCAGTCACCAGGAGGAAGGACAATGCATGGACCAGCAGCAGCGCCAGCTCCCACCATGACAGATAAGCCAACGTCGTTTCCCTGTTTGGCTGGAAATCACAGGTTACTGCCTAGCCCCTCCTGAGATGCCTGCCCTGACTCCCATGCACTGAGGTGGGGTCCTGGCAGCCACGTGCCTTCTTTTTGTTTTTGGAGACAGAATCTCACTCTGTCGCCCAGGCTGGAGTGCAGTGGCACAATCTCGGCTCACTGTAATCTCCGCTTCCCAGGTTCAAGCAATCCTCTCACCTCAGCCCCCTAAGTGGCTGGGACCACAGGTGCACGGCACCATGCCTGGCAACTTTTTGTATTTTTAGTAGAGATGGGTTTTCACCATGTTGCCCAGGCTGGCCTCGAACTCCTGACCTCAGGCAATCCTCCCACCTTGGTCTCCCAAAGTGCTGGGATTATAGGCGTGAGCTACCGCGCCCGGCCAATAATTTGTTTTTTATTTCCAAGGAGCTGCAGACGTATCTCAATTTTTAAACATCATTCACCACGTAAGAAAGCCGACGGAGCCCCTGGCTTGTTAACTAAAAACAGAAATGGGCCAGTGCTTTGCACTCTTGGTCTTCCAAGAGGGGACACACCACACGACCACCATGGGGTGCCAGAGCAAAGTGGCCAGGCAAGCAGCAGGGGAGGCACCCCAGGCCTGGAAGGCTCAGACCAAGGTGTGGAGGTGGGCAGGGGCTGGGGGTTGCTGAGAAGCAGCAGGAAAACCTGGGGGATGGAGCACAGCAGGAGGGAGGGTCTGCAGTGGTGAGAGGCAGAGAATGGCCCTTTTAGAGATGACAAAATGAGCAGGTAACAACATGGACACAGGAACCATGTTCTCTGCAGCTCTGTGGCTGTGTGGCCTCAGGTAAGTCACTTGGCCTCTCTGTGCCTCCTTTTCTTCAATGATTACCTAGGTATAACAACAAATTCCACCCATGGGCTTGCTGTGAGGAAGAATTACGTGTAAAATGTTTAGCATAGTTCCCAGCATACAGAAAATACTCAAGTTATAGGCCGGGCGAGGTGGTTAACATCTGTAATCCCAGCATTGTGAGAGGCAGAGGTGGGCAGATCACCTGAGGCCAGGAGTTCAGGATCAGCATGGCCAACGCAGCGAAATCCCATCTCTACTAAAAATACGGAAATTAGCCGTGCATGGTGGCAGGGGCCTGCAGTCCCAGCTACTCAAGAGGCTGAGGGAGGAGAATCCCTTGAACTCAGGAGGCGGAGGTTGCAATGAGCCAAGAGTGTGCCACTACACTCTAGCCTGGGTGACAGAGAGAGACTCCATTTCAAAAAAAAAAAAAAAAGAACTTTGAGAGGCTGAGGCCAGCCGATCACTTGAGGTCGGGAGTTAGACACCAACCTGGCCAACATGGTGAAACCCTACCTCGACTAAAAATACAAAAATTAGCCGAGTGTGGTGATATGCACCTGTAATTCCAGCCCCTCAGGAAGCTGAGGCAGGAGAATCACCTGAACCCGGAAGGCAGAGGTTGCAGTGAGCTGAGATCGTGCCACTGCACTCCAGCCTGGGCAAGAGAGCAAGACTCCATCTCAAAAATAAATAAATAAATAAAAAGAAAGAAAGAAAAGAAAGAGAAAATGCTCAGTAAGTGTTAGCTATTGTGCTATTTTCAGTATTATGGCTATCTTGACAGGGACTGTGAACATCTGAATCATCAACTCCCCTCCTCCCAACAGCATGCTCTCTGTCATGTGACTCTGCAGTCATGTGACCACAAAGGTAGAATGTACTTCCTTCTTGGTCCCTTGCCTTTGAGCTTGGCCAAGTGACTTGCTTTGTGAGTAGAAGGGACAGTGTACTTTAAGGGACATTGCATGCTTTTTGGGGGGCCTATCTTGGGCCTCTGCTGCCACCATGAGAAGAGCCCCCCTTTGGAAAGCTGTGGACCCCTCACCCCGGTCCCCAGCAAAAGCTCTGTAAGGGAGACCGGAGCCACACCCACAGCCTGGACCCAAGTTCAGCTGCCCTGCAGCGTGCAGCAGAGCCGCCCAGCTGAGCCCTGCCGGGTCAGCTGATAGCAGCAGACTCACAGACCACTGAGATTGTGAGAGCATTTGTTACGCAGCAACAGCTGACTGATTCAGGGGCCAACATCCAACCTATACTGACCTTCTCGCCAATCTCTGTCCGATCCCCGCTGGGCAGGATTTCCAGGTCTGGGAGGAGGGCACAGGCCTGTATCACGGACCTGTAATATGGTTCCTCCAGCTGACATCCAAAAAGGATGTTTTCTCGGAGAGAATCATTCTGAATCCAGGCCTGCTGTGGCACATAGGCCACGGAGCCCTAAGTTGCAAATGGAGAACTAGGTGAGACAGACACACAGACAGATCTGATCAACGAGACAACAGCTGGCCCACCCGCCTGCTAGGAGGGCCTCACTTCACAAGTCATTTTCATCACAACTATTGCTTTGGCAAGAGGGAAACTGACTCACAAAGGACAACAGATGCCAGGGCTGGGATCAGAACCCACAGCAGGTGAATCACTGACTCCAATATCAGGAGTCAAAGAGTTGATATCCTCGTGGATAAGATTACAGTTATTTACTTAGTAGCTAGCTATTAATCAATGCCTACAGCGGTGATCAAAACCCCTGCTTCCAAAGAGTGGAAGTCCCTCACGTGACGGAAAACTACTTGATTACAGTTACGGTGGACACGAAGATAAAAAGATATATGACACTTTTTAAGAGTCTAACTTGACTAGGCGCAGTGGCTCATGCCTGTAATCCCAGCACTTTGGGAGGCCGAGGCAGGCAGACTGCTTGAGGTCAGGAGTTCAAAGCCAGCCTGGGCAACATAGAGAAATCCCATCTCTAAAAAAAATAGAAAAATTAGCCAGGCATGGCGCTGTGCATCTGTAGTCCCAGCTACTTGGGAGGCTGAGGTGGGAGGATCACCTGAGCCCAGGAAATGGAGGTACCACGAGCTGAGATTGCACCGTGCCACTGCACTCCAGCCTGGACCACAGAGCAAGATCCTGTCTCAAAAAAATTAAAAGACTGACCTAGTTTGGGACATCCGGGAAGGATCTTTGAGGAAATATCCTTGCTAAAAATTGAAGCAAAGACTCCTATATCAAAGCAACCATTTCAAAGGCTTATTTTTATTTCCATATGTCAGGTATCACAAACAGCATGAGAATAAAGGCTAGAGTAAGGATATTTGTTTTGTGTATTTTGCTAATGAAAATGCTGAGGTAGTTAATTCTCTATATATTTATTATGTTTGTAGAAACAAAATCTTGCCATGTTGCTAAGCCTGGTCTCAAACTCCTGGCCTCAAGCAATCCTCCTGCCTTGGCCTCCTGAAGTGCTGGGATTATAGGCATGAGCCATCATGCTCAGCTCAAACATATGTTTAGACAAGAACCAAAAAGTGAAGAATGAGTCAGTTTCACGAGGAGAAGAGGGAAGAGCATTCAAGTCCGAGGGAACAGCACATGCGAAGGCCTGGAAGTGAAAAGTACTTGGCACGTTCAAGGAACAGAAAGGCCAGTGTGACAGGAACATCGATCAATCCTGTGAGGGAACGACTGGCAGAAAACACACCAGGGACAGCAAGGGGGCCTATACGTGGTGGGGAGCATGGGCTTCATCAGAAGGGCAAGGGGAGCCCCTGAAGATTTTTTTTTTTGAAACGAAGCCTTGCTGTCGCTCAGGCTGGAATACAGTGGCAAGATCTCAGCTCACTGCAATCTCTGCCTCCGGGCTCAAGGGATTCTCCTTCCTCAGCCTCCTGAGTAGCTGGGACTAAAGGGCGCACACCACCAGGCCCACTAATTTTTGTATTTTTAGTAGAGACGGGGTTTCGCCATGCTGGTGAGGCTGGTCTCAAACTCCTGACCTCAGGTGATCAACCTGCCTCAGCCTCCCAAACTGCTGGGATTACAGATGTGAGCCACTGCGCCCAGCCAGAAGATTCTTGAATAAGGGAATTCTAGAGAGGGCAAAGCTGACAGCAGGTCCCAGGTACCCTCATTCTTACTCTAAATTCTCAAATAATTAACCTGCTGACTTGAATATCCTAACTTTTAAAAAGCCAAAATGTCAACAGTGGTGCCTTACCATAGAACCCACAGAAAATTCAGACATAATATACACAAACCACACCGACTAAAACATTTGGGAAAAGATAAATATTTTATATACATTTCTAGCACTCCCCTTACCTAGGCAAAACAACCAATAATAAATAATCATCTGGCCTGAAATGCTAATAGTGCCAGGATAGCAGAAAGCTGGGGTTAAGGAAACAGAAAGCAATGTGGATCCCATCGGGATTTGGAATTTTCTTCCATTAATCTAGCTCTCATGGTTCATTCATCTTATTTTATGGCAGGAACTTGAAAGTAATGATAAAACATTTCTTAAAACAACAGTTAAAGGTCATTAATTTGGACCCAACCACAATGTATACTTTCTAAAGGCATTGTATAATCAAAGAAAGGGTTTTGCTCTGAAATAAAAACAATGTCATAAACTAGGCCAGGAGCGGTGGCTCACGCCTGTAATCCCAGCACTTTGGGAAGCCGAGATGGGGAGATCACCTGAGGTTAGGAGTTCTAGACTACCCAGGTCAACATGGTAAAATCCCTTCTTTATGGAAAATACAAAAATTAGCCGGGTGCAGTAATGGTGGGTGCCTATAATCCCAGCTACTCAAGAGGCTGAGACAGGAGAATCGGTTGAACCCAGGAGGCAGAGGTTGCAGTGAGTCAAGACCACACGACTGCACTCCAGCCTGGGCAACAAAAAAAAACTCTGTCTCAAAAAAAACCCCCAACAACAAACAACGTCATAAACTTGACATTCCCAAAGGCAGATTCCAAGAGACAAATGTGCAGTCGCACAGACACTAAAGAGGTGCGGACAAGTACACCTGGGACACATAAGGTTAAACAGTTAATAGATTTTTTCTCCTTGCAGGACTTGTCAGAGCCTTTAATTTGCTAATGTTTACTATAAGTCTCCAAGAGGGAGGGGGCTGGAGTATGCATTATTTCCCACGCTTGTTTGAGCCTGGGGTTCTTTATCGCCCAAATGTCCTGCAAGATGAGCTGGCTGCAGACCACACTCCTGGAAATGCTGGTAGCAAAACTTCCAGGGACATATTGTTACACTAGGAAAAGGCCTTCATGGGGAGTGAACTAAATGCAAACAAAGGCTGTTGATTTCCAGTGGGGATTATTTGTAAAGGAGCCTCTTAAGCTCACTCCTGGGGAATTTCAACTTACTTCAAAGTACACTGTGTATTTAAAAGCAGTAAAACTGCAGTCTCCATATTAAGAATTCAACACTAAAAATTTAAACTGTTCCCTTTAAAAAATGTTCTAAAGAAATATTCCAACCACATAAACATTTTTGTTTTGTTACATTTATAAGAACAGATACTCAGAGATCCAGATCCATAAAGATAAAGAACAATCCAAAAAGACCCAAACAGACCAAGAGACACTCAGTGACAGGCAGAGACGCAAGGGAAGGAGACACAGGCTGCGTACCAGGGAGTCTTCATGTGTCTACTAAGTATTTATGAAGTGGCCAAATGCAGTGGCTCACACCTGTAATCCCAGCACTTTGGGAGACAGAGGTGTGCAGATCACTTGAGGTCAGGAGTTTGAGACCAGCCTGGCCAACATGGTAAAACACCGTCTCTACTAAAAATATATAAAAATTAGCTGGGCATGGTGGCACATGCCTGTAATCCTAGCTACTGGGGAGGCTGAGGGAGAATCGCTTGGACCCAGGAGGCAGAGGCTGCAGTGAGCCGAGATCACGCCACTTCACTCCAGCCTGCGGGACAGAGCCTGACCCTGTCTCAAAAAAAAAATAATAATGATAACAATAATAATAAAATACAGCTTAATAAGGAGATAACAAAATAAATATTTATTAAGTGCCTACTATATACTGGGCACTATTTTAAGTGCTGGGAGACAGATGGAAATAAATGATACCAAAATCCTGCCTTCTAGGACAGCACGGAACAGAACAGAAAGAACGAGAGAGAAAGAGACAGTGGAAAGATACAGGAGGAGGAGGAAAAGAGACGTTGCTGCTTTCGCTTCTGGCACAGGGACAGTCAAAAGAAACACCAACATTTCTGAGCTTTTCCTCAGACCACCAGCTTCCCCACTGCCCCTCCCCGCTGGTCCTCATCCTACCTTGATAGCCACGTGCCCCTCCACTTTGTCCATCTCAGCCAAGAGGGCTGAGAGCAGGGACGACTTTCCGCAGCCCACCTGGCCCACCACGGCCACCAAAGCACCTTCGGGGATGGAGAAGGTGATGCTGAAACGACACAACACACCTGGCTCAGCCACGCTGAATGAGGCCTGCCGGGCTAATGCCCATGGCCACCGAGCCTCAATTTACCCCAAGTAGAGAAAGAGAAAGACAGACAGAAGGCAAGACTATACTAAACACTGAAGGCCTCAACATTCCTCCCATTTCTACTGCTGAGTTCAGTTCAGTGACCCGTCTCAGGGGGCCTCCAGGTGGGAGGCAGGTGACAGGTGTCCCTTAGAGAAGAGAGGCAGGGAGTAACCTGAGGGATCCTGTCACAGTGGGCTTCTGGAACAGTTTTTGCCCCTCGGAGAGGCAAAAACTTCACTGGGGGCACGACGCAAGGTCTGAAAGGAGAGGACACCTCAAGACAAACTGGGGCCGGGCACGGTAGCTCATGCCAGTGCTGGTAATCCCAGCACTTTGGGAGGCCAACGCAGGCGGATCACGAGGTCAGGAGCTCGAGACCAGCCTGGCCAACATGGTGAAACCCCGTTTCCACTAAAAATATAAAAATTAGCCAGGCGCGGCGGCAGGGCCTGTGGTCCCAGCTACTCAGGAGGCTGAGCCACAAGAATCACTTGAACCCAAGAGACGGAGGTTACAGTGAGCTGAGATCGTGCCACTGCACTCCGGTCTGGGCAAGAGCGTTGAGACTCTGTCTCAGAAAATAAATAAACCAAAAAACTCTGACAGAAAAGCAGGCGTGTCCCACACACAGAAACATGGGGAGAGCCGGAGAAAGGTGTAAAGGGGTGAAGGCACAGGGTGTAACCAGGGATGCGATGGCACTGAGGTAGGTAGTGGCCAGACCTGGGAGCACCTTGAAATATGTCCTGGAAGGACGCTGTGCTACGACACCTGAACTCTGCCAGCCGGGAGCCACCAAAGGGTTGAAGAGGGAAACGCATATGAATAAATCTGAGTTGAATTTCAGGAAGATGTCTCTATTGAAATCATCCTTTAACGAACAGCAGAAAGCAAAATAAAATAAGCTCAGCATTCTCCCAGCAAGACCGGCTGTCAATGGGGCAGGTCAACCACAGGCCACTCCCACTGCCGACGGCACCTCCAGAGCAGGGTTTCCATCCTCCCAGGGAAGGGAGGGCACATCCAAACCTTTGCTGGACTCACTTATACGGAATGTGCTTTTATTTTTTATTTATCTGTATTTAGTTACTTAAGTATTTATTTATTTTTTTGAGACAAGAGTCTCACTCTGTGGCCCAGGCTGGAGTACAATGGCTCAATCTTGGCTCACTGAAACCTGTGCCTCCCAGGTTCAAATGATTCTTGTGCCTCAGCCTCCCAAGTAGCTGGGATTACAGGTGAGTGCCACCACATCCAGCTAATTTTTGTATTTTTAGTACAGATGGGGTTTCCCCACGTTGGCCAGGCTGGTCTCGAACTGCTGACCTCCAGTGATCTGCCCGCCTCAGCCTCCCAAAGTGCTGGGATTACAGGCATGCACCACCATGCCCAGCTAATTTTTTTATTTTTAGTAGTGACAGGGTTTCACCATGTAGGCCAGGCTGGTCTCAGACTTCGGACTTCAGGTGATGTGCCCACCTTGGCCCCCCAAAGTGCTGGGATTCTGTGCTTTTTAACTGCCACCTTTCTGATTTCAGAGTATTAGTGGAAATGCTGATAGTCGTTGCTGTCACTGATTGTTTCATTCTTATGACACTGCTGCATGGTGACACTCATCAGGCTTTTTGTTCCTGTGCTGGGAGGGGAAAGGATTATGGGGCCTGAGTGGGCAGGAAGCCCAGTGAGACAGTACCTGCCACTGTCCATGTGAGACTGAAATATTCTTACAGGCTGATGAGAGAAAAGGGTTAGAGAAAGTTTCTGGGGGCTCATGGGGGGAAGGTAACTGAACAGGAAAACCACTGGGTCAGGAAAGGGACACAGATACAGATTAGTTGTGGAGCTCAACAAGACAGAACAGCTACAATTGAAGCAGGCAGGATTTAAGTTAGACATAAGGAAGAACTTCCTAGGCATGCAGTACCCCCATGAATTTTCAATGCAGGCTTTCTACAGATCCTTTTCTCTGGAGAGTATCTCTCCTTCATGATAAAATACAGCAGTGATTTGGCTACCCAGGCATGAGCTAAACCTCTAAAAGGGTCCCATCACCCCTGTGTTTTGCGGATTCCTTAAGGGGGCCTAAAAAGCTGTTGTTCAAGGCCTCTGGTCAGAAAAAAATGAGAGGTGCTTGACAAGTTGCCTGGGGATAAGGTCAATTTCCTAGACATCATGTGCTTTGGAAAGGTAAGGACTGTAGGGTGTGGGGTGCCAGATAGAAAGCTGGCAAGAAAGGGTGAGCTGGGCAGCTGAGGGGCACTGGAGTTCAGCAGCATCACAGCCTCTGACTGAGACTGGCCAATCAGCACACTCAGTGTCTGAAGGCATAGCGATTGCCTCACAGAGGGCACAGGACCCAATCTGGGTCAATAAGAAGCAGGCAGTTCTCCTAACAGTGGGATACACAGTGGGAGCTGTTGGGACCATTTACCATCACAAGGGGAGAGGATGTGTGAGGATAAAGCAGACCAGGAGAAAGTGAAACAAAGAAAATATGAAGAAAGTTCCGATGGCAGAGTCCCTGGATCACACCGCACCTGAAAGTAGAACTTCCCAGTTATGCAAGCCAAGAATCTCCTGTATTGTCTAAGTCTAGCTGTCCAAGGCTGCTGTAACTTACAATCACAGGGAACCCTCTGTGCTAGGCATCTGTGTCTGCTTCTCACGACAGCCTAAGCAGGTGTATCTGCACCCATTGTCCAGATGGGTAAGCTAAGTCTTAGAAAGGCAAAGTGAGTTGTTCAAGGTCACAGAGAGGGAGCACGGTGGGAATTCGAATCCACGTTTGACAAAAGCCCTGTGGCTCTCTCCACGCCATCACGTGTGTCCACGTCCCGGCTTACCCATTCAGTGTGGGAGGGTCGCTCCTGGCCCAGGTGAATGTGGCATTCCTCACGGTGATGCTGTTCGTGCCCCCGCCTACAAAGCACAAAGACATGTCAGGGACAGGCTGAGCTGTGCGACTCCACATGAACAGAACGCTCTCTTTCTCTGCTTGAATGGTTCAACCCCAGAAGCTTGGCACGAATGGCGCTAGGCATTATTATCTGGTGACATCAGCCACGGGTTCTAAAAGAAGAAACTCAACCTGCAGTTTTGGAGGCAGCCCCAGACCCAGAAAGCAGAAGGAAACTGCAAGAAGCTTCGTCCTTGTAAGATGGGGTTGCGCCATCTGGACGATCATCTCGGGAGATGACTGCAGAGGCGGGGGCCGCATGAGAATTACTCAATGCTCTCGATGCCCTGGCCCTTCTCAGGCAGGTTCGGGGCAGCTCCAGCTGGGAGGGCCGAGCAGTGGCCAAGGTCAGTGGGAAACAGCTGGCGTCCACATGCAAACCTCTCTCCACTGGGGTGGCCAGCATCAGACCGCTGGGCCCTCCTTGAGGTTCAAAGGGAGGTGGTTCACCCTTCTCCCCATGTCCTCTGTCTTCCTCCCCCAGCCACACCACTCTACACACAGCACATCACAGCAGATGGATCTTTCTAAAACATCCATCACGATAAACTCAAAAAAAGAGGATACGGAACAGGAAGTGTGGTACGAGGGCACAGGGAAGGGGAGAGTGTTGGAGACAAAGGCCACGTTAACTGGTTCCGTGTTTCTGTCTTCTTCTGAGACAGGATCTGGCTTTTGCACCCAGGCTGGAGCACAGTGGTGCGATCTCGGCTCACCGCAACCTCCATCTCCCAGGCGCAGGCGATTCTCCCACTTCAGCCTCCTGAGCAACTGGGACTACAGGATGTGCACCATCACACTCAGCTAATTTTTTTTTGTATTTTTTGTAGAGATGGGGTCTTGACATGTTGCTCAGCCTGGTCTCGAACTCTTGGCCTCAAGTGATCTGCTTGCCTCGGCCTTCCAAAGTGCCGGGATTACAGGCATGAGACACCATGCCCGGCCAGCTCCACACTTCTAAAGCTCCTAGCACCTCTGTCTTCTTTTACTCTTCTTCCTGTTATTTTCCTTTTACTTCATGTCTCTCACTTAAAACAAAAGCAGGCCAGTCGCAGGGGCTCATGCCTGTAATCCCAACACTTTGGGAGACCGAGGCGGGCAGATCACCTGATGTCAGGAGTTCGAGACCAGCCTGGCCAACGTGGTGAAACCCCATCTCTACTAAAAATACAAACATTAGCCAGGTGTGGTAGCGCATGCCTGTGGTCCCAGCTACTCGGGAGTCTGAGACATGAGAATCGCTTGAAACCAAGGCAGAGGTCGCAGAGAGCCAAGATCGTGCCATTGCACTCCAGCCTGGGCAACAGAGTGAAACTCTGTCTCAAAAAAAAAAGAAAAAGAAAAAGAAAAAACAGAAAAGCAGCTCTCTGAATTATAAGCCACCTTAAGACCATCTGGAGATAATACAGGAGTATTTTTTGTTTAAGTTGTCAAATGAAGAAATAACTTCCTCCATGCATCAAAAAAACAAAAAACCTACAGAGAGAGGAAGGTGCTGGTTAACCTAGATTAACTTTCTCCCTCAGCTCTTCTAAGAGTGGACGTGGAATGAGGAAACTGGGAGTTGCTATTTAAGGAATTTAAGAAAAGCCACTGGAGAGAGAGAGGTTGCAGAGAACGGTTAGCTTGGGAGCTGGGAGCAGCCAAGGGGGCCCCCACTGGCTAGAGCGTGCTAAACATTCCAGGAAGTCCAACCACCTAGGAGGCCACTATTAGGGCAGGAAGGAGGGGCTGGGGTGCGGGCGGCACCCAGGGGCCTAGGGGTTTCCTGATGCTTGCATTGAGCTGTGAACAACTTCAGTAGCAAGAAACCACCCCCGGCCCACCGCCGGCCACCTCAAATTTCAGCCTGTGTTTAGCAGAGAAATTTGACCCCAGAGTAGATGGAATCATTGCCTTATGATGTGAGGAGATGTGGGACACTGGGACAGCAGAAACCAGATGACCACAGCCCAGGGGTGTTGGGAGGAAGAGTCCAGCATCCACTTGGGCCATGGTTCTCAACTGGAGGCAACTGTGTCCCTCAAGGCACATCTGGCAATGTCTGGAGCCATTTTTGGTTGCCAAAATTGGGGTGGATACTACTGTATCTAATGGGTAGAGTCCAGGGTTGCTGCTCAACATCCCACAGTGCACAGGACAGTCCCCAAACACAAAGAACAATGTGTCTCCAGATGTCAGTAGCGCCCAGGATAAAAAACCCCACACCAGGGGGCTGAGCTGAAGATGCAGAGACCATCTCGCTCAGACCAGAGACGTGACAACTCCCAGGATCTGTTTATCATCTTCTGTGCACCAGGTGCTGTGTCAAACATGTCAAACGTTTAGGTGCCACTAAAGATACCTGAGCGCCTGTGAGGTGCCAGACAAAGCTCAAGCGGTATAACCGACGTTTACACACATTCAATCTTCTGACATTGGACTCTGGAGCCAGTCTGTATGGGTTTGAATCCTGGGGCTACCACTTCGTACCTGGGTAGCCACAGGCAAGTTAGTTAACTTCTCTGTGCCTTTGTTTGTTTTTTGAGACAGGGTCTCACTCTGACACCCAGGCTGGAGTACAGTGGCATGATCATAGCTCACGATAGCCTTGAACTCCCGGGCTCAGCCAATCCTCCTGCCTCAGCCTCTCAAGTAACTAGGACTACAGGTGCACCACCATGCCTGGTGAATTTTTTAATTTTTGTAGAGACGAGGTCTCACTACATTACCCAACGTGGTCTCAAACTCCTGGCCTCAAGCAATCCTCCAGCCTTGGCCTCCCAAAGTACTAGGATTATAGGTACGAGCCACTGCACCCAGCCTGTGCCTCACTTTTTCTTCTGTAAAAGAAGGCTGACAATCATGCAATCAACTTCAGAGGGCTGTGATGGGGTGTCTATGAGGCAGTGCACACAGAGCACTTCTCACAATGCTTGGCACATAGTAGGTACTCAGTAAATCTCAGTGAGGCAACACCCTATGGCCAGGAAGAGCATGGACTCTACCGATGGGCTGTGGGTGTGAATGCTGGTTCTTCTTTTGATCAGCTGTGCAATCTCAGGCAAGTTTCAGAGACCAGTTTCTTCATCTGGAAAATGGGGGCTTCCATCACCCTCCTCCAGGGGTACCATGGTGAGTAATGGACAAGTTGGGACACTGACATCCTTGGAACGGAATCTGCATGACAGAGGCTTTATAAGTGAACGTGTCACTGCACTTAGTGCCATTAATATTTATTATTATTATTATTTTTTTTTTTTTTGAGATGAAGTCTCACTCTTTGCCCTGGCTGGAGTGCAGTGGCGCAATCTTGGCTCGCTGCAACCTCCGCCTCCTGGGTTCAAGTGATTCTCCTGCCTCAGCCTCCTGAGTAGTTGGGATTACAGGTGCCCAACACCATGTCCAGCTAATTTTTGTATTTTCAGTAGAGACGGGGTTTCACCATGTTGGCCAGGCTGATCTCGAACTCCTGACCTCAAGTGATCCACCTGCCTCAGCTCCCCAAAGTGCTGGGATTACAGGCGTGAGCCACTGTGCCCGGCCTAATATTTATTATTAAGTGCCTAGAGAGATGGTTACAAACAACATCCCTGGCTCAGGGGGATGGGCTAGGAAACGATAAATTAACAAGCTACAAAACAAACAAACCTGCCAATAAAAATGCATGGCCAGGTGCAGTGGCTCACATCTGTCATCCCAGCACTTTGGGAGGCTGAGGCAGAGGGATCATTGAGCCCAGGAGTTCAAGACCAACTTGAGGAACAAAGCAAGACCTTGTCTCTCCAAATAAAAAAATTTAATATTGGAAAAAAAAAAAAAACGCCAGGAGAAGTGGCTCATGCCTATAAGCCCAGCACTTTGGGAGGCTAAGGCAGGTGGATTGCTTGAGCTGAGGAGTTCGAGACCGGCCTGGACAACATGGTGAAACCCTGTCTCTACAAAACATACCAAAATATTATCCAAGTATGGTGCTGTGTGTGCCTGTAGTTCCAGCTACTTGGGAGGCTAAGGTCAGAGGATCACCTGAGCCCGCGAAATCAAGGCTGCAGTGACAGCTGTGACTGCGCCACTGCACTCCAGCCTGGGAAATGGAATGAGATCCTGTCTCAAAAAAAAAAAAAAAAAAAATCCAAGTAACACTCAGCCAAAGAAAGGTACTTTTGTTTCCCTTATCTAGATAAAACTGAGGCTCAGACCTAAGTCTACACAGCTTGTGGGTGATGGAGGCTGGCCAGCCTCCAGAGTTCTCATTTAGCCCAGAATAGAATCAAGGTCAAAGCCTTGGAAAGTGACTCCCAGGGGGAAGCCTCAAGCAGCTGCTGCCCCTCAGCAAGAAAACAAAAATGCAAGTGCAAGTTCACCCTCCTGGGAAGTGTGAGACAGGACAGAAGCCCCAGGAGGCCACGCTTCTCTTCCCTTCTGCAGGCTCTGCAGAACCCTTGTCCCCCGGGGTCTCGCAGACAAGCGGCTGGGCAGAGTCAAACCTGAGGGCAGCCAAGGGAAAGAAATGCAACTAGGGAGGACCCAGTGGGAGATGGGAAGGCGGCCACTTCCAGAAGCCAGGACCGAACACACACATACCGTCTTTGACAGGCCGTCGCTCGATGCTGTCAGGTTCCAGCTCCTCATGGGAGAGAAAGATCCTCAGGCGTTTGAGGGAGACACTCGCCTATACAGAGAGCAATGGCAGGGCAGAGTTATTTTTAAAAAGCATTTTTGCAAAACCAACCAAGGTTAACTTTCAAGGGTTTCCCCGGGTGTGGAGGGGCACATACCCTCCCTTACTTCTGAAGGTCCCACATTTCTTAGAACCAGTGTATACTTTAGAATTGAACAAAACAAAACAAAACAAAAAAAGAAACAGGTTTTGGTTCTGCTTTGTTTTAAAAGCCCACAAAAGGTATTTCAGAAAAAATGGGCGAATGGCTGGGCATGGTAGCTCAAACCTGTAATCCCAGCACTTTGGGAGGCCGAGGCAGGCAGATCACTTGAGGTCAGGAGTTTGAGACCAGCCTGGCCAACATGGTGAAACCCCGCCTCAGCTAAAAAAAAAAAAAAAAAAAACATAAAATTAGCCTGGCGTGGTGGCACGCACCTGCAATCCCAGCTACTCAGGAGGCTGAG
This sequence comes from Pan troglodytes, assembly GCF_028858775.2. Classification (NCBI taxonomy): domain Eukaryota; kingdom Metazoa; phylum Chordata; class Mammalia; order Primates; family Hominidae; genus Pan; species Pan troglodytes. The sequence continues at coordinate 18,534,522 of NC_072416.2, read as the reverse complement.
GCAGAAGAATCACTTGAACCTGGGAAGGCAGAGGTCGCAGTGAGCCAAGATCATGCCACTGCACTCCAGCCTGGGCGACAGAGTGAGGCTCCATTTCAAAAAATAAATAAATAAAAATAAAAATAAAAGAAGAAAAGGGCAGAGGCCTGGTGGAAAAGGGACTCTGGAAACGTAACAGCAAATGCAACAGAGCCAATTCAAACAGCCCAAAGGGACAGGCATTTCTGAGATATTCCAGAAAACTTGGATATGGGCTGAGTATTATTGTAAAAACTTATTGTTAGTTTGCTTAGACATGATGATGGTATTACATTATGTAGGAAGAAATGCATGCTGAAATATTTGTGGGTAGAATGTAAGGGGTCTGAGATTTGCTTTAAAATTATTTGGCAAAGAAAGGAAAGAATGAAGGGATAGATAGCAGAGTTTAGCATTAAAAACAAATGAAGGGAAAGAGGGACAAGGGAGGGATACTGAAAAAGAATGAGATAAATCAACTGTGGCAAAATGTTTTGGGTTTTTTTTGTTCGTTTTTGAGATGGAGTCTCGCTCTGTCACCCAGGCTGGAGTGCAGTGGCGCAATCTCGGCTCACTGCAAGCTCCACCTCCCGGGTTCACAACATTCTCCTGCCTCAGCCTCCCGAGTAGCTGGGACTACAGGCACCTGCCACCACACCTGGCTAATTTTTTTTATATTTTTAGCAGAGACAGGGTTTCACCGTGTTAGCCAGGATGGTCTCGATCTCCTGACCTCGTGATCCGCCCACCTCAGCCTCCCAAAGTGCTGGGATTACAGGCATGAGCCACTGCACCCAGCCTTGGTTTCTTTATTTGAGACAGAGTCTTGCTCTGTTGCCCAGGCTGGAGTGCAGTGGTGCAAACATAACTCACTGCAGCCTCAAACTCCTAGGCTCAAGCGATCCTTCTGCCTCAGCCTCCCATGTAGTCACTGCAGGTGTGCACCCCACACCCATTTTGTTATTTTTTGTAGAGTAAGGGTCTCATTGCCCAGGCTGATTTTGAACTCCTGGACTGAAGCAATCCTACCACCTCAGCCTCCCACAGTGCTGGGATTACAGGCGTGAGCCACTGCACCCAGCCAAAAAATGCCGATGTTGAATCTGAGTGATGTGTACACGGGGTTCATGTTGTATTATTTCCTTTCTTAGAGACTGAGTCTCACTCAGTCGCCCAGGCTGGAGTGCAGTGGCACAATCTCGGCTCACTGCAACCTCGGCAACCTCCACCTCCCGGGTTCAAGAGATTCTCGTGTCTCAGCCTCCAGATTAGCTGGGATTACAGGCACCAACCAACACATCTGGCTAATTTTTGTATTTTTAGTAGAGACAAGGTTTCCCCATGTTGGCCAGGCTGGTCTCGAACTCCTGACCTCAGCTGATCTGTCTGCCTTGGTCTCCCAAAATGCTGGGATTGAAGGTGTGAGCCATCATGCTTGGCTTTTTTTTTCTTTTTCTTTTTCTTTTAATGCCAGTTTACAAGCTTTAAGCTATTCTACTTCTGTGTACACTTGACATTTTTCATAATAAAATGGATTTTTTTGTTTTTGACAAAGCCTGCAATCAGCCTTGTACTACCAAATTTTAAGGTTGATTTGCCTATGTAGTTAAAATGGAGTTTTCAAAAGGGATGTTCGCAATGCTCGGAAAAAGAATGTGAAAATAGTGCAGAAAAGTGACAGGAGCTTCCAGTAGTGCCCAAGTGTGACAAAACAGAAAGCCACCCCTCCTTACACAGTCAATGGCAGGAATTTTAGAGATTCTACAGGGTCTATATTGTTTCTAAAAAATAAAAACAAAAAACAAAAAAAACAGGGTCTTACTCCCTTCACCCAGGCTGGAGTGTAGTGGTGTGACTATGACTCACTGCAGCCTCAACTTCCCAAACTCAGCTGATCCTCCCACCCCAGCCTTCTGAGTAGCTGGGAGTACAGGGGCACACCACCATGCCTGGTTAATTTTCAAATATATATATATATATATATATATATATATATATATATATATATATATATGTTTATTTATTTATTTTATTTATTTATTTATTTTTTTACATACAGGGTTTTACCATATTGCCCAGGCTAGTCTCAAACTCCTGGGCTTAAGAGATCCACCTGCCTTGGCCTCCCAAAGTGCTGGGATTACAGGCATGTGCCATCATGCCCGGCCGTAAGGTTGGGGTTTTTCTTTTTTTTTTTTTTTTTAATTTTGAGACGGAGTTTTTGCTGTGTCACCCAGACTGGAATGCAATGGCACGATCTTGGCTCACTGCAACCTCTTCCTCCTGGGCTCAAGCAATTCTCCTGCCTCAGCCTTCCGAGTAGCTGGGATTACAGGGACCCGCCACCACACCTGGCTAATTTTTGTATTTTTAGTAGAGATGAGGTTGCACTATGTTGGCCAGGCTGGTCTCGAACTCTTGACCTCAGGTAATCTACCCGCCTCAGCCTCCCAAAGTGGTGGGATTACAGGCATGAGCCACTGCGCCCGGCTGTAAGGTTGGGGTTTCTCAAAGCGTGGGTGGTCAAGACCTATCAGTGGGTTGTAAAATCAATCAAGTCAGACAAGAGCTACATTTTTGAAAAAAAGGATAGGAATGGCGGAGGAATAGGCTGAAGAGAACAGAGTATTTCGGAAAGATTCTTCCAGAGCATGGGAAAGCCCTGCTGCATTAAACTTGATTCATATACTCAAGTGCGAGTTCTCTGTCAAGAAGTCAAATGCGTTTTCTTTCTTTCAGGCATGACCAGACGAAAGCATGGCAGCCTTTGTCCAGGCCTCATGGAGCCCGACCGGGAGTGTGATCTAGAGGCTGCGCTCGGGGGCACTTCCATGCTTTTGTGGCCTAGAACCCCAAGGCCCCCTCTCGGAAGTCGCCCCAGCTTCCCCCTGTACCTGCACGATGCTGCTGATGACCATGGGGAGAATGTTCAGGGGAAACCGGAGGATGTTGAACAAGGCCAAAGACACGAAGGCTGTCTGGGCATCCAGGATGTTGTTCTCGTCAATGGTCACGTAGACGGCAAACGTGCACAGGGCCACCTGCAAGCAGAACGCCCAGTGCTGACTGCTGTGCCCTGAGTGAGAGTCATCATCCTAGGAGCAGTGACAGGCCCTGGAGACGCGCTTGGGCCCTCCCCAGGTGGCCACAACTGACCAGCTGCTGGAGCTCGTGGAAAAACCTGGGGCAGTATCTGGCACATGGCAGGTGCTCACTAAACACTCCGGGAATGAACTGGATAAATCAACGACCGGGAGCCCAAAGAGCCGGCCTCTCCCATCAACTTTCTCAGCGATGTCCTAGAGGGGCATTCTTAGTATTCCTCAAAAGCACCAAGCACAATCCCCAAGCCAGGCCTTTGCCCCTGCCGTTTCCTCTGCCTGAAACCATCTTCCATCCAGGGGGCCACCTGACTCCTCCCTCTCACCATTCAAGGGAGCTGCCTCTCCCACTTTACCCAAATAGCCCTGCCATCTGGCCATCGGCCCATGTATTTTCAGGGTCTCAGCACTGCCATTTCATTGTCACTTCCTGGAAGGTCATACAGCTTAAAAATAAAAACCATACACTTTGCCATATTTCCGCTGTGGGACCCTGGTTGAGTTATTTCACCTCTCCAGGCGAGCCCCTATTTTCTCATCTATAAAATGGAAGTCATGATAGGCTTTTAAGGGCTGTTGGCACTTATGTAGGGTGCTTATTTGCACAGGGCCCAAGCACAGTAAAACTCAACAGATGGCAGCTGTTTTTATTTCTTGTTAGAAGATTTGGTCCAAATTCCTTAGATCATTCTTCCAAGGAATCTATTAACATGGTCACACAAGCGAGAGCCCGGTCCCACAGGAAGCCAGAGCTGGTTCGTGTTCTGGCTCTGACATTAACAAGACAGATGACGCTGAGCCATGGCACAGAAATTTTCCAGGCTCCGATGTCAAGAGGGAGGCAAGGTGCTCAAAACGACAGGGACACATGATCCCTGGGTGCAGTGGTGCAATCATGGCTCGCCACAGCCTCCACCTCCCGGGCCCAAGCATTCCTCCCACCTCAGCCTCCCGAGCAGCTAGGACTATAGGCGCATACCACCATGCCCGGCTAATTTTTTTATTTTTGTAGGGACAGGGTCTCCCTATGCTTCCTAGGCTGTTCTCGAACACGTGGGCTCAGGCCATCTGCCTGCCTCGGCCACCTAAAGTGCTGGGATTACAGGCATGAGCCACTGCACCCATCCTGGCTCCCATCTTCTAAGCGGTAACGCAACACTGGCATCTTACCTAAAGATACTTTTTTTTTTTTTTTTTTTTTGAGACAGTCTCATTCTTTTGCACAAGATGGAGTGCAGTGGTGCGATCGCAGTTCACCGCAACCTCTGCCTCCCAGGGTCAAACGATTCTCATGCCTCAGTCTCCAAGTAGCTGGGATTATAGGTGCCCGCCACCATGCCCGGATAATTTTTTTCTATTTTTCTTAGTAGAGATGGGGTTTTGCCATGTTGGTCAGGCTGGTCTTGAGCTCCTGGCCTCAAGTGATCCGTCTGCCTCGGTCTCCCAAAATGCTGGGATTACAGGTGTGAGCCTTTACTTTACAGAGATATTCTTTATTCAAAAGGGTCTACATGTATCTACATGATAGACTTCTCAACCATAAAAAGGAGTGAAATTCTTATACATGCTAAAACATGGATAAACCTTGAAAACATCACGCTAAGAAACCAGTCAGATGGCCAGGCGGGGTGGCTCACACCTGAAATCCCAGCACTTTGGGAGGCTGAGGCAGGCGGATCACCTGAGGTCGGGAGTTCCAGACCAGCCTGACCAACATGGAGAAACTCCGTCTCTACTAAAAATACACAATTAGCCAGGAGTGGTGGTGCATGCCTATAATCCCAGCTACTCAGTAGGCTGAGGCAGGAGAATCGCTTGAACCTAGGAGGCAAACGTTGTAGTGAGGCAAGGTCATGCCATTGCGCTTCAGGTGGGCAACAAGGGAGAAACTTCGTCTCAAAAAAAAAGAAACAGTCAGAAAAGGCCACCTGTTGTTTGATTCCATTTATATGAAATGTCCACAGTAGATAAACAGAGACAGACAGAAAGCAGATTACTGGTTGCCTGGGATGGAATGGAAGATTTGGGGAGCAACTGGTAACAGGTACAGGGTTTCCTTTTGGGGTAATGAAAACGTCCTGGAATTAGTGGTGACTGTCATTATCATTTATACAAAAAACCCACTGGGTGAGCATCACACCACCTACACAAAAGCCCACTGGGTGACCTTCACACCACCTACACAAAAACCCACTGGGTGAGCATCACACCACCACACATCACACAAAAAAACCACTGAATTGCACACTTTTAAATGGTGAATTATACCTCCATTAAAAAAATAAATTTCGATCGGCATGGTAGCCCATGCCTGTAATCCAAATGCTTTGCAAGGCCGAGGAGGGAGGATCACTTGAGGCCAGAAGTTCGAGCTGAGCCAGGGCAAAAAAGCAAGGCTGTGTCTCTACAAAATTTTTTAAAAAATAAGCCAGGTGGTTGGGCTCAATGGCTCATGCCTGTAATCCCAGCATGTTGGGAGGCCAAGGCAGGTGGATCTCCTGAAGTCAGGAGTTCAAGACCAGCCTGTCTGACAGGGCAAAACCCTGTCTCTACTAAAAATACAAAAATTAGCCGGGTGTGGTGGCACATGCCTGTAGTCCCAGCTACTAGGGAGGCTGAAGTAGGAGAATCACTTTAACCCGGGAGGTGGAGGTTGCAGTGAGCCAAGATTGCACCATTGCACTCCAGCGTGTGTAACATAGCAAGACTCCGTCTCAAAACAATAATAATATTAATAAATAAGTCAAGCATAGTGGCATGCACCTGTAGTCCTAGCTACTAGGGAGGCTCAGTGAATGTCTGCTGGGTAGATGATGGATGGGTGGGAGTGGATAAATGGGTGGGGACAGGGTAGGTGAATTTGCCTGAGGGCAGAAGAGCACATCACAGGTGTCTCTTCAGCAGTGAAGCAAACCAGGCCTCAGGCATCTCACCACCAAAACGTACCAGCCCCCTTGGTGAGCCAAGCACCAATCAATGCCGGCTGCTGGCAGCACAGGGCACACACAGAGAGGGGACAGGACAACATCATGCGGCCCCTTTCAGGTCCATGGTCCTGGCTTCTCCAGAAGGAGGAGGTCATCTAGCCATCCACCCCTCGGGTATTAACTGAGCATCCATCATGCGCTGGGGACTGAGGTGGGCTTGGCAACCCTGAGACACACAGTCTAGTGGAAGGACAGGCTTTAACAGGTTCCCTACAGGCAGTGTTTGGAAATCCGAAGAGGCTGGTAGGACGGGCACAATGACTGGGGCTCCAGGCAGCAGGAGGCTGGAGTTCACCTTGTAATAGGCGAGGGTCAAGGGTGCAAAAGTCCTTCATACACAGTGAGGAGCACCTGTCCCCTAGGTGCCTTTTCTGAGAAACGTGGAAAACCAATGAATGGAACAGCCCACCCCCTAAAAATCCTGATGCCCTGTGTGCAGTTATCTGCTCTTACTGCCTACCTGGCATCTATTACTCTGTTTATGGCAACATGCAATTTTCTCTGGGGGAACTGAACTTCTTCCAGTGTCAACCTATGAGCTTCAGCCACAGATGAACCTCCTCCCTCACCCCCTACCTTGGCCCCAAGCCCTGAAAGACATGACCTAGCCCTGGCTGACCCAAGCATCCTACCTCCCTGGCCTCAGTGACTGGCTCAGGAAGAAGCATGTGATCGACCACAACCAATGAGACTCAATCCCATAGCTTTGCAGGAAATATTAGGGGAAAAGAGTAAGACTCTCTGTTCACAGGGGTTGCTGAGGTGACAGGATGATCAGGAAACTGCCAGCTAATAAAGAAACCACCATCAAGAAAGCAGAGCTGAGAGTCAGAGACGTTGTTATTCCCAACATTATCTTGGGAACTCCTAGATCCAGCCATGCCTGGAACCCCATTCATGCCTGGAACCCCATTCATGCTTAAAAGTCTTTTTCTAGACTTTTTAGTTTTGTGACTCAAAAATCCCCCTCTTCTCGTACTCTAGTTGATTTAAGCTAGGTTTCTGTTATTTGCAAGACAGTTCCTAATTAATATGATTTATTTCAACCTCTCAGTCATTCATGTATTTATTCATTTACCTACATACATTTACACAGCATGAACTATTTGACAAGGTCCCTATGCTTTGCTGGTACAAGCACAAAATGACAAGGTCTGACTGGGCGTCGTAGCTCACACCTGCAATCCCAGCACTTTGGGAGGCCGAGGTGGGCGGATCACTTGAGGTCAGGAGTTTGAGACCGGCCTGGCCAACATGGTGAAACCCCATCTCTACTAAAAAGACAAAAAATTAGCCGGGTGTGGTGGCGCACACCTGTAATCCCAGCTTTTCGGGAGGCTGAGGCAGGAGAATCAGCTGAACCCGGGAGGTGGAGGTTGCAGTGAGCTGAGATTGTGCCATTGCACTCCAGCCTGGGCGGCAGAATGAGACTCCGTCTCAAAAATACAGAAATGTATAAATATATAAATAAATAAAATGACATGGTCGTGGCCGTGTCTCCATGGGCCCTAGGATATGATCAGCAGAGAACTACAGGACAGATCATTACCACAGAGAATGATGAACTATTCTAACAAAGGGAGATTCAGGGTAAACAGAAGGCAAGAAGCTCACAAATCATCCAAGACAGAAAATGTTAAATATTGACGGCTGCCTGGCGATGCTATTTTAGGAAAGTGCATTAGGTGGACGTGGTAAATGCCAGGTTTGCCATTCCAGAAAAACAGTCCCATCAGTCCCTGGATGGCATCCCTGGCCTTCTCCGGCCTCTGTGTTCCATCACACCTACCGCTGGGTAAACACCTCATCGTCTTTGAAGCACAGGAATGCACACCAGTGGAAAAAACACTCAGGCACCTTCCAGGGGAACTGAAGGCCACATATTTTATCCTAATGTAGTCAGAGGCTTCGATGCCTCGGCCAGGACAAGGTCTCCCCAGCTGACACCCAGGCCCATCTGTTTCTTGCCAAACAGCTCAACAAACTCTGTCTCTGGAAACTCCGGGAAACTAAATGGCAAGAAAGGTCAAGAAAAGGTTAAGTAAAGCCGGTAGCCGGGTTCAGTATTTCACATCTGTAATCCCAGCTACTCCAGAGGCTGAAGCAGGAGGATCGCTTTAGCTCAGGAGTTGGAGGTTGCAGTGAGCCGTGATCAAGCCACTGTACTCCAGCCTGGGCAGCAAAACAAGACCCTGTCTCTTTAAAAAAGAAAGAAAGAAAGAAAAAAGAGAAGAAAAGCCAGTCCTGCTCTTAAGCATCTTCTGCTGTGGTTTCCTAATGGGGAACAGGGCAGGAAGTGATAAGCAAAGTTTGGTGACAGCCTGGAAACTGTGGGTTTTGCCAACGAATCCAATGTGCAGAGCAAAAAGCTGTGAGAACACGCTGCCCATCCCTTCCTAAGCGGGACACAAGGCACAGACCAAACCTCATCACCAGCGCCCTCTGGCTTGTATCTTTTCCTCTAAGACAAGACCTTTCAAAATGCCATCAAGGCCAGGTGCAGTGGCTCATACCTACAATCCCAGCACTGTGGGAGACAGAGGCAGGCGGATTGCTCGAGCTCAGGAGTTTGAAAACATCCTGGGCAACAAAGTGAGACCCTGTCTCTGCAAAAATTACAGAAATTAGCTGGGCATAGTGGTGCATGCTTGTAGTCCCAGCTGCCTGGGAGGCTGAGGTTGGAGGATTACTTGAGCCTGGGAGGCAGAGGTTGCAGTGAGCCAAGATCATGTCACTGCACTCCAGCTTGGGCGGCAGTGTGAGACCCCATCTCAAAAAAAAAAAAAAGAAAAAAAGAAAAAAAAAGCCATTTTGTATGTATTTATGTATGACTCTTACTATCACTTGTATAAAAGTAAAGTAAACAGAATCAAGTAACCATAACTACATGTATGACATGTATCCACCATTACAGTGATACAGACGTGGACTCTGGAAAAACACACAAGAAACATGGAGAGAGGGAAGCAAGGTGACTGGTGTTAGGAGGAAGGGCTTGGGCCTTTCACTATGGACTGTGGTTCTCAACTGGGAGAATTCTGTCCCCCAAGGGGACACTTCGCAATGCCTGGAGCCATTTTCTATTGTCACCACTGGGAAGAAGAGGGAGAGGTACAACTTAGCATCTGGCAGGTAGAGGCTACAGATGCTGGGAAACATCCTGCAATGTGCAGTCCAGGCCCTACAACACAGGGACAAAGGATGACCTGTTGGCGAATGTCAGCAGGCTGAGGTGGCCACGTGCGAAGTCCGGCTGTATGAATACCATCTGGTGCAGCTTTAATTATGTTTCACCATATGCAAATACATTACTTCCTACTTTATAAAGTAAGACCCACCGGGCATGGCGGCTCACACCTGTAATCCCAGCACTTTAGGAGGCCGAGGTGGGTGGACCACTAGAGGCCAGGAGTTTGAGACCAGCCTGGCCAACATGGCTAAACCCCATCTCTACTAAAAATACAAAAAATTGGCTTGGCATGGTGGCGTGCGCCTGTAATCCCAGCTACTCGGACGCTGAGGCAGGAGAACTGCTTGAACCCTGGTGAAACCCCGTCTCTACTAAAAATACAAAACTTAGCTGGGCATGGTAGTAGGCGCCTGTAATCCCAGCTACTCAGGAGGCTGAGGCAGGAGAATCGCTTGAACCCAAGAGGCGGAGACTGCAGTGAGCTGAGATCGTGCCAATGCACTCCAGCCTGGCGAGAGAGCAAGACTCCTTCTCAAAAAAAAAGGAGAGTCTAGGCGCAGTGGCTCACGCCTGTAATCCCAGCACGTTGGGAGGCCAAGGCAGGTAGATCACTTGAGGTCAGGAGTTTGAGACCAGCCTGGCGAACATGACAAAAACCCACCTGTACTAAAAATATTAAAATTAACAAGGCATGGTGGTGCATGTTTGTAATCCCAGCTAGTCAGGGGGGGCTGAGGCAGGAGAATTGCTTGAACTGGGAGATGGAGGTTGCAGTGAGCTGAGATGGCACCACTGCACTTCAGCCTGGGTGACAGAGCGAGACTCAGTCCCAAAAAAAAACAAAAAAAGAGAGAGTTCATCAATGCACCCCGGTAAAGTCAAGGTATTGGAGTGTAAGAAGAATGCAATGTACAAGGCAGAATGCAGGGGCATTGGAGCTGGAAGTGATCTTAGGGAACATGGAGTTACAGAAGGGCAACAAGATGTCATTTCTTGCTCAACTCTAGGCCACTGGCACCAGTCACCTGGAGGACTGCTTGAACATAACTCAGTGGGAAAGAACCCCATGAGTGACTGTGGGTGTCTGCTGTGGGCATGAGGAAGGAGGACAGGGCCCAGTATTTGACATGCTTGGAATCTAACCCCTTCATTTTCCATGTGACAAAATCTAGAGCCAGCGAGGTGAGATGACCAGCTTTGGGGTCACACTGTGAGCTGGCAGTAGAATGTGGCAGGTGTCCTGATTCTCAGAAGAACATTCCAGTCCTCTAAGCCAGGGGCTGGCCAAGGATGGCTCAGGTCCACATTTGGCCCACACCTGTTTACATACGGCCCATGAGCTCAGCAATGATTTCATTTTTTTTATTTTTTTTTTTGACAGAGTCTTGTTCTGTTGCCCAGGCTTAGAGTGCAGTGGCGTGACCTCAGCTCACTGCGATCTCCGCCTCCCGGGTTCAAACGATTCCCGTACCTCAGCCTCCCAAAAAGCTTGGATGACCAGCATGCTCCACCACACCTGGCTAATTTTTTTTTGTGGGGGGCTGGGAGGGGGTGGGGGGGCAGCGGCAGGAAAGGGTCTCACTCTGTTGCCCAGCCAGGAGTGTGTGGCATGATCTTGGCTCACTGCAACTTCTGCCTCCTGGGTTGAAGCGATCCTCCTGCCTCAGCCTCCCGAGGAGCTATGACCACAGGTGCGCACCACCACTTCCAGCTAATTTTTGTATTTTTAGTATAGACGGGGTTTCACCACGTTGGCTAGGCTGGTCTCAATCTGCTAGCCTCAAGCAACCCGCCCGCCTCGGCCTCCCAAAGTGCTGAGATTACAGGCATGAGCCCCTGCGCCCAGCCAGATTTCATGTTTTTTAAAAGTTAAAAAAATCAAAAGAATATTACATGACACATGCAAATTCTATAAAATTCAAATTTTGGTGTCTCTAAATACTTTTTTACAGGAACACAGCCACACCCATCGATTTCCATATTATCTAAGGCTGTTTTTGCACTACGCTGGAAGAGACTGGTATTTGTGACAGAGACTATATGGCCCGGAATTCCGAAAGTATTTACAGAAAAAGTTTCTTTACTCCTACTTTCTGCCAGTCTCTCTCGAAATTTAATGTGCATACACACCACCTAGAGGACTAGTTACAACTCAGATTCCGTGTCAGTGGATCTGGGCTGAGGCCTGAAATTCTGCACCGTTAACAAGCACCAGGTGATGCCACGGCTGCTGGTCCACGGACCAGACTTTAGGCAGTGAGGATCCACTCCGGTGTCTCTACATGTCGACCTGAACCAGAAGCAGCAGCACCTAGGGATATGTTAGGAAAGCAAATACTCAGGCCCCAACCAGACCTACTAAAACTGAAAATTTGGGTGGGGCCCCGAAAGCTGAGTTTTATAGTAACAAGCTAGCAGCCAGCACTGTGCTTCATGCCTGTAATCCCAACACTTTGGGAGGCCAAGGCGGGCGGATCGCCTGAGGTCAGGAGTTCGAGACCAGCCTGGCCAACATGGTGAAACACCATCTCTACTAAAGATATTTTAAAAATTAGCTGAGCATGGTTGCTGCATGCCTGTAATCCCAGCTACTCGGAGGCTGAGGTGGAAGAATCGCTTGAACCTGGGAGGCAGAGATTGCAGTGAGCCAAGATCGTGCCACAGCAATCCAGCCTGGGTGACAGACTGGGACTTCATCTCAATAAATAAATAAATAATAAAATATAATAACAAGCTCTCCAGGTGATTCTGATGCAGGCTTGAATTTGAACACCATCTCTCCTGCAGTTCCAGACCCTGAGAGATGTAAGGCAAGACTAAGAAAATTCAGTGGCAGCATGAACACGCTTTCGCAAATGCTGAAACGGCTGGAGCTTCCTTAGACATTCCACCTGAAACTCAGCTAAGATGAAGCAGGTGGTAGTTTAACAGAAAAGTTCATATTCATAAACATGTTTAACTCTGCTTCACAGAAACTTGCCAGAAAAACATATAATTTGCCAACCTGACCAAGAAGGAATAGTTGTAATGAGCACAACATTACAAAAAGAATGACACAGTTAATAAAAAGACAGAAAGAAAAAACAAACATGGGGCATGATCTGAAGTCATCCTTCACCATTAACTGTTTTTAACTGTGCTTAAAAAGGGAATTTCCAAAGTCCATCTCTGTATGGTCTCCTGATTTGCTGCCAACTTTGCAAGATGGTAAGTTGCACTGTTGTCTTTAAACTTTTCAAAGCCAGCTAGGCAGGGATAGACCCATCACCATACCCCAGGACAGGTACCAGAACTTTCAGTGTAGCATGGATCATAATAGCAAAAAAATAGGGAACAACCTGTTTTTGCAAGGAATGGGAGAAAGGGTAATTCCAGCAGGGCGCATCCACACGTCAGACAAGCATCCATCACGAACGCAAATGAAACAAGCTGGGAGTGGTAGCAGTGCACCTGGAGTCCCAGCTACTTAGGAAACTAAAGCAGGAGGATTGCTTGGGCCCAGGAGTTCAAGGCTGCAGTGAGCTATGATCGCACCACAGTACTCCAGCCTGGGGGATGGAGCGAGACCCCATTTCAAAACAAAACAAAACCCCCAAAAAAACTAAAATGAAGTAGACCAGAATGAACGAACCAAGACTATATATTGTTAACCAAAGAAAAGAGAACACTACGTACAGTATGATTCCATTTAAATCTGTCAAAGTATTTTTAAATACCTATATGCTTGTCCATTTTTCTCTAAAAGCATACACGAAACTGTCACTTTGGAAGAGAGGAACTGATAGAAGAGAGGACAATATACTTTTCATTTTATATCTTTCTGTTTTTTGTTTTTTGTTTTTTACAATGGATGACAAATATTTGTTCAGCACCTGCTATGCACTGTTTTATATACTGAGGATACAGCAGTCAATAGAAAAGACAAAAATGCCCATCTGGAGCTGACATCCTAGTGGGGGAAAAGCAGACAATAAAATAAGTACATTTTATTTTATTTATGTTTTTTTTTTTTTTTTTTTTTTTTTTACTTTTTTGAGACAGGGTCTTGCTCTGTTGCCCAGGCTGGAGTGCCGTGGCTCGATCTCAGCTCACTGCAACCTCAGCCTCCCAGGTTCAAGGGATTCTCATGTCTCGGCCTCCTGAGTAGCTGGGAATCTAGGCATGCACCACCGTGCCCAGCTAATTTTTTTTTTTTTTTTTTTTTTTTTTTTTTTTTTTTTTTAGCAGAAACAGGGTTTCACCAGGTTGGCCAGGCTGGTCTCGAGCTCCTGGCCTCAAGTGATCTACCCACCTTGGACTCCCAAAGGGCTGGGATTACAGGCACAAGCCACCACACCCAGCCCAAAATAAGTAAATTTTAGAGTGTGTTTAGACCATGCCACTTGACATGTGGCCCATGAGACACTGACAATCCACACTTTGTGACCAGTTGGTGAGAAAATAAGGAGGCAGCACCATAATGTAGATCAACTATGGCACCAAGCATGCCGTTCGACTCAGCTCGCACTTTTTGTCTTGCAAGCCTATCTTAATGCAGGAAGCAGGGGGCACTGGTTTACATTCTGGCACAAGCTCCTTATATCACAGTAAATAGATAACGAACGGTTCCTACACTGGTTGGCTAGAAGCTGCTAAGTGTGAATAAAATAAAGGAGAATGGAGAAGATGGCAAATGTTTAAACCAAGTGTTCAGGGAAGGCCTTGCTGACATAGTGACTTTTTTGTTTGTTTGTTTGTTTTTGAGACAAGGTCTTGCTCTGTCGCCCAGGCTGGAGTGCACTGGCGTGATCTTGGCCCACTCCAACCGTCGCCTCCCAGGTTGAAGTAATTCTCTTGCCTCAGCCTCCCGAGTAGCTGGGACTACAGGCATGCGCCACCACACCCGGCTTATTTTTTTGTATTTTTAGTAGAGACTGGGTTTCACCATGTTGGCCAGGCTGGTCTTGAACTCCTGACCTCAGGTGATCCACCTGCTTTGGCCTCCCAGAGTGCTGGGATTACCAAGCATGAGCCACTGCACCTGGGCAACATAGTGACCTTTTAAAAATATTCAGGTACGCAGACAAAATAAAACATCAAACAATGAGGACCAGGAAAAATGTGGCTTCACTCACCAGGAAGGGCGTGCAGACCCAGGTGAAGGTGCCCACGGCTGACAGGTAGGCAGACTTCTTCAGCACCTTCAGCTCCTCCTGCCTGATGGCCAGCACCTTGTCCTTGAATGCCAGCTCCCAGGCATAAAGCTTTAGCACTTTGATCCCACTGAGAATTTCATTCATCAGCTTGATCCGATTGTCTTTGCTCTTCATGTGGGCCACCTTGGAAGAGAAGGGCAGTCAACACATCTGGGGCGACCCTGGGATCAGCCCATCACTCAACATCACCAGCTATTTTTTTCATAAACTTTATTATATACTTTGACATGTAAATGTTTTTTATATTGATTTTTTTTTTTCTTTTCAATAGAGATGGGGTTTCACCATGCTGCCCAGGCTGGTCTCAAACTCCTGTGCTGGGATTACAGGTATGAGCCACCGCACTGGGCCTCAACTTCACCGTCTATTAAAAATGAGCCTCCTGAGGGTGGGAGAGCTGACCCTGTAATCCCTACTAGCCCTAGTCTTGAGCCCCAAGACCACACCAAAGGACCCCACTATCAAGAAAAAAAAAAAAACCTTCAAATCATGTTAGGTTAGACATTGGAGAAACATACTGAATTTAGAATCCAGGAACAGAGGCAAGAAAAACCCTTCAGGTGTACAGAAAAGAAGGGATTCAGTCCCTACTCTGCTGACCCAAACACAGGAGACATGGTGGTGGTGTTTTTCTTCTCTGTTTTCTTATTTTTTCTTTTTTTTTTTTGTGACAGAGTCTCGCTCTGTTGCCCAGGCTGGAGTGCAGTAGCACGATCTCGGCTCACTGCAACCTCTGCCTCCCGGGTTAAAGAGATTCTCCTACATCAGCCTCCTGAGTAGCTGGGACTATAAACGCCTGCCACCACGCCTGGCTAATTTTTCTATTTTTAGTAAAGACGGGGCTTCACCATGTTGGCCAGGCTGGTTTCGAACTCCTGACTTCAAGTGATCCACCGACCTCGGCCTACCAGAGTGCTGGGATTACAGGCGTAAGCCACCGCACCCAGCCTGTTTTCTTATTTCTTGTCAGCCCAGTTTTCTTTTTGGAAACATCATCTCACTCTGGCATCCAGGCTGGAGTGCAGTGGCATGATCATAGCTCACTGCAGCCTTGAATTCCTGGGCTCAAGCGATCCTCCCACCTCAGCCTCCTTAGTATCTGGGACCACAGGCACATGCCACCACACCCGGGTCATTTTTGTATTTTTTGTAGAGATGGCACCTTGCTATGTTGCTCAGGCTGGTCTTGCACTCCTGGCCACAAGCCATCCTCCTGCCTCAGCCTCCCAAAGAGCTGGGATTACAGACATGAGCCCCTGTGCCTGGCCCATGGTTGTTAAAATAGTGAAATGTTTCTGTACTGGCTAGCACTGGTTCCAAATAGTGGATACTTGCGCAGTGCAGTTGTTAAATACTTTTACTACCACCCAGGATTTTGTGTATAGCAGCAACTTTTCTAAGCATTTTACATGTGTTCAGACACTTAACAATCACAAGAACTCTATCGTTTAGTGCTACAGTCATCCCCGGGTCACAGACGGGAAGAATGTAAGCTACATGATCTGGAGGCCAGGGACTGAAATGGGTTGAGTCGGGCCACTCAGGGCATCCTACACATCAAGAGACTGAAGGGTGACTCAATCCTAAAGCCCCTGCCTCACCCATCCCACCCAACCCCTCCATGTGAGGCCTCTCCTTCCAACAGGCCCACGTCCTGAAACTCATCTCCCTGTGGTATCGCCAGTGCAGCCTAGTGCTCCCATTTGAAATTCCACAGCACACCATAAATATCCATCAACAGAAGAGCAAAGAAATAAACCACACCATCTCCGTTATAGACCAAAAGGCACCGAGTCGGGAGAATGAATTGAAGCTATACGGCACAGCACAGAGAGGTCCCCAAAGCAGGGCGCTAACAGACAAAAATCATGCTGCCACGTGGGCCCATTTAGGTAAAAACAGATATGGTAATAATATCACACACACAAAACATATATAATGGCCAGGCATGGTGGCTCATGCCTGTAATCCCAGCAATTTGGGAGGCCGAGGCGGGTGGATCATCTGAGGTCAGGAGTTCAAGACCAGCCTGGCCAATGTGGTGAAGCCTCATCTCTACTAAAAATACAAAGATTAGCTGGGTGTGGTGGTGGGCACCTGTCATCCCAGCTGCTCGGGAGGCTGAGGCAGGAGAACTGCTTGAACCCGGGAGGCAGAGGTTGCAGTGAGCCAAGATCGTACCACTGCACTCTAGCCTGGGCAACAAAGTGAGACTCCATCTCAACAAACAAACAAAAAAACCCACATATATAAAAACAAACCAAACTATACCATTAATCAGGTCTGTATATACATACGTAGAAAGTTGTAGAAGGATTTGCTTCTATATATTTGCAGTGGTTGAGAGAGTAGGGAAGGGGGTATCCCCTTTTAATTTACGTACTTTTGTACGATTTAAACTTTTTTTTTTTTTTTTGAGGCAGGGTCTCACTCTGTTGTGCAGTGGCACAATCATGGCTCACTACACCTTCGACCTCCTGGGTTCAGGTGATCCTCATGCTTCAGCCTCCCAAGTAGCTGGGACTACAGGCACGCATCACCACACGCAGCTAACTTTTCCATTTTTGGTAGAGACAGGTTTCATCATGTTTCCCAGGCTGGTCTTGAACTCCTAAGCTCAGGCGATCCACCCACCTTGGCCTCCTAAAATGCTGAAATTACAGGGGTGAGCCCGGCTTGATTTGAACTTTTTTATAATAAGAAACCTCACTGTATTACTTGGGTATTCAAACTTTTTAAAATACAAAATATCTCCAAAAATAAAAAGCTGAAAGCCGGGCATGGTGGCTCACACCTGTAATCCCAACACTTTGAGAGGCTGAGGCAACAGGATCACTTAAGCGCAGGAGTTTGAGACCAGCCTGGGCAACACAGCAAGGCCCCATTTTAGAAATTAATTACTTTAATTTAAATAAAGAGATTAACAGCATGTATCCTATAAGGTAAGAGCTAATAAGGGGGAAAAAAGTAGGGGGTAATTTGTACTCAACTCTTGAAAGCTGAGTCACACATACACATAATAAACAAGACCATGGGAAACAAGGACTTTCTCGGAGGCTCACAGACCTTCTGATTCCAGTCACCGGCCTACAAGGTCTAACCATGTGTCAGGAGCTCTCAATCTTGGCTGCCCAATATAATGACCTGGGAAGCTTTAAAACGTCTTGATGTCCAGACCCCACCCACAATAAGTGAATCAGAATCCCAGATATGCGGCCGGGGCATCAGCATTTGTTAAGGCTCCCCAAGTGACTCCAACTGGCAGGCAAGGCTGAGAACCCCAGGGACAGAGCAGAAGGAACTGGACTAAAATTCTCATGGAGAGGCCCCTGCCTAGGGCCCGGCTTGGGGGCCCGCAGAGACACATGCCTTACCTGGTAAGTCTTGGTCTTCATCGCCATCACAGCATTGATGGGCACCATGAGGACCATCACCGCCACTCCAGCCAGGACGGAAGGGCCCAGGTTCTAAGGAAGGAAAGGAGACTCTTCATCACTCACCAGACAGAAGAAAACAGGGCCCGTAACAGCTTCCCCAGCTGATTCATCCCACGTGGACGCTGCTGACCAAGTTCAGGGCAAGGTGTGTTACTTTTACCCCACAATAGGGTGTTAAGAGCCTGTGGTTTCATTCCTGACCATCTCTCCAGGTCCTCCCAATCCCTTGAAGAATAAGCAGGTCCATGCTCCTTTCTCCCAAGCCCTTGGGGCCACATGAGTTTTGCAAATTGCAACTTCAGGCTTCTAATTTTTTTTTTTTTAGGAGATGAGGTCTCACTATGTTGCCCAGGCTGCAGTACAGTGGCTATTTGCATCAGTGATCCTCCTACTTCAGCCTCCAAAGTAGCTGGGACTACAGGTAAGCATTAGGTCTTGCTACATTGCCCAGGCTGGTCTCCAACTCCTGGGCTCCAGCGATCCTCCCAATTCAGCCTCCCAAGTAGCTGTGACTAGTCACATCACCATGCCCAGCTAATTTTTTTGGTTTTTTGTAAGGACAAGGTCTCACTATGTTACTCAAACTGCTCTCGATCTCCTGGGCTCAAGTGACCCTCCCAACTCAGCCTCCCAAGTAGCTGTGACTACAGTCACACCACCATACCCAGCTATTTTTTTGATTTTTTGTAGAGACAAGGTCTCACTATGTTGCCTAAGCTGGTCTCAAACTCATGGGCTCAAGCGACCTTCCCACCTCTGCCTCCCAAGTAGCTGGGATTACAGGCGCGAGCCATCACACCCAGCTTAGATTTTTAGAAAGGTAATAAGGTAGTAAGCAGAAAAGTGTGAACACGACCACCTGACTGCTTTTCCTGCTTGAAGGCTGCTTACAAGTTTAGCCCTTGGCTAGTGTCTGCATACTTACAGAGTTTCCACCAGTAACAGAATTGGGTAGAGTAGCTCAATGTGCCTCAACTGTTTGTACAAACAATATGGTTTATGCTGAACACCGCTTTCCCTCTGGGAGTCTAGACTTTTGGTATGTGCCAAGCAAAGGCTGCTTATGTGACCTGCCCCTAATACAAACCCAGGAACTGAGCTCCTACCAAGCTTCCCTGGTTGGCAACATTTCACACACATAATCATCATGGTTGCCAGAGAATTAGTGAACCTGTGACTCTGCTGGGGACTCCCGGAAGCCTGCACCTGGCTGCTCTTGAACACCGCCCCATGTGTGCCTTCATTCCTTGCTAATTTTGCTGTATTAACTTATAGCCTTGTGGCCAGGTGCAGTGACTGACACCTGTAATCCCATCACTTTGGGAGGCCAAAGTGGTAAGATACCTTGAGGGTGGAAGTTCGAGACCAGCCTGGGCAACACAGCAAGACCCCCATTTCTACAAAAAAATAAATAACTTAGCCAGGCATGGTGGCGTGCACCTGTAGTCCCCAGCTAGATGAGATGACAAAGTGGGAAGATTGCTTGAGGCCAAGAATTTAAGGCTGCAGTGAGCTATGATCACACCACTGCACTCCAGCCTGGGCAACAGAGCAAGACTCTGTCCCTTAAAAAAACAAAAAAAACAATAACAAGAACAAAAAAAAAGACAGCCCCCACAACAAAGAACTGTCTGGCCCCAAGTGTCAACAGTGCTGAGCTCAAGCAACTACCATCTAAAACAAAACGTGATGTTAGACAATTTTCTTAACGGTTCATAAACCAATCCTGAAGGCAGTTCTAGAACAAATGTTCCAAAAATATTTTTCCCATAGTAGCACTTTTACAAAAGTGGACTCCCCAAGACACCTGCTTGAAAAGACACTTTATTTAGATTTTTTTTTTCTTCTAGAGACAGGGTCTTGCCTTGTCACCCAGGTAGGAGTGCAGTGGTGTGATCCTAGCTCACTGCAGCCTCTGCACTCCTAGGCTCAAGCAATCCTCCTGCCTCAGCCTCCACGGTAGCTGGGACCACAGGTAGGCACCACCACGCCCAGCTAATTTTTTTTTTTTTTTTTTTTGTAGAGACAGGGTCTCACTATGTTGCCCAGGCTGGTCTCAAACTCCTGGCTTCAAGCAATCCTTCCACCTCAGCCTCCCAAAGTGCAGGGATTACAGGCGCATGCCACCTATATCTGTACCCAGCCTATTAGATAACTAAATTCTGGTGTTTTTTCTGAGTTTTATTATTAGAAACACTTTACTCACCTTCTGCTCTACAAATGTACAAAAAAAAAAAAAAAAAAAAAAAACTACAGCCAAATAAACCAGTAATTTTTTCTTCTTCCTTTTTCTTTTTTTTGAGACAGAGTCTCGCTCTGTTGCCCAAGCTGGTATGCAGTGGTGCAAACTCAGCTCAATACAACCTCCCCCTCCCGGATTCAGGCCATTCTCCTGCCTCGGCCACCCAAGCAGTTGAGATTATAGGCATACACCACCATGCCCGACTAATGTTTATATTTTTAGTAGAGACGGGGTTTTGCCATGTTGGCCAGGCTGCTCTCCTGGCCTCAGATGATCCACCCACCTTGGCCTCCCAAAGTGTTCAGATCACAGGCATGAGCCATTTCGTCCAGCCCTTCTCTTTCAATAACAGATAATAATTTGAGCTGTGCCCATTATGCATCAGGCCCTGCTGGGGTTGTACCCACGGAAGACACAAAAGTCAGCTGCTATACGTCTGCAAGTAGCTAACATGTTACCCTTCAAAGAGGAGGCAGTACACTGAGCATGCAAAAAAAAAAAAAAAACTATTTCAGGGAGTGGGCTGGGCACGGTGGCTCACGCCTGTAATTCCAACACTTTGGGAGACCACAGAGGGTAGATCACCTGAGGCCAGGAGCTCAAGATCAGCCTAGCCAACATGGTCAAACACTGTCTCTACTAAAAACACACAAAAAAACATTTAGTGGGCGTGGTGGCGTAAGCCTGTAGTCCCAGCTACTCGGGAGACTGAGGTAGGACAATTGCTTGAAACTGGGCGGCAGAGGTTGCAGCGAGCCAAGATGGCACACCGCACTCCAGCCTGGGCAACAGAGCCCGGCTCCATGTCAAAACAAAAACAAAACAAAAAAAACTATTTCAGAAAGTATTATTAGATGAGTTCCTATACTAAAGTTATTGGGACTCAAAATTCAAAAGAAGAAGTCCATCTAATTGAGAGGGGAGGGTAAATCAATGGAAGTAGTGTTTGTTACAGCCTTGGGGGATGAGCAGGCTTTCATCAATTAGGAAGAAGGAAGGAAAGGTACATGGCAAAGATCCAAAGGTAGCAAAGCACAAGGCATGTGTTGTGCTATGAGCCTCTTTGCTTATCATTTTATTTTGGGAACTCTCCCTCTCCACATGGAAGGGCTGTCAATCACATCACTTCTGCCATGGGAGAGGACATGTGACCCAGGCTGGCCAATGAGAGAACTCTGCTTCCTGGGCCACAGTGATTGGTTCACATGTGTGAATAGGACCAAGCCAGGCCAATCAGAGTGCTCTCTGAGACTGACTCTGGCTGTGCAGAGAAATGCTGCTTGTCTTTTCTCTGGCACCTTTATCTGTCAGGATGTTATCAGCCCAAAGCTACGGAGCCATGTAGGGAAGTACCACTGAGAATGATGTTAACTCAGAGGACAACAGGGCAGTGGGTGAAACTGAGTACTGACAACATTGCTTGATCTCCTGGATCAATCCACACCTGAAGCTAGTCCCCAGATTTCTGAGATACATGCAAGCCCCCCAAAGTTCCCTTTATTTACTTAGGCTACTTTTTTTTTTTTTTTTTGAATTGGAGTTTCACTCTTGTTGCCCAGGCTGGAGTGCAATGGCCCAATCTCGGCTCACCGCAACCTCTGCCTTCCAGGTTCAAGCAATTCTCCTGTCTCAGCCTCCCAGGTAGCTGGCATTACAGGCATGCACCACCACGCCCAGCTCATTTTGTATTTTTAGTAGAGACGGGGTTTCTCCACGTTGAGGCTGGTCTCGAACTCCTGATCTCAGGTGATCTGCCCGCCTCGGCCTCCCAAAGTGCTGGGATTACAGGCGTGAGCCTCTGCAACCGGCCACTTAGGCTACTTTAAGACAGATTTATATCCCTTGCAATTGAGAGAATTTTGACCACCATAATTAGGGACTAATGAATAAGTGAGTCTGGTTAGCGTTTGGGAGGATTCAAGGGGAGAAATATGATGTGTCCATTGTAGGGTAGGAAAAGAGAAAATGAAAACGCCATGCCACCAAGGAGAACATCAACCTGACAATTCAGGAAAGGAACAAAATACTGAGGAATTGGTTAACAGGCTGGAAAATAAAATATGAACGACAGCCGGAACTGCCAGGGAGCTCTACATGCCATTATCATCAACACCCACTCCCTCAGCCCACTGCCCACACGTAGAAGTCCCTCCCTGCATGCAAAGGGAAATGGCGTCAAACACACACCAGCCACAGGAGGTAGAGAGCAAGGATGACTTGCAGGGGGGCTGACCAGATCATGTTAATGTACGTGGCCAAGTCCATGAACCTCTGAGCGTCCACAGACATGAGGTTGACAATTTCCCCGACCGTGGAGGATTTTCTGGCTGAATTGGTGATCACCAGGGCCTGGGGGACAAAGGAGAGGGAAGGTGGGTGAGTGTGGCAGGTGAAGAGGCCTGACTCTCCCTCCAGACCCACGGAGAGGAAGGAGACTCTCAGGGGCAGAAATGCCGCAGATCTCTCCTCCTCCCCTCCCGACCTATCTGTCTGCCCAGGACGCCTGTGTCATCTCAAAGCCCACATTCTTATCCACGGTGCTCAGTGCCTCCCGACCTTGAACTCATCAGTTGGCAAGGGACCCTAGGTGTCCTCGAAACCAGGGCTTCGCATGCTTTAATGTGCACACATGCGGCCGGGTTTTTTTGGGGGGAGTGGTGGGGGGTGGGGGGAGTTGTTTCGGATTCTGCAAGTCTGGGGTGTGGCCTGGGATTCTGCATTTCTACACTTCCAGGCTGTGCCAATGCTACTGGTCCCAGATCCCACTGAAGGACTGAGGGTCTGGGCCAGGGTCTCTAATCCTTGGCATTCTTGACATCTGGAGCCAGATAATTCTTTGGGGGGCTGTCCTGCGCACTGTAGGAGTTTTAGCAGCAATCCCTGGCTTCGACCCACTACATGCCCTCGCCCCCAGTTGGGACAACCAAAAATGCCCCCAGATATTGCCAAACATGCCCTGGTGGGGGAAAATCTCCCTAGCCCTCAAACATGATTGCACACTATCACCTGGTGAGTTTTAAAAACACTAAGACATTAGCAGGCGTGGTGATGCATGCCTCTGGGCCCAGCTACGTGGTGGGCTGAGGTGGCAGGATGGTTTGAGCCCAGGAGGTGGAGGCTGCAGTGAGCCAAGATCATGCCACTGCACTCTAGCCTGGGTGACAGAGCGAGACCCTATCTCAAAAAATAAAAATAAATAAAAAATAAAAACAATGACACCTGGGTGCAACCACAGCAATCGCAATTTCACTGGTCTGGTGCAACCTAGGAGTCAGGAAGTTTTTTTGTTTTTTCAGACAGGGTCTCATTCTGTCACACAGGCCGGAATGCAGGGATGCTATCAGGACTCACTGCAGCCTCCAACTCCGGGGCTGAAGTGATTCTTTTAACTCAATCTCCTGAGTAGACGGGACTACAGGTACGCACCACCATACCTGGCTAATTTTTTTAAATTTTCTGCAGAGCCAGGGTCTTGCTATATTGACCAGGCTGGTATTGAACTTCCAGCCTCCAGTGATTCCCCCACCTTGGTTTCCCAAACTGCTGGGATTCCAGGCATAAGCTACAGTGCCTGGCCTGCATCAGTTTAAGCTCCCCAGGTGAGTCTAATTCACAGACGGGCCTGAGAATCACTCCTCTAGTTCATCAAGTACCTGCAAGACTGTCTCTTCCTAACCTAGGAGCCAAGCAGTTTCCTTGACCTCGAGACAAAAAAAAAAAAAAAAAAATTATAGGGATCAAGAAGGTAATTTAGGTCCTTTGAAATTGGATGTACACAAATGCCTGCTACATACTCTTATCATGCAAGGAATGTGCCACCTGCTCAGTTCAAATTAAGAGTGACAACAGGCTGGGCGCGGTGGCTCATGCCTGTAATCCCAGCACTTTGGGAGGCTGAGGCAGGCGGATCACCTGAGGTCAGCAGTTCAAGATCAGCCTGGCCAACATGGCGAAACCCTGTCTCTACTAATAATACAAAAATTAGCCGGTCGTGGTGGCAGGCGCCTGTAGTCCCCGCTACTCAGGAGGCTGAGGCAGAAGAATCGCTTGAACTCAGGAGGCGGAAGTTGCAGTGAGCCAAGATCATGCCACTGCACTCCAGTCTGGGGGAGAGAGTGAGACCTGGTCTCAAAAAAATGAAAAAAAAAAGAGTGACAACAAGCTGAAACACAGAATGTTAACAGCAGAATGAGGATCCAAACTTGGATTTCCCCACAACAAGGGCCACTGATCCATCTAAGAAACTCAATTACTCACAGCTGATACACAAAGACATCTACACGCCCACCCTTGAAGTCAGCTTTCCTAACGTACAATGCCTGATGCGTACTGTCCCTGCCACCTAAGGTCACGGAAGCTACCCTCATCCTACTGCTCCAGAAGCTGGGCTGGAAATCCCCACGCTGGCCCCAGAGTAACCCAGGGCTGCAGGAGGGGATGTGGAAGTCAGGCCACATGCCAATGGCACAGCGCCCCCTACCTTCCGATAGACAGCCCCAATGACAGCGGTCTTGATTCTCATGCCACTGACGAAGCAGATGTGGAAGTACTGGTGCAGCACGAGGGTCTGCAGGCAGGCAGTGACAAACAGCAGCACGGTGTAGAAGTAGCCCTGCCAGTCTGGGGCCTTCGTGTCGTTCACGAACTTGATGAGCAACCTGCAAAGGAGCAAAGAGAGGGCCTGGAATGACTTGTGACACGTGGGGGCAGGGAAAAGAGCTTCAGTGTTGGCACTGCAACTTTCTCCTGAGCCAGATGAGCTAGACACTATCACTTCAATTTCATAGATGGAAAAACAAGTCCACAGTGGTGATCTGGCTGTGCAGGTGGCCCAAACTGCTCATAAAAGAGGCCTCTGCCTTGGGGTTGTGCACTAATTGCTCTAGCTATATCTCATCACCAGCAAGTCACCCAAAGGAATTGCATAGGGAACACGAGGTAAAGAGGTAGGGAGGAAAAGAGAAGGGATGTGTAGCCCCTGAGTCACAGAGCAGCAGAGAGCCAGGTAGGAGAGAGGCAACTTCCTTTCTGACTCCCCAGTTCCTGGTTGCAGTTTTTGTTGTTGTTTTTTTTATTCTTTTTTTTTTTTTTTTTTTTTTGAGACAAAGTCTTGCTCTGTTGCCAAGGCTTGAGTTCAGTGATGCAATCAGCTTGCTGTAACCTCTGCCTCCTGGGTTCAAGCAATTTTTATGCCTCAGCCTCCTGAGTAGCTGGGATTACAGGCGTGCACCACCACGCCTGGCTAATTTTTGTATTTTTAGCAGATGGTTTTACCATGCTGGCCAGGCTGGTCTTGACCTCCTGACCTCAGGTGATCTTCCCACCTCAGCCTCTCAAAGTGCTGGGATTATAGGCATGAGCCACTGCGCCCAACCCTGGTTGCAGTTTTTTCATGAGATCTGCTGGCATTTCCTTGCTCTTGATTTCCCAAGACAATGCCATATTCTCCCCATTTGGGTTTCAGGGGAGCCTAGTGGGTTTCTGTTACTTGCAAACGATGTGGTCTTCACTAATATGGTAATTAAGTAAAGCATAAAGTAAAGCTAGGCAGTGACCATGGCTCACATCTGCAATCCCAGCACTTTGGGAGGCCGAGGCAGGAGGATCGCTTGAAGTCAGGAGCTCGAGACCAGCCTGACCAACAAAGCAAGACCCTGTCTCTATTTTTTTCAAAAAAGCTAAAGTAAAAATGGAGACATCTGGCTATGAGCCCACTTCAGGACACAGCATGACCCCAGGGTTATGACTGATGCAACTGAAAGATCAAATCCAAGGAGGGAAAATGGAGCCCACCTGGGAGGGAAGGGGTCTTACTTTAAGATCTGCGGCCCGGAAAACATCATCAGGTCGTGGATGGCCTTAAAGAAGAAGCTCATGAGGAAGTAGGGCCCAAAGGTCTTGTATAACACCTTAAACAGAGAGGGGTTCCACTCCTTCTGTGGGGACTTGACAATCAAAGCCTCCACCTCCTCATTCGCATCCACCTTGGAACTCTCTTTCGGCTGGGCAGGATCCTTGGAGGAGTACACGACCTTCACCGGCTGCCTGGAACACAAGGAGGTGAAGCCGTTGTGGGGTCTGCCAGAGATGCAGCCCCCTACCACAGGGACATGGCCAGGGAATGTCACCCTTCAGGGAAGGCAGAGTCAAAGACAACAAGCCCAGGGAGAGAGGCAGCTCAGCACAGTGGTTACAAACACGGGCTCCAGAGCCACGGGCTCCACAGCCACCGGCTCAAGGTCTGGCTTGGCCACTGGCCAGCTGCGTGACTTCAGGCAAGGTCCTTAAGCTCTCTGGGCCTCAGTTTCCTCCTCTGTGAAATGAGGATAAAAGTAGGACCTACCTCCAAGGTAGGTAAGATTAAACGAGTTGAATAAGTTAAAGACTTAGAAAAGTGATGGCTCCAAACTGATCTATAGTCAAGGCAATCCCCATCAAAAGCCCAGCTGGCTGCCAGGTAGAAATTATGAGCTAACTCTAAAATTCACATGGAAACTCAAGGATCCAGAACAGTCAAAACAATCATGAAAAATAAGAATCAAGTTGGAGGATTCACACTTCCTGATTTCAAAACAATACAAAATAACAATCATGGCCAGGAGTGGTGGTTCACACCTGTAATCCCAGCACTTTGGGAGGCCAAGGTGGCTGGATCACTTGGGGTCAGGAGTTTGAGACCAGCCTGACCAACATAGTGAAACCCCATCTCTACTAAAAATACAAAAATTAGCCGGGCATGATGGCAGGTGCCTGTAATCCCAGCTACTTGGGAGGCTGAGGCAGGAGAATTACTTGAACCTGGGAGGTGGAGGTTGCTGTGAGTGGAGATCAGGCCATTGCACTCCAGCCTGGGTGACAGAGCAAAACTCCATCTCAAAAAGAAAGAACAACAATAGGCTGGGCACAGTGGCTCACGCCTGTAATCCCAGCACTATGGGAGGCCGAGGTGGGCAGATCACTGAGGTCGGCAGGTTCAAGACCAGCCTGACCAAACATGGAGAAACCTCATCTCTACTAAAAATACAAAATCAGCCCGGCATGGTGGCACATACCTATAATCCCAGCTACTTGGGAGGCTGAGGCAGGAGAATCGCTTAAACCCGGGAGGCGGAGGTTGTGGTGAGCTGAGACCACACCGTTGCACTCCAGCCTGGGCAAAAAGACTCGGTCTCAAAAAGAAAAAAAAAAAACAAAAAAAAGAACAACAATCATCAAGACAGGTAAAGGGATAGGCATATATACATCAATGCAAAAAAAAAAAAAAAAACAGTCCAGCCAGCCAGAGCAACATAGCAAGACCCTATTTCTAAAAAAAAAAATTTTTTTTGACTGGGTGCAGTGGTTCATGCCTGTAATGCCAGCACTTCGGGAGGTCGAGGCGGGTGGATCACTTGAGGTCAGGAGTTTGAGAACAGCCTGACCAACATGGCAAAACCTTGTCTCTACTAAAAATATAAAAAATTAGCCAGGCATGGTGGCGGTTGCCTGTAATCCCAGCTACTTGGGAGGGTGAGAAAGGAGAATCGCTTGAACTCAGGAGGAGGAGGGGGTTGCAATGAGCCGAGGTTGTGCCACTGCACTCCAGCCTCAGCGCCACAGCAAGACTCTGTCTTAAAAAGCAAATAAATAAAATTGACTGTGACGATGACTGCACAACTCTGTGAACACACTAAAAATCAGTGAATTGTATGTTCTGCATACATGAATTGTGCGGTGTATGAATATCTCAATAAAGCGGTCACCAAAAAAGTAGTCTTTATCTTATAGGGATTTTTTTTTTTTTTTTTTGAGATGGAGTCTTGCTCCATCACACAGGCTGGAGTGCAATGGTGCGATCCCGACTCCCTGCAACCTCCGCCTCCTGCGTTCAAGCAATTCTCCTGCCTCAGCCTCCCGAGTAGCTGGGATTACAGGTGTGCGCTACCACACCCAGCTAATTTTTATGTTTTTAGTAGAGACAGGGTTTCACCATGTTAGCCAAGCTGGTCTTGAACTCCTGACCTCAAGTGATCTGTCTGCCTTGGGCCCCCAAAGTGCTGAGATTATGGGCATGAGCCACTGTGCCCGGCCAATAGTTCGTTCTTGTACATCACTTAGTATTCAGTTGTGCAGATGTACATAACTGGTGCATCTGTCTGTTCACTTGCTAATAGATGTCTGGCTTACCTCCAGTTTGGGTTATCACAAAGTAGCTAAGAACATTCCTGTACCAGCCTTTTATGAACATATGTTCTCAGCTCTGTTGGCTGGATGCCTGGGAAGGGGGTGACTGGTGGTATGTTCACTCTAACTTAAAAAAAAAAAAAAACTGCCAAACTCTTCCAGAGTCACAGAAGCATTTCACATTCATGCCAGCAGAAACCACAGTCCAAAATGGCCCTAAGCTCTGAGTGGCCATACACAAAAGAGAACATAAAACCACTACACACAAACCAATGAAGCACTGGGTTTTTCAATCCAAACAATTCAAGCAATTCTCATGCTTCAGCCCCCCTGTAGCTGGCTTACAGGTGAGCGCCACCACACCCGGCTAATTTTTGTATTTTTAGCAGAGACAGGGATTCACCATGTTGGCCAGGCTGGTCTCGAACTCATGAACTCAGGTGAGCCTCCCGCCTCAGCCTCCCAAAGTACTGCAATGACAGGCATGAGCCACCATGCCCAGCCACACCTGACTTTTGAGAAGGAGTCACTCAGGGGTGAAGAGAGGTGGTAAAAGGATCCAGGAAGCCATGCAGAGCCCCCAGCCCTGGCGTCCATCACCTGATCCCCGAGCCTAGGACACCCAGCAGCCCAGAGCTGCATGGGCTGCATTCCTTTCTCTGGTTAACAAAAGGGATCTGAGTGTAAGGGGCCACACCAGGAAATTCCAGCCTAGGACAGGGTTTTCCTTCTCACTCTCTCCAGGTTCACAGGGGTTACAGGTGCCAGATCTGGCTTATGCCTCTGGGAATAAAGCAAGCGATCCGTCTACCAATGTCCCAAGTAAATGATCCCCTGGCTCCACGCTGAGGATCTCTAAACACCAAGGTACTCACAGAGCCAGACCCTTCTCAGGTGGCCCGCTTTCAAGCCCCAAGACCCAGTTCTCACCACATCCTCCCTGGCAAGATCAAAGTGTACAGATGAATAAATAAAACTTGTACAATTAAAACCTGCCCAGCATGTACTCAGGGCTAGGGCACAGCTTATCATGACATATATCTCACTGAATTCTCAGAAAATGCTCTGGGTGAAAAATGGAGGCTCCAGTCAGCCACAGTGGCTCACGCCTGTAATCCCAGCACTTTGGGAGGCCAAGGTAGGTGGACTGCTTGAGCTCAGGAGCTTGAGAACAGCCTGGGCAACATGGCGAGATATCATCTTTACAAAAAAAAAATATATGTTAGTCAGGTGTGGTGGCACGTGCCTGTTAGTCCCAGCTGCTAGGGAGGCTGAGGTGGGAGGATCACTCCAGCCTAGGAGATGGAGGTTGCAGTGAGCCGAGATCGTGCCACTGCACTCCAGCCTGGACAAAAGAGTGACACCCTGTCTCAAAAAATAAATAAATAAATAAAATGGAGGCTCCCAGTGAGGCATGAAGGGACTTCATGGACAGCCCTTGAGGTTCCCACCCTGGTCGCCCTGCCTTCACGCTTGTCCCTAAATATCCACCTTCCCCAGGGCAGCCTGGGTTGTTATGAACCAGAACTCAGCTGGGTGTGGTGGCTCACACCTGTAATCCCAGCTATTTGGGAGGCTGAGGCAGGAGGACTGCTTGAAGCCAAGAGTTGGAGACCAGCCTGGGCAACACAGTGAGACCTGTCCTATACATATGTAACTAACCTGCACATTGTGCACATGTACCCTAAAACTTAAATAATAATAAAATAAAATAAAATAAAATAAAATAAATTTAAAAGGCCAGGCGCAGCAGCTCACACCTGTAATCCCAGCACTTTGGGAGGCCGAGGCAGGTAGATCACCTGAGGTCAGGACTTTGAGACTAGCCTGACCAACATGGAGAAACCCCATCTCTACTAAAAATACACAATTAGCCGGGCGTGGTGGTACATTCCTGTAATCCCAGCTACTCGGCTGCAGTGAGCCGAGATCACACTACTGTATTCCACCCTGGGTAACAGAGTGAGACTCCATCTCAAAAAAAAAAAAGAAAAAGCACACACACACACACACACACACACACACACACACACACACACAAGCTTCCTCAGTTACTCTCACCCTCATTTCCTCATTTTTATCTCACCCCAACACTATCATTCTCCAAAGCTTCTTGTCAATGCATGTTTCACAACCAACGTCCTGTCTCCCGTATAGAATGTCGATGGCACCCAACTAGACTGTGTCTCTTTTGTTCCACTCTCTGAACCCTCAGGGACTAAACATCGCTAAGCACAGAAGCAGCAGTCAGTTTCATCTGCTCAGTGGATTAAGAGCCAGGCCAGTGGAGGAGCTTCTGGATTCAAACTCTGTCCTCCTCGCACGGCTGTGATATTGGCCTCTCCCATGGTGTCTCCAGCAACCTGCTCCCCTGACAAGCTCCAGGGGACACAACGGTGGGCATCCATCTTCCATGAGAGGAAGCCGAGCCAGGTGATCAGCAGAGGCGTGGATGATGAGGAATGCTGAAGCCCACACTACAAATGTGGCCTGCTTAGCAGGGGGGATGCTGCAGGTGAGGCTGAAGGAATCCAGATGAGATGGGCGATGTTAGGGGTCAAGTTGACTGGGTTAAGGGATACCCAGATTGCTGTTAAAGTGTTATTTCTGGGTGTGTCTGTGAGGGTGTTTCCAGATGAGACTGGCATTTGAATGAGTGGACTGACTAAGGAAGATCCATCCTCACCCCATGTGGGTGGCACCGCCCAATCAGCAGAGGGTCCGGACACAACAAAAAGTCAGAGTAATGGCAAATGCAGGCGCTCTCTCTTCTGCAGCCGGGATGTCATCCTCTCCCACCCTTGAACATCAGAACTCCAGGATTTCTGGCCTCTGGACTCTGGGACTTACCCAATGACTCCAGGTTCTCAGGCCTTTGACTATGGACTGAGAATTCCATCATCAGTTTCCCTGGGTCTGAGACTTTTTGACTTGGCCTGAGCCATGCTACCAGCTTCCTGGGTTCTCCAGGTTGCAGATGACCTAGGGTGGGACTTTTCAGCCTCCATAATCACATGATCCAGTTTCCCTAGTAGATCCCCTCTTATCCTCCATCCATCCATCCATCCATCATCTATCAGTCATTCATCTATCTATCATCTATCCATCTACCTACCATGTATACATTCACCAACTATCTATCCGTCTGTCATCTACCTATCATCTATCATCTATCAATCATCCATCCATCTATCTATCTATATATCATCCATCCATCCTACTAGTTCTGTCTCCATGAAGAACTGTAATAAACACGGACCCCACCTTTGCCTGCCAAAAACCTTCAACTGGGTCATGGACATGGGCCATTTCCTTACAATGCTCAGTCACAGAGGCCCAAGCTCTATCTGCCTCCCACGAGACAATTTCTCCCATCACCTGGACCACCCAAACAGCCTCCGACCGGAGTCACGAGGTCCTCTGCCGATGTCCTAGTGGCTGGCACATGGATGTCCAGATTCCCACCCACCATCTGGGTCTGACTGAAGGCCTGTATCCTGGGCATCCCCGGAACAGAATGAGGGACAGAACCCTGGTCTGGGGTTTTTCCCTGTAAGGCCAATGGCTCTGTGGGGAATCCAATGCACCACACTGGCCCCATCACAGTTTATCGTAGTAAACTTACCCCGGAAGAGGCAACAGGAACAAAAACAGCCATTCTACTACCCCCATGGCCGCAATCCACTGCCCCCATGTCACCCGCAATTTCATGTTCCAGCTCGTCCGGGCTCGAGACAAGTCTTATGTCCTTGTTTAACTGGCAGCTGCTTTTCTTTCTTACTGTTACATAGAATAATAACGCATCGTGCAACTAATGGCGTCTCAGATTTGATGAGTTAAGGTATGTGCAGGGGAGGCCCTGGCCTGATTCCCGAAAGAATGACACAGATGGTGTAGTGGGGCACGCCTTACATAGCGGGTAGAGCCTAAAATCCAGTACAGCCAAAATCACCCTCAAATGGGGCTTCTTTGGCTAAACAGACTTACATGGTCAGCTGGGCATGTTGGACAGAACATTCAAACAGCAAGAACATGCAGGATGCCAGATGCTCAGAAAGAGACAGAAAAAAGTGAGACTGACTCAAGGAGGGATAGTCACGCGCCATGGCAAACAGCATCAACTGCCTGTTTGGACAACATTTCTCTTCTTTTTTTTTTTGAGACGGAGTCTCACTCTGTCTCCCAGGCTAGTATGCAGTGGCGCAATCTCAGCTCACTGCAACCTCTGCCTCCTGGGTTCAAGTGATTCTCCTGCCTCAGCCTCCTGAGTAGCTAGGAGTACAGGCGCCTGCCACCATGCTTAGCTAATTTTTGTATTTTTAGTAGAGACAGGGTTTCACCATGTTGGCCAGGCTGGTCTCAAACTCCCGACTAAGTGATCCGCCTGCCTTGGCCTCCCAAAGTGCTGGGATTAGACATGAGAGCCACCGCACCCAGCTTCTTTCTTCTTTTCTCTGCCCAGTTGCTTTAATGACATGTGAGATCCTACCCCATTTGGCAGAAAAGCAAACTGAGGCCAGGAGGAGAAGTGAGGCATCTTGCCCAGAACCACAAAGCTAGTAACAGGCAGCACTGCCAGGGCCCCATCCTGGATTCAGGCCACAGTAGTGGAAAGGAGGTGACCGGGGCATCCTGGAGGACAAGGAAACTCACACTTACTTCCTAGTCTTGGCGCATTCCTTCTTCCAGTTCTTTACCAAAACAGGCACGACTTGTTCCGACGTGTCCTCCTTGTTTAAGGACCAGAGGTCACTGCCCTCCAGGGGCTGGCGGTAGCCCCGGACAATCAACCTGGGGCCAAGACACAAGGGGGTTAGGCAATGAGAGTCAATGAGAGGAGGACGGGGCTCACTCACTCCACACGCCTGCTGATGCCGCTCCCCTCTGCAGCACAGCTGCCCGCTGCAAATGAAGGCAGCCATGCAGCTTGGGAAGTCAGAATGCGGATGGACATTTGCACATATTACAAGCTAATTACAGCTCATTCTGTTGGGTCACGCAGGAAAAATGGCTTTTTTTTTTTTTTTTTTTTTTTTTAGTGGTACATACAAAAGACTTAGGGAAAAAAGATGATTTAGGAGCGAAGTATCAGGATAGCTCTTTTTTATTTTTTATTATTCATTCATTCATTTATTTATTTGGAGAGAGGGTCTCGCTGTGTCACCCAGGATGGAGTACAGTGGTGCGATCGCAGCTCCCTGCAGCCTCCAGCTCCCGGTCTAGAGTGGTTCTCCCATCTCAGCCTCCCGAGTAGCTGGGACTTTGGGTGTAAGCCATTATGACTGGCTAATTTTTTTTTATTTCTTATTTTTGTAGAGACAAGAGTCTCCCTATGTTGCCCAAGGTGGTCTTGAACCTCCAGGCTCAAGCAACCCTCCCACCTTGGCCTCCCGAAATCTTGGAATTATAGGCATAAGCCACCGTGCCCTGCCAACTTTTTAAAATTTTAAATTAAAAAGGCTGATATGGGCCAGGCACAGTAGCTCATGTCTATAATCCTAGCACTCTGGGAGGCCGAGGTGGGAGGATTTTGTGAGCCCTGGAGTTCAAGACCAGCCTGGGCAACATAGGGAGACTATCTCTACGAAAAGTAAAAATAAAAAAATTAGCCAGTCATGATGGCTCGCACCTGTAGTCCCAGCTACTCGGGAGGCTGAGGTGGCAGGATTGCTCAAGGCCAGGAGGTGGAGGTTGCAAAGAGCCGTCATTGTGTCACTGCACTCCAGCCTGGGCAACAGAGTCAGACCCTATAAAAAGAAAAAAAAAAATAGGCTGAAGGAAAAAATTAAAAAATAAAAAGGCTGACATGACAAAGCATTAGTAAGCATGAAATCTGGGTGATGAGATTATTGAGTTTTATTATATTAATCTTTCTATGTCACTCCATCCAGTCTGGAGTGTAATGGCGCCATCTCAGCGCACTGCAACCTCTGCCTCCTGTATTCTAGCAATTCTCCTGCCTCACCCTCCCAAGTAGCTGGGATTGCAGGCGTGTGCTGCCCGGCTAATTTTTGTATTGTTAGTGGAGACAGGGTTTCACCATGTAGGCCAGGCTGGTCTCGAACTCCTGACCTCAGGTGATCCACCCACCTTGGCCTCTGAAAGTGCTAACATTACAGGCATGAGCCACCGTGCCCAGCAGACTAAACACTTTTATAATAAAAGGTAAAATACTTTCATGTTTTGTTCTAAAATAATTTCAAACTTATAGAAAAATTACTCAAATCATACTAAGAATTCACTCAACTCACCATTGTTAACACGTTGCCACGTTTGCAGTATCATTCTCTGTCTCTATCCATTGACATGCACACACACACACACACACACACACACACGCAAACACATCATCTTTTTCTGAACCACTTAAACAGTTAAAGGCCTGGCATGGTGGCTCACACATGTAATCTCAGCACCTTGGGAGGCTGACGTGGGTGGATCACCTGAAGTCAGGAGTTTGAGACCAGCCTGGACAACACAGTGAAACTCCATCTCTACTAAAAATACAAAAATTAGCTGGATGTGGTGGCAGGTCCCTGTAATCCCAGCTACTCAGGAGGCTGAGACAGGAGAATCTCTTGAACCCAGGAGGCAGAGGTTGCAGAGAGCTGAGATCCTGCCACTGCACTCCATCCTGGACGACAGAGCAAGACTCCATCTCAAAAAAAAAGTTAACATACAGCCTCTACATGCCTTTACCCCAGAAAAACTGGAGGTATTCCCTTCCAATCCAGGACATGCTCTTATGTAACTAGAGCACAATTTTCCAAAACAAGAATGAATGTTATTAGCATGCATCCGGGGTCCTGTAGTCATGAACAAATTACATCAACTGTCCCAGTGATGCTTTTTAATAGTAACTTCAAGAAACTATTTAAAACATCTAATTTTTTAAAACGATGTTTGTCATTAAGACAAGGATGAGACCGGGCATGGTGGTTCACGCCTGTAATCCCAGCACTCTGGAGGCTGAGGCGGGAGAATCACTTGAGCTCAGAAGCTGGAGACCAGCCTGGGCAACATGATGAAACCCCATCTCTACAGAAAGTACAAAAATCTGCTGGGCATGGGGGAGTGTGCCTGTAGCCCCAGCTACTCAGGAGGCTGAGGCAGGAGCATCACCTAAGCCCAGTAGATTGGGACTGCAGTGAGCTACAAGTGTGCCGCTGCACTCCAGCCTCAGCGACAGAGTGAAAGCCTGTCTCAAAAAAAAAAAAAAAAAAGATGATCCTTATTAGGGGCAAAAAAAGATTCTTCAAACAATCCCCACTAAGATGTTAACAATGGGCAGAAAAAGATATACAAAAAGAGGACCAGAAGGTAGCTGGGCATGGTGGCTCACACCTGTAATCCCAGCCCTTTGGGAAGTCAATGTAGGTGGATCACCTGAGGTCAGGAGTTTCAAGACAAGCCTGGCCAACATGGCAAAACTCTGTCTCTACTAAAAATACAAAAAGTAGCCGGGCATGGTGGCGCAAGCCTGTAATCCCAGCTACCTGGGAGGCTGAGGCAGGAGAATCGCTTGAACCTGGGAGGCGGAGACTTGTAGTGAGCTGAGACTGACAGAGTAAGACTCCGTCTCAAAAAAAAGAAAGACGACCAGAAGAAGGCATACTAAAATGGTGACACTGGTTACCTCTAGATGTCTCCTACACTGCTGATCTGCACATGTGGTTTTTTAACCCACACTTCCTGTGGTGAGACAGTATTATTTTTCTAAGGCGTGGGGAACAGGAGGGGGACAATGTCGATAATAACTATACCTAATATGTTAAAAAAAACCCAAATCTGAAGCTAAAGCAAGAGCAGTCCAGCATATGGCTGTCCCAGGCAAAGCCTTCTGCAGAGGTGTCAGCTGCTCACGGCTCATGTGTTTATCACATTCAAGTTCACGGAACTGCCGGACAGAGTTGGTGTCTCTGAGACCACATGGCCAGCACAGGCAGATTCAAGACAACTCTGCAGAAGAGCAAAGGAGGGAGAAGTTGGGGAGGGGGAGCTGAGCATGTTCATTCATTCATTCATTCATTCACTCCCCACCACCTCCCTGAGGTCTGGGGGGCCTGGCCTTACCCTGTGATCCACCAGAAGGTGATCCTCGACAGGAAGGAAGCGCTGGACTCTGGGCAGGGATTCTAGTGGAAAGAAAGCACAGGTTTGGGAGGAAGAGGGAAAGGAACGATTTGACTTTTCATCCAGGTCAGAGCTTAGCAAGTAGTCAGCTGCTCACTCTTCCTTCCAGAGGACTAGCGTCAGCTCCACATGATTCTGCACCCCAAAAGGACCCTCTCCTAATCCCCAGGAGAAAGAAACTCATGGCAGCTCTTCCAGTTTCAATCAACGGAGTGTCTACCATGTGCAACCACAATACAACATGCTATAGACCTGCCTTGTCTTCTATCCCCGCAACAACCCTAGGAGCTGGTGTTAACGTCATCCCTACTTCACTCATTCATTCAATAAATATTTTCTGAGCACCTACTATGTGCTAGGCATTCTACAAGGTACTACAGGGTTGCCTTATATCCCCACGACAACCTCATGAGCGAGTATTACTATTGTCCCCACTTTACTCATTCAGTCACTGAATATTTATTGACCACCTACTATGTGCTAGACACTCTACCAAGAGCTTATATACTTGCATTATTTTATATCCTCATGGAATTCTATAAACATGGTATTACTATTATCTCCACTTCATTCATTCGTTCATCCAACAAGTATTTCCTGAGCACAACCCTTGTGCCAAGCACCCTGCATACAAATCTAACCAAACAGAAATGACCCCTGCCTGTATGGAGCTTGTGGTCTACTGCAGTAATCGTCAGTAATACCTGCCAAGATTCTCTACTATTAGTAGCTAGCTCTTTTCTAAGTGCTTTACACAAACTACCTTATTTAATCTTCATCCTCACCTCACGAGATAAATAAAAGTATTATATCATCCTTGTTTTGCAGTTAAAAGAAACTGGGCCTGTAATCCCAGCACTTTCGGAGGCCGAGGCAGGCAGATCATGAGGTCAAGAGATCGAGACAATCCTAGCCAACATGATGAAACCCTGTCTCTCCTAAAAATACAAAAATTAGCTGGATGTGGTGGCGGGCGCCTGTAGTTCCAGCTACTTGGGAGGCTGAGGCAAAAGAATCGCTTGAACCCGGGAGGCGGAGGTTGCAGTGAGCCATGATCGAACGACTGCACTACAGCCTGGCAACAGAGCAAGAGTGTCTCAAAATAAAAATAAAATAAAATTTAATTTAATTTAAAAACTGGGGACCAGAGATGAAAAGATTTGTTCAAGGTCCCACAGCTAAAAGCGATGGAGTCAGGATGTGAGCCCCAAAGAGTCAGGCTCCAGAGAGAGACATGCATCAAATGATCACATGAACAAATGCAAAACTACAACTTCTGGGCCTTGATGTGTGTCCTGAAGGGAGAGAAATATTACCAATGAGACAAAGTAAGTGCATGGGGGCTGATCTGGCGTACGAAGGTCAGAGAAGGCTCCCCCGAGGAAGACAGTCAAGCTGGCACCTGAAGGGTGAGTAGAGCAGAACTAAGTAACAAGGAAAGGCAACGCATTCCCAACAGACAGCAGTGTGTGCAAAGGCCCGGTGGTAGAAGAAAGCATGGTAGACTCCAGGAACCAAGAAGGGGCCTGAGCAGTCTCCACTGGAGGCTGTGCACAGTCTACACTGCAGGCCACACATTTTGGTCTTCATTCTAAGGGCAATGGGAAGTACTGAGAGATTCTAAGCAAGCTATCAAAGAACTTATTTCCCAGAGAAATGAAGATGAGCCCCAAGTCAACAACATGCAGGCAAGGAAAGGGACCGACACACAGCTCCTGGGATGACAGACAAAGCCTGGCTTTCAACATGGATGCATCCGGGTCTAAATTCTGAAACACAAGCTTTAGCAGCAGAGGGAAGAGAGGTCACCATGCAGTAATGAAAGCTTTAGCCAAGGACTCCACTCAAAGTTCCAGCCTTGTGCAGATATAAGGCATTTATAGAGCCCGATAAGGTGGCATACTCTCGTCCAGTGGTTTTCCATTCAAGGCTGGGCGTGCTTTTTAAAAAATACTCTATCCTGGCTGGGTGTGGTGGCTCATGCCTGTAATCCCAGTACTTTGGGAGGCCACGGCGGGCAGATCACTTGTGGTCAGAAGTTCGAGACCAGCCTAGGCAACATGATGAAACCTTGTCTCTACCAAAAATACAAAAAATTAGCTGGATGTGGTGGTGGGTGCCTGCAAGCTCAGCTACTCGGGAGGCTGAGGCAGAATTGCTTGAATCCATGAGGCGGAGGTTGCAGTAAGCTGAGATCGTGCCACTGCACTCCAGCCTAGGGACCCTGTCTCAAACAAAATAAAAATAAAATTAAAAAAAAATACTGTATCCGGGCCCTAACCGCACCAGGGAATCTGATTAAGCTGGTTCTGGGTGTGACTGGGGCATTGAAGCTTTGTTTTTATTTTAAACTTCCAGATTTTTCTTGGAAAAGTGGCTGGGCAGGAAATATGCAAGGTAGGCCAAGAACATCTTGTCACACGGGACAACAAGGAAACTAAGCATGAACAGGATTGTTAAAAGGCTCAAGAGCCAAGCAGAAGTGGCCGCTGCAGGCTAAAAGAGGGACAATTTGAGCTTTGACAAGGAGAATAAGTACAACAGGCTGAAACATACCAAGCAAGGTTTTTGTTTTGTTTTGTTTTGTTTTTTGAGATGGAGTCTCGCTCTGTCGCCCAGGCTGGAGTCCAGTGGCGTGATCTTGGTTCACTGCAAACTCCGCCTCCTGGGTTCAAGTGATCCTCCTGCCTCGGCCTCCCAAGTAGCTGGGATTACAAGCGTCAGCCACCACACTGGGCTAATGTTTGTATCTTTAGTAGAGATGGGGTTTCACCATGTTGGTGAACAGGCTGGTCTCGAACTCCTGACTCAAGTGATCTGCCCACCGTGGCTTCCCAAAGTGGTGGGATTACAGGCTTGAGCCACTGCGCCTGGCCTTACGTTTATATACACAAGTTTCATATTGATGCTGGAAATAAAGAGAAACATCTGATGTTGTCAGTGAACCAGGTCATTGTTTGAACACAGAAAAAGCGGAAAGAAACAAGTATTTTCTCCACCTTTCCCAAATGTACTCATTTGGTTCACCAGGGTTGGACAAGGCTTCCCTGAGGTAAACAGTCATTTATTCGATCACTACAGAGTGATCAGTGATCAAAGAAATGAAGGGGAAACTCTTTTCCATAAAAAAATCCCAGCTAAAACATAAAGAATGATATCATAGAAGAATGAGCCATTGTGCAAACACAATGGATTACTGGAATATTTGATAATAATTAATTATTATTAAAGTTAGTATTACAGTCACATATACATGTTTTTTGTCAAGACAAGGTCTAGCTATATTGATCAGGCTGGTCTCAAACTCCTGGGCTTAAGTGATCCTCCTGCCTCAGCTTCCCAAAGTGCTGGAATTGCAGGCATGAGCCATCACATGCAGCCCAACAGTTAGTTTTAAAATTCTTATCTTTCAGATGTTATCATTAGAGAAAGTTGAGCAATGAACATCAGGAACTCTGTTATTTTTGCAACTTTTTGTGAGCCAAACTATTGCGAAATAAAAAGTCATTAAAAATAAACAAATCCATGTCCTTCGGAGATACATATTAAAACGTTCACCTATGCAATGCATGGTAAAGAGCTCATGGCAGCTGGGCGCAGTGGCTTACACTTGTAACCCCAACACTTTGGGAGGCTGAGGCGGGAGAACTGCTTTGAGTTCAGGAGTTCGAGACCAGTCTGGGCAACATGGCAAGACCCTGTCTCTACAAAAAATATAAAAATTGG
Source organism: Pan troglodytes (assembly GCF_028858775.2). NCBI lineage: Eukaryota > Metazoa > Chordata > Mammalia > Primates > Hominidae > Pan > Pan troglodytes. The sequence goes on along the minus strand of NC_072416.2, from coordinate 18,494,330 downwards.
CCGGACATGGTGGCACGTGCCTGTAGTCCCAGCTACTCAAGAGGCTGAGGCACGAGAATGGCTTGAACCCGGGAGGCAGAGGTTGCAGCAAGCTGAGATTGTGCCATCGCACTCTAGCCTGGGTAATAGTGAGACCCTGTCTCAAAAATAAATAAAAAGAAAAGAAAAAGAGCTCATGGTAGTTCATTATCCTATGCTGTCTACTTTATGTTTCCATCATAAAAGGCTAAATAAAAAGCTCCTCCAGTGATTCAAATACACAGCCAGGGCTAAGGATCAGGCTCCGCTCTGGGGCTGGGAGGGGTAATGAAGTTCCCAGCCCTGCCTGTCCACTGGAATCACCTAAGGAGTTTGTTAATTGCCAAGTGCCTAGGGCCCCACCCCAGACCAACTAAATCAGCACCTCGAGGGGGAGGACCCTGACAGCCACAGATCTTTAATAAGATCATCAGATGCAGCCGGTGCATTCCAGACCAACTGAAGCCGAGTTCAGATCAGACCGTGGACCCGGACAGACCCGGGTTCTAATCCCAGCCCTGCTATAGTCTAGCTAATGACCTTGGGCAAGTCCCTTCACCTCCAAGCCTCAGTTTTTACACCTGGAAAATGGGAGTCGTTTGTCCTACTGCTTGCTCGACCTATCCCCCGGGACTGCCAGGAGGGACAAATGATATGAGGCCCATGGGACTGTGTCGTAAAGAGGAATTTCTCCAACCTAAGGCGTGGAGGTAGTGGTGTTTGCTTTGTAGGCTGGGTAAAAACACTGCATTGCAGGCTGGTTTTTCATCCGGAAGAGCTGACACCTTCCTGCCCACTCCCACAGTCGGTGGGTGGGTTATCAGGGAATTGCAAATCCATTTCATCTGCAGCCCAAGCCCTACCCACTGTGAAAGACCGAGGTGCTGGCTGGCAGAGAGAGGAGGAAGGGGTGGGGCATGGCTGCCAATGATTCATTTATTTATTGGTCAAATATATGGGCAGGACTTGCTTATAGGCCAGGATGTGGGTGAAGTGCCGCGGACGGAGCTGCAAACGAGACAGCGAGACCCCTGCCCCATTCAGCCTCCCGCCCTGGGGAAGATGGACAGTAAGTAAACCACGGTGCAAACAAATATATAATTACAATCAGAATTACAATCAGTGAGAGCTGCAACAAAGGAAAAAGGTCAGTCATTTGAGGCCTGATATCACCCCTTAATCACTGAGGGTTGAGGTAGGCAGAGGTTAACCAACCTTTTCTGGAAACGGCCAGCTGATAACAAAGGAACAAAGGAAAAAGAAGGCGGCAGGGGTGGAGGGGCAGCTTCTGTGTGAAGCAGTGCATAGCACGGGGCTAGCTGGCATGGCTCAATCCCAGCTTGCCATTTCCTAGCTGTGGGACCTTGGGTCAGTTCCTTGGTGGTGAAGATTAAATGAGATCAAACATGGTAAGTACTTAGAATAGTACCTGGCACAGAGTAACAGCCAAAGAAAGGGTAATATGAGTAGTAGTAGTAGTAATAATAATAATAGAAGCAGTGACAGTAGCCTCTGGTATATGGAAACATAAAACTGTACACCTTAAATATATTTTTGAGCTCTGTCATCCCGGCTGGAGCACGGTAGTGTAATCATAGCTGTTTGCAGCCTCGACCTCCCAGGTTCAAGTAATCCTCCCACCTCAGCCCCCCAGGTAGCTGGGACTACAGACGCACACCACAACACCCGGCTAATTTTTGTATTTTTTGTAGAGACAGGATTTCACTCTATTGCTTGAGCTAGTCTCGAACTCCTGAGCTCAAGTGATCCACCTGCCTCGGCCTCCCAAAGTCCTGGGATTATAGGTATGAACCACCGTGCCCAACCTATATACCATTTTTATTTGTCAATATACATCAATAAAGCTCAAGTGTTTTCCCACTGGGGAAAAAACCCAGTGGGTTCACAATACACGACTATACCAGATGCTTTATATATCAGAAGCATCTATGGCCCACAGACCAGCTATTTATAAATAAAGTTTCATTGGAACAGTCACACCCATTCATTTATGTATTACAAATGAATATGGCAGCTTTTGAGCTACACAGCAGAGTTAGGGGTTGCCACAGACAGTGTATGGGATGCAAAGCCTAAAGTATTTATCAGCCAGCCCTTTCCAGAAAAGGTTGGCTAACCTCTGCCTTCCTCAACCCCCACAACATACTAAGACACAGTGATTAAGGGGTGAAATCAGGCCTCAAATGACAGTCTTTTGCCTGCAAATCCAGTCTTCTTCAGCCTTGGCATCAACATGCAGGATAGAGACAGCCAGGGGAGGCCTGAAATGCAGCCCATATCCAGCTTAACAAGACCCTCAAATCCTAACCTTCCCTCAGCCCAGTAAAACTAAGTCCCCAGTCACTGGTAGAAAACCTGCCCTGCAAATGCAACAAGGACACTGACAGACACAACACTGCACAGTTTTTTGTTTTTTGTGTTTTGAGACTGAGTCTCACTCTGTCGCCCAGGCTGGAGTGCAGTGGCCCGATCTCGGCTCACTGCAACCTCCACCTCCCAGGTTCAAGCAATTCTCCTGCCTCAGCCTCCTGAGTAGCTGGGATTATAGGCACCTGCCACCACACCCGGCTAATTTTTGGATTTTTTGATAGAGATGGGGTTTCACCATGTTGGCTAGGCTGGTCTCGAACTCCTGACCTCAACTGATCCGCCTACCTCGGCCTCACAAAGCGCTGGGATTACAGGCATGACCCACCGCGCCCAGCCATTGCCGTTTCTAATTTGCACACTCAAAGAGCTTTGTCAAATTCTTCTCCTCAGGCCGCCTCTCTTCTATGGATCTAAACACAGATTTTCAGATTATCTCAAGTTACCGATAGGGAGGCCAACACAGGGTCCCCCCTACACTGGCAAAGAAAAAAAAAAAAAGGGAAATAGCCTTTTTTTTTTTTTTTTGAGACGGTTTCACTCTCATCGCCCAGGCTGGAGCGCAATGGTGTGTTCTCAGCTCACTGCAGCCTCCGCTTCCCAAATTGAAACGGTTCTCCTGCCTCATCCTGCCACATAGCGGGGATTACATGGTGCACGCCACCATGCCTGGCTAATTTTTGCATTTGTAGTACAGACGGGGGTTTTATCATGTTGGCCAGGCTGGTCTCGAACTCCTGACCTCAAGTGATCCACCCACCTCGGCCTCCCAAAGTGCTGGGATTACAGGCATGAGCCACTGCGCCCGGCCTGGAAATAGCCTCTATCTGATGTGGAAGGCCTTACTTGACAACAAAGACAACTAACTTCTGAAGTAGGTCAAGGATTGACAATAAAAAAGGAGGAAAAAAAATCATGGTGCACTGGATTGTAATCCAGGGAGCATCTCATTTAACCCAAACCAAGGAGAATCTTTTGACATCACACACTAGGTACAAAAGACAGAGCCACCTCCAGGGGGTTTCCCAGCCTCAGACACTGAAATACAGCAACTCCTGTCCCAGATAGCATGAAAGCAGCTTGTGAACTGGTCCCTCCTTCATTTGAAATGAAAACAATTCAGAGAAGTCCTGGCTGAAGGCAGAGGGAGGAAAAGCCTGATTCATCCAAACAGAGTGATGTGTTCTTTGGCATCCACCATATTGACATCTACGTTTGGTACCAGATGAGCTGGCCAGAAACCCTGTGGTTTGAACCAATTAGGTACGGCAGCCCCAGGCACTGATTCTTGGAGCGCAGGGTAGTTTAAGGACCTTGTCTGGGTCTTTCAGTATGTTGACCTGTTTGTCAGAAACACTCTCGGCTTTTAGTTCTAATGGGTTTTCTGCTGGTTACCTCCGCTCTGCACTGCCAAAGTGCCCCCCACAACCCCTGCACCCAGCAGGAGGCAATGCGTGCAGCGGCAATAATGTTTAGAGCAGTGATCCTCAAACGCAGCTCCGTCACCAGCATCGGTGGCACCTGGGAACTTGTTGGGAACCGCAGATGCTCGGGCCCCACCCAGATCTACTGCATCAGAAACTGTGTGGGTGGGGACCAGCAATCTGTGTTTCAAGCGTGAGAACCCAGTGGGAGGGTTCCTGACACATCACCACTCTGACCCTCAGTGTCTTCATCTGTCAAGTGGGGAGACTGATCATCCTGCCCTACTGTGAGGACTAAATAAATAATACAGTGCACCCAGTTGTTATCCTTATTATTAGACAGAGCCTAAATGTCCAGCAGTAAGAGATCTGTCAGTATAATGTAAACACTGGTGATTTGTTTGCCCTGTTGCTTACCAACTGTGCAAAATGCCTCCCTGCCCAGGACCTCCGTTTCCTCTACTGGAGCACACCCCGGAATCTTTTCCCATGCCCTCTGCCCATCAACTTGTCTGTTTTCTTTGTTTTTTTGTTTCAAGAGATGGGGTCTCACTATGTTGACCAGATTGGTCTCAAGAAATCTTCCCCCCTAAGCCTCCCAAAATGCCAGGACTACAGGTGTGAGCCACGCACCTGGCCCTTTTTCTGGTTTTTGATGCTGTAGTGGGCACAGGGGAATATCCTGGCTCAGCCTCCCTCTCTACCTGCCTGGGTGCCTGCAAAGGCTTTTTAAGTGCCACCGACCTCACCCCCATGTCCAATGTATCCTCTTCCTTTGAGCCTGAGGATCTTCCACAACCTGTCCAACCTGAGTGTGTCATTCCACTGGTGAAAAACCTTTCCTCAGCTCCCACCACAGTAGGGTTAAAATTCCAAGTCCTGGCTGGATGTGGTGGTTCACCCATCCCTGTAATCCTAGCATTTTGGGAGGCCAAGGCAGGGCATCACTTGAGCTCAGGAGTTCAAGACCAGCCTGAGTAACATACAGAAACCTCATCTCCACCAAAAACAGAAAAAGTTACTTGGGCGTGGTGGCACGCAACTATGGTCCCAGCTACTTGTGAGGCTGAGGTGGGAGGATCGCTTGAGCCCCGGAGGTGGAGGGCACGGTGAGCTGAGATGGCACCACCGCACTCCAACCTTGGTGACAGAGTGAAACTCCAACTCAAAACAAACAAAAAAAAATTCCAAGTCCTTATTGTGACACATAATTGCACCCTTGATCTCTGATGCTCCCTGACTCTTGCCTCTCTTTTCACTTACATCCTAGCCCTTCCAATCTAGCCAAGCAGAATTCTTTTTTTCTTTCTTTCTTTTGAGACGGAGTCTTGCTCTGTCGCCCAGACTGGAGTACAGTGGCGCGATCTTGGCGCACTGCAACCTCCGCCTCCCGGGTTCAAGCAATTCTCCTGCCCGAGCCTCCCGAGTAGCTGGGATTACAGGCATGCACCACCACACCCAGCTAATTTTTTTATGTTCAGTAGAGATGGGGTTTTACCACGTTGGCCAGGCTGGTCTTGAGCTCCTAGTCTCAGGTGATCTGCCTGCCTCGGCCTCCCAAAGCGCTGGGATTACAGGCAGGAGCCACTGCACCCAGCCTAGCCAAGCCGAATTCCAAGTGATTCCCAACACCACCCACAAGCTCCCTCAACTGGACCTTTGCACATGCCAGTTGCTCTACCAGGAGCACCCTCCCACCCCACCACCTCCAACCATATTCACCTGGCCAGAGCCTCGCATTCCTTAGACTTGAGCATCCCCTCTCCTCCCTGGATGCTAGCCCTGGAGCCCCAGGCTGAGTCAGGGACCACTCTCCCAGCCCCCACAACTCCCAGCACTTCCCTCCCTCAGAGCCGCCACTGTCCATCCTGCAGTTGTTGGTTCAACTGCCTGCCACCCACCTTCCATCTCTCCTCCAGGGCAGTGGTCAAGGTCTGTTTCTTTCTAGCTCAGCCCCTGGCACAACACCTGATTATTAAATGACTGAAAGCATGATGGAGAAGTGGAAAGAAAATGGAGTTTCAACGCTTTAATCAACGGTCCAAGATCAGGCCTTGGTGGGTGGGGACAGAGACTGATCATGAAGGGGCACAAGGGAACTTCCTGGCGTCCTTGCAGTGTTCTGTATCTTGACAGGGGTTTAAAGTATTCCTTTACCAAGATTCATCAAATGCTAACTTGAGATCAGCAATTTCACTGTATGTAAATTTTAAGCAAAAAACTCAGAACTGTAAACAGATCTTAAACTCTAGCTAATGATTTACTTGGAAGTGGGTGCATGAAAGAATACTAATATATTTTGAAGGAAGTTTCAGATATCAAAAAAACTAGGTTCAGTGGCTCAGGCCTGTAATCCCAGTACTTTAGGAGGCTGAGGTGGGAGGATGGCTTGAGGCCAGGAGTTCAAGACCAGACTGGGCAACATAAGGAGCCCTCATGCCTACAAAAAATTAAAAAATTAGCCAAACACAGTAGTGTGCACCTGTAGGGCCCAAGCTACTTGGGAGGCAGAAGTGGGAAGATCATTGGAGCCCAGGAGTTGGAGGCTGCAGTGAGCCATGATCGCACCACTGCACTCTAGTCTGCGAGACAGAGTGAGACCCTATCTCAAAAACAAAAAACAAAACAAAAGTAGCCAGTTGGCTGGCTGATTAGCTATCTGGTTAGACAGACAGATATGTGACAAAGCAAGTTTAGCAAAATGTTAACTGTGGCTCTAGGTACCAACTATATGACTGCTCACTGTAGAATTCTTTCAACTTTTCTGTAGGTTTAAAAATGTTCATAGTAAAATGCTGGGGGAAAAATATTACATATTATACAGACAGGACTAAAAATACCTCTTACTGCAAATGAGCTGAGTAGCTTTCACTGAATGTTCCAAACCAGTGATTTGCAACCCTGAACCACCTGGAGATCTTGTTAAAATGAGTTTGACTTGGTAGGTCTGGGATGAGGCCTGAGACCCAGCATTTCTAGCAAGCTTCCGGGGGATGTCGAGCGTTCCAACTGGTCCAAGGACCTCTGCTTTCAGCTGGGACCTAATAAATGATCTCCTTTGGCCTTGATCCCTTTATCTACAAGACCCTCCTCCCCCAAACCTAAACCACAGACTCAGTGCCAATGAGAAAAAAGGCAGGAGACTGGGGACCGGCCGGAGCTCTGGCAGTCTTGGTCAGCCCTGCCCAGGCTCCCAAAAGCCTCGGCAGCCCCAGAGCCAGAAGGACAGATGGGAGGAGCCCCACCAAGCAGCCGGGGCTGGAATAGACATCTGAGTCATGGAGTGGGAGCAGGGCCAGCTGGGGAGGATTGGCCGACTCAGTGACTCAGCACGAAGTGGCCTGGAGGAGCCAGCCCTGCCAGCTCCCACCCAGGCCCCGCCTGACCTGACCCCAGCCGCCCCAGGCCTTGGCTGATCACTCTGAGGACAGGCGACAGGTGATGGATGGCCTGCTGCTGCTCTGAGGATGGGAGAGCAGCAAGCCTGGACTCTCCCCATCTTCCTGGCTCCACTGTGATTCAATCCCTGAGAGTGATGGGAAGACAAGCAAACAGGTTGTCCCGTTGTCCTCCTCCCCAGATCACAGGGCTCAGGTCTGGGACAGAGAGAGGAGGTGAAGCCAACAACAAATCGAGTTGCAACCCATTTTCAAGAAAGGGCTGCTGAGGTCCCCAAAGGAAGAGCACCGAGCCCAAAGCCACAAGTCTAGCTGATTCTCACAGGACCTGGTTCCTACCCTTCCTTGCCCCCATCTCAATTGCTAGGCTATGTTGCTAGGTAGTTATGTGGTTATTTTGTTTGTTTGTTTGTTTGTTTGTTCGTTGTTTGTTTGAGACAGGGTCTCAGTCTGTTGCCCAGACTGGAGCCATCTCAGCTCACTGCAACCTCCACCTCCTGGGTACAAGCAATTCTCCCGCCTCTGCCTCCTAAATAGCAGGGATCACAGGTGCTCAACACCATGCCCAGCTAATTTTTGTATTTTTAGTAGAGATGGGATTTCACCATGTTGGTCAGGCTGGTCTCAAACTCCTGATCTCGGGTGATCTACCTGCCTCGGCCTCCCAAAGTGCTGGGTTTATAGGTGTAAGCCACCACACCTGGCCTTGAACAAGATTTTTAAAAGCACTTAGCATCACTGAATTGCACACTTAAAATGGTTAAAATGGCAAATCTTAGGTTACATATATTTAACCCCCCAAAATGCAACATTTAAAAAAAAAAATAAGGCTCTTGACACCATGCCCAGCCT